>NW_024609839.1:28893089-29493089 GCF_016920785.2 Ixodes scapularis
CGAATGAGCGATTTTGAATGTTCACCGCGACATTGAAGTCAGGGGTTTCACCAAAAAATTGAAATTGGGAAGAGGTGTCTAAATTTGTAGGGGTGGGGCATCAAGAATGGAGGAGTCACTGCAAATTAAAGGAGTGCCATGAGAAAAACATGGGAGGGCGGGGGGGGGGGGGGGGGGGAATCATTTACTGAAGTTCAAGCGGAGGACGTCCTGGATATTCTTTGCTGTGAACGCAGGTGCTGCATATTAACTTGTAGGCGCTTGGCATAAATGAGATGATCGAGAGAGCGTGTAAATTTCTTTTTGAAATAACTAGTCACAGGTACTTTTTTATTTGTGGTAATTTCTAGTCGAAAGCATGTAATTCTGATCTACTCAATGTGTGCGGGAGTGCAGCGCCATCCATTACTTGTAGTGCAGCTGTTTTTACAAATCATTTATTATTACTTACATCACTGACATTGTTTTATATTATCACCATGTGTTCATTTATGTTCGCTTTGGCTCGATTGAACTGTTTATTTTAGTAAGATCGATGGTTTGTTATACTTGGCCTTCAAATATTGCCATCCTTCCCCCACAAATGTTTCGAAATGTCCATTCTCTATATATCTGATATAAAGTTCCGCATCCCATCAAATGAACATGAATGAAGAAATATTGCCTTTTTTTTTTTTTAATTGAGCATTTTTACCTTAAAAACAGTTTTCCCGAAAGCATACAAGTTGGAGAGAGACCGCGCTCCCCTCTCCTTCATGCCCAGTGCAAATCCGACTGCGTGAGCAAGGGTGCGAGCGGGCCTCCTGGGGAAGGGGGGGGGGGGGGGGGGGGGGGGGGGGGGGGGAGAGGTTTAGAATTTCGAGGGGGGGTTTTGCTCCTTCAACCCCCCCCCCCTCCTTCCCCCCTTTGCCTACGCCACTGCTCCAGCGTCACAGTGGTTTCTAGAAATGCCGTCTAAGAGACAAGACGTAGTACCAATAAATATATCTAGCTTTCATCTGGCTTTGCTCTTCGGTCTCCACCCTGAAAAAGAGTTTTCCGCTGGCGTGTATACAGTACCCTACATTCCTTTTTTCAAAATTTGATTACTTTATTTGCATCTATGTAGTCCTAAAGGCTTCACTCTTTTGTTAAATTTAAGCAAATCGCAAATTGTTTTCGGATGACGCAAAGACGACATATCTGACCTTGACGCAGGTTCTGCATTCAGCGCAGTTCATCCTGCCGATCAGCAACCAGCTTCAAGGCTGAGCCATCAGCCAAGCACCATCCGCTGGCATCAACGCGACCAGGACAGGTCTCTCGCCACAAAACAGCGGATCATCCGAATGCTGTTCGCAGTCGTGGTGGAATTCTTCGTGTGCTGGACTCCACTTTACGTGCTCAACACCGTGTCTCTGTTCCAACCAGAAGCGGTCTACTATGGACTTGGATACCGGGGCATCTCCTTCCTGCAACTCCTGGCATACGCCTCCTCGTGCTGCAACCCCATCACCTACTGCTTCATGAACAGGACGTTTCGGGTCAGCTTCCTGGGCTTGTGCCGCCACTGTTGCCGGACTAAGGGTAAACTCGGCACAAGCCGGCACTCCACGAAGCAATCGTTTGTGTACGTGGTAGGACAGGAGGCACAGTGAGCTCCTGCTACGAGTGTACCATACAGCGAGGAGAAAGGCTGGGCGCCTTTCAGATGGCCGGTCTCCAGCACGTGCTCCCTGACCAGTGCCTTCCACCGTGCTTTGGCTAGGATATCGTTTCGTCGAAATTCATTTCCTGTAATTACGATCTTGTGGACTTTTCATGGACGCACGTTTCATGGACACTAACGTTTCATCGACACTCGTTACGCAAATTACAGGCTGTAGGGAAATTTGTCGTGCATGTGTCAGTGGGGTGCATGTTAACCCAATCTGCACCACCCTCCCCCCCCCCCCCCCCCCCCCCCATCGTTTACTCCACTTCGCGGTGACAGTCTGCGGCGGCTCATCACAAAAATGTTAACCCACCTGACCTAACGTGACCCAGCCGTGCACGCTGCTTCACGGTGACAGTCTAATGCAGCTTTTTACAGGAAAAAATCTAGTCTGACCTGTGTTGATGAAACATTGTGTCGATGAAACATCGCGTGCCGATGAACTGATCTGTCGACGAAACGTCATTCGATGAAGTGATTGCCACCGCTTTGGCTGCGCGTGCACGCTCGGGGCTCATGGGACTCAAAAGTGTTCTTGTAGAAAGTTTGCGCCGGAGGCAGGACAGCCGAAAGACTTCCCCGCCTTTCCTCTCTTCATGTCGTCCCTAGTGGATCCACGCAGCGTGTCTTGCAGTCTTTGAGCACAATGGGCTTGTAGCTCTCAAGTTTCAAGCACATCCCCTGGAGAGCAGGGTCGAATATTTTTAGGTCGCGTCTCTGTCGTGCTGCGTCCTTTCAACGCTCTGTCAGTGCCCGTGGACAGGCACCAGAGGGGTGCTGAGGGACACTGACCGACTCTAGTTTACGCCTGTAAAAGGTGCACAAACTCTAGGACACTGCTTCACGTCAGCAATAAATGGTCGCGTCCCACGGACGCTAGCGGAGGAGCCTCTTCTGTGGTCGCATCTCGTGGCTGCTAAAGCACCCTCTGGCCAAGAAAAACGGGCCTATGCAAGTGCGTGGCGACGTCAAGAAGTATGAGTCTGCTGTTTGACCACATACTCTCATCTACTTCAGCCTCGAGAAGACGGTGGCGCTTTTTGACACGGACGAGAGGGAAGAACAGGACAACACAATGGGATAACTTCAACTGTTTATTATGCGGAAAAACATTAGTGTACATACTCTGCGCCATTGCGTCACTCGACCAATACCCTTCCCCGCCGCTGTTCACAAGAACTGGGTCTCTTTGTCCGCCAAATCAATCGAAGCCATGCTGATGCACCGATTCCCATAACTTTTTATCAGGTCTGCCTCTATGATTTTTCATGCCGTTTTATCCTTGTGTCTACTGGTCACTGTGCATGACTTGAACTGAGGTTTGCATCCACAGTCAAGGCAAGGCATCCACAAATGGCCAACCTGTTGCCCACTCACTTTTTGGTTGTGTTCGCGTAATCTATCGTTGACACATCTTCCCGTCGGTCCCACGTATTTCCTGCGACACATCAGCGAGATCTGATAGACTCTGCGCATGCAACAAACGGGCTACAATGCTTCTTTAGGCAGCCTATCGGGCATTTGCGGAAGGGGTCCGTCAGTCTAGACATCTTGGAGTTTTTCCGGTGCCGAGAAAACCACCTTAGCGTTAACGCGGTTTGCTGTTTTATGCATTTATGATATAACCACCACTTTTTGTATCTTTCGGGCTGTGTCTTGATGTGGACTGTCCTCTACTCGTAGCTTCTTTAGTACTCTTTCGGCAACAGACACCGGGAGAGCTAGACTCCAGAAACCTGGCCGCCATCAAGCGTTCCGACTATTCCTTCAAGCCATGCTGACGCAGTTTCCTTAGGGCATAAAAAAATCACACATTTACGATTCGTCTTTTAACGAGTTTTGAATTTAACGAGTTGAAAGGTATATACAGGGGCTTATTGGGCCTGGGGTGGTACTTCAGCACACATGTTGCTCTGAAAGGGTGAGTGTAATGTCTAAGAACTGTATGACTTTATCCACAGGTAACTCGTGCGTAAGTTAAGGTGTAGTGTACCGCGTGTAATATCGGTTCCCAGAGATCACCAGTCTGCATTCGACAACAGCGCCAGCAGTCATTACCGCCATCATGTGCGTTTTCGCACGTTACGACATACCAAGTCTAGTCTGCAGCAACAATGGGCCTCAGTTTGCTGCCAAGGACATCTCGGACTTCGCAAGGTCCTACAGCTTCCACCACGTCACCAGCAGCCCCCGTTTCCCACAGTCTAACGAAGAGGAAGAGCACATGGTGCAAAAAGCCAAGGACCACCTGCAGAAGTCTTAAAGGGGCTATGACACGAAAATTAAACGGATAGATTATTCTTGAAATGGAATGCTCATAGGCTACTTAGCATATACACCAAGTTACGCAATTTTTAGAGCTCTGATAGTTGCAATATTCAATTTACGAATTTTTATAATTTTCATCTGGCGACCAGGCAACACTGCTCAAGTTAGTCACACCATGGTGTCCATAAACCACGTGACCATGAACACTCTCTCATTCTAGGCGCCCCGATGATCGCCCAAGCTCTTCTCGTCGCGGTACGAACAAAACCGCTCAAACAGCTCGGTAAACTGAAAGCTATTCTCGCTGTCGCCCCCCGGCCGGTTGACCTTCCACCCTGCATGCGCCTGCGAGACATTCCCGGACGACGGTGACCACGGTGAACTCGTCATCGCTGGAGCTCGTCGCCAGCGGGTCGCAGTGAAAATGAACAGCTTCCAACATCTCTTGATAGCAATCACTCTCATCGCTGCTGCGATTAATGTCAAACACTTCGACAAGGCGATCGATGCCGTAGACGAAATCGTCACAGACCGGATGCTGGAAACGTGCAAGGTAAACGAGAGAGCTGAGGCTCGATACGCCAAGAGAGCCCAGTCTGTGAGTGCGTGCAAGTAGACACCACGCTGGAGGCTGGCTACGTCATCAGCCTCCAGGTCCGCCCGGATCTGCCCCTCCGAGGGGCCCGCATATAAATCGATTTATCCACGAAATTATCGCGCCTTTTTCAAAACAAATTTAGTAGGATTATAGGAACATAGAATGGGTCCTAGCAGATAGTTATGTAATATTTTATTTTTGGCGTGTCATAACCCCTTTAAAGGGCTACTCCACCGATTTTTTCATTGTCTCCGATTTGCTTGAAATTTTGCTAAACTAACCAACAAACATCGCAAAAATAGTATCCCAAACATTAGGTCAAAATATTGTTTTTTCGCGAAGTTATTGAATTTACAGTTTTGGTCCTCACCGTGTTTTTCAAACTCGAAGTCTCTACTGGCAACAATGAAAAAGTGACGTCAGTGGAAGGCAGGGTGTCACTCTTTGGGCTGTAGATTTTGTTTTAAACTGATTCGAAGCAGTTTCATGGTGTCAAATGAATGCTTGGGAAGCTCGCTGCAGTACCCGCGCTCCAGCACGGAACAAATGATTGGCATATTCTATTTTTTGGCCCTGCCTGCCACTGACGTCACGGCCCTGAAAAGCGCGCGAATATTTGAATGTTGGTTTTTGCATCATTTTCATTTGCCCATTTTGCAATAACTATTATGAATTTCGCGATTCTAAATAGCATACCGGAAAGAGTAAAGGCCGGGGAGTCAGAAAATATAGTTAGTTGAGGTAGCTCAAAAAATCGGTGGAGTACCCCTTTAAGACCCCTTTTTGGTGTTGCTAACATATCGGGACATTACTGGCATCAATGGTGTCAGCCCTGCCCAGCTTTTGATGAGAAGACGTCTTCAGACCAGACTCCCTCGCACGTCGGAACAGCTCGAGCCGAACTGGCCCTCGTCGGTTGCGGTAACGAAGAGCGACCGAGCCAACCAGAGTTGGCCGGTGGCCGATTTCAACTGACCTAGGACTAGGACGTTCTCTCCGTCCTCTTCAGCCTGGTGAGCAAGTCTGGGTGTGGGACACTACGTGCCACGCAACGGTTCTGTGACCTGCGCAATGCCCTCACTCTTAAGTTGTGGAGACTCCGACGGGCACCCTCCAAGGCAACAGGTTGCAGCTGGTCCCGATCTCTAGCAGCCCAGTGGACTAAGCTATCGGCTCTACTGACAGGACTCCAACGGCTGCCAAGACCGCCCCAGCGACGCCAGTAGTTCAACTAACAACCCCAGCCGCGAGGCACACGCAGGTGTCTCGACCAGAGGCTTCGGCGACTCTCAAGTCACCCCGCGGAATCCGAACACCTAGGAGACTGAACCTCTGAGTGTGCTTTTGGTTTATTTTTAGGAGTTGGATGCTCCTTCTTTTGTTTCACAGAAGGAAGAATGCAGTATATTGATGTCTATCAAATGGCATCACTATTGTTGCTACTGGCACCACTGCATCCGCCCTACGCTATAAAATGCCGAATAAACCCTGGAGGGGCACTTCCCCGCCTGGACTCAGCCGGTGTTGTCACTCACCCTACAGAGAGGATTCAAAGCATTACTAGACTGTTAAGACTGTGCACCGCACGAAACCGCACATAATCTTAAGAGGGTGGCAAACCGTGTTAACCCTTGGCACCGGAAAAACTCTTCAAGGCGTGCAGACTGACGGACCCCTTCCGCAAATGCCTGGGACGCTGCCTACAGAAGCATTCTAGCCCGTTTGTAGCATGCGCAGGAGCAGTCTATCAGATCTCGCTGACATGTGGCAGGAAATACGTGGGACAGACAGGAAGATCTGTCAACGACAGATTACGCGAACACAACCAAAAAGTGAGTGGGCAACGTTGATGGCCATTTGTCGATGCACCGTCATGACCGTGGATGCAAGCCTGAGTTCAAGTCATGCATGATCATCAGTAGACGCAAGGACACAACAATGCGGGAAATCATAGAGGCAGGCCCAATAAAAAGTTACGGGGATCAATGCGTCAGTGTGGCTTCGATTGATCTGGCGGACAAAGAGACCCAGTTCTTGCGAACGGCGGCAGGGCAGGGTATTAGTTCAGTGATGCGATGGCACAGAGTATTTATACCCATGTTTTTGTGCATAATATACAAATAAAGAGCATGGTTATAGGCTGAAGCGTCATCACGTGGCGAAAAATCGACCTAAGACTGGTCCAACGAGCACTACAGTGATTCCATAGCAGTATAAGTGGGTGAAAAGGGTTTAGTAGCAAATACAGAAGAGCAGATGGGTGCACCAGCAGGCTCTGTGCCATCGGGAGTGTCACACAGGCTGCATTTACATGGATGAGACAGGAATGCTTGGAATCGAGTTAGCATATCAAATCGTCCCTTGTAAACGCATCGATTTGCTAGCCAAGCGCATCGAATCAAGTCTGATCCGATTCGTTTGAATGAGGTGGTTTGTGATTTTCACGCCGAACCGAGATCTCCAGTGATGGAAGTGCTGCGCCAATTGCGCCAAATTGCGCCAAGGACGTAATTCTGCGACATGTAGCACCAAATTGTCATTTTACCGAAGAATTGCGCCATGCCTGCGCCGAGATGAATTGTAGCAATAAAAAATTAAAATTGAAGTTTTATCAGAGCGCGTGGCGGTACTGCGGTATTTCCCGCGCTGCAACTGTTACTGCGAGGGCGCATTATCATCAAAATCATTGAAAGGAACAACGTTAGCAACATCCGAGACCAAAGCTGCAGAGGCTAAGCGAAGGGGCGGCGGAGAAAAGCTCACCGGAGAAAAGCTCACCGGAGAAAAGCTCACCGGAGATAAGCTCACCGGAGAAAAGCTCACCGCAAAACCGGCAGATGCGGAGAAAAGCTCACCGGCCTTTGAGCAAATGCGAAAAAAAGCTCGCCAATTTTTTTTTTTTTTTTTTAACTTAGCGGATTTTGCGTGAAACGTGGCGCATTCATCACTTCATTAAAACTATATCCTCTTTTTTGTAATATTCTTGAAGTTCATTGGAAATATTTACTACATCCTCAGAAATTAGTAATCACCCATTCTGTATATTAATGGAGCCGCAAGTATGAAATCAGAACATCGTACTCCGGTAAAAAAATAGGCAACAATTTATTGATAGCTAACAGTGCGCCGTCGGTAGCGCTGTCAGATAAAGAGGTTTGTTTTTTGCGGGCTAATATGAATAGCGAAGTGCTGACCAGTTTCAGCTCCAAATATTTCGTTGTGCCTAATATATCAGTAGGTATTTGTTGATGTAGTCAGTGTCGCCTACACTGTTTTCTTTTTGTTAATTTCACTAACAAAGCGAGAACAGCTTCGTCATGTCCCGTTTGTTGTCTTCACTCCCTCGTCGTCGTTTGAGCCGTTTTCATCACGTATAACGTTTACCAACTCGCTCTATTCGCTACCTTACAGAAGACTAGTTCCTATATAGGTCACGAGGAACAAAGGTGTCAGTGTGAAGCTCTGGAGGTCATGAGTGGCGCACCGTAGTAGGCACTATCACAAAAAGGCAACATGAGGAAACACCAGCACGAACGGCTGGAAAAAGTGCATGCCCTTGAAGAAAGAAGCCTCGATATCCTACTGATTGTTTTATCCTGTTTTCAAAGGTTAACAAAAGCTTCAAAAAGATTTTCAGGCACCGCGTTGTTGCGCATGCACTTCCGGATTTTCGGCATTTACAGTTTTGTTTTTTAGGTTTTAGGAAGACATTATTAAGTTTTCGAACTTTTTCCTGTTTTGGAAGTTCATAAAGTTTACAGTTGGGCTTTCGTTGGCCTACTCTTTGTGGCTTACTCTCTACAGAGAGTAAGCCACAGAAAACACTCGCCCGCAGTTATTAATTTGGGGGCCATATACCCAATCACCTGAACAAATAATACAAAAAACTACATTGTCTTTTTTACAAAGCTGACGAATTTTGATGATAATAACTTGATACATGTTACGCATGATTCAACAGCCTTTATGTAAAAAGAAGAAAAATATCGGTGAGCTTTTCTCCGCATCCGCCGGTTTTGCGGTGAGCTTTTCTCCGGTGAGCTTATCTCCGGTGAGCTTTTCTCCGGTGAGCTTTTCTCCGGGATTCAAGCGAAGAACCATCCCACTAAGCAGCTAATTAAAAAAAAAAAAAAAAAAAAAAAGGCCGAGCTTGTGGATGTTTTTAATGTTGGCTCGCCCTGTTCCCGTGCGCTAGCAACCAGCGAAGTCAAAGCTAGCGCGAGCCCAATGCTCTGTGCATTCCTGACTCGCACGTGGGCTTGTGCAGTTTGGGCACCGTTTCGGGCTCCATGCGCGCGCTTGTAGCTTCGGCTGCGCTCGCACCGAAGCTGAAACGAAGTATAGTTGAGTTGCACCAAACTCTGGATGTAGTGCTGGTAAAGCCTCACAGTCCTTTTCGGAGCACAGAGCACTGCGCGACTGCGGTGTCTGCTCCGAGGGTGTCGCTTCTCTGCAGCGCGTCGGTGCATGCCAAGGGGCGCACTCAAAAAGTTAACTCGCCATGATCCGATCGTGACTTCGCCAGCACATCGAAAATGAATCGGAATTTTCGAAGCGAATATCAGATACCGCAATATTTGAAGCTGCTGCCCGAAAGTCAACTCTAATCTGAACTAAGACATTCCACAAGAGTGAGGGTCGTTAGATGCTGCTGCAGATACCTTAAGAGAAGTGCAGGCTGATAAAATTAAATAGCCTGTACCATCAGAACTCAGGGTGACATATTTAATTGTATTTTTTTTTTCTGACGAGCAGATAAACTTTATTTTAAAAAATGTTTCTTTTGTGTGTGTTTACTTTGTTGAATTTCATATATCCCGAGTTAAAAAGGTGACAGGCGCTATGTTTCAATAATAGAGATGGGCTTTATATAGCAATGCAGCATTATTTCATTTTCAAGGAATATACCAACATCTGCCGGACCCTGCTCCAAAAGGGCCACTACCTGCTCCAAAACAACATTTTGTCTGCTACAAGGCCTGCTCCAAAAGGTCAAATGGCACTTCCATCATTGTATAAACCTTAGAGAATCGAATCGAGTGCCTGAAAGCCGGGGGATGAGGAGGAGGGAGGAAGGGGCGAAAGGCTAAGACAACCTCCAAACCACTTCCCTCTCCCTGCCTCGTGTTACTGTCCATTCTGCATCGTCGCTGATCACCCATCTATCCTCTTGTTGTCGTCGTGACCTCTGGCACGTTGGGCAAACCAGAAACGACCACAGGCCATGTGGTTGCATTGTAATCATTCGACATGAGATGTCACCACTGGTTGATGCGAATCCATATAAATGCCGTGGTTAAAATGGATTCGATGAGCTAACTCAATTCGATGCGATACAGTCGCATCCATGTAAGCTCGGCCACAATTGCTGTGGCATCCCTACAGAGGTCCTATGTCTCACGGACATCAATGGGATGTCACAAATATCGGGTACATATCCAGAGGACAAACGTAGCAGAGGCTTTTCTTGGTTTCACCACCAATAGCATCTAGTACCGTGGCATAGCCTCTTGCGAGAGGTCCTCAACCTCTCACTACCACGACCAGTAGCCAGCCTGATAACTCTAGTAAGCTTAGGTACTAATGGTGCAGACGCACAATCTCGCATGACCAACGACTGCTGTAGTATATTAAATAGCGTTGCCCCCAACTGCTCGACAAAGGGTACCCAAAGAGACGTCAGAATGGCAGACTAAGGATAAAGATGTCAGCCAAACATTTGCAGTTTTATTTCGATCTACTGTCGAGACTGGTATAACGAAGTCGGCTATAACGAAATAGCAGCTACAGCGAAGCAATTGCGGTTTCCCCTTCCTTTTTGCACTCCCTTATAAGTTATAACCGAAGTCGGTTATAATGAAATACCAAATATAACGAAGTGATTTCCGATTCCCATTGACTTCGTTATAACCGGCCTCGAAAGTATCGACCAAACCGTCACGTGCAGAATTGCCTTTTATGAGGAATGCAGCGAATGCTAGCTCGTCTCAGCGTTCTAGGTACATACCGCTTTTTTTTTTTCTCTTGCTGTTTTTGAAGTTGGGTAGTCTTCTCAAAGTGTCTCGGAGTCCTTTCTACTTCGTTTTTTTCACTGCTGCATTCTGCCACCAGCGAAGCTCGCTTGTGACAGGTGTTTAGGATCCAACAAACCCTGTTCGACTACCTTCGACCTTGCACGCTTCACTCACTTGTTTTGAGGCTAAATCAGAGTTAATTTTAGTAAGAATGAAATTCTGAATTTAAAACTCCCGCGTTTAGAGGTCTTTCTTGGTATACTCCCTCAAACGTCCCTTTCCAGCCTCTGCAACCATTCTCTACTTCTTTTGGATTAACTGCTGGGTGTAGGATGTGGCTAAGCTTGCACCAACAATGTTCAAAACTTGGCCGGGAGCTACCTGTGAGCATGTGTTTGGATTGAGTGGTAAAGCTATGCCACCCTTACATGGTCATTTGAAGCATGAACACTTGACCTAGAAGTACCTGGATAAGATTGAGAACCAGAGAAATAGAACTGCACGTATCAGTATATGAATTGCTCAGAGTTTAAGAACTAAACCTAATATTGTTATAGAGATAATGCTTATGCTGCTCTATCAGTTTCCATGGACACAACCTAAGAATGTTTTGTGCAAAGGACATGTTGAGATATAGATCTTCAATATTCCATTGTAAAATGCATAGAATGTATTTAGAAATAAATAGAAGGAATAAACACACCTCTCATTGTTAACCACGCATATAAACAAACCTATTGAGGCAATTGAACCAAGTAATTTTGTACTTTAGAGGCTACTGCCAATTATTAAGAGGCAACGTAGTATTCATAGTATTCATACTATGAGAAAATAATTTCCCCCATATGATGAAAATGACACAGTACAGTCAATGAACTAGCAAAGTAGTGCCACTGGAGCTACTTCAATGCCTCTATGGCCACATGCCAGCTTTTGGACCGCTAACTAAAGGCATCATGTACCCGAAATCTCTGATAAATATATTAAAGGGCCTCAGCCCTCAGGTGGGCTTCAATAATCTTCAGTCCTCTTGCCAGCTGGCAGACTAAATGTTCTCTGTAAGTTTGGGACACAATGGCCAAGGCTTCCAGCACAAAAAGTATGCTATTGTATTTCTTGAGACCACCCCCCGAAAAAAAAAAAAAAAAAAAAAAAGACCCCATTTGCAATCAGAAAAGCAAACCAGAGCAAACTACGGTATGGTGCCTGGAGCGCATCTCTGACTGGTGCGTTTACCGCGTCCTAAAAGGTGGGGCCCCGGTTTCCACCTGTCGACGTCGTAGGTTGCGCTTCAGCTGGTCGGTCCACGGAAGCTTCCGAAGCCAGGAGTTAAGACACTGCGACGACAGCAACATTCCCGTTTGCTTGCGCTCTTTGCGCCGCAACTTCTACGCCCAACCACCAGGGTCGCGACGTCCGACAACACGATGCTCCGGCTTCTGCGACGTCATTTCACACCATTTCGGAGTCGCTTTCGATGCGCAGGCACGCTGTAAATACAACATTCGGAGAAACGTTCCGCAGGCACCGTAGCCGCAGAGGGGCCACCTCTGCCGTTTCCGGCCTTCCTTGCACGCGGGCCATTTGACACAAAGTTTTCTCACAATGGGGCCAGCCTAACGGTTAACTGAACGTGTGACCCAGTTCAAACCACAGACCAAGAGAGAGGCGACAGATCAAACCACACCCCGCAGGACTGTACTGCAAGGGAACCCAACAATGCCCCCCCCCTCCCCTCCCCTCCCCTCCCCCCTCCCAACAACCCACCAAATTGAAAGACACATTTCTCTGTGAATGACACCTCTTATTTTTTTTTGTCCATTTTTTGCTGTTTTTTCTTCGTTCTCATTGAGTGCAAAGTTTACACAGAGATGAGTAAAGCAGTGGGCAAACAAACACAACAAACAAAACCGAGTCTAACGGAAGGTCATCTCCCGCCGTACGCCTTCCGACCTGCGCTCACCTCTCCGCAGTTATACACATTTTATGGGTCCTTCCTCGTAAAACAAACGAACAAACAGATGGAACGGAACCGTGTGACAACAGTGACGAGCACGAGACATCAACAGTGAAAGAAATCGAGAGAGAGAGAGAAAGAGAGCACATGCAGGTCAACCTGAACGTGCAACAACGGCAATTCTCTTTTCCTGCATTCCCGTTTGTCTCGCCCCTCTTTCTCCGTCCACGAAACAGCGTGATGAAAAGTAAACAATGTACATAAGTGCTCGGTGCACTTCTGAGGAAATTCTGCCACACGAAAGAAGAAGGAGCGGGCGACCATGTGGAACCCGCGTCGAAACTACGGGCGCAGCCCGGAGAGTGCTTCGGGCAGGAAACGGAGTCCGTTCCAGCCCTGGTGCGTTTTTCGTTGTCTTTACGTCGTCCCCGTCAGAACTGCTCGCCTGGGCAACTGGGAGAAAATGGGTCGTTGGATTCACCTCGCAACAATTCGAATACAAATGGGCAAGAGCGCTCTGAAAGTGCACACAAGTTTTGCCTAGCCAGTCACAATCAATGACTTGAGGCCCATGCAGAGCGCAAGTTCGTCTGTTTCTTTTGCAGGGGTTGTGGTGACGTCAAAACGCCGAGCTCTGATTGGCTCTGATTGAAGGATAGTTGGGTAGACCTCGAAGCAAGCTGCCTTGAGGTCGGGCCCGCTATCCTTCAATCAGAGCCAATAAGAGCTCGACGTTTTCACGTTCTACAACCCCTGCAAAAGAAGCAGACAAACTTGCGCTCAGCTTTGCACTCCGTATAGGTTTCACATACTATGTGACGTAACAAAGCGTTCTTTCAATACCGCTTGTTTTAAGCATGCTAGTCGGTTTAATCTTTAATCGTCTACAGTCACTGAGAACGGTAGCGAGAAGCTTCCGACCTTAGAGGATGCTTCAGCGTCACCTGCGCCTCCAGCCAAGGCCCAGCAGAAAGCATAAAAGCACAATTTGGAGCCTGGGCATTCGAAAGACTCTTGCTGCCATTCTCACTTTGCAAAAGACGATAACCAGTTAACCCTTAGTCTTCTAGCTCACTTATTGTTCCCTCAACGCCTGAAGTCAGTGGGAACGGTTTACGAGAAAAGTAAACTTAGCCACAGTATTTGTTTGGTAATGAAATGGAAACTGTATGCTTTAAATGGACAGATTTTCTTTTGTAAAGCTATAACAGGCACGACTGACTAAAACCTGACGACGTTTTCGCTTCTAAAATAGTTCTTTGTGGTATTGCTGAAGTGGGAACAAGCCAATGTGACTAATGGTTGGCTGCACTTTCATTCCAAAAGCTAAGATCAGTGGGATGGTGCACCATCCATGGTAACATCGTAGGTATGTCAAAAACTTGTGACAAAGCGTGATGCACTGTGCGGGTGGACACCACGGGTCATGCTTTCGGACTGTTACATCAGTCCCGAGTCTTCAAAGCGGTGTGTTTTACGAAAGGTATATTCTATCATTGACCTGCAGCAAAGCCCTCTCACCAGGAGAGACATCAGGGCCATGATGTTTAAAGCTCCAAACTCAGCTCAATCCTCCAGGGCATACGTGATAGAAACAGAAGCCCAGCATTAAAACCATGAACAAACTTTGCTGGCTCAAATGGCTTTGCGAACTTACTACATTATAATGGCCTCAGTAAAACTGAAAGCCAAATGCACCTGTCGTTGCAAACACTTAGCTATCAGCTCAAATGTCTTTGCAAGAACCAAGCGCCCTTCGTCGGAGTTCCAAAGTTTAACAGATTTACAATGTATCCAGTTCACTCACTATAGACAGCAAAAAAATACAAACTTTTGTTCACCCTTTAAGTTCTTCTGAGAAGAGTCTAATTAGAAACCGGCAATGCTTCGCACAAACGTTCCGGCTTTGCCGCATCAACTGAAGTTAAGAAAGCCCAGTCTGCACGTGACGTGCGAGTTGGGAGTGCGAAGGTAACATGAACGATTTCTCAACGGAACGTGAGCTCGGGTAGAAATTCGAGACGGTTCTCCAACCAAAGGATCCAACAGCAGAGTGCAGTGTGCATACATCGTGCTGATCCAATCAAATGCCTGTGCTTGACTTATCGTGGGAACGCTACGAGGTAACTGGAAGCTTTAAAATCTCCTTGGCACGCAGCGAGAACTGCCCGTCGAGTCAAATTCAAAGGGCAAGACAAAACATGAAAAACATTTGGCTGGGTTGTAATACCGAGGAGGTATTATGAACTGCTGCATCATCCGTGATGGCAAGACCACCGAATCCTCGACAGGGTGAGCCACAGTGCGCTCGATCCGAGCAGTACCTACGCCTGCGACAGCAAATACATTCTGGGACACAAAATGGTACGGCACAAACAGCGGCAGTTGCACACAACTTGGCGGCATTATGTTGATGCATTTGCTGGAAGCGTCGGTGACGGCTCAGTATGCAAGAGCTGGCGGCCCGCCGGGGCCAGATGGTTCTCTAAGACCCCCACAATCCAACTGCCGACAACTTTCTCCGGGGCCACGTGCACCCCGAAGAAACCCCACAACCAAATCGAGTTACGGCACTGACAGAAAAACAATTTTGTGCAAAGTCCACATTCGCAAGGTGCGGCCAGCAACCGGACTCAGGTCCCCTCGCTGGCCACGCGTTCGGCAACCTTCTCCAAGCTTCGAGTCTTTGGCACTTGCGGAAGTCCCACACTGGCGAGCGTCGTTCCTCGCTCGAGCGGGTCGGAAGTCACGCTGCAGGAAGAAATTGTTCCGCCCCCGCCGTCTCGGCGCGAAGGCGACAGTTCTCTCTCTTGGGAGCCAGCCGCAGACAACACGCTTCCTCCGGGAACGAGGATGCCAGACACCCTAAAACCACGAAGGACCTCAGATAGTCTCGAACTGCAGGGAGTCCCCGTCCCTTTACCACCGGAGCCACGGACGTCCCAGATGGCAGGCGGCCTCCAACCACGAACCGTCTCGACCGTGGACGGTCCAAAGCCGCAGACTGTTGCGAACCGTCTGCAGCCCCGTATCAAAGCCTCGAAGACAGTAACGGTCCCGGACCATCGTCGGTCCAAACCGTGACCGGTCCTTGAGCGGAACTGGGCCCGGACCGTCGATTATCCCTCGATGGGGGACAGCTCGAGTCGCACGGTCCCAGATGTCGGACAGTCCCAGAGGGCGGACTGTCCTGGCTCCGCCCCAGACCTTCCCGGTCGCACCGTCGTCCGAGCTTCACCAGCGCCAGTATACCACTGCAGGCGAGTAGGTCTCCGCGCGCGGTCTCTCCTCACTAGGCCTAACCTCCGCGCGCTCTCTTCGACGCCGCACAGACGGCCCGAGCCCCAACGTGGACCGAGGTCCTCCTCCACGATCTCGGAGCCGGAGCGTGAACCGTCGCGCGTCATCACACTTGCCACAGCAGGAGGTGGTTGGTGCTGTCGTCTCGGCCGGCGGCCTCCGTGAGTCCGGCGTTGCGGAAGTCCTCGTAACCGTCACCGCCACTGATGACCAGCAGGCGGCAGCCCGCGGCTGGCGTCAGGGACGCCCGCCGGCCAGCGAGCGACGCTCCCGTCGCTGCTCCGCCGTCGCCCCGCGAGCACCGCAGCGACCGGTGGTGGTGGTGCCTCCCCGGGGGCTCCGTCGTCTCCACCGCCGTCAGAAACCGTACGTGGCCCGTGTGGCCATGCGGCACGCCTGTTCCCAAAATAACCGGGACTTCAGACAAGGAACTGCTGAAGGGATCTCGCGTAAAGAAGCGAGAGGGAAGGTAAGCAACCATAAATTGCAACAACATTCTGGGTACCTTGAAATAGAGTCGATAGGAAGAAAGCGCCAATTGTGGAGCACAGAGAAGGAAAGGGCGCAAGTGTCTCTGTCGTATGCGGACCGCAAGTTCGTCTGCTTCTTTTGCAGGGGAATTGTGGTGACGTCAGAAAGATGCCGAGCTGTAATTGGTTCTTAATGAAAGATAGTGGGTAGACCTCAAAGCAACTTGCTTCGAGGTCTACCCACTATTCTTCAATCAGAGCCAATCAGAGCTCAGCGTCTCTTACGTCACCGCAACTCTTGCGCAAGAAACAGACGACTTTCTCTCCGCATATACATTGTTAATGCCACAACAATTTACATTAAGTTATCAACTCGTTATAACAAACCTTGATAGTGATGAAGATATTGGTATGTTGTCAAATGAGCATGGCAGAAAGCAGATACTCTTACTATAAACATTGGCGTGGATCACAAGTGGAGTCCGTTCTAACCAGTGAGACTGACGGAATGGGAATGGATATTAGAAAAGACCTGGTTTATTGAAACTTAAAAACTTCAAAAAGTAGAGATTTTTCATTAAGATGTACCAACGATCGTCATCACTGTGCCCTTAGGGTAATGTGAAGCTCACGACGCACCGAGTGCGGTGACAGCAGATTGCAAAATGGACTAGCACCGAACCAAACACGCACACTGGTCAAAATTTGACATGCTGGCATAGAGTCCGCTATAATAGAACGATGAACTACTTGCGAAACTCCCTAATATAGTTCTTAATATCCTAATGTATGTTAGAACAGAATCTGTAATACGTGAGTTGGCTCAGTGACATAGATAGGAAGACCAAACAAGCTTCACAAATCGGTGTGTTATAGCAGGAGGCCTAGCCGTAACCAGATCTGTTGTAACGAGGTTATACTCCACTATGAACGGCTTCAAAGGATTTCGTCGTGAAACCCCGAATAAACTCTACCGTGGGTTTCCAAGCTACTGGGTTCCAGGAACGAGGGGCCTCTCAAAGTACCCTCGTGGGTTTCCTGAGCTCCGGAATTTCCTCCACTACCCCTGCCTCTACGTGATGCGTCTTCCCAGTCATAACTTTAGCGAGTCTGAGCCATCCCTTGATGCGTAACTTTGAGCCACCAAACATTATTATTGTTGATAATGCCCGTAGGCTCCGCTTCTACTCTGCTTTACTGCATCGACGCCAAGACTGGGTTCCCCTGCCTCGATTCCAAAGGCAGCTGAGAAACCCGGCCTTTGCATCCCTGCAGTGAAAACGTCGAGAAGCCTACGGATCTGACAAACGATAATGTGTGTATTGGAGAAGTGGGAGAGTGAAGAGCTTGATAACCCCCGAACTATATACTATGTCCCCTTCCAACAACAACTGATACCATCTGTGTGCCACTGATCAGGCAAGTCATTTCCTGTCTTGGGCTCTTTTTGAGTTTTACATTATAGACCACTCACAACGTAATCGCTTATAGTGCAGGACCGGGTATAACGCGGCTTTTTTAAACCACCGGTTCGCCTCCCATAGAACTCCATGTAATTACATACCGCTTAAAATGCAGGCGCGCGAAGGGAAATACCGGTTATAGTGCGGTTTTCGGAACAGCCCGGCGACCGTGCCGACTGACCGACGCAGAGAGCACGCTTCCCTGTGCGACACTAGATAACGGCACGAGCCACAAGCGGCACTCGCGGGGCAAGGAGGTTGCTCGAAGAAGGGGGGAGAAGCGAAGAGAGAGGCTTCAGTTGCCATAGCGACGGAGGGACGCACACACATGTCGTTCACGTGCGTGCGTCCCTCCGCTGCGTTGGAAACGTTGGAAACAACTGCAACGACAGACCAATCGCAGGTCGAGGAGAAGTGTTTGCGCGCGTTGCATGCTGGTCGCGGGCCGGCCAGCCAGCTGCTTCTATCTGCAACATGGCGTCCGTTTTGATCGTCGACGTAGACGGCGTGGTAGAAGCTCATCGTTCCGCGTAAAAGCGCTATCCTTGACTGTGAATTTTCGTTGTGTGTCGCTATGATAACCCAGCACGTACTAGAACCACCTACTCGTGCGGCGATGTTGTGGCGGCACTCTCAAGACGGCAGAAACGCCCGTGTCGTCGTGTTTGTTTACTTCGATTACAGTGGTGCTTTCTAAGCATTTGTGTTTTGGAACATCGCCCGGATTTCTTAATTGGAGCATTTCATGCCTGTGCTTAAGTTGAAGGTATTACTGGCGCGTACCGTATAAAGGATGCGAATTTTCACGCGTTTTCATCGCCGGAGAAAAGTGATTAGGGTTAACAATCCTGAATGCTCGTAACGTCCGTCCGCAACCCGCGACGC
This sequence comes from Ixodes scapularis, assembly GCF_016920785.2. Taxonomy (NCBI): domain Eukaryota; kingdom Metazoa; phylum Arthropoda; class Arachnida; order Ixodida; family Ixodidae; genus Ixodes; species Ixodes scapularis. The sequence continues at coordinate 28,911,738 of NW_024609839.1, forward strand.
CGTTAAAAGGCTGCGCCAGGCAAAAGTCGCTCATTTCTTTCAAAATGTGTGACACACTTGAGAGAAGTGTACTAGTCTGGTGAAATAAAGACTTTCCTCAAACTAAACTTTATTTTTAATCTTACATAAAATAAATTCTTTTACAAAGGTAAGTTGTCTCATGGCATGTATTTTGGCCTGAAAAATTGATGTTTTGGTTATAGCGCGGTACCGCTTATAGAGCGGATTTTCGCAACTCCCGCGACATACGTTATATGCGGTCTACACTGTATTACTCTTTATTTTCTGTCCATCGACGAATTCGGACTGAAAGAAGAGGTGAAAGACTGATTGCACGCACGTACCAGCAATGTTGGGCGGACAGCCCAGGCGGCTTGTGTTGGAGGTGAGATGTGGCAAGGGGAGGGTGAGCAGCACCCCCGCGCTGGTGCCCACCCAGAGCAGGTCTTTACAGGCCAGCAAGGCAGTCACTCGCAGACAGGCTGCCTTATGCTGTCGAATGATGTCGTCGCACGCTGCGTCCGAAACCCGTCGAGCGATGAGACACTGACAACATACATTAATGTAAGCAATATATTTGCCTACTGGCGTAACAAGACAGAAGTGTTGTCACGCAGCACAGCAAGGATAACCTAGCAGCCGGTAGGTGCTTTAAGAGAGATTTTGGATTAAGGTGTGATTAGGAAAAAGATCAAAAAATTTAAAAATTCGGCAGAAACACTTAAGATTGTTTATGTAGAGGAATGCAAAAGCATTCCTACGTGCAGCACATTCCTACAAGCACCGTGCCATGTCTTCCTTTTTCACATGGCGCTTTAGCAGTGACATCACGCTCCCCCACAGCGCAGGCACGGCGCACCCGTCGGCTGCACGGCTTCTGCGACAATGCATCTGCGTTGCTGTGATTTTCTTTGTGTTTTATTTTTTTAGGCGTGTCCGCTTTGACCTTGAGCGCCCCGTCGGCTTCCGTGACACGAAGCATCTGATATGACGCGTCGCCGCCAATGGGAATTTAGGTGCCGTTTTCGCTAGACAGACAACGCCGGCTTCGCTTCACAGGTCAGTTAATGCTTTTGCATTAATAAATAAATTTATCCCTGTCTGCTCCAGTGTTAGCACAGCAGACTCGAAGTCAATTTAAAATAAATGAATGATGTAAGTGTATACCATTTAAAAAAACTCAAATACAGTAGGCTCGCGATAATTCAAACTCGGATATTTCGTACTTCCGGTTAATTCAAACAGATTTGAAAATTTCGGTTGTCCCGCTCTGTTTTTAATATATTTATAAACCGCTTAATTCGAATGACGCTTTCGCTCAATTCATACTTTTTTGCTCTTACGGCCCCGTTGAGTGCGCTTCTTCCCAAGCACCGGTGCACTGCGGATAAGCGGTACCCGCGGAGCTTGGTTTCGCGAGTGTTGCTTTCCCGCAGTGCACCGGTGCTTGGAAAGAAGCGCCCTCAACGGGGCTCAAGCGGGCACACATTAGCGGCAAACTGCGTTCACATTATGTGCTTCAAGACTAGCAATGATGACCAAGACGACACCGAGGATGAGGAACAGCTCACTGGCATCATGCTTTCTGGCCTTGAAGCACATAATGTGAACGCCGAGCTGGTGGAATATGCTAGTCTTGACGACGACCTGTGTGTTTGTCGTGATGACTCATTAGAGGACATAGTACAGGAAGTTAAGCCAGCACAGTGCAGCAGTGAGAGTGAAGATGACGATGAAGAAAGGGATGACCCACTACAAACTGTCACATCCGCAGAGGCCTTTGAGCATATCGCTCAGCTCCGGAAGTTTCTGTCTGCAAAGAAAGAGTCCCGTAAAGAGCTACTTACATTGGCTGGTATTTTCGCCAGAACTGGAGATTGAAGCTAACGAAAACACGCTGGAATTCCATTTCCCATGTATTTTGTCAATAAAGGCAACGTGTGCGTTATTTTGTTTACATGCCGCTACTAGAAGCTCGTTACATGGCACGTAAACAGCGTCTCGGTAAGGATCATGGCCCAGGCCCGGGGGGGGGGGGGGGGGGGGGGGCTCTGCCCCCCCCCCCCCTTGGATTTCACCAGGGGGGGCACAAGCCCCGTTGCCCCCCCCATAGTCTACGCCTATGCCGTCGGATATACTTTCTAAACGGACATTACTGTTCGGCGCATACAAGAAGCGCGAGTGGAAATTCCACAGGCACATACAGCTCAAGAAATGCCGAGAGTGTCATCTTGTCCACGCTGCATGATCTGGTCGTCGGCATTCTCGTCTGCCAACGTCGCAATCTCATTGGCTACGAAGCGACGGCGAAATGCTCGGGACTCGGCACGTTCTGCAGTTACTAATGCACTATGTATGAGAAACAGTCGCTTACAACATTGTCTGAATTATTTCGCACCCAAAACGAAGAATGATGTGCGACAAATTATAAGATACAGTCAAACCCACTTATAACAAACGCGACAGATCCATGAAAAGTGGTCGTTATATCAGTGGTTCGTTATATCTGGACTTACCTTTAAAACACGTTATAAGTAAGGATAATGCAGCTGGTATCGGTAGTTTACTGTGCCAGCTCTTTATTTGAAGAAACTAGAGATCGCAGCCTGCTTCCGCACCGTAGTGCGCTCGAGTGTCTTCCTGAGGCTGTCCAGGTGGCACGCGTATTCCTCCGGAAGTTCTCTTGTGAAAACGAGGTCCTTGAGGGCCGTGATGTACTCCAGGGCTGTAGCAGTACCGATGGGTGGCGGCAGAGGAGCGTCCTCGTCGGCTTCGTCATCGTCCGACGATAACGGGGCCTCCTCACGACCGGCTCCGGCACGCACTTTGCGGACGATTGCAGCGTCGTGAAGCTCTTCAGTTGCCCATACATCCCTTGTCGGCAACAATGAAGTCCTCGAGGTTGTCTGCCTTGTCGACCAGTCTAGCCTCAAGCACTTCCTTCCAGGCTTGCCCGACCTCTTCTCGGTCGTCGGGAGTGGCAGCCTCTTCTCTCTCGACTCCTGCCGGCTATACCGATGGACGCATGAACCCGACCTTCCTGAAGCAATTGCTCAAAGTCTCGCTCCTTATCTCCATACAGGCTCCCTTCAGCATCTGTACAGCCATCCACAAGTTAATTTGTAGCTTGGGGTTCTCAGGAAGCGGGCAACGAATCATGATCAATAGCCGCTGGATCCCGCGGCGTGGGTAGATTACGTTGAAGTTTTGAATGATACCCATGTCAAGGGGCTGCAACCTTGCAGTGGCATTCGGTGGCAAGAAAAGAATCTCAATGGCTTGCAGCTTCGGGTACAGGTGGTGTGCAGAGCAGTTCTCTAGAATGAGAGGGATTTTCCTTTTCTTTGCTGCCATATCATCGTCAAATTCGTTGAGCCACTCGCCGAAGATTTCCAGCATCATCCAGGCTTTCTTGTTGTGTCTGTAGCGAACGGGAACGAACTGGCGGAAGCAGGTCGGCTTCGTTGATTTTCCGATGATGAAAGGAAGCCGCCGGTCGCTGCCGTCCATGTTGCAGCAAAGTAGCACTGTCCCGCACACTCTGCTGTTCTTCCCGCCAACACACTTGTCCCCTTTCAATGCGTGGGTCCTGTTGGGTAGCATCTGGTAGAATAAACCCATCTGATCGGCATTATAAATGCCCCGGTTGCTGTACTGAAAGACCTCATCCAGTTGGTCAGTCAGCCACTTGTCTGCCATGTCCTAGTTGACCGCTGCACCTTCCCCAACGATCACCCTGTAGACGACGCCATGGTGCTCCTTAAAGTGTTGCACCCATCCACCCCCAGGACTGAACTCCAGGCAATCCAAAAAAATGCGAAGTCGTTCGCTTTCTCTATGAGCAGGGGTCCACTGATGGGGATATTTCTGCCTCGTGCATCCAGGAACCATTTGAAGAATGCGTCCTTTATCTCCTTGTATTTCGCCTCACGTAGGCGCTTGCGCTTGTGCTCGTCTCCATTGAGGTCGGCCGAAGCCAAAATCTTTCCTTCCTCCTTGACGATCGTTGACACTGTCGACTTCAAAAGTCAATATCTTCTGGCGACGTCGGCGTTCTTGACTCCGGAACGGATGTCGCAAAGTATGCTCACTTTTGTGCCAATCTCAGTCGCTTTCTGTTTCTTGGGCACGCAGCCTCCGCTTTCAGACATCATGCCGACTGAGACGTACTGAACACAAAAAAAAACTGCCGCTGTGGCTGTTTTCAGTTGCCACCTTTGTTGAACGACGATGCGCTCACAAGTCTCTTCCGATGGAAACTTGAGAGTTAACTCTTCGTAAACAAAAATGGTAATATGACGTCACTCCTTTGCATAACCGTGAGCAAAGAGTGGGACATAAGGGCCACTCAGAGGCGTCGGAGTTAGCTATATGACATCATTGAATACGGAGTTTGCAAACATACAACGAACGAAAGCAGCACGGCAAGAGTTGACTGCCTTCTTCTCCTCCTCTTCCCCTTCCCACGCATGCACAATCGACCAATCGGCGGAGTGCGCGACCCCGGGAGCGCGTTTTTGCTTTAGTAGTTTTCTTTCCTCCCCGGGGGTGTATGCCATGCGGCCAGTTAAGCCAGCGCGGCCGTGGAAACGACCTTGAGCGTCTCCCGGAGCACCGTGCCCAAAATGTAGCCCTTAATTTTTTTTTTTTTTTCTTTCTTTTTTGCGCGCAAGAGTTTTTTTTCTTTTTTTTTTCTTTTTCAAAAGCAGATTTTGAGTGTTTGTTGCAACACCATGATGCTTTGAAAAACGGTTGTTTTATCTGGACCAATTTTAATGGGTAGCGCCTGGAACTCGTATATTTTCTGCAAGCTGGTTGTTATAACCGATATGTCGTTATATGTGGGATCGTTATAAGTGGGTTTGACTATATATGCGCAGATCTCGATGTGTTCCCGGGCTACCGACGGACGGCGCTCATGTGCCGGCGTTACATCTCCCATCGTAAGCAGTTACGAGGGAACGCAAAGTGCACGAGCACAATCAAACGCAAATGTGCGAACCAGCCTTTAAGCTGCGACTACGAGTTGACGCGCCATATGCAAACGAATCAGCACTTTCCTGCATCGAGCACGTGCACAGAAACCGGATTCGTGCGGGGTGAAGGTACTGCGCATGTGCCAAAGGCAACGACGGCGGCGGCGCCGCAAGATCGGAGTCATGTGTTGACGTGGTTGAGTTCCGGAAATAGGTCGACGACGGTCACGACCGCTCACCAGAAAGCATTTTGGTGACGGCCGGGGCTATGTTGACATCCTGCAGGCACTCGTAGGTCGTGGCGTGGAAGAGCCGAATGACAGCACTGTGCTGGATGGCCAGCCAGACACCAAGCCCGGAAGTGACCATGCACAGCACCGCGCGGGAAGCATCGCTGCTCACTTGGAACGAGTGCTGCGGGCAAGAAGGGCAGCATGTGCACACGGAACCTTCGTCGCACGACCAACCGTGACGCGCAGAGCACCGGGCGCCGGCACACAGAATCGAGTGCCTTTATAACGAGCCATATGGGAATGACATAAATGGTTTCACTGCACGGATGGCTCCATTCTATGCGAGTAGCACAAAAAATCAGACACACACACTTTAAATGAAAACTAGTATTGCATAGTGGTGCATCTGCGTGACACGCGATGAAATAGCGCTCGAACAAACTTCAAAGGACGTCGAGAAAAAGTTTGCTGAAGTGAAGTTCACTCCCCTGACTGAAAACATTATATGCGTTGATGTGCCGCCGGGGATTTTAAAAAAAGTTTGTTTGTCCGAATAGTTTGTTCAGCTGGAGTTTGCTTGGGTGGTGCTTCCCTATATGAGCTCTTTTAGAAAACGATGGCCGCAAAACTAGCATACCGTAGAAAAGCTAAAAAGAAAATGCGCACCCCGAGTAAAAAAAATAAACAAAGAAAAGTGAGGAGCGTGCAGTCTTTAGCGATGCAATTGCAAAAAGTAGCACAAAGAGGGGCAATCAACGCATGGTGGGGGGGGGGGGGGGGGTAGGTCTAGCACAGAAAAGTAAGCAAAGAATGCTTTTACCACTAAATATTCTGAACCTTTGCATCAGAACAAAACAAGGTGTGGCGCATTAAAGGCAGCCCTTCTTGCAAGGCCACTACGGTACATTCACTTAAACATAGAGCACAGTCTGTTTTCCAAAAAATAGTCACGCAATATGCCTACTATTATGTACTTTGTTTCAAAATTTCAAGGGTGAAAGCTGTAACCCTGGCGAGCCAATCAAGTGCGCGACAATGTACCACCAATGTGTACTACTCCCTCAGTGGAAAGTTGTCGCACGCTTCAATTGATCATTCTAATTGGCTCACGGGAGAATTTGACTTTTGACAAGTTATGCCGAAAAGTGTCTAGCCCATAAGAAGTGCCCTCCCTGCACATTACTGAACTGCAGGAGTGTGAAGTGATGATGAGTAGAAGAAAACAGGAGTATGCACACTTTTAACCAATCAAGAAATTAATTTGCAGCTGTCACGCGGAGGAAGAGATAAAAAGCTATTGATTCGAGGTTGGATGGTAAGTAGTCATCTAGTCGACATGTTGTTCTCAATGTAATGCTGTTTTCTCTCCCAAACATTTTGAATGCAAATAAGTGGAGGCAACAGTGATGCAAACTGCTGAGAACAGGCACACACAAGAAAACGCAAGTTCTGTCATGTGTTCCGGCTACCATCATATTATTGCTTCTCAACGCTATCTTTCCTTACCAATGTTGATTTAATAACATACATAAATGTTCCAAAGATTAATTTATAAACTTTGAACTTTGCATGGCATACTTTAACTGGTAGAAACATGCTCCGCGAATTTCGTGCCAATAAGACGAACAACGAAAACTTTCGTTTTCGTAGTGGTGGTGTCCTCCGTTATGTCACGACGCAGTCCCAAACAGGTTAAGCGTTCACTTGCCTCCACCTCCAGGGATGCCGTGCTCAGAACCTTGATGTAGTTTTGGCAGCCACACCAGAGACGGCCGGCAACTGCCAACATCCGCAGCACGGGAGAGACGCTGCTGCCCACCAGCACCTTCTGGGGTTCGCTCGTGTTCCACCCTCCCCCTTGAAAAACAAAAAAAAAGAAGGGATGAATTAGGAAGCTAGTTTTCAAAAAATATATTCCAGCCTTGGTTGTGTCTGTGACATTTCGGTAGACTCCCTTAAGATAAAGTCAAAGGGACCTTGAAAATTTGTTTGACTTATCAAGTGTTCAGTTGAAAAGATGCTGGGACACCGCAGAAAATCAAACAGACCAAAATGCACACACAAAGTTGTTACTGTTATATTAAGCGAATATTTTTTTCATTGCATTCATGGGAAATCAACCAAACGTTACCACATTTGTTCGGCCCTTCCAGGAATTTAGGTTAAGCGAGTACGGCTTAACGAGTCTACTGTATTATGCCCACGAGATAGAAACTCTTCAAAGTAGTTACAGTTTGGAACAAAATCTTAAGATTTAAAAATGAAAGACGTTTACAAATCTCCGTAATGCGAATTAAACTAGACAGCAGCTCTTGAAAAGGAGGACGGGAGGGTACGGAGGGGAGGGTATGCCCCTCCTCCTTCTCTTCCTTTTCCCTCCTTCTCATCCCCTCCTCTCCTCCGGCCGCTGAATTCGTTCATGAGTGATGTGACACGAAGTCGCGACGTGATTTTTCCCGCTAAATTTAGCGGAGAAACTGAATTGATGAGGTTACATGACGTCAATTTTCCCGCTAAAGTTAGCGGGGAAATTTTTCTGCTAAGGTTAGCTGGGAAATTTTTCTGCTAAATTTAGCGGGAAGCTTTTCATGCTGAACTTAGCAGGGAAACATTCCCGCTAAATTTAGCGGGCAAACGTCCCAAAATGCAATGCGCACGGTTACGTTGATGCCGACTGCGACGCCACTCAACCCGGGAAAGGACGCCTAAGAGCTGCACTCCAATATGATGACAGCAGAGTGGATGTTTACTATGTACACTGCGTAACATTGGTAGCATGAACGCAACATTCTGACTTTTTTTGCACTTTACTTGGAAGTACTGGCAGGCACCAAATTCCATCATATGTTTTAGTGTCCTAAATGAGCCCTTTCTACAAGAATAGAAGTTTTGATGATGGCCTTTTGTTTTCGAGAGAAAAAATGAAAAACGTTTACACCTCCCTGTTATGCCGGTTTAGAGGGCAGCTCTCATTCGGCATTTTATCCGTACTCTCTCCTCCTCCTCCTCCTCTCTCCTCCTCCCTCTTGCGCAGCGCATTATGGAAAACGTCCCATAATGCAGCGCACGCGTGATCGCGGTGCATTATGGGACGTTTCCCATAATGCACCATGCAGTTACGCCGACGGCGCCGCCGCTCAATCTGGAAACGGGTGCCTAAAAGGTGCGCTCCAAAAAAAAACAAAAAAACTATTGATCGCTTATTTACATTATTAGAGTCGAGCAGTGTAGATGTTGTGACACCGTTAGTGCAAACAAGCGATAGCCGGTTTCTTCTGCTCTCTCTGAGAATTGAAAGGCTGTCGCCCCAACTATTACTGTAGTGGAAAATGCACATTTGAGGGTCTATCGTAATCTACTGCAACTTACTGAACAAGTGCCCACCCAAAAGTTGGAGGTAATCACAAAAAAATTAAATAAGGGAACTTATTAGATCTGAGGGCACAGGAGCAGGAGAGACACACTGCAGGGTAGGCCCTGGTTTGATACGATGGTATGGTACAGGAGCAGTATATGAGTCGGGCAGAATCTCATTTTTAAAGGGGTACTCACGCAGTTTTTCTAGCTATCCCAACTAACTATGTTTTTGGAATCACTGCAGTCTTTACCCTTTCCCGTATGCCATTTAGTATCACGAAATTCAGAATAGTTTTTGTGAAATCGGCATGTGGAAATGATGCCAAAACCAAGATTCAAATATACCCACGCTTTCAGTGCCGTGACATTAGGGGAAGGCAGACTTGCAGGTCGAGCGGACAGGCTAAAAATAGACTATGCCAAGCAATTGTTCCATGCTGCTGTGCGGGTGCTAGAGCGAGCTTCCAAAAAATTAATTCGACACCACGAAACTACTTGCAATCAGTTGGGAACAAAGTCTACAGTCCAAAGAGTGAATCCCTGTCTTCACTTCTTCATCGTTGCCAGTAGAGACTTTCACTTGGAAAAACACGGTGAGGACCGAAATTGTAAATTCAATGACTTTGAGAAAAAAAAATTACTTTTGGGCCAATATTTGGGTTACTGTGTTTGTTGGTCTGTTTAGCAAATTTTCAGGCAAATCAGGGACTATGAAGAGAACACTGAAATAAAGCAGCCGTGACACACTTGTCAAAACCTGCTTCGACCGGAACTTTTGCAGCAAGCTTCACCACTCTGCACCGGCGCACGCACATAAAGCTTTGTCGCCTTGCACCAGCATCTCGGAATAGCAGCCGACGCGGAGGAACAACTCAATCAGCTCGGCGAGCTCGGAAGTTTGTAAGGGTGGGCGCTTGACACGCGTGTCCTTTGCCTACATTGTAAACCTTTTAAAGGGAGTGGGCACCTGCTGCGATATGAGTGCATGCCCGGTGTTTTACTGCAGGTGGTAATTTTTGATGCCGGCCATTAATTCTTTTCAATGTAAAACGTGAAAAAGCTGCAATGTTGCAATTGCACCAACAGCGTTGCAAAGTGTATGACACCTCTTAACTCTGCACAATTCTGAGTAATTGTTTTAATAGGAAGCCTTAAACAAATTGTTTTAATGCCAAGATAGTTAAATGTGCCTCATTCTTGCAACTATAGTCCATTGCAACTCAAGAAAGTACGCGGAGGGTAAGACGGGCTGGGGAGGAGGAAGCAGACGGAACGCTGGAGAAGTGAGGGGGAAACCTCCTTCTCTCTTTAGCTTTCCATCTGCTTCCTCCTCCCCAGCCCGTCTTACCCTCGCCCTACCTTCTCGAGTTGCAACGGACTATATATGTCTGTCCTTCCATGACGATTCTTTGCGACGAGGACACACTTAAAAACCGGCCCACTTCCATTTTTCTATATAGCATGCAATTTCTCAAAAATCCTCTCGGTTCAAACCCACGAGCACATTGTCACAGACAGTACGACAACGGCAAGGCATGTCTTTCAAATGCTCCGCCTCCAGCACGCACTCCGTGCCTTCCGCCGTTCCTTGGCCGTTCTCGCGTGCTCAAGGCACGAGAGGCGCCGAAGCCTCGTCAAAGGTAGCAAGCTCGTGCTGGTGGCGGGACAATACTGAAGTTTCCCCTTGCTGCTCCCGCCTTGTCGGAGACTACAGTACAGAAATTCCTCCCCACAACTGCGAACAAGCTCCTTACCAGGGTCTCTCCTGTAGATTGCAATTTCGCCACTTGACAACGATATGAACACGCGGTTGTCCAGATATCTGAAAAAAACAAGCGATCCGTTACTTACGGCCTTCTGCATCGAGCGCCGGTGCAAACTCACATGATGCAATGGACTGCCGCTGAATGCTGGACCTTCATTTTGTTCTTCTTTATCCTGATATTATCGTTGCAGTTGTATACGTGTATGCTGAAAGTAAAAATAAATAGGTGACGAGCGTAGCCTCTGGGAAAAGGTCATGACACGTGCCTCTCACGGTTCAAAGCACGACACCAACTGCGATGTGAAAATCTTCACTCGCAACATGATGCACAGGTTGCACCCAAGTCGAGCGGCACTCAATCTCGTAAGGTTTCACCAAATTCGTATAACTTTGAACCGAGTGAGCCTTTATGTGTACTATGGGATTGAACTATATACTGTAAAACCCTTTATTTTCGGGGCCCCTATTTTTCGCGAATCGGTCACAGATGACATAATCGCGACCACTAAATTTCGCAAATTCCAGACGCCTGCATTGAAAATCTTAAGGACCGAAATTTTCGCACGCCCTTAAATTTCGCGAATTCTTCAATTCGTGAAATTCGCGAAAATTGAGGGCTCACGAACATTAAGGGTTTTACAGTAGTATATAATTTGGCTTTTCTAGAGAGGTGTATGCACCTTCCAACTCGCAATAACTAGCTCGCTCCGACACATTTTCAATGAGGCATCTGCTTCCCGAGTCCCGTCAGAACCAATCTGTTTGCCACCCTAGGCGGTGCTTAGGTTACGTCTGCTCCGTTCCTAAATATAGTCAGGGTTTAATTGTGAAAATCTTACTGCAATGTAGATATCACCATTCGCAAAGTTTCGGTTCCTTTTTAAATACACCAGGTGCATGCGTGCACCATTCCATTTTGAAAGTGTACCTTTCTCCTAAGCACGCGACTGTGATACTATTCATACTTTTTTTAAGTGTTCATTGCGGCAGGTTAGCCCCGGTCAGCGCACTTCTTACCGAGCGCTAGTGTGCAGCGAAGCAACACCTGCGGAAGCGAGTCCCGTGGGTGTTGCTTTTCCACAGTGCACCGGTGCTATGTAACAAACACACTAAAAAAAGCTAACCCGCCTCAATCAGCACTTTAAAAAAAAACAGTTGACCCTTTGCGGTACTAGTGTAGCAAAGGCAGTGAACGTGATGTGTTAGTGTGGAGAAACTGTGTACACACGTGGAAACTGGATGGTGCAAACGGTAGCGCGCATAATTTATTAAATTAGAATACAAACAGTGGTAAAGTAGCATGCAGCACTTAAGTGGCGGCCGCTCACTGTTCACCCTGTGTTGCAGAATGTTCGGGGTGGCGACATCTCATCACATCGCGAAGAATAGTTAGAAAAGAACCACCATTATTCTTTCTATGGGGAAAATCACAGCACGCTCATTTCACAGAGCGGGGTGCCACTGTGTGTCGTAACATGTGATGTTTCCCCCCTGCCGAGAGTAACACAGATTCACTCAAGGAAGACGTTCGGCTGGCACTGGTCTCCAATCAGTGAGGAGACACGCAGTGCATCAGCGTTCGGCTGGCAGTTGGCTTATCAACTCCTGTTCCTGGTTGAGGAACGGAAGTTGATAGGCACCAGTCAAATAACACATTCTGTGATAATACGAATATTGCGGTCCATCTCGAAGTAAATATTGAATAGCGTATTATTCGACACTACTATTCAAAAATTCGAATATTCGGACAATCCTACTCACCAGCCGTCCTCTGTACCCAGCCACATAGTGGGGAAGTGATTGTCCATCTCTTCAACCTCTTCTTTTGGCACTTTGGGAGTCTCCTGAGAAGCAGTGAGACGTTCGTCGTCTGCAAAAAAGCATCCATCCATGTACGACCAGTTTCTCTGTTTTCCAAACCATGCTGATGTTGGCTGCACAAACTGAGACTCAAGTAACATTGCAAAATAAAAAGGACAACTGCAGAAGGCGGAAGAATGCACTGACAAGCGACTCTTCCGTTCAATTCTTGCTATTTTATGCAGTTCTTCAAGCCTCGTGAATTCTGTACCCTGAGTTCCCACTTGGTGGAAAGAACTAAAAGTTTTCAGCAGCACTTTTCCTAAGAGCTTTTCAGTTTCAAGGTCATTCATTTGAAAGGAAGCAGTCACCTTGCGATTCACTGTGATCTTCACTTTCTTCCTCCTCCTCATCACTAGAGTCACTGAAACAGACAAAAGGTGAATTCAACCACAGTGAATGGAGCGAAAACTCGTGCTGCAGAACCTAGGGATCCTGGGTTCGATCCCCCCCTTTGCCTGTTTCGATCTGGATGAGCATCGTACCGGCATGCGGTCATGCATCACCACTGCAAGATGCATGTTAAAGACCCCAGGCTAGCAGTCGTGCTGTACTGGCTATATTTCTCATCGTTTAAAGCTGGTAAAAATGTTGCTATATTCTGGCAGACTAAACTCCCGCTGTCTACACAGCTAATGGCTAGTTCGTTTTTTTTTCTTCCACAGTGAACAAATAACTAAGCAGGGTGTCTAGGAAATTATTATTTTGGAATTCTCTGACTTTTCCAGGTTTTCCATGACAATTTCAGGTGAAATTTCCTGACCACTGTAGAGGCCGTTAAATGTATAAGACCATTACAGCACAAGGCATTGAGCATGGAGCACTGCGAGGATCATTTTGCACGGGCTTAATCCAACTTGCATATTCCGAAATATTCGGGTTCGTCCAGTACGGATTAAACAAGCACTTTCTTGCTTCAGACATCGTCAATGAAGAGGCCACTTCCAGAAACACGATGAAAACACGACGTTCAACCACACGTCAATAACCGAATGGCAGCATGGCCACACGGCCGCCACATACACACTTTCGGATACCTTTGACTTAAGGCTTGGATTGGATTGGTGTCTGCGGCTTTCCCATTTGTTACTAAATCTAGTAGCTCTAACTGGATCTAGCCTAGTGTCACGCTCTCAATCCAATCCAATCAAATCCAATCCAAGGCTTGGACTGGATTTGTCGGCTGTTCTCTTTGCATCGGGTAGACAACTGCATCAATCGGGTGAGCAGAACCTACATTCCGCTCTAAGCAGAATTTTTGCCTATTTTTCTGCCCCCAAGTCCTCAAGTCTTTGCTCAGGGCACTGGACGGCGTTTCCGGCCCATTTTCCCTGACTGGGTTCGCTTTTTGACAATATCCCTGACAATTCCATGATTTTTCCCAGTAATTAAAATTTCCCTGACAATTCCCGGTTTTCCCGGTCGCTAGACACCCTGCTAAGACGTCTCAATGTTCTTAGGGTGGTGCCAACCTTCGTAGTACCTGGTGCCGACAGCGCACATTCCCAAGAAAAATACAAATGAATAGTGTGAATCAAGATGGCAGCAAAGCATTAGAACCCTCATTTGCATGTTCTAGGGCAGCGAAGACAAAGGAGTGCATATCACAAAATAGCCCCCTCTCACCAACCACCTCAGACAGATGTGAACACTTTGAGGCAGGAAAGTGAGAAGTGTCTACTTCAATACAAGTCAAGAACAGGCTCCCCCAGGAGTTCCATCACAATAACCGTGGCAGACGACATCTCACCTGTCAAGCTGAATATTGCCATTGTTCGACTGTGTCTGCTGTCCGGCGTCTGGTTCCTTGTCCTCTGTATCTGTGCTGACCAGCACATTTGAGTCAGGTACTATGGATTTCCGACGTCCCAGTGACATCATGCTGCAAGCAATGCAAAAGCCAAAGTCCATATAACGTCAAAGTCATGTAGTATGACACGCACATCTTGTACATGACGTCTTGGACATGATGTCATCACACCATGCTGGCAGATTCCTACTTACACTTGCCAAGAACAAATTCGATAATGCGCAAGGTATGCTTGTAGAATGTACACGCTCAGGAGAGCGACCGCATTGACGGCGGATGTGACGTCAATGCAAGCTATGTATGCCACTTGAATCACATAGCTTTTGAATTGCAACTGACTATATTTGTCAGGCTACGTAAAATTATAAGGAACAGTGGAAGGGATCACATGGGGCCCTAATGTACGTGGCGGGACCAAGGGACGTGGATATCACCACCTGCTGCGACTGGTCCGCGCCGCACTGCCGACCAATTGGAGCAGGCGGTGGTGTCTTGGTCCTTTGGTTCTGCCATGCAGATTAGGGCACCTGGATACTGACAAAGAGAGCTGACAGTCCTCAAACTTTGTGCATTTCAGACTGTCTTAATTTTGCTTCTGCTTTGCATTAGACCGCGCTAAAGGTAATGAGCATTAGTGCTTACCAAAAAAATCCTGCATGAACACCCTCCCCCGAGAGATCACCCATCTCTATTTTCTGGCTGAATACATAGAGCACAAAAATTCCAAACGATTGTCCACCCCCCGATTATTTTCAATATCACGCAATGGCCAACAGTAATCACATCAACCGTGCAATCTTTGGTAGCGGTATGTGTGACAAGCGGGTTTCTAGTGGGTCATTTCCACTTGTTTATCGTACTGTGACACACAAATCTGCTGCACCCCAATATCCGTTTCAGTGAATTGCGAGTTTGTAGCAGTTTCCCGCATCTTCACTGCACTGTGAAATGCAAATCTGTTGCATCCACAATCAGCAGTATCTGTCCCATGACACAGGAGTTCATAGCGAATTCCCACGCATTTATCGTATGGTGGAACGCAAATTTGCCGTGTCCGTGATCTGCGGTATCAATTCCTGTATCACATGGTTTGTAGCGAGTACCGCAGTGCTTATTTTCACTAATATTTGCTAAAATTTTGCTGTTGCATCCTTATAGATTGCCTCCCCCATATTTTTCACCATTACTTTCTTCATTTTGGGTGGGCGTTCTCACGTGATTTACGGTACTTTTGGGAAGATTCCTGAGCCCCATACCACATCCTCGAAAGCTGCAACCCCAAGCTCATGATCTGTGCTAAGCACCATCTCAGAGAGCATGACACATGCATGCCACTCATGGCCATTAGCTTCGAGACCTTGTAATAGTTTAATTTTTGCAGCTCTAACTTTGAAGCCTCTGTTAGAACAATGCTACTCAACCCTTTGCCTAGTGTCCACCATGAGCACTCCCAACAGCCTGAGCATGGCCCCCCTGATCTGCTATAAACTGAATTATGAAGCTCAAATGCTAGATGACGCAACACCAAACAATAAGGAATATCGAGAACCCAAAATAATGCTAGCAGTGCATAACATCGTAGTGGCAAAAGGCGGTATTGCATTTGAGCGGGCTAACTTTAATCTGCATAAGCATTACCACACAAATATGACAACTTAAGCGAAATGCAACACGAGAATGACCACAACTGCAGAAGGTCATGCTCTGTTTGTGTAAAGCTATGAATTTCTTTTCGAAGCCTCCTCTCCTTTGTGTGCTGCTTCTCTCTGTTGGTACGTACTAACTTAAAACTATTTTGACTGTCACTAAAATATAGGAAGAAATACCTCCGAGATGGTTCAAAACATTTTGATGCAACTCGAGAATAAGGACTACAAAAGTTGACACCAAGTGAAGAGGTGAAGAACATCTTTTGAAACATTCACCTTCTCTTTTCTTGGTGTCAACTCTCATAATCCTCAGCCTTGGGTTGCTCCAAAATGCTCAGTATACACTAGCTCACTTGTGCTCTTACATTCTGTTGGTTCAAAACCTTCCAACCAGGAAGAAGAAAGCACAAGTTGCTTTTTTCTGTCTCAGCTTTGCTCGAGCTACTGCTTGTTCCATATTTTTTGGCAAATTTCCCCTTGAGAGCCTTCAACAGATGTTCCACCACATAGGGCAACGTCTGCGGTCCACAGGGACGTTGCACCAAGCGGCCATCAAGAAACATTTACAGGGATCGTAGACATCTTGTGTACAATTTCACTCCACTTGAATTATCTCCAATGCTAAAGGTTGAGAATTATTATGCACCAGACTGTGGAAGTGGGTGCATCAGGTTAGCGCGATCGAGTGCACTTCAGTGGTCAGAGTGCACTCGAGCTAAACTAAACAACATTGTCCCATTTCTTGTGCACGGTGGCGGGGTGCACTCCGCGAGCTCTGTCGTTGGAGATGGTTCGCGAGAGCTCAAATGGGTCAGTTTCCGGTAAGATGAAGATGTTTCTGCTCTCGCAAACAGTCTCGCAGTGGTCTCGCGTTCTATTCTCGCACCTGCTTTGATATGTGGATACTTCAACGGCGATCGCTTGGCAGCTTGTGTTGTTGGATAAAACAATGATTTATTTTTCAAAATCTATGACAGGTGGCAGTATAAATATTTGTACTATGCAATAATAGATGGCGACACCTGTCAAGCTCACATATGGCTTTTGAAAAAAATGAGAAACGGCTAATTAGCACAAAAATACTAGCACATGGCCTTTGAGACGTTGCAAGCTTCTTTTTCTTTTGTTTAAAAGTCAGTGCCATAGTGCCTAAGGTGACGTGGACGTCTTGTAGCACGTCTTGGGTGATTCACTTCGGCTGGCAGGGGCGGTGTTTCCTCTTGCGTGGTGAATACTTCTGAAACCAGGTTCAGCTGTGGTCGGTCTTCGAAGGGCTTCAAGGTCTGGACGTGGACGATCTTGTCTTCTGTACTGTCGATTTTTTGGATGCGGTAGCACACTGTATCAACTGGGCGGATGACTTCTAATGGACCTTTAAAGGGCAGTGTTAGTTTGTGATCACTGGCGTGCAGCCAGCCGTAGAATGTCAAGTCTCCAAGATTGAACTTGTGGTCACTGCGATGTAGGAGGTTCATGGTAGAATCGGTTCGTGCAGCGTGCAAAATGTCGGGTTGATCCTCGCGGGAGTCACTGGATGTTATAGTTCCGATGTGAAGTTCCCTTGGGAGGTAAGGCTGATACCCATGCAAAAGAAAAAAATGGAGAGTATCCTGTGGAGCTTTGCTCTGCAGTTTTGAATGCCAATAATGCACTGGGCAAGTACTGGTCCCTTGTATGCAGGTTCCTGAAAACGAGTTTCTTCAGCGTGCTCACCAAGGTTGCATTGGCCCTTTCAACAAGTCCGTGTGCTTGTGGGGTGTATGGAGGCGTGAGATGGTGCTCGATGCCATACTTTTTGAAGAACTGCTTTGTTGTGTGGCTGGCAAATGCAGGTCCCATTGTCGGAAATATACACACATGGCAGTCCAAAAAGTTTATTGATATTTTGTTCAATGGTTTCGGTGACATCTGCTGCCGACAACGAACATGTGGCTCCTGCCAGAAGGTAGCGAGTAGCATGATCAATATGTACAAACAAATGGGTGTTTCCGGCCTCCGTTTGGGGCAGTGAGACAACATGATAGCCTGAGACGCATTGAAATGGCATTGAGGGAATCGGAAGGGCCCCCAGTTTTTCATTGGCGAATGTGGTTTGACGGCTTGTTTGTTGACATATACTTCACAGCCAAGAATGTACGCTCTGACGTCTTTGCATTGTGTTGACCACCAGTACCTCGAGCATACTCATTCGAGCGTTTTCTCACTCTTTAGATGGCCGCTCTCATCATGACAAAGGCGGAGTACTGTGGAGCACAATGCAAAGGGAAGGACGAGTTGTTCTCTCGTGTGGCCTCCAATTCTTGTCATGTGAGTTAGCACTGAGTTTGACAACTTTAAGGAGTTACAACTTGATTCAGATGATGCGTGTCAGACTGTTTCTGTAGCTTGTCAACTTGGCGGCAGTACTCCTTGGTCTGCTGAGTGCGAACAAGCTTTGAATCTTGTGATGTCAGCACGGCGAGAGATGCTTGGTCAGGGAGAGGGTAGCGGGACAAATGGTCAGCAATGACATTTTCCTTGTCAAGCCTGTGAAGGGCAGTGAAGTCGAAGACTGCCAGGTCTTTGATGTAGCGGGCAAACTTGTGGTTCAGCTTGGCTTTGTTCACTATGTACGCCACTGTGAAATTGTCAGTGACGAGCAGAAAGTTATGACCATGCAGATACAGACAGAACTTTTCGGCCACAGCCCAATGTACAGCAGCGCATTCAAGCTCATTGATGTGGTACCTCTTTTCTGCGTCTTTGAGAAATCTGCTGGCATATTCGATGACACATCTTTTGCCGTTCTGGTCTTGCGAGAGGAAGGCTCCAAGACCTTCATGTGAAGCATCCGTCTCAACATATACGTCTGACACTCTTGCTTGAAGAAGGACAGGACTGGTGGCAAAGTGATCTTCATCATGAGTGACTCGAAGGATTCCTGCTTACTATTGTCGAGGACAAGCTGAAGTGCTTGAGTGGGCATTTCATTGTTCCTTTCTTTGCTCATGGTCTTCTTCAGAAGTTCAGCAAGCGGTCATGCAATCACTGCCCGAAGTTCCCTATATATTCGCGCAACGTGTTTGCAAATCCAAGGAAGCTGCGAACCTCATGTATAGACATCAGTGTAGCATATTGAGATACAGGAGATGTGCAATCAGGGTCTGGCTGTGTGCCTCCTGTTGTCAAAGCTCTTCCGAGGAGTGTGTGGTTGGCAAGGCGAAGACACACTTGGTCGGTGAGAGCGCGAAACCCATGCTTCGTGTGGCTTCTAAACTCTTGTGCGAGCAAAGAATGTTGTCAATGTAGGAGACAACACCCAGTTTGCGAAGGTGCGAATATGCCAATTTGATGGCTCTTGTCATGGTAGGCAGTCCGTTCTTAAGCCCAAAAGTCATTCATAGAAACTCTTTGTAGTGCATGGTCTTGGGTGACAAAGGCTGTTTTGTGCACGTCGTCTTCTTTCATTTTGATTGTGAAGAATGCACTCTTGATGTCCATGTTAGACATGAAACGAGAACCTGCAATTGCAGGAAGCGCATCTTCCAAGCAGTCGATTGGTTGTGGACCTGCGACAGAGATCAGATTGATGGTGTGGGAGTAGTCAACGACTATACGCCGAGGTGTCGTGTCATGAAAAGGCTGGTCCACTACAAAGGCTGGCGACACGTACATAGATGTGGACAAGCGACAGATGCCTTGTTCCCACAAAGTTTGCACCTGGTTTTCGAGGAACTGTCAGTCAGGCTGCAAGGGGCAGTAGGGTTAGCAGCGAACTGGTCTGGAGTGCTCCAGGTTACCACTGAGTTCCACCTAGGGGCACTAACTAGGGGTGTGCGAATACCGAATAGTAGCTTTCGAATCGAATACCGAATCGAATCAAGAAAAAAAACCCGAATATCGAATCGAATATCGAATAGTGATTTTATTTGTAGGAATTTTTCGAAGTGTGCTGCAAATGTGATTATTATATGTGCAGAGTATGCGCCTGGTGCAGAATATACGTCTTGTACAAAACAAAAGCCAAAACGTAAAAAAGTTGCGGTGAAAAAAAAAAAAAAAAGCAGTTGCTGTTGAACGTTGGGCACTAAAGAACTAAAGATCCAATTTTATGGTGCAAACATAATGTATCTACCCTAAACGTCACAAAAAAAAAAGTTACAGCCACGCGTGCCTCTTTTCTCTTTAAAAACACAACCTAACACCGCAACTTTTTTTTAAAAATATTTTTATATTTCTGAAAAGGGGCATTTTGCGATAGTTGGTCTCCATTTTAAGGGAAAAAAAATGGCACCTGGGATTTGATTTCACATAAATAAATAGACAGGTGTTAAATCTGAGTAAACATCAACGAGATATACGGACTTAAACAATATAATCCAAAGTAAAAAAAAAAAACGTGGTTAGGTGGCGCAAGTCACCGTCCAACTGCCGCTATGCATCCATTTTTCCGTTTATCTATCCTGTTTTAGAGAGCCTTGATTTGAAAGAGGGAGCAACCGAAACTGAAACCACAGAGACGGCTCCATCACAGATTGATCGTGAATGCGCATGTGTTGTGTTGTTGCGTGGAAAGAAGGCGAACAAACAGAAGAGCGACGACGCCTGCCCTGCCTGCCCTAGAGCACTATATAGCTCCTTCGGAGCAGAGTAGCGCAATCTAGAACGCCGTCTCTCGGCGACTAGCGGCGAACGCCCGAAGGTTCCAACTGCGGTCAGAAATGCATGGAGAAGGTGAGAAAATCGTTGTTTCTTCAGTTTTGTGGGGATGTGCGGAATGGAAATCATTTTTGACATAATAATGAAACATTTTAGAATAATATGCGATAAGTTTTGTGCCATACAAGAACGTAACTTTCTTTAAAAAATTGCCTGAGCGGCATCATGCAGCAGACGACACGGCGACGTCACACCATTCACGTGACCCGCTCCGGCCAACCCGAAAAGCCCATCTCCGCTGCGAGCAAAAATCGTCTGCTTCAAACGCCATTGCCTTGGAAATTGCCTTCTCAAAATTTGCACACGGATCCGATATTATTAAAACTTTGATATAGTGTTTAGCACTTTACTAACTTCACGACAGGCTAGTTTTGAAAAATGTGAACTCGCCGTTAGTTTTTTAATCAGCCGTGTTATGTCGATCTCCATGTATTCTCTCATAGGGCGGGCCGCCTCCTGGAACCCTGAGTACCACGTGACTCGCGCCGAGCCGCTCTGTCGGCCATGTTGTCGGCAAAACACGGGGTTCAAAGGATTGCGCTACTCTGCTCCGTAGGAGCTATATAGTGCTCTAGCCTGCCCGAACCCGACCGACGCTTTCGCCTTTTCGGCACCTTCTTGCAGTTCGTAATTCAAACCCGGCTATCGAGCTGTTGGAAATCCTCTCAAATCTAGGCACACTATTTTTTCCGTTTCGTTTCTTCCGCGCTATGCCTAATTCTTTTCACGAGTAAAGCCCCTCGTTTCAAATTGAAGCGCCGATGTAAAACACACTTGCCGCACTCGCAGAAATCGGCTACTGCACCACTGCACGATCACAGAAAGAAAACCAACGTTACCACGTCGGCAAAACCAACCGAGTTGTTCTGATTCGGAATCAGAATTTGCGGTTCCAAAAGAACGACGATGAAAACTCGGTTGGTTTCGCCGGCGTGGTAATGTTGGTTTTCTTTCTGTGATCGTGCAGTGGTGCAGTAGACAATTTCTGCGAGTGCGGAAAGTGTGTTTTACATCGGCGCTTCAATTTGAAACGAGGAGTTTTACTCGTGAAAAGAATTAGGCTTGGCGCGGAATTCCGGTTTCCCAACAATTCCTCTCTCGAAGCGGCGCAAGCGGGATGTTTCGGTTGTGATTCAAGGGTAGATTGTGTCACGATCGTGAGTAAATCTTCGTGCTATAAAGTTTGTGGCGTTCGTTACTTTTCTGTTTTCTAACCTGTGCGTTAGATTTTTGTGGAATGGTCGGACCGAGAGGTGTTTCTCGCATGGTCTGTCTAACATCACGGCGCTTACATCGGAAGAAAAAACTGATTTTTTGTTTGCTCCGCGCCCACCGCGCGTCTTTGGCCGAATATATCGAATATTCGAGTAACCGAATACTAGGAATTCGATTCGCGAATCGAATTATTCGGGAACTTTCTATTCGATTCGAATTCGTATATTCGAGTATTCGCACACCCCTAGCACTAACCAATTCTTTGCCTGGTGTGCCAAGATATCTTCATTCTCGTTTACAAGAGAGCCGGGTTCTACTTGCTCGGCTGCGGAAAGAGAAGCGTGTATGGTCGCTTTATCGGTGATTGTCTCAGTGTTAATTGGGTACAGATGGATTCTGATGATCCGTGGGCATACGTTCTCCGGAAGTTGTGATTTACGGTAGCACCTCTGTTGACTTGGTTGGGCACAAGGTCTCTGTTGTAGCCCTAGGTGCTAGTGCCACATCAGTTTGCAGCGATGCCCCCACTGGCCTGGATTGAAAGATGCAGTTTGCAGTGAGCGTTCAAGCTTTGATGCGAGTGAATTTCTGAATAAATGTCGGAGTCGTGATGCATAAGCCTCCGTCCGCCTC
The DNA here is from genome assembly GCF_016920785.2 of Ixodes scapularis. NCBI lineage: Eukaryota > Metazoa > Arthropoda > Arachnida > Ixodida > Ixodidae > Ixodes > Ixodes scapularis. The sequence goes on from NW_024609839.1 coordinate 28,933,934, forward strand.
AGTGATATATCGGGTCTGGACAAACCATTTCCAGTCATTACCCAAAACAAGGGCAACAGGCAGGTGTTGACAGGGTCCCACTTGTGGCATGGTGTAATCAATGCTCCCAACTTTGACATGCAGGATGATCCATCCGGCGGGTGTGATGGGTCCTACTGCTCTCTCGATTGGTCCGCTTTGCCCAAGGAGGTTATAAGTTTAAGACTTCTGAAGTGGCGGTGGTGTTGCGGAGCTGACGGCAAAAACGGCGACCACCGCCATCTTACTAAAGGTAGAAAGCGGATTTTACTAAGGGTAGAAAACGAGTCTTAAGCGGCTTTTGAGTCCTCTAAAACAAATTTAAAAAATCAGTTTTGTTTTTCTTTTAATATGCAGCCCCAAAAGCAATGGTGCACTGCTACTGCTGCTTCGAGCGCCGTTTCGTTTCACATTTGATGGCCGCTGACCGGCGAAACTGGCTTCACCCGGTCGCATGGGAGAGTGCGGGAGACCGCCACTCCAGAAGTCTTAATATAACCTCCTTGGTTTTGCCATTAGAATACTGGTAGCTTGGGTGGTGCGACATGCTTCCGGATTACTGTGACTTCCGATCCACAATCACAGAGAGCATGCACCGTTGTTGTGCCATTAATAATGGTGTTGACGATCGGTGCGTGAGGACCTTCGGTACAAGCAGTTCACAGAGTAGCGTGCATTTGGTTTCATTGCGCCCTGAGTTGGACCACTGGCAGCATTCTCACTTGGAGAACAAGGAAGGCGTGTGTTGCTGGCATGGTTGCTGTACTAGCTTCATTAATGCGGCGTCGTGGTGATACAACCTGGTGTGCATACCTCTGGTGTGTCGGTGTTGCAGTTTTACTGTCGGCTTGTGTTGAGAGTGTACTGCCTGCTTCTGGAGGTGGAAGATGACACTGATGCAAGATGTTCCCCTTCTTTCCGTATCTCCAGTAGTGCAGATCTTCAGGCTTGTCACCTAACTTCGGGTTGAACTTGTGGGAATGGCTTCTCTCTTGTTTCTGCGTCTTTCTTTTCATTGCTTCCTTCTGTTTCCAGTTGTCGCAGCGAGTCACGCGTTGCAGCTCCGTCAATTAATTCCGTCATTTAGGAGTAGAGGTGTGATCACTTTGTGTCCTTGATGTCTCTGATGATCATCTATATGAGCTAGTTCCTCGGGGGTCGGGGGATGTGAAGACTTCTCGAGGAGTGCATCCCTCTCGAACACGTACTGGACCAGGGTCTCGTTCCTTCTCAGCGTCCTCTCTGCCTGTAGCTCAATGAGGTCCTTCATCGAAAGTTGTCGTCGAAACCGTTCAATGAGAGCGTGCTTCCACTCTTCCCACTCGTGGTGGCGTTTTTCGTTTGTCTTCTGCCAGTTGGCTGCCAGGCCCGAGTCGAGATGTAGCGTTCAGAAGCGTCAGTGCGGGGGTCCATAATGCTTGAGCTGCAATCTGTTCCACTTCTTAGGTCCACTGTTTAGCGTCGTCCAATGGATCACCGGTGAATTGGGGGATCTCATTCACGGTGTCCACCATATTGATGTAATTTGTACCGGTTGTCTTTGGCTTTTGGTCAACAGTTGTACCGTTAGAGCAAGTTGAGCGACAATGTTGGTCAAACTTGGGATGTCCGGTGGGTTTATTTCTTGGCGGTTACGCCAGCGAGGCTTACCGTGGTTGACAACGAGCAGAAATGGTGTCGTCTACTTGCAGTTTCACAAAGTCACGAGACGTCTTGGCGAGTGTTTGCGGGGTCATCCGTCGAGTTTTCGATATCCGGGCACCAACCCCTTTTTGCAAGCAGGAGTTTAAAGGATTAGTTCTGCTGTCCGTCGTAGCGGTTCTGGCAGGAAAATGCACTTCGACAGCGGCTGGCGAAGCCGCTGTCGATCTGAAGCGTTCACGCACTTTGCAAAGGCGACTTCTGTGATTTGCAGGAGGTGAGGTACTTCGGCGCTTCGTTGTTCAAGTTTCAATCAGTTGCTTTACATTTTTCTGCAGTTTTTGCCGAATTATTTCGCGACGAACAAAGGCTCGCTGGGTCGACTGCGCCATGTTGAATAAAACAATGATTTATTTTTCAAAATGTATGACAGGTGAAGTATAAATATTTGTACTATGCAACAGTAGATGGCGACACTTGTCAAGCTCACAAAGCAATGACTTTGTCATCATGGGAAAAAAAAACAAAAAAAAACAAAGCTGGTGTAGACAGGTATGTGTACTTCCTCCAAATGCTTGTCGAAGTTCTTCGTGTGCCTTATTACACACAATTTCAGGATCAGGCGAGCCGATGAATTCTGTCATTCAGGTGTTATTCTTTAGGGCTTTTGGAAATTCAGAAGAAAGTTCAGAGTACCTTTGATCGCCGCGCCAACAGCGCACAGCACAAAGGCAAGTTCTTGCTGTTGCCGCCGTCTCCGCGCACTTATTTAATCGAAGTAGTTGTCGAACAAACACTCAACAAGTTTCGACGTGACGAGAGCCATGTTTAAGCGCGCGCCGGAAAGCCAGAACCAGAAACATTAAAAATAGGCATCAGATGGCGCCTTTGTACGAAAAAAAGTGTGGTTGTTAGGTGCACTCAAAACCCGCACGCTCGAGCACAGATGTCCGGAGTCTGGAGCTCACTAACTTAACGTGCCCAGTGTGTTTTGTGTTGCTGCTCTTTTGACCTCAACGTGTACACTCAAAAAATAAAATAATAAAAAACAATTTCCTCTTATTATAAAAATTTGAATTATTGTTGCATTTTTTGTTATTATCACAACAACTACACTATTGCTACTATTTACTATTTTTACTACTACTACAAGTACTACTACTACCAGCACTACCACTAACAACTACAATTTCTGCTATTAACACTACTACTAATACTTAATACCAACAGTATATACTACTCCTGCTACCGGTACTGCTTCTATTACCACCATGCATCCACTACTTTTACTACACTATAGCTACTACTTCTGCTCCTACTACACTATAGCTACTACTATCCACCATTACAACTAGTAGCTGGTACAGCTAGTAGCACCATACCACTTCTACAACCAGCACTACTACTACTGCCACTAGTACTGCTACTATGCATTACCACCTCCACTATACTACTGCTGCTAGAAGCTTTCACTACAGCTACAACTTCTACTATGGTTACCAGCACTATCACTATCACTACCGCTATTGCTACTAGTACTACCACTACCACTACTACCGGTACTACTACTGCAGCTAGCACTATACAATTGGGATATTTACTAAACTTCCCGATTGTTTCTTTGGTGAAGTTTCTACTAAGAGAAAGTTGAAGAATTTATTGACCAATTTGTCATTCTGAGTCCGCATTAATACCGTGCTTGTTTTTCTACTTTCTGTTCTGTTGCACATTCTTTTCCTTCTGAAGTGTATTGGTTATCTGTGTTGATGCTATCAAGCTTGCCGCTCGACTACCGGGTCCTGTCCGTCAAGTCTCCATTGGCTTGGACAAACCTATGTCTGTATCTTGCATAATTGTTTATGTTGACTAAAATTATAATAATTATTATTATTATTCTAATTATTATAGTAAACTGCATGCAGACCGAGGAAGGACTGAGGGGGGGCAGACACTCACACTGGGCTCGCCGCAGGGATGGAGGCGATGCAGAGGATGCGTGCATTGCAGACGCCGTTGCAGGACATGACAGTCGGTTCTGGCTGCAGACTGAGCACGCACACCTGCCCCACGTAGCCGTCGCTGTTGCAGACCCATACGTCTCGCAGGCCGTGCGCATTCAGCCCCAGTGTGGCCACAGCGCACGTGAACTGGAGGCCAGCGCGCGTCTTGCGGATGGGCACCGGGTGGAGGAACTCCGGCGGAGGGCGGCGATCCGTCGAGAGCGCTGCAAGGCGGAGGGCGGCACTTTCAGCCATTGCCGACGACACACCTCGAGAGAAATCGGTCTTCTCGCAAGAATGCGCACCACAGGTTATGCCACATTTGAAACTGGTGAAACAAGCACTTGATGCTCAGGCTCAAGACTGAAAGAGCCATAATATTCAATAGCCGCCTTTACATGAATGCGACTTAGTCACATTGAATCCAGTTGTTGCATTCAATGCAGTCATGTAAATGACGTAATACGCTACGGAAGCGCATAGCATTCAAGTCGCTAGACAGAGGTGGATGAAGACGGAGAATACGCAATCACTCAACTCATGTAAATGAAGGTCGCATCACTTTTTGGAATGGGAAGGATTATGGGAAGGCGCTCGCTGCGGAAGAACAGCTAAGAACATGGCGGCGGCCAACCTTGTCGACGGCAGCGCAAAGCGGTCTCGTATGGTCGCCCCCAGTTTTTTTCCCGAGAAGAAACGAGTGCATTTATTGCCACACTAAATCAGCGGTATATCACAAAGCTGCTCGGAGAGGGCGGCCCCCATCCAAGCTTCGCGAAATACGACTTGCACGACTGAGGGAGTGCCTAGAGGCTTCAGTGCAAGCACAAACAACGTCAAGAGCTCCAAGCACTGCATGGTAGGGCAGAACGAGAAGCTCCTACCTCGGTGCCATTCCTGGCTGCGATGGGGCCTTTCGGCCTCCGGGTCCGGTTGCGGTTGGCAAGATTTGGCAAAGCGAAGCGCAGTGACATCCTCAGAGCGGGTGGAAACGATCTCGCTCGCCAGGCCGTGAGCATGCACGTCGCCTCCGATCCAGAGTGGCCCAGCGGCCGGACCCAGAGCCCATAACGCTTGGGTTTTGATATTTCTTCCATCTCGTAACTTCTTGCACAGCATCGAAGGCATCGAGCACAATCTTTACGGTTTCCGAAAGCGTTGAAAAGCCTTCACGTGGGATGCACCGGAAAATGCGGTCACATGGTGCAGCCGGTGCCGGAAACGCAGCTTTAACTCTCAGCTTTGACGCGGCGTGGTGCCAGCTTCCCGTAGGGCTTGGTGCGCATTCATGTAAACGTTGCCGCATCGGCTTCATTTGAAGGACGATTGGAGTCAATGCGTTGAAGTTGCATTCGTGTAAACGCGGCTAATGTCTCAAAATGCCATCCTTTGACATTCTTGGCTCTCACGTGAATTGCAATGAATTACTTCTTTTCAGTGACGTGCGCAAGACTATAGCCTATGGCGACAAAGGAGAGTTGGCAAGGACAGCAGTGGGAATGTCAGTAGGGAGCTCATGAGTGCCGCAACGATGACGACCAATCGTCTAACTCAGTGCTGACTTCAACAAAAGTGTTAAAGTATGATATACATAGTACGAGGGACACTGGTGGCTCCGAATTAGGTTGTTTACGAACTAGCGCTGCATACCCAATTTTTGCTTGGCCTCGTTGAAAGCCAGCTCCCAGGAGGAGCGTTTCTCCGTTGAGGGAAAGATGATCGTCAAGCTCTCCACCCCTTCCCTGCAGAAAACACATTTCATTTGAGACAGAAAAGGTGTGCCCTTACGATGGGTATTCCAGTCAGGCGGGAAATTGTAAAAAACAAAATAAGTTTTTCTTGTTTTTTCTTTTATTGTCTTTCCAAAATTACCAAATAGCTTTTCAATCGTACAAAAAGGCAGTTAAAATAAAAATATCAGTATACTACAGTTCATTTACTTGATGCGGTAAAGGCACCGCAAAATTATGCGGCATTGCTCTTTTAATTACTGCCCAATTATGAGCAAGCAAAACCAAAAAAAAACTCAGTTTGGAGGGTAATTACGTGCCTAACCAACCAAGGGTATCTGGCAACACCCCAGCAAAGGACTAAAAATTAACTCGGACAATCTGGGGGGTTAGCAGACCAAGAGGACCACGGGTTTGCAAACCTATCTCACTTGAAAAGTGCATACGGCATGCATAAAGAGATCGTAAAATCATATTGATGAAATTAATAAAATGACTTTTCCCCTTTACTCCTCTTTTTTCGACAGTTTGATTTGCTTCTCTACGGGTGAAAAGCATACCATATTTTCTGGTGTATAAGTCACGTTTTTTTTTCAAACATTTTTCGTGGTGTGTCTTATAACAATGCAACTTATATATGCATTTTCTTTTTTTTTTTTTAATTTCTCGGTGTGACGTTATTTTTAATGCGCCGTGTGCGATGTTTCATAGAGCACCATAACTACCGGCATGTACCAATACGTGATGTTGCCCCTTCCACGAGCCACTGTTGTTGCCGCACTCTCTACACTTTTTATAACTGGCTCAAAGAGCGAGAAATTTTTAAGTTTCCCCGAAGCAGCTCAATGTGAATAGGCAAGAAAGAGAGAATAAAGCTTTCACAGCATGTGATTGACATTGCCTATTCAGCCATAATTCCATATTCGTCTGCTTCAGTCCAGTAACACTGAAAGGTAGAGAGAGAAAATCACTTTAATTAGAGCACAGATTAAGTACCCAAGATATCCTCCGCCTGAAGTACCAGGGCGAGCTGATCTTAGAGCGCGTTGGTATATACACGCACTGCAAAAAGTTTCTCGTGTCTTTCTTAGTTTCCATTTGGTGAGCAGTTTTACTCTGCCATGCTCCAGCCATGTTGCTACATGTAAAACGAAGGATTGCAGCTAACTGATCTTAGCGGTACCAAAAGAAGTGTGTCAAGATTTATCTATCTGCATGTGCAATGGTGCTCGTGCCATCTCCATGACATGGCCTAGGCAAGGCCTAGTGGTTCGAAGCTTCATTCACGAGTGTCTGGCATGTTAAATTTTCCTTCGCTCAGCATGTGTAAGCTCAAATAAAGGCAATCACCTTCTCATTTTTCACGTTTCACAACCTTTTGCTGCAAAAGACTTGATCGCCCCCTCCAGACAGCGCCGTGCTAAGGGCATTTTTAGGGAGCCGAAACATCAAAGTTGTTGCGCATTAAATGATACGGGTGAACGAGCCGATTGTGCAAAACTCTGATTTCGCGACACCGCACGCACGTAAAACAAAAAAATTCATCGCGTCAACCATGCAGACAGATGCGACTTATACTAAGGTTCAACACATATACTAACTTTTCTGCAAAAACGGCTTTATATACGAAAGTGTGACTTATACAAGAGTGCGACTTGTAATCGGAAAAATACGATACTCCTCTCTCTTAGTCCTTCTTTTTTTTTCCTTTGCCACCCTTGCTACCTTTGGAGACAGGCAAAAGCTAAGAAGATATTCTTAGCTTTTGCAAAAGCTAAAGATTCAAATGCATTGGCCTTTAAACACCTCAATCTTCCAACTACAGTCGAATCTCGTTAATTCAAACTCAAGGAAGATCGAAAATTTGTTTGAATAAAGCAAAGTTTGAATTACCAGGAGTTTCCTCCCATAGAGACGCATAGGATGGGACCGCATGTTAGTTTGAATTATCCACAAGTTTGAATTAAGAGTCTGAATTAATGAGAGTCGACTGTATATCAAAGAATGTCCCCTCTCTTAAGAGAGTCAACCCACCTCTTCGCAGACATCCTGTCATCAAACCACGGGATGCTGCTGGCGAGGACTGCACTAGGTGTGGCACAAAAGAACCGTATTTAACTGGTACTCACTGAGTGGTAACAGTAAGTTGGAGGTTCAGCAGCTGCAGGTCGTAACTCTGTCGTTCAGCCAGCTGCTTGTTCAGCGAAGTCATCATGTCCCTAACAGTGTCATCCAAAGCCTGCAGAAATTTAAATACAACAAGGAGAAAAAGTGGTTTCTTTCTTTGCATGCACCTACAGCATGGGTTCTCAGAACTGGGTTCCTAAAAGCCCCGGGATTCCCCAGACTACCCTAAGAGGTTCCCCGAGGTTCCAAACTTCATCAACCGTCTCCGCCCCTCCCAGCTACAATTTGCCATTAGACCCAATTGGAATTCCAACTGGTTTTAATAGGAGCCAATTGGTTTTAGTGGGTTTCAACTGGAAGCCCACTGGCCAATGGGTTTTACCAATCAGAATTACTTCTCCAGTTGGAACCTGAATGGGCTTCAAATGGTTCTGATCAGATCCCATTGGTTCCCATTGGCAGTAACGAACTGGTTGTCCAAAAACATAACTGGTACCAATGGGAAAGTTCCAAATGGAACCTAATGGGAACTTTTAACTGGGCTATGTAAAGTGTTTTCTAAGTTTAAGTACTATTTTAGAAGACCTGATCCCACCTACTGATGCAAAACATTGAGCCGATTGTCACTAGTTCAACAAACATGTTTATTAGGACAACATCGGGTCAGCTTGGCCCGCAATTGAATGCATCCCTCAATGAGTGCGCAACCATAATAGGCGCTCAACGTGGTGTACCCTGGCGGCCACCCCGGGTGCATGGCACTGTCTGTTACAACACCCTTCCCCATCATTCACTCCCTAGTACTACTATGCAAATTATTGTTTACACGGCCTGTAGGCTTCTGCACTGTTTTACCGTATTAATGCCAAGATCAGAAAGGGTTCCTCCGCCATTAATAAGTGTTTCTTGATATTGAAATGCACAGAACCACTAATGTACTACAGCACATTAAGTCGCATCAGACTACCAGCGATAGCTAGCGAGACACTACCAGCTTGTGGATACTCTAACGACACATACAATACTCAATCGTTTTGACCAAGATCAAGAACTGCAGTCTGTTGTTAGAGAAAAGAAAAAACATTCAAATTATGGCTTGGACAGTAGCAAATGCCTACCACAACATGTACAACAGAAAGGAAAGACCAGCATTTACTTTCCTTGCATCACAGAGAGATGAAGAGTTGATAGGATAGTTTATTCTCATACAGAGGGCCAACTTAAATTAAGTTTGCTCCACAAATTAAATGCTTTCGTCTTAATTCAAAGCCATTTTGTTCTTCCAATAAACGTTACTCAGCCACTAAAATGTGTACTATGCAAGTATGGGCATGGACAAACCCAACAAAGCCATAGGTGCATGCAGTCTCAAATTGCAAGTGCGTGTGATGTCGACAGAGAAAGGAATTGCTCTATGCAAGCATCAGCCAGTTGCAAAATCAGCGACTATCAACATCCACCTATCAGCAGGACAACTGAGCCCAGTGCCGTAAAAAATAGATAATTTTCCGGACCCCACAAGCAATGTTGATGGCCACCATTTCTTGGGCACAAAGTGTGTGATTGGACTCGAGTTCTCGCCAAACGCTGATATAGCACTCGTTTTCGATCCAAGCTGAGCTGAGTTCATGCTGAACGCTGCCACAGCCCTTGTGCCCAATAGATGCTCAGCGTATGTGCCCAAACAATGCTGGATTTTAATCATTTGCCAGCAGCTACTAGACGGTGTGTATACTTTTGAAAAGAGTCTATGCAGGGGTGGGACGTCGGATGGATATATATTCAAGGTGCCATAAAAAAAATCATTCTAAGTGACGAGCCGCAATAAACAAGAGCCACACACTTTTCTTAAATTTTCCCTTTTCAGTTGGTGGGAACGGCAAATTCCACTCATAAAGCAATTGTTTCGCTGTGCTTTGGCTGCATGTGCACGCTCGGAGCTGTAGGAAGCTCATGCTAAAGGCGGGGCAGCTGAAACTCCACCCTGCTGCTCTCTTCTGCCATCGACTATAGTGCAAGATGTCGCACGCTCCTACGGCTTCTTTGGGTCTGTCCATGGCCGTACATGTGCGTCGACGCCTCTCACATACGAGTCGATGCAGAATGCTTTTGTTCACTCTGCTTACCTGGTGAGGACAGTTGAGGCGCGAGACAAGCTCCGATATCTGGCTGATGAGCGAAACGTCCTCTTCCAAGTTCTCGGCTTCTCGTATGGCTCTCTTCAGCCCAACGTCAGCAGCTGGAGGAAACAGGGGACGTGGAGGAGAGAGATGTATCGAAGATATATAAGACGCAGTGGTAATAAACTTCTTGTCGACACGCAATAACGCAGAAATAACAAAGGCACGGACATCTGGTCTACGTAGGCATGGTTTGGCATATGTAAGTATCACGTTGCAACATTTTAGGACTCCGTGGTTTAGTAGAGAAGACTGAGAGCCTCTCTTCGTGGTAGAAGAGGAATATGTATTGTACTGAAATAACTAACACAATTGTGAAGCCGTGTCAGGCTTGCTTCATGATATCGAGAATGTGCATGCAAAATCCGAGTAGAGAGCACGACTGAAATAGAAGCCATGAAGCGGGTGTCTAGGCAGGGCATGAAATATAAAACTGTTGGGTTGTTTGAATCAACCTAAGCTGGGCTCTCTAAACTCACGCATGACACAGCCAGTATGCATATTGAGTATGACCCCGTAAGCACGAACAAACAATCATCAGTTTTTCCTGTTGCTTTCTTACAAGCAAAGGACTGCCCTACTACTATACTCTGCTTCATACTTAGTGTACAATGCTACCAAAGCTGCAGGCGCGAGCATGGGGCTTCATCTCGTTGATCATTTGCACGCGTTATACCGCAAACTAAACTATAGATGAAGCCACGCGCTCGCGCCAGTAGGTTTGACAGTGTTGTGTATGAAGTATAAAACGGAGTATAGTGGCCGGGATAGATAGTCCTTAGCCAAGGCCAGTGGTGTAGCCAGGGGGGAGGCATATGAGGCTTTAGCACCCCATAAAATACAACCGACCCTATATTACCGTAAAATACCTGGCAAGCACCCACTCAAAATTTTGAGATTATCGCGAAAAAAATTGGGGATGGGCGCTTGTCCAGTCATCAATTTTACATATAAATGTACTCTGCATATTTTCTCGCATCTTAGAAATTTGTATATGGGCGCTTAATGTGGAATGAGCGGATGCGTGGTATTTTACGGTATACACATGCGTTTTGAACCCCCCTCCCCCCTTTACCCCCCCAATCATAGACGTCCCAACCACCTTAACTGCCCCCCCCCCTCTCCCCGAAAAAAAAAAAAAAGAAAAAATTTCTGGCTGCGCCAATGGCCAAAGCATTGATTCAGTGTGGATTGATGGCCCATCAATACTCTGTCCGGAAAAATGTGAAAAAAAGTGCCGCGTCGCCATTCCATTAACTGTGTCATGCAGTGTTCAGCATAGAAACCAAACTACAAACAGAGTAGAAAGTTTAGCCCTTCACGTAACAACAACCGTCAACAACACAAATTCAACTTTAAAACCCGGGCCCCCAGGAAAGCGGAGAAAACTAAAGTGTTGGAGTCGGAGCACACCAATCAATGGCAAACATGAGTACTTGGTGAGGCTAAAATTTAGGGGTAGAACTGGCTAAATAAAATGTGCATGTGACCCCTTTTGATGCTCCTGAAATGCACATAACTCACATTTTTGCCTAAAGCACCCCTAAAATAAAAATTGAAAAGTGCAAAGGACAAGAACAAGATGTAGAACAAGACTGCACAAGCACTTACTATCAACTGACGTTCTAATGCCTTAGGGTGAAAGATGAGGAGGAAGTGAGGGATGTGCTAAATAAAAAAGACAGGAAGAAGTAATAATAACTCAAAACAAAGTGTGAAAAAGAAATTTTTGAAAATCACATAAAGTGAACAGTACATGAATGCTTCATGAAACTATTAAAAAATCTTTAAAAAATTCTTAACGATGTTGAGGTAGCTCATTTCTTTGTCAGAAAGCCCTATAGACGGTGCACTAATGCGCACATCCCCTTTAGCTCTGATGGTGTGAGCCTGATAAATCTCTCTGTTGCTCCAGTTATGGTACCGCATGAAAGCTTTAATTTAGGTAAACACAGGGAAGCATTTGAGGTCTTTTGCGTGCACAGCTAGGTGTCCAGCCAGTGTCGACTTGAGTGGCAGGACGTGCTCTCGCAGTCTGATGTTAACACACCTGCCAGTTTGGCCCGCATAGACTCTCCCACAGGTAAATGGCGTCTCATATATGACACCAACGCAGCAGCTGACATATTTGTTTGCGTGTTGTACCGTGCATTGATCAGATGATCCTTCTGGGAGTTCATTTCAAGGCAAAGCCTTTTAAGCGTGTCTGGGGCCGAGAGTACTACTTGGATGTCACATTTGATTGCTACCCTTTTCAATTTGTGAGATATTTTTGCTTTTCATAGGAATTTTTCTTGAAGATTATTTAAGAGTTTCATGAAGCATTCTTGTACATTCATGTGATTTCCAGAAACTTCCTCTTTCACAATTTGTTTTAAATTAGCATTACCTCTTCCCGTCCTCTTAATGTATCATGGCCTCGAAATTCAAATTTTTCAGAAAAAAATGTCTTTTTTTTGTTGTTTTTGTTTTTTTCAAAAATTATATGTTTATGTTTATTAACTTTCAAAGAATGGTTTCAGAAAATTTTATTTATAAACATGCATGTTTTATTTCACAATAAATTATTTTCACCATGTCGGCAGCCCTCCGAGTCAGCAGGGAGCAAGTTTTTGCATTTTTTATTTAGCGCTGCTTCATACTTGTTTGACATAGCATGAGCATCTCCCCCTCATTGGAAGTGCCATTAACTTTAGATCTAGCCTGTAGAAGCATTCAAAGTTTAAAAGTATTAATTGCCAGGAGAACCCTTTACATTCAAACAGAAAAAAATCCAGAAAAGTTTGGTATAAGCAATCTTGTTGGTTGAGACCCGAAACAGGGTTTACGATTGGTCCTGCCCGGTGAGGTGATATTGTGCCATGTTCAGTAACACCCTTTCACAGTATCTTCTACTTCGAATCATATTCCTGCTTTGCTGCTCTTCCTTAGTATGATTTGCTTCTTACCCTAGTTCTTGCCAGTTTATCTGTCAAGGAATGCCTGCTACAAAAGTTAGCTTGCCTACAAACGACATGAACTGGCAGCCATTGCCAGGGGAACAACGAAGACTCGAAGAGGAAGGTGCTAACAAGGCTCCAGGTGAATTTGGCCTACTTCAGACTTATAGAAATTAAAGAAATCTAAGGTTGAAAATTCCCAAATGCATTTTTCTCAGTTGCACTTTTTAGCAGGAAATGTGGTATGAGGAAATGTATCATTTGACATTTAAGAGTGTAAAGATTTCATTCAATAGTGTCCTGGACTGAAATTTTCTGAGGAACAAGTTAAGGTGCTCATATTCTGAAAACGCTAACTTCTTCATGACAAAAACTGAATATTTTAAAACACAGAAATTTGTTAAAATCTTTTGTACTTTTTGGGTGTTCTTGCTTTTCTCTAAATTTGCAATTTTATACAATTAATTTTTATCTTAACTTGCACTATGGGCACTCTACTTCACATTAAAACAAACATTTTGAGGGTTGCCATTATTATGTTTTTTAAATACATTTCCTACTGAAGTCACTTTTTCCTGACGCTTTTTGAGCATTAGTAGGTTGTAGAATTAGCCTAAAAGACTGAAACTTTAGATGTCATCAATCCTAATAAGGTTCAACTCACCCTGAAAGTTTGAGTCAATCTAAAGGAATGGTTCAAAAGTTGATCCTCCCAGGCCATGTCCCCCCTTAATTAACATATTAATCGCTTTCTCCTTGTTTTTCACTATTAATGTAGTAAAACGTCAGCGTATGATAAGCGTGTGTCGTCTTGTTCCTGACCTGTCTTGTTCCTGTGTCCTGTCGTGTATTGTCTTGGGGGATCGGTGGCCGAGTGGTCACCCCTGCCCGTTTCAATCTGGATGAGTATCGTACAGCCGTGGAGTCGTGTATCGCTACTGTGTGGTGCACGTTAGAGGCCCCAGGCTAGTCGCTGTACTGCACTGGCTAAATCGCTCATCTACAGCTGAGACGCCAGACGTCCATTGGGGCTGACTAACTTTAGGCTGTATAGACATACACACATCAATTTTTCTGTCTTGTTCTACATCTTGTCATTGCCCTTTGCACTTTTCGATTTTTATTATGCACAGCCAACTAGCACCCTTAAACCTGCGGAAAATTTGCATCTTCGCAACTACATGTGCATTCAGGGATCCCTTAACAACAACAAACACTGCCTGTGATGGCTGCACACCTCTGTCATTTAGGTATGTCTTTTGACTTATTACAACTGTGCAACCAACAAAAAAGAGAAGAGGTGCTTCGAATCCCAGGCATATTTCACCCACTATGTTCTAAATAGGACTTGGAGTTTTATTGTGTTTCTAGAGTCAGACACGTAGACTGTGAAAGTTAAAAGATTAGTTAGACATGAATTAAAGGATTCATTTAACAGGCCTTGTGCAGGCTTCAAACCAAGCATGAATTCTACTGCAACTATATCCTTAGCACTCCGGGAGGTTGGCTTCACAGCAAAGCTAGGGTAGGCTGCAGCAAAGCCAAATCCATCAATTGTACAAATTGTACACCCCACGATTTTCAGGGAGCTTCAGGGATTAGAAGCAGAATAAAGTCCTGAAATTTGAAGCGATGACCAATCCACACTCACTGACAGGAAGAGAAGTGCAGGGTGTAATATGCCCAGCCTCAGTTTGCACTTGCTGCCTTTCGTCGTGTTTTGGTGCACGTGCACACTTCAAACTCGCGAAACAACCAAGTTGTCATCAAAGGCAGAAAGCATGTGCTAGAGGCGCGACAACTGAAAGACACCTTGCCACTTTTGCCCTGCCAGCGGGTATAGCCGCCTGTACATTTTACGAAACATATTTATAGGCAGAACCCCAAAAGACTCACTTTTCAGAATGTCCAGGTTATCCAGCGAGAACCTCAGCAAGAGCTTGTACTTGTTCATGTCGAAGACGGCAAAGCCAAAACCGGAGGGGGAACACCTTTTGCGAAGAAACAAAAATAGAACAATAACAAGCTTAGCAAAGATCAGAAGATAGGGTCTAAACACCCCACCGTACTGCCAGGTCCAGAGCAGCATCAGACATTGGCTGGTATGGTACACAAGCCTACTGGTATGTTCATGCTCCCACATGTGTATGGATAGGAAATGATACTATCTCGCCTGAAAAGGCACGACCAGCTTCACGATTGCACGCCTGAAAGGACTGTTAAAGGGGTCATGAAAAGAAAAAGTATCTGCCGGATTTTCGTTTTCTTGTATTCATTAAACCACAGAAACTAAGCGTTATGGCAAAATATCGCGTCTGCATGTAATAAACTGTGTTTAAAAATCGCGTCTTTTGATACGACCATGCGACACCCTGCGGCACGACTGCGTGAGCAACAAAACATTGCGATAGCTACGGAAAAAGGTTTAACAGATATTATACTTCACTTCATTTTCAAATAAAAAATTTGGAGTGACGAGCACGTTCAGTTCATTATTGGCGTTCCTGCATTAGATGGACACTGCTACATCACATGCATCACGTGATTGCGGTACAGTTTCGGCTTCAAACATATCCGGGTTTTCTGTCAGTTTGCTGCGGCTCGCATCCATTGTGGAATGCTGTTGTGACACCCGATTTTAAATTAGAATTACTATAGAACATAAAGTGAAGCAATAAAAAAAAATGAAAGCCGCTTACAACTCCCTGTAACGCCGAATTAGAGCGCAGCTCTTGAGGAGGAGGAGGGAAGGGCACTGGGGGGGGGGGGGTTAAACTAACCAGGGGGGGGGTCACGTTACCTTGGGGGTCACGTGACCCCCAATGCCGATGATGTCATCACTGACGTCACTGATGACGTCATCAGTGACGATGACGATGCGGGTACCGATGACGTCATTAGTGACGTCACTGATGACTTCACCAGTGATGATGACGATGACGATGCGAATGTCGGTGACGTCATCAGTGACGTCGCTGATGACGTCATCAGTGATGATGACGATGACGATGCGGATGCCGGTGACGACATCAGTGACGTCACTGATGACGTCATCAGTGATGATGACGATGACAATGCGGATGTCGGTGACGTCATCAGTGATGATGACGATGACGATGTGGATGCCGGTGACGTCATCAGTGATGATGACGATGACGATGTGGATGCCGGTGACGTCATCAGTGATGATGACGATGACGATGTGGATGCCGGTGACGTCATCAGTGATGATGACGATGACGATGCGGATGCCGGTGACGTCATCAGTGATGATGACGATGACGATATGGATGCCGGTGACGTCATCAGTGATGATGACGATGACGATGTGGATGCCGGTGACGTCATCAGTGATGATGACGATGACGATGTGGATGCCGGTGACGTCATCAGTGATGATGACGATGACGATGTGGATGCCGGTGACGTCATCAGTGATGATGACAATGACGATGTGGATGCCGGTGACGTCATCAGTGACAATGACGTCATCGGGGGGTCACGCGACATCGGCGGGGGTCACGTGACCTCGAGGAGGGGGCCACGTGACCTCAGGGGAGTCACGTGACTACGGGGGGTCACGTGACCCCCACGAGGTCACGTGACCTTGGTGGGGGGCTCGCGCGGTGCATTATGGGACATTTCCCATGATGCACCGCGCGGTTACGCCGACGCCGACGGCGACGCCGCTCAAGCCGGAAACGGGCCCCTAAGAGCTGCGCTCTAAAAACATTCAGCCTTTCCACTCTGGTGAAGGAGGAAGACCAGCGAAGCTGTACTATGGTGGAAATGAAGTAATGGCCGGCCGCAAGTCGGCCCGCCAGAGTGGAAAGGCTGGAAAAGTTGCCACGATCTATGAGCAACGGCGGGAACGAGACAACCGGCAAACACAACACTCTGGACAGCTACCGCCATCTATGAGTGACGGTGGCATCCAGATGCCATCTATGAGCGACGGTTGCCGACGTCGCTCATAGATGGCGGTAGCTGTCCAGAGTGTTTTGTCGACATTTCTTTGCTGACGGACACGATCCTGGGGAAACTAGCCTTTAACAGCTCCCCCGTAAAAATTACAATCCCAAGAAGATCTGAGCCCAAACTTCATAAAAGCCAAGAGCAAGAAGGGAGGTACGCATACAACCTCTCAACCACCAGCATATTCGTTTTGGATATTTTCACGGGTGTAGTTCTATAGACCAGCACATTGTTTACAAACAAGCCCAGTTTACAAATCTGGTTCCTGCGCAAGCGCAGGAACCAGATTCGTGTAAGGTGAAGCTTCTGTCCTTCCTATATAATCTTCCTCAGCAGTGACTTGACATGCTGCTCGTCAAGTATGCATAGGCGATTCCTATCACCTATATTTCCAGCCTTCTAGTTTTTTAGTTTTTTATTGCGAGTGGATCGGCAACTTTTTGGACGAAATGAAAATATATTTGTGGCTCGTCATTTGACGACCCTCTGTGGGGTTGCGGCTCGACAGATTAAGGTTGCAAACATTTTCCTCGAACACTCCTCTGTAGTGCGGTATACGGTAGCGCAAACAGCACACGATGTAGGCGTAAGGCTTGAAACCTAAACATTGACCGCCTGCAGGCAACGCAAGAGTTCAATGAGGTCGGCTATCTTACAAGTATCTGAGCACGATATTAGACATCAAATGTGATGAATTGACTTCTGCGGGCGGCATCATTATGGCGCCGCTGTTGGAGCGATATCTGACGCTGCGGCTTTGCCCATCAAGTTCCTATCCTACATCGCCATCTTGCGCACAAAAGTAAAATTCCCTATAGGCTCCTTGCACATGACGTCATTTCCGATACCCTCCAGAGAAGAGGGGGAGAAGGAGCTCCCCTCTTATCAGGACCCTCCTTTGTGCCTTCCGGATTTGCACAGGCGTCGCTATTCTCCTCCCAGAAGATTATAGAAGATTAACCCGTCACTCAAAATTCTTACAAAAGCAGCTTCCCTCTCCTCCTTTTACTTGGTGTGCAAATGTGTACGATGTGACGTCAATGCAAGGAGCCTATTGGTTATGTATAGTGACATATTTGTAAAACTGAGAGGGAAGGGAAGCTCCCCGGGAAACCGAAATTATCTGTTTGGTCACCCAAAATTAATCCGGACGATCAAACGAATGAATGTGGGTTGTGTGATAAAGGACAAGTATGTATTCCAAACAGACATACAGCTCAGAATTTCAGAAAAACATTTCATGAGCCCCTTAAGGACTGTCTACACAAGGTGCAATTCATGTTGCCCGCAATAAAAAAAATTGTGTCCAATTTTCGAATATTGTATATTTGCTTCGGCGTGCATGTACAATTTCAATGAGGACATCGACTATGCTGCCGGGCACGAAACAGCACAACTTTTTTGTGATGTCAGCGAGTCATCAGATGTGCGAAGCACAACAGCCGTAGAGACCTTGACCGACAGCCAGCGGAGGGGGGGGCTGCGTCCTGGGACCTACGTCATAACCTTCTTAAAAGGCATCTCTGGGAAACTTTTTTGAGTCACTGATTGGACTCAAAATTGGTTACATATTAATATAGACACATCTGAGCTAATTATATTAATACATAATAACATCAAAAACAGATCTAAGCTTATAATAAATGATAACCATGCATCATCTGAACAACAAGAGACACATCTGAGCTAATAATAGTAATAATATAATAATAATAAAAACCCAAATTATGGGTCACAATAAATTTTTTTGAGCAAAGTTATTGATGTTTTAAATTTGGTCGGAGAGGCTGCTCTACTGGCAGCGCCCAAAATGTGGCATCCTATGTTGCAATGTGGAGAACTCTGAGGGCAGTACAGCAATTGTTCCTGACTAATTAGAAGAGGTTTGATGGTGCGAAATAAGTGCTGGTCAAGCTCATGCCAGTAAAACAAAAGAATATGTGCGAAATACTACTACGTTCTTTAGACTCCCTGCATGAGTTGCATTTTACACAGCATATGTGACGTCACTCCACTGGAGAGCACGAGAAAATTTGTATGCTAGCTTTGCCATCGCTTTCATTCACCGTTTTCTTAACAGCTATTTTGAATTCACACATAATTAATAGCAAACTGGAAAGACTAAAGCCTGGATATTCCAAAAATTCGCTTAGTTTGGGTAGCTCAGAAAACCGCCGATTTCGTCCAGGGCTGTAAATGGACGGTCGCTATCCCTACCAACAAAAGCATTCCAAAGTGGACCGGAAGCGGAAGAAAGCCTACACACTTCCATCGGGCAAATGTCGTGTATGACACAAGTTATAGCGTATCGTATCTGCGTACTGGAATCGTATAGTCTGTACTCAGGGACGGCGCCAAGGGGAGGCAAGGGGTGGCGGGCTCCTCCCCTAAAAATTCTTCTGCCACCCCAAGATGAAGCAGCTTTGTACACAAATAATTGCCTCCGACGTCGGCTTGAAGACCCAGTGTAACGAGTGTCCAGACTTTAGAGCCGCTCATGCCTTTTATTTTTATTTGTTTTGGTAACTTCCAGCCACTGGAAGCCGTACCACGGGCAAGTAAGCTATCAAGCGCTTTAGAAAAAGCAGCTCCCCTTTGTGACGCCTGCTGGCTTTTCTCTCCGTATTCCGCTCTGTGGTGCTTATCTTCAGCGGAGACCGGAGACGTGAATGAAGGGGAGCTTAGTCAAAGTCGAGGTCATGGGGAATTCCGGACTGTCTCAGAAAGGGAAGCAAAACCTGGTTGTGAGTCTGAGCACAGGGGGCAGAAGCACCTGCTGTGATGACCCCTCCCCCGCTTTCTTCCTTCTCGTGTCTCCGCATTTCCCTTTTCAATAAGCACACCGCACAAGCTATCTTCGATAAGCCGGTGAGCGACATCACCTCAGAGCAACCTCCCCCCTCACCCCCCCCATTTCGTTTGCCTCCCCACTGCCCCTCCATTATGAAGATCCTGGCGCCGTCCCTGTCTGTACTGTGTACTGGAACTGTGCTACGTACTGGAAAAGTTTCATGTCCATTTTCGATATTGGTTTCTTTAATATTTGAAGTAATCTTTTCTGATCCTCAGCTCTTTTGTTTCAGTGAAACTATCATTATTCTCATTAAGCTCTTTCCCACTTCCTGCTGATTCTAACTTCACTCTTTAGTCGCATAACAGCTACTTTTGAGTCTTGACTCGCGTCAACACCCTGCTGGAGAATTCTCCATGGGCACTGCAATGTGTAAATAAATAAACCAATAAAGCTTCTAGATGTATACCCAAACTTTGTAAGCATGCCTAATCTAATAATCATTGACAAGTAACCATGCTTACAAAGCTTCTTGGTGCCTTCTTCAGGCAAATGGCTAGCCTATAACACCAAGATCCTTAGTAGGGTGTGAGAATGGGCGAGTCGGTACATGACCAGAGAAACAAAAACAACACAAAAATGAACAGGACAAAAACAGCGCTGTGTTTGTCTGTGTATTCTCCTGTCCTTGTGTTCATGTTTACGCTGTTTCAATTTCTCTGACCAAAGCCTTTCCAAGAAAAATAATACTTCAATACAAATAAAACTCTGCAAATTAAAAAAGGACAAACAAGCAAGGCGAGAGAGGCACCTGTTTGCTTGCTTTTAGAGTCAAGGACAAAATTTTCCACCCCACAGAAATGATGGCCGAAATCATTGCTGCACCTTTTGATGGTGCGGCACATACTGTCAAGACCAACACCTTGCGCATGCGTGTCCTTCCACACTCGCATGGATGCCGATCACTTCACTTGACGCAGCCACGCTCCGATTATCAGTCATTTTCCGACCGGTGCCGCTTCAGAAGCAGCCAGGTTAGAAAGGCGGGAAAGTGATTCAGTGAAGGAACCATTTGTAACTCTCACCAGCTCTATTGGCAGTGCGCGCGGCTGCTAACAAAGCAACGCCACACAGCAGGTTACCGAGAATTCAAGCGCAGCTGCCAGAAGTGAGAGAATCAGCATCTCCGTAAGTATGGAGGACACACAAAACGCAGGACTTGACAGCAGGAGCCAGGAGGCGCAGCAATGCATTTAGGCCACCACTCCCGTGGTGCGGAACATTTTGTCCTCAACTGTACTTGTCCTAATTAAACTACTATTTTATTTGTATTGAAATGCATCAGCTAGCCCAACAATATACTTTACTAAAACACTAAGAGCAAAGAGGCATCAATTGATTGGTTGATTGATTAAGCACTCACGAGGAGGGTGACGTCTTCCTCATTGTGCCGCTCTTCCTCTTGATGCTGGTGATGAGAAGCAGGTCGGAGAACAAGAACAGGCACCGGTCCTTCTTTGTTCCAAGGCCGCCCTTCGAGGCAAGAACAGAAGCGCTCCAGAGGCACGCCCCAACCAAGCTATGTTCCGTCCACGAGAGAGAACTGCACTTACTGGAATCGTGACAAAGTCGTAGCGTATGAAGGTCCGGTCGGGCTGAACCAGCTGCAACAAACAAGATGGCCACCGTTAGTGACATCTCACACGTCTGCAAACAGAACTCTTGAACAGTATGAAGTGGGCTGCCACCATTGGAGCCCACGAAGGTCCAACTCTGGGCCCTCATCACCAACCCAAGGGTCATCATCATCACCACTGTCACAACCACCACCCTTATAACAATAATATTCATAATAAAAAACGAGTTGTATGTATGTTTAGACGGTAACAAGCTAGTCAGCCCCAATGCCCGAGCATCTTGCTTCTCTGCTGTGGATGCGAAATTTTGCCAGTACAATACGACCTCTAGCCTGGGGACTTTAATGTGCCTCACGCGGTAGTGATACACGACTGCGCGCCGGTAAGGTACGGGCAGGGGTGGCAACGAATTGAGCGAAGGATACCTGGGCTCTACAGTGCGAGCTCTCGCTCCACATGCCCTGAGCTGTGGCGCATTAACCTACTCGGCAACTGATCTTCCCATAACAGTAATAATATGAACAAGAATTATAATTATTCATATTATTATTAGCGGTATTCCTAAGCAGCACAAGGGTGATAACTCACACAAATTCCATGTTTTGCAGTAATTGGGCTGTTGCATCTTTGGTAATGATGCCAGCTAAATATCTAAAACCTCACATTGGGGTCATTTCATGTTAAAGGAGACGCGTCAATTTTTTCATGTCTGGGATATGTACGAAAAAATATTTGGATAAAGAAATTCTGAAGTCCAAGAAAAACAATTTTTTTTGTGGAAAAATAAAATTGATTTTTGCTGCTTTCATGCTCTAAATTCATGGAATTTGTGCAAGACTTACATAGTCAAGAGAATCATTGCAAAAAAACGATTGTGAGCCACATAAATTTAGGTCCAACCTGACTATAAAAAATAAAGGAATCTCATAATGTCTCTTCTTTTTGGAGTTCCTATTTGAACTCAAGAGGGCATCTTTCAATGTTTGTATTTTAGTGTGTGATAGGGCATGTTATTAAGTAATTAGGTGCACACCCAAATTTGTGTGGTACGCAATTTTTTTTTTTTTACAATGTTTTTCTAACAACGTGGGTTTTATGCAAATTCCAAAAATTTAGAAATGATAGCAGCAAAAATAAAACAATTTTTTTCACAAAAAAATTACCTTCTTGGATTTCTATACTCAAATTAATTTTTTCGCACATATCCCAGACATGAAAAAATTGCCGAGTCTCCCGTGGCATGGAATGACCCATTGGTGAACTATAAATGTAACTAAATCTGAGACACAGAGGAGGAAAGGAGACACATAAAAGGAGAAAACACACATACTACCGTCTCTATTAAGTTTTGTTAATGCTTCACTTACTCATCTCTCTCTCACATTGCCAAACCTTTGATTTTGTGAAGATTTCGAAATATCAAGCGCTTTACAGTTGACCTCAAGAGGCCCTACCCCGCAACTTCTTACGCGTGTTTCAACTTGTTCAACTTATTGCCTGTCCTGCCTACTAGCTGGACACACACAGATACCAGCATACAGACGACCACACCTCACAAGGTGATTTGGTAATTGGTCTCAGTTGCCATGGCAATCGCCCTTTCGGTCCATTCAAATCTTTGAAGCTTCGAGAGGGTCGTTCTAATGCAGTTGCACAAAGATCACCACGGAGCATCATCGTACTGGGAGCGTTCCTTGCCCATATAAGCAGCGATCTTTGGCACTGTGCATGCAATAAACCTATCAATTCTGCTTGTCTCCACAGATCCTTTACAATGACGTAGTTCTTGCATATATCGATAAGAAAATTTTTTTTAAATGTCGCCAAGCACGACGTTACATGCGATGGCAGTGCAAAGACGTTCTCCTGTTTCGCCCGTGTGTGGATAACAGAGTCTGCGTGTACAAAAAGTGAGTTTATAAAGCAGCCTGTCACTGCGAATTTGGATCAGCTTGCCAAGAATGGAGAGGTTGAGAAGAAACAGCTCATTCTACAGACTAAAACGGCCGCCACCGCACCTTGGCGCTACTTTCCCAGGATCGAGCAACTTTAGTGCCGGGTACAGGTTGAACACGAATGCTGTGTCAGGGTTTGACCGATGCTCGTCTTCCATCGGCGAGGTCTGAGTTCCAGACGAACGACGATTTAGTACTCGTCTCCGCTTTCTGTACACCACAATGACCTCCGGAACGAGACACAGAAAATCCTGCACTGGCTTCGTAATCAGGATTTGTTGCCCAGTCCCGTGTCCGAACAACCACGGTTCTTGGAATGTGTCTTCGACTGGCACATACAGTGTCCCATCATGCCCGCACAACAAAAGTGGTCCCAAAGTGTCGACAAATTATGTCGCGGCAGCTGACGCATTGCATCTTCGGAAGTCGCAATCTTGGTGGTCGGTCGCTGAAAGGCCAGCAAAGACGGAGAGTGGACGCGAGGATCGCCGTCACCCCATCTCGCGTCTCTCTCTGGCTTCCGTCAACTGACAGGCTACAGAAACCCGCAGCAGAAAAAAGTTTCTGCTGCGTCCACGTTGGCTGCCGTGCTTCCGCCAGGATCGTGGGAGGCAGCAGCGCAACGCTTTTACGACGTCGTCGGGCGGAAATTGAGGGACCACATTCGAGGACACGCTCCGGGCGCCGCGCTCGCGTCAGGAGGTGACTGCGACCGGGCAAGCGTTGTGACTTACGTCCATGACGCCCTCGATGAGCTGCTCGACGTCGCGCACCCTCTGCTGCATCTGCTCGTGCTGGAAGGCCTCCCTCTCCATGCGGTTGATCTTGAGCGCCAGCTCATGAACCTCCTTCTGGGCCAGCACCAGGAGTTGGTGATCCGGATGGTCGTGCTGCGTGTGCTTGATCAGCTCCTGGAAACAGTGCACGTTAGCACTTCGACCGTGCTCCTTGCCTGTAGTTTTGGACAAGCTTCGTTGAGCATGCGGAAAGCTTTATTACCGTAAGGTACCGAGCGTGCGCCCATGTTGCAATGAGCACTCCGCCCCACGGCGCACTGCACTGTCCCGCCCCCCTCCCCCCTCCCCTTCCCACTTTTCAAACATTTTAAATGTATGTAGGCAGTAGGCTTTTCGGTGTTAACTGAAAAACACGAATAAACATTCGTCGGTGCCAAATATACAAAATCGGGAAAAGCACCCATCCACAACGGTCAATGTCAAAAAAACAAAATCAGTTAAAACCAAAAAACAGATTTCTTAAAATCTTTGCTCCAGCTAGGATTGCTTGTGTTGAAACCCTCCCCTATTACGCCGTATTCACACTGGCTGTTGGACCGCGTTTTCAAGGCGGTTGCGAACGCAGTTGCTTAAACATACATAATTTCATGTGCATTTAATGATGAGAATGAGCAGATCTGCTTCGCGATTGCGATTCAAACGCCAACGTGAACGCATCTTTAGACCGAGACACCAGTTTTTTTTTTATACTCTTTCACCGATAATCATTGTGCTTAGCGTCCCTCTGAAACAGATCCCCAAGATGCTCCAATATACGAAAAAGTAATAAACACTGAAAAACATCTGTCAGTTTTTTTTATAAACAAGCGCTGGAAAACCAACGACGCAAGTGTGTGAACCAGCCTTAACACTTCCAAAATTGTGAGAAATAAAATTTCATTTGTTTTGCTCTCGCGACTCATTTCATAAAAACACCCGAGACTAAATAAATGCAAAACGAAACAAGAAATGAGCGAGTTGAAACACTTGGGAGTTTCTGTCTCACGCACTGCCCCAGCTTCTGGTTTTACTACAAAATCAAAGTTTGCCGACTTGTTTGGTAGAAACCATCCTCTACTTGTGTTGTTCTCATCTGAATAAAGGAAATACTGACACCCCAAGAAAAATTTTCCAGTTTAGACAAAAAACACAAAAAAGCATAAGATGCTGAAAAGCATTTGAACAAGAAGAGTTCCATGAAGGAGAGGGGCAACCATGTTTCACTAACTGGCTTAGCTTCTTCAGTGCCTGACGAAGCCAAGTCAAATTCTTTGTGAAACGTTGGCTGTCACCAACGCTACTAAAACACTCAGTTGGGAAGCTCGCCATCGAAACCTGGGTTGCTTGCGTCCACCAAACCGAGATAAATATGACAACAGCACCACTCTATCATTTGTCTGTACTGTGGTCAGCTTGAGCTTTTAGAAAGCATGTTTTTGCATAAAAACAAATGGAAAAGATTCTTTTCGTATGAAATTTATCGGAGTTTAGTACAAAATGAAGGGCGCGTGATGTTTCTAAACTCTTGAAGTTTGCAAGGTTTTGCGGCACAATTAATATTGTTTTTATACAACCGTGTTTCAGCACTGCTTTCATGTAGTGCGTCCTGACCTAGGTGCACTTTAACTTTGGTAGTAAGACGCGGCGCGTCTGCTGGGGAGATGGGGGTGGCACCCCTGTAACCTCTCCCGCTGTATCTGTTTCAGCGCCAAAATGGCCGATTAAAGCCAAAATAGACATCACATGCAGTTCCTCAAGTGGCTGCTGAGGGAGAAATGGCGGCGTTGTGTTCGCCATTAGCTCGGTGCTCGAGGACAGATCAGGGCCACTTTTTCAGAGCAGTCTCTATGGCAGTTTTCCAACTGAGTGGTTTAGTAACGTTGGCTGTCCCTCTGGCTCCTTGAGATTCCATCTGATCAGGATGCAACCGTGTAGATGTAATCCTTATCAGGATGGAGCCCATTTCTCTAATGCCCTGTCAAATATGGTAGAGCACAAAAAACAAAAAACAAACAAGATCTTGACAGGTAAAATACCATCAAGACATGAAAGATTGTACTGGCTTCCATGCCTGTTCTGACCTGCACAGACAAAAGAGCCAGTATATGTCTGCATGCACACTATGCTTTCATTTTCTTCCTATTTACGGCCACATGCATGTTGAAGTCTGTAACCTCTGTAAGCATATAAAGGCCACATATTGAATCCATACATGTGAATTAATAGACATATCCAGCCCATAGTGCACTTTGATAAATAAGTAAGATCAGGTAGGCAAAAGGGCAATCCCTAATCATACAAGTGCATTAACCACAGAAGTGTTAAAAACTGTACCAGTTGGCACTAATTCATTATACAAGAAAACGCAGAAAAAATAGGGACAAAAGACACATGTAACGACAGACAAGTTCTCACGCTCGTCTATTGTGACATGCCTTCTTTTGTCTCTGTTTTTGTGCACTGTTTTCTAATAAGAACATTAAATCCTGGTATAAGGTTTAGAATCAGGGGCATGGATAAATCATACTAATGTGTGGATCAAATTTGTCTGCAAATGAGCATAACAAGTTGAGAGTATATATAAGCACTCATGTCAAAAGTTTTCGGGCAAAAAGAAGCATTCCAGGGGCCCCCACTAACCTTGATAAGCAGTTCGTAGCGTGGTATCCTCTGCACAGGCATGATGAGAAGAGCGTCCAGGGCCAACTTGCCCTTGTGCTCTCTCGAAGTATGCTGCAGGAAAATTTAAAACATGCCCGTTTCAAGTCAGAAAGAAATAAAAAGTCATTATAAGTAATATTGTTTCAACAGTGATAGTTGTTATAGCAACTTCCCCGCTGCATTCGCGGCGGCGGAATTGTGCCAGGCAGAAAACTCCTTTTAATATGCGCTCCCACGTGCACCGCCATATGACGTCAGGCAAAGTGTGCGCACATTGCTCTTGATGGCGGCAATGTCTTCTACGGTTGGTGGGGCAAGCCGCTAGATGTTACTCATAGTAGAACTCGTAATGGTACCTGTCTCGATTTAGTCTTTGGCAGGGACATTGACTCATGTGAACGGTGTGCTCTCTTTCCTACATACTTCAGTGACAAGAATGTTGTGTTGTGTTTGCTCAAGCAGAGTAAATTGCTTAAAAGTGGCTGTTAATATGTGCAGTAACAGCTATTGCTGTCCCTTCTTTGCACACTGTGGTAAAAAGTTGCACATTGTTTGTGTTGAACAAAAAAAGAATCATTTCTAGACATCCTGGCCAAACCTATGGGGCGGTGCCAGAAATGTTGTACTTAGCCCAAGTGCCGCTTAGAATGAATCCCTGATGTTTATAACCTATGAAACACGCATTCATTTTTCTCCCAACCCAATGTTAGTTGCAGAAAACAAGAAAAAAAAAAAAGAAGCAGTGAATTAACACCCTCAACTCATAGCTAGAACAAGCACCCACATGATATGGAGCTAATTATATATGCCACCATTGTTTATCACAGCCATGCACTGGGCTTGACAAAGGCACAACACACACACTGATTTCCGGGCATTGTCAGGGTTCAGCTATTGTCGTCACTGCGGTGAGAGGACAAGAGCAACTATAACTGAACTGAATAACTGAAAGCAATATTACTGAAATGATTAGGTCCAATCTACAAGCCGCATTCAAATATTGTCACTCGAAAGACTATGCCAACTCTGCAACCTCCAAGCAACATCATCAAGTTTGGAGAGATTGAAAGAAAACGCTTGCTTTTATCCCTGAAATTACATCGCAAAAAAAAAAAGAAGACAATTCTAGGTGGCATTGCATACATGTAAGTCTACTCGAATCCTACTAGTGCCAGCAAGCTTGTGTAAAGCGGAAAACATTCCAAATGAATACTGTTGCACTGCGCCTTTAATCGCAAGACCAACACATGCTTGGAGAATGAACCTCACCTCTAGAAACTTGGCAAAGGATGGCTTTGCATGTGTCGCCATCTTGATGGCTTCCTTGGCGGACTTCCAATTGTTGATGAAGGCGGTGTAGGTGTCTATCACAGGTTGCTTGGTGAACTGCAACCAGCCCCAGAAGTGCAACTGAGGCCTCGGCAAAAATGCTCGCAAGAAGGAACAACATTGCTGATACTTACACGACTCACAAGTTTGCATTCCCCAGTCCCTGGGAGAGCCTTAACAAAAACCCCTGTTCTATTTCTGCTCAGTACCCTAAAAAATTCACTTCTGTCTCTACCTTAGTACAAGTCTAGCCTGATTATAAAGGAAGTCGGCAAGAGGTAGAAAGAATTTTGCCATATCCACTATTTTGTTATAGCCATGGACTGCATCAAAAAAGAAATATACTAGATATCAAATGAGAAAATGTCTTTATTCCCTCTACGGGAAGTTGTTTCAGGTTCGCTGCACGCGTCTGATGATCGCGGCCTCCAGATCATCCTACCGTGAGTAGAGTTTCACCCGGAGCTTCTGATCCCTCAGAGATATGTATAGCGACGACGTTGGCACAAACAAGCAATTGCCTAAAGCCACAGTCCCATACATCGTACAAAAGACACGAAGCTCGTTGCAGACACTATGACAGTAGCAACTGCAGACATGCCTGAAGCTAAGCATGTCTGCTTCATACAGTTCAATGCTTCAAGCATGTCCGGAGACAGTTTTTGCATGACCAATGTGACAGACATTCAAGGGAGAAACACGCCGTCTGCAGAATGTCTTTTGTATGACGCTTGCCAGTGTGACTGCGGCCTAAACCGTAAGTGCGGTAGAAAGCCCACACTTATGGCACTGAAATTAGGGGCAAACTTTAGTATGCACGCTGTTCCAAGTAGACTAAGAGAAGGCCAAGGTTGCGTTTACGTTAACAGTGTTCGCACAGTGTGCACACAGAAGGTGTCAATCAACCTGCATTGCCGCAGAAAGTTGTCCCCAAGTGCAGGGTGAACCTAAAAGTTTTCCCTGACTAAGAGAAATCTTATCTTCAAGACCATGACACATAGAAACGCGGAAGTTGTGGCGTTACATAGCCCAACTCATCCAAGATTTTTTTTAGAATGGCGAGTTGGGCTAGTTGGTTGTACATGCTTGAAGTGAGGCGCCAAAACAACGACGACACAAGGAGAGAAGCAGACAGGACGAGGCGCACTTTCAACTGAACTTTATTTTAGAAAAACACAGAAAAGCAAGCTATGCCCAATGTACACGTGCGCATGGGTAAGAAATAAAGATAGAACGAAGCCTAGCGCGTTTTCCTACGCGACACGTTCATTTTGAAGGAACGTATACTCCCTATCAGATAGAGATAAAGATGGGGCGCTGACACAGACATCGGTGCCACGAGATTTAATGGTGAAGGCCTCCAAGATTTCGCGAGCGATTTTTGTTGTGTCTGGCCACTTGGCAGTACACTGTGATCGATGCGAGTGTGACCCAAAGTTTGACGAAACAAGAATTGTTGGAAGCGGCGCAACAAAAATCGCTCGCGAAATCTTGGAGGCCTTCACCATTAAATCTCGTGGCACCGATGTCTGTGTCAGCACCCCATCTTTATCTCTATCTGATAGGGAGTATACGCTCCTTCAAAATGAACGTGTCACGTAGGAAAACGCGGTAGGCTTCGTTCTATCTTTATTTCTTACCCATGCGCACGTGTACATTGGGCATAGCTTGCTTTTCTGTGCTTTTCTAAAATAAAGTTCAGTTAAAAGTGCGCCTCCTCCTGTCTGCTTCTCTCCTTGTGTCCTCGTTGTTTTGGCGCCTCACTTCAAGCAAGATTTTTTGTTTTGCTCTGTTGCAGGTGGCATTGCGATAACATGTGTTCTCATTGCTGATGAAAACGGTGAAAACCATACATTTTGAAAAACTCAACTTCAGCAAAAGAAGAGTAGAGGAATGGTGGCTAAAATCAAGGGACGAATAAGGGTAAAATTTGATTACATTGGATTAAATGCCATTTAATCTGGAGCTAAGAATACTATTTGGCTCCAGCAAGTCTCCACTCTATTCAAAAGTAACCGCCACTATGCATTTATCCATCCATTCATCAATATGTCATCGACGAAGCAGAAATTGCAGTGTATTTTGTTGTATCACAAAAGCCGTTTACAGTTCAATGACAGTTCACGAAGGCGTTAGGACGAGATATGCCAGAGGTTAAAAGCATCAAAGCATGGTACAGAAATTTTAAAAAGACTGGCAGCGTCAATGACATACACAAAACTTTAACAAAAAAAAAAAGAAAATTAAATGGGTTCGCATATGTAACACCACAACTTCTGTGTTTCTGTCATAATTTTGAAGACAAGATTTCTGTTAATCGGCCAGGGAAAGAAATTATGATCACCACATACTATACAACAATTCCCCAGGGGGATGGCTTAAGTTATGGGAGTCCAGTCCCCACCGAAATGCAGTCGACCCTGTAGCATACGCACTGTGCCAACCCTGCTGCCCAAGCCACGGAGCAGAGCAGCGTACCGATTCAACGAAGATGTCGCCCACTTTCTGGCGAGTGTCCCAGCAGGCGAGCCTCTGCTGGAGCACGTCCAGGAATGATTCGTGATGGGACAGGATCTCAGGGATCATGTAGAAGATCTCGTCCACCAGCGTCCCCTCCACGGTGCCCGCAGAGTCCGGACTCTTGAGCGGACGCATGTACTTCTGCGCAACGCCGAAATGCAAGCAAACTCAACTTTTGCAACTTGCACAACTTAAGCACACTCTCAAGTCACACATCCCAGGCGAAAATCAGTCCACTTCCAGCTGCATTCTGAAACTGGAAATGATGCAGTCCACATGGATTCCAGCTGGACCTGGCTGGACCCAGCTGGAATCCAGCTGCACTGCCTCATTTCCAGTTCCATAATCCAGCTGGAAGTGGACTGATTTTTTCCTGGGATGTCTTATCTCAACTCACACAACTCACACATATCTTATATCTCAACTCACACAATTCACACATGCTCCCACTCTCGTATATTACTCGTGCCTATCCTTCAGACACCAGGCACTTTGAAAAATATGACACCAGGCATGTGTATCGGTATGAACGATGCACGAGCAACAGCAATAAAGACGACGATGACGGCAGTTGATCTAATCCCATCCAAGTGTATGGACTGCTTTATTTGTCGTTCTTAACAGAACGATACATGGTGTCAGAAGTGGAGTGTTAATCACTGCACATCATGACTGATCTTCCGCCGCCAGAAACGCTGAGGTTGGGAGAGCATGCCGCTGAAAACTGGAGGAAGTTCAGGCAGAGAATGGAGCTCTTTCTGTTGGCCACGGAACCCATCAAGCCTCGGACTCAGCAGCAAAAGGCCGCTATCTTCTTGCATATCGCGGGGCAGGAGGCTATTGATGTCTTCAATACATTTGGACTACCACCCGAGGAAGCCACAAATTACGACAGTCTGGTAAGAAGATTTGAAGAGTACTGCCTCCCGAGATGTAATGAAACCTTTGAGCGTTACGTATTTCGGACGCGCCAACAAGAGGAAGAAGAGCCATTTGAACAGTTCTACCGTGACATACAGCTGAAGGCGAGGACTTGCGGATTCGGCGAACTAACGGAGTCAATGCTGCGTGACCAGATTGTTTATGGAACGTCAAGTAGAAAGCTGCGAGAGAAACTCCTGCGAAAGAAGGATTTAACCTTGGAAATGGCAGTCGAATGTTGCAAGGCTGAAGAAATAGCCGATATGCACAGTAAAGCATGAGTGCCGCAACACCTGTCAGGGAGAAGAGGGAAGCAACGCTGGAGGTGAAACACGTTGAGAGAAACAAGCACGGAAGTAAGGTCGGGGGAAGGCTCGGTGGTAAGAGGAAGTGTGGTTTTTGCAACTATGTTCACCATCCTTGACAGTGCCCAGCTTATGGGAAGACGTGCTCGAAGTGCGCAAAAAGGAACCATTTTGCAGCATGCTGTAAGACCAAGCCAACTGGTATCCACGAGGTCGAAGAAGCCAGTGAGGGAGACAGCGAATTTGATGCCCTCGAAATTCGAACAGCCAGCAGCTCGCGGCCCGAAGGCAGCCATGACTGGACAATCACCACGTTGATAGAAGGAAAAAAAGTGGAGCTCAAGGTAGACACCGGTGCTCAGGCTAACCTACTTCCGCGCACATTGTTTCTGAAGATTAGAGCCAAACAACAGTCTAAACCAACGGCTGCAATTCTACGCAGCTTTTGCGGTGGACTCATCCAACATCTGGGAAAGGTCCGGTTGTCCGTGTCCATCGGAAACAAGCAAGGACTTATGGATCTCTTCGTTTTCAAGAAAGGACGGCAGGCCATTATGGGCCTGAAGGCGTGCGAGTACTTTGACCTCATCAACAGGGTCAACACTGTGGGGCACGAAGACCAACTGCGTCGGAAAGTAGAAAGCGAGTTTCCATCTCTCTTTCGTGGTCTAGGATGCGCAAAGAGACCATACAAAATGGTTCTCCGTGAAAACTCTACCCCGGTGGTACAACCAGCTCGTAGGGTACCGCACGCACTCAGAGCGCCTCTCAAGGCAGAGCTGGATCGAATGGAGGAAGCCGGTGTCATCGTGAAAGCGCAAGAACCTTCAGACTGGTTTGTCCCGGGAAAGAAGCTGGTGATCGCGGACACACTTTCTCGCATCTCTTGCGAGTCACAACTCGAAGAAAGCTCCACCGACGTTGAGATACATGCAAATGCGGTGCCTTCAACACTGGTAGGCACCCGGACTATGGGCAGCTTAAAGACCGCCACATCAAATGATCCGGTCCTGCAAGAAGCAATCAACTGTTTGGAAGCGGGAAAACCAATCCTAGTGTCAAGCCCTCGGTATCCCCGTTCCAACGGCCTAGCGGAGAAGGGCGTCCAGGTGGTCAAGCGGCTGCTCCAAAAGGCGCAGGCTACCAGGGAGGATTTCTGGCTGGGTCTTCTCAGCTACCGCACGGCTCCGCTGGAGGACGGCCGTTCACCATCAGAGCTTCTTATGGGTTGCGGAATTCGAACACTTGTGCCAGACTTCTCCAGTGAACCAGCACCGCCTGTACAAAAACATGCACAGAACCTTCAAAAAGGACGACATCTAGGATGGTTGCAGCCAGGAGACACTGTGCGGATTCTAAATAACGAAAAATGGGTCACAAAAGCCAGGGTGCAATCATACGTAGCCCCAAGGTCATACAGCGTCATCACAGAAGATGGCAGGACGTTCCGCCGCAACAGGCTACATCTCTTGAAAACATGTGAAAAATACGTTCAAGGAACAAATGACGATGACCATGACGAAGACTCAGAAGTGGAAGATGAGGGACTATCGGAATCACCTCGACCAGACAATACAGATGAGCACGAAGCTCGGACGCCGCATGAGTACGTCCAGCAAACTCAAAGGCTCAATGGGCGCACCTCAGGCACGTCACGCAGAACAAGACGACCTCCACGTAGACTAAGCTATGATGAAACATTTCAGCAGATTGCGTAGTTTTTTTTTTCACTTTTCTTTTGTTTTCTGTTTCCTTCCGTTCTTCCCTCTCTAATGTTTTTGTTTGTTTCTTTGTATCCTCATTAAAAAAAAAAAAAAAAGCTGGAGAAAAAAGGATGTATCGGTATGAACGATGCACGAGCAACAGCAATAAAGACGACGACGGCAGTTGATCTAATCCCATCCAAGTGTACGGACTGCTTTATTTGTCGTTCTTCACAGAACGATACAGCACGTGGAAGACGACGATGACGGGACAAAAACACTTTGGAAGACGACGACAGGAACAAAAACAGTCTCACCTCAACTCACATAACAGACATATACTCCCTACGTAGAGATCACTTAACTCACACATACCTCAACTCACACAACTTACACACACTACTCCCTACTCACGCATACCACTCAACTCGCAGATATCTCAACCAACCAAAACTCAACTAACACATACACCCAACTTACAGATTTCACTCAACTCCCATGCCCATATCTCAACTCGCACAACTCCCATAATCTCAACTCCTATAAATAACTCAACTCACACATACCTTTTCTTTGTCACTTGAAGAACTCAAATGAAATATGACAGGGGCATGTGGCACGACAAGGTGCTCAAAGACATCTGAATTCCCTGCCATATAGGAAAATGAAATATCTGTGACGAAGTGCCCTTTAGAAAGCGAAAACCAAGGCTGGGAGTCGATCAAAAATTTTAACCCGATTAATTGCTACCTTTTTAATTGATTAACTAATGGATTAATCAGTTTCGTTCATCCCCATGCATAATAGTTTTAAGCGGAGGTATAACCTCAGAACTAAAATTTAAAAAAAAAAAAATGTACTTTCAAAAATGATGTTTATGTTGATTAGTTTCCAAAAAATGGTTTCAGAAACTTTCGTTTCTATACATGCAGGACTTATCTCAGAATAAATTATTTTCCACATGTCAACAGCCCTCCAAGTCAGCAGGAAGCAAGGTTTTTGCGTTTTTTATTTAGCACTGCTTCATACTCATTTAACATAGCCAGAACATCTTACCCGCATTGGAAGCACCATTTACTCTAACTTTAGTCCGTAGAAGCTTTACAAGTTTAAAAGTATCAATGGCCAAGCAGCATCCAAACAGAAAAAATCCAGAAAAGTTTGGTATAAGCAATCTTACTGGTCGAGACCCAAAACAGGGTTTATGATCGGTCCTGCCCAGTGACGTGATATTGTGCCATCTTCAGTAACACCCTTTCAGAGTATCTTCCACTTCAGACCACTTTCCTGCTTCGCTGCTCTTCCTTAGTACGATTAGCCTCTTAGCTCTTGCCAGTTTATCTGTCAAGGAATGCCTGCTACAAAAGTTAGCTAGCCTACAAATGACACAAACTAGTAGCTATTGCCAGGGGAACAATGAAGTCTCAGAGAGGAAAATGCTAACAATGCTCCAGGTGAATTTTGCCTCCCTCAAACTCAAAGAAAAGAAAGAAACCTAAAGTTGAAACTTCAAATGTAATTTTCTCAGTTTCACTTTCCGGCAGGAGATCTGGTATGAGGAAATGTATCATTTGACATTTTGAAAGTGTAAAGATTTCATTCAGTGGTGTACTGGACTGAAATTTCTTGAGGAACAAGTTAAGGTACTCATAACCTGAAAAACCTAAATTCTTCACGACAAAAACTGAATATTTTAAAACACAGAAATGTGTTAAAATCTTTTGCTCTTTTTGGGTGTTATTGTTTTTTTCTAGAACTGCATTTTCTACAATTAATTTTTACCTTAACTTGCACTATGGGTATTCAACTTCACATTAAACCAAACATTTTGTGGATAGCAATTATTTTTTAATACATTTCCTAATAAAGTAACTTTTTTCTGGAGCTTGTTAAGCATAGTATGTTGTAGAATTAGCTTACAAGACTGAAACTTTAGATGTCATCCATCCTAATGGGGTTCAATTCACCCTGAAAGTTTGAATCAATTTGGGGGAATGGTTCAAACGTTGACCCTCCCATGTGTAATAAATGGTGCAATGTACAATTTAGAATTTTAAATCATCTTTCATGTGTAGCTGAAAATAGTCAAAAGCCATACTCAAAAATTATTACTCCAGCTACAGAAGGAAAGAGCTTCATTGATATTCTTTATTAATAGCTAACTCCTTTGATTGTTGACAATAGGCTCTGCTGCGCTGAATGTACACTCGCACGGCGTTGAAGAGGCTGGGACACCTGTAACCTTCTCCACCTTGTATGACGTTACAAATCATGCCCTTACAGCTTACTTAAGTCAAAATTTCATCTAAAGCTTCCTTTCATAAGGTGTCCTTGTCTGCATAGTGAAGTCATTCAATTTTCAATTTTTCTTGTATGTCAAAATTTAATTGATTAACAATTTTAAAAAACTAATTGCAATTAAAAAATTGATTCATTAATTGGTAGCTAGGTTAATCAAACAGGTGCCCAGCCCTAGAAAAAATATATTAAGATTAATCTCAAGCTGGTTGCCAGTTTGCATCTAACTGAATTCTTTCCCTTACAAGTTCTCACATGGGGAACTCCAGTGCCTTTAGCCAAGTGTTCCCTACCATAGAAAAAAATGTATTCAATTTGACACCTCTCTTATCTGAAAGATGCTCAACAAAACAGCATTTGAATTCTTTTTCCGACAAGTTACTATTAGAACTTACCCTTTCCTCACGTCCTACTAGTCATTGTCCTTTTGCAGTGTGCTTATTACAGGTGGTATCCACTGGGCACCATAACTGAGCACAGTGTTCACAGTGCAGATTCAGAACGAAACCCACTTATCTTCCGAGAAGAATTCCAATATTGGTAGTGTGCAATGCACATTGCTGAAGCATTGTGGAAGCTCATTGCAAGCACACACTGAGCAGTAAATACCAGCTATATATTATGTTCCTGCAGTATGTGGAGCTGACACATTATGCAGGGAAATGTCCTGGGCAATTTATAGACAAGAGCATGCCACATTTCAATACTATGGTACAAAAGCAGAATGCTAATTCTAGCCCAGTTAAAATAGTCTAGCCCAGTTATCGCTTGAAGACGTACAGCTAATAGAGATTTTGGTTCTTGATGTGAGCGAAGCGTGAAAGCGTGCACTCACATTGACCAGGATCTGGAGCGACTCCACGTATGACTTCTCGGTGTCGTACAACTCCCCCACCACGTGCGTCCTCGTGTCCTAAAAATGGAAATGAGACATGGCACATCAGAGAACATTCCACGTGTGTGAAAGAGGCTCCCGTAAGCCAACCAATTCTACAGTATCCCACGTGCAAAAAGTCACGACGGAGTACAAAGAACAACCAAAAACCCCGTGCAAGAAGCCATGACGGAGTGCAAAGAACAACCAAAAACTAAACTGGCAAAGGGAAGTTAATTGTTCATGATCGTGTTGTAAAAGTAGGAGGAGCAAGGCGGGTCTGGTGCAGAAACCAGAAGGGAGCATTTTCCAAATTACAGGACCAAGGGTACTTCCATAAAAACATAAGCGTTCTCTGGCTGTAGGTATGTCGGCTATACGCCACTGGCCAACTGATTTGCAGGACCTTATGAGAGTTATATCGTTCAACTCAAGGTGAATGCAAGGAAGCTTCCATTTAGCCTCAAACTTATATCTCTGAACCCATTATGAATTCTGATTATGCACGCAGCATCACTATGCACAAGCAAAGGCCAACAAAAGCGATATCTGTTCAAACATTCTGTAACGTTTTCAGAACACATTATGAACAAATAAAGAAAGCTACACTTGATGCATAAACCTAAAGTGAAAGCTTAGAGTTTTCTAGTTGCACGTCATATGAGCCCCGTACGGGCACAGGGCAGAGCTAAATGGAGAGATGTTAGATGGTAACTACTGCCCCTTGAATCAGGCAATAGTTTGCACTAAAGTCACAGTTCCAAGGAAAGTGCCAAGCTCCCTGTGTGGTCACTGTTTCGGTTCATGGAATGAGCAGTCCTCTTTGATCTTTACACTCTTGCTGAGCTGATCCAAATTCCCGGTGACGTATTTTGCTTTACAATGACATTTCTTGTATATTTAGATTTTGTTATCTACACCCCAGCAAAACAAGAGCACATGTTTGTACTGCCACCAGATGTGGCATAGGTGCTTGGCGGCATTGAAAAATTATATTCCTCCCTTGAAATATGCAAGGACAATATCATTATAAGAGATCTGAGTAGATATGCATGTTTGATCAGTTGATTGGATATATGCCCAAGCAGCACAAATTTGGCCAATCGGCCAATGGCTGGCAATGGCTTTTTGGCCAGTGGTCAAAGAGTGACCATCCATCGGCATATGTTTGGCCAATGGCTGATGGCCAGTGGCCACCGGCCAGAGAAAGGCCAGTCAATGGCCAATGCTGGCCACTGCCTGGCCACTGGCCAAAGGACCATAACCAACCATTGGCCAATGACTGGCCAAATCTGTGCTGCTTGGGCGGTTCCAAAGACTATTGGCGAGGAACGTTTTCAGTATGATGATGGTCTATGGCGTCCTTGGCACAACTGGTCCAGAACGACCCTTTCAAAGCTTTGAAGATTTCGTAAGACCGAAATGACAATTGCCGCGGCCACAGAAACCGAACAGCCAACCGCTTTGAGAGGTTTCAATAGTCTGTAAGTTAGTACCTATCTGTGCCTGGCTAGCAGGCAGGGAACACAATGGAGTACTTTCCCTGAATCCAGTGACTTTAGTTTGTGGCACCTATCCAAGGCAGGCTGCCAACACCGTGCGGCATTGGCAGAATTCATTAGCAAGCAAAAAGTATTCTTAAACAAAAAAACACTACTTCATTTAATTTCTTTTTTCGTTAGATTTTAATGGGTTTTTAGCGATTAAAGTCACACAGATCGTCACACACATTTTTGCTTGTCACTGCTTCCAACGCAACTCTTAGCAACACACCCGTGGGCAAGCTCGATCATTTGCACGATTATCATAATTAGCAGAGAGGCTAACGGACTGCCAAAGTGGTAGGGCGCACAAGCCGGCTAACGACGATCCCCATTTGGCTGACGCCTGTGCCACTACCAGCCGCGGGAGGGTAAAGAGTCGTGCTCAAAAAAGACAACAGAAGGCCGTTCAAATCTCGTCCGCTTTCGGTAGCTGCTTCAGCGCCCTCACTCGCAAATCTTTTTTTCGCTTCGTTTTTTTTAGAGTGCAAGGCAGTTGGTTGGAAAAAGAAAGAGAAATGTCATGTGACCCGATATTTCTCTATTATAAATTATCAAATCTCTTTCCACAGAAATATTTTTCTGGTTTGTAAACAAATAGTTTTCCATATTACTAAAAAATTATATATTTTTAATTTCTAAAAAACAAATATACATTGCGGCACTCCACTCGCGCCTGCCTTCAAGTGCCGTCCGAGTCACGCTTATTCTGCCATAGTTCTCTTAGTCGCTTGTCGACAATTTGTTTTCACATATAGCGCGAGCGAGACAACTGCTACAGGAGGGAGCAGCATGCTTTCTTATGTATGTCCATGCCTGCGCAACGCAGGTGCGCATTCTTCTCAAGTTTGTCGAAGTGGCGTGACACTCTCTCAAATGTTGCGATCCTGATTTAAAATATATTTTAGTTCACATCTCACATTCTGCAGTGGCAACAACAACTTCAACAAAATACAAAAAAAAAATTTTTTTTTAGGACATGCTTTTTGAACTAATATTTGTGAGACCATAGAGACTAACCAGGCATGCTAACCATTACGCTATTGAAACGAGTCTCAGACGTTATTCTTTGGTTTTCAGATATTATTTGCTATGAAGAAAGTTTTTTGGAATCTGAGTGTGCACATAACTTAGTAGGTCTAAAAAAAAAGTACAGTGGAACTAGGCATACTAATTGCGGTCACAAAGTGCCAAAAGCAAGACATTCTTCACTAAAGGACGCCATTTGCTCGGTAGGACGGCACTTGAGTGTTACGCAAGAGCGCTGTGGGAAGGCACTCTAGACACTATGATAAATGCATTGAACAATATATTTAACATTATCAAACACTTTTTTTAATAAATTTTTTTACTTAATCATTTGTTTATTTATATAGAGCTGCCTCAAGTGCATTTAAAATCAGGCACGGTTTTAAAATCAAATTTCAATTTTGACAAACTTTTTTTTTTTCTGTTATCTTTTAAAGGGAAGAAGGTGCAAATAGAAAATTATGCATATTTTTAATTTCCAAATTATTAGATACTAGAAGTGGCTAAGGCAGAAGATGACATTTCTTCACCTGTCAAGGTTCAGAGGTTTGATCCCGTTCCTTTCCGTACAGAATTCAGGAATTTATTAAATCTTAAAAGACTTCTGAAAAAAAAAAAAAACAAAAAAAAACATAGAATTGTTTTTTTTTTAACAATATCTCGAAAATATTTGGGGAACCTCTTCCGTTTGAGCTAAACAATATTTCTTAACAATCTAGATATCTCTGAAATGCTGAAAAGCCTTTTTTTCATTATGAATATATTCAGGGTGTTTCTCGAAATGCGGGTTCAATCGCTCCTGCAAAACGTATGCATCGCACAAAAACAACTTTACTACAGTCGAATCTCGTTAATTCAAACTCTCATAATTCAAACTTGCAGAAAATTCAAACTAACACGCAGGTCCCATCCTACGTGTCTCTATGGGAGGAAACTTCCGATAATCCAAACTTTGCTTTATTCAAACAAATTTTCGGTCCCCTTCGAGCTTGAATTAACGAGATTCGACTGTATAATCAGGTTCCTAATTCCTTTCGAATAATTAACATTTTATTTAGTAAATATAAAGGCATGGCTTCAGTAAACAGAGATCTGTCTGTTAGGAAATAAATAGACTGGCTGAAAAAATCGAAACTCTGGCAAAGTTTGAATAAAAACAAGATACCCTATGTTTCGAGACCAGCTCGATCCCATATATGATGAAGATTCATAGATGAAGACGACAAAGATGATTCAGGGGCAGAGTGTGCACCGGGGGGTCCACCCATGTCAAATTGCCCTCCGAGAAGGGGGGAGAGGGGGGTCGACTTTGTTTGGGGGGGGGGGGTGGCTGCCCCCGTCGCCCCCCCCCCCCTTGGATCCGCCCCTGAGAAGATTCGCCAAACCCATAGTCACCTGTGACCAAGGGAGCGAGCCGATCCCAAAACATAGGGTACCTTGTTTTGATTCAAACTTGGTTGGAGTTTCAATTTTTTTCAGTCAGTCTGGCTAAAGTACAAGCTTCAGAGGCATCTGTGAAAACCACTACATCAGTTCACTTTACAAATATGCAAAATGTCTCCCCAATTTTTTTTTTTTTTACTGAAAATATGAAATTATGCAAGATTGAACGCTCATCGTCTGGCCAAATGTAGGCCTAGCGGTTCAAACCAGATGCCAAAGTTTCAAAACGAACTGTTACCTCTGTCAAAAGCTATAGGTGATTTTCTGAAAATTTCAATAGGAAAGTGGGGCCACTTTTCGCCTCTTTTCGGTATGTGGGACCATTGAGCTGCATTTATATAGAAGGTCCATTGGCCGTCATTTTCCCATTGCAAGTTTCATAAAATTACCAATAACTTTCGACTGAAGTCAGTGATTTCCCAACACACCCTCTGGGGGCGGGTGTACACCCCCTTGCTTTTTTGAAGGAAACCCTTAATTCGCAACTCCTCTTTCCTCAATGGGGGGTTGAGGGCCCCCCCCCCCCCCCCCCCCACAAAAAAAAAAAAAAATTTACACCCCCCTTCCCTAATTTCAGTTTCTGGGGAAACCCCTAATTTAAGAAACGGTTTGTTCTACAACTTTGGCATCTGGTCGGGACACCTAGTGCTACATTTGGGCGGAGAATGTGTGTTCAATGATGCACAGTTCATTTTTGCAATAAAAAAAAACTGTTAATATTTTGGCGGGACTGTATATGGCACGCGGAGTATTTTAAAACGCCCCCCCCCCCCCCCTAAAAAAAAAAATCCTTAGTTTGGACGAATTTTGAAGTTTCGGTTTCCTATCAAAATGCATCTCCCTAGTGTGCCTAGATTACAGAGTGCTTTCAACTGCACGATAGGGGTCACGCGGTTTATGGGCCGCGAGGAGGAG
Organism: Ixodes scapularis; assembly: GCF_016920785.2. Taxonomy (NCBI): domain Eukaryota; kingdom Metazoa; phylum Arthropoda; class Arachnida; order Ixodida; family Ixodidae; genus Ixodes; species Ixodes scapularis. The sequence continues at coordinate 28,975,242 of NW_024609839.1, forward strand.
GTGGCTAACAGAAGCGTTCATGGTCTCCAAGCGTCTCCGCCTTCAACAACCACTTTCCTCCTCGCCACGCAACAACGCTACGCATGCGCACTTGCGACCAAGCGGTGCAGGAGGCGTCCGCCATTAAACTGCAAACGCTCTCCGCGGGTTTGACTTGCTCCCTCTCTTAAATCTAGGCTCTCCACATCTCCGCGTACAGTCGTCCCACTTCCCCGCGGCCAAACCACGCAACCAACGTGCGCCTCGACGCCATCGTCGAATGACATAGTAAAACCCGAGAAACAAAATTATTCTTTTATTGCCGTTCAGAAAGCGCAGCATTTGATTCCGCCGTCTCGCGCCACACACGACTCGAGGGAGGCGAGGCGGAAGTTGCGCGCCTTGGCCACCACGGGTAGCGGGACCGCTGACGCGAAAAAGCGCTCCAGCATTAAAAAAAAAAAAAAGAAAAGTTTGCCGTTTTTTTTTTTTTTTTTTTTTTTTTAACGTTGTTAATTGTTGCACGAGCCTTATATTTTTGCAAAAAGCGCTACTATGTGGTCTTCGATGAATCCCAGAGAATTTCTCATTGAATTTAAATTTACCGATGAAAAAGTACTCAAAAATAATCAAGAGCCTAATGGACCTTTTCCTAGAAGCGTTCTGCGCACGCGCGAGCGCCCGATGCCAAGCGGCGGAAGTCGGAACGAAAAATCGAGGAAATTCGGAATGAACCTGTGGATAAGCGAGTAGAACAGGTAATAGCAGCATATATATAATTGGGTTACACAAAAAAAGAAAGTGGACGGAAGGAAAAACACAACGATTGGGTGGACGCCACGGATGCCCAGGCACGCGACGCAGCTCGGAGAGCGAAGAAACTGGTAGCGTAGCTCCCGGTATCGATTGGTAGCGCAGGTAGGTCACTTCCTCGCTTTTCAGTTCGTGCAGCCACCGCCTGGTGCCGTCGGTATGTGGAAAAGGTCCATTATACCGATTGGCATTAATTTTTCTATATAGGCCTTTTGCTTTGTAGCCACGAGAGACGCCGGTAGGAGACTGCCGAGCGCCCGGTACGCCGACGACCCCGCACCTGCAGGAGCGTACCGGCATTGTAACGGTATCGTATCGGGAGTTCGCTAAAACTCTCTAATAGGAAATTTCAGTGAATCGTTCCGATACCCCCGACAACGATACGATGAATGCGCAAAGGCGGCGACAGAGTATCGGGTATCGTTATTAAAGTCATCCAACGATTTACTAAAACTCCCAGTAGACCGTTCCCATAAGTCCGATAACCAATATTCCACCGGCACCTTTGCGAATGCGTCCGATCGTTATCGGGTATCGTTATCTGAGATTTCGGAACAATGTACTAAAACTCCCGAATAACGAAGTGCCCGTCAGGATTGCAGATACTAAACACATGTAAACGTACGTAGCCCATACGTATAGGTGAACCTAATCATGCACTTCTCTCTACGATTTAATCGGGGGGAAAAAAAAAGTGCCTGACCAGCTTGAGAAAAAGAGACCCCCTGCGAAGTCAACCCCGACATAAGTGGAGAGAAAAACAATGAAGGGAAAAAAGGGAAGGGTAGTATTGATGGACGATTCGCCCTCAAGTTGGGGAATTAAAAACTGAACAACGGTCCCACGATAACAGGAAAATTTCGCCAAGTTGGTTAGTAGAGAAAGCTTCTCAATTGTTTGGACGCCAAAAGATCCACGAGGTGAAGGATTCGTTTTTGCAAAGGAAGAATGTAGACTATCAAAAAATTAATAATGGTGCTTGCGGCCTTGGTCCTACATAATATATCACATAATATACATAATATATCATCATATATCAATCTTTAAAGCAATTTCACGCATATCGTGGCACACATTAAAAGCTCCCTCTTTTTCCGGATTTGCAGGACAAAGCAGAAGAAAAGTTTATCTTGGAAATGGCTTTCATATATTATTCAGTTCAATCACGTTGTTATATTTTTGTTTCGTTTTCCTCCGTCAAGAAAGCAGATATGCAGAGCTAAATTGCTTTCGACTTGTAACTATCCCGAATCGCCAAGTTGCTTCGTTTCTGTTTCATGAACACGTAAGTAATTAAAGACATGGTGAACCGAACAGCGCACAAAAAGACAAGGACAGAGACAAGGAACATGCACAACACACAAGCGCTGTCATCATCAACCATATCCTCATACCAACTCGACCAACATACAACAGTTCTGCGAAGTAATTGAAGTTAAAGCAAGTAGGCAGGCAAGCTGGTTAATAGAGCGAACGGACAAGAGGGGACGGTCAACGTTATTGCGTGACTTATATACGGAGCTTACTCGACCTGAAATATACCTAGCTGAGTGAGTCATTAAAATGACAGTTTGGGAAACTGAAGCGGTTCTGCCGTCTTTATTTGGCCTCCAGGATTACGAATATCAAAATTGTGTTTCAGGTTGATGAGCCAAGTAAGCCACAACAGCGCGTTACAAATAGCTGTGAAGGGCCTCCTCCTTCCCGTCGCGTTCGGTGCGAGGAGGGAATCATGACGTATTATACGGAGATCTCAACGTTTCTGCGCTTTCCTCCAGACATTCGCTGCATCCGTTCCCTCCAGAAGCGGCACGCGAAAGGCAGCTCAATCCTCTGGGTATGATGACGTCACACCCTGCGGTTGGCTTCTCGTTTTTTTTTTCTTTTTTTTTTCTGGCTTTTATTGTTACGTTCGGGTCAAATGCTCGTACTGATATTCAAATTCACAGGACGAAAATACGCTAGCATTCACCTCTAAATCGCTTATTGAAGAGCCTCTTCGGCTTCCCTTTATAACTATACGAACCATGAAGCAATTTTGTTTTTAGAGCGCAGTTCTTAGACGCCCGTTTATTTTTATTTTATTTATTTATTTTATTTAACAATACTATCATTCCTTGGTAGGAATACAATAGGAGTGGCACAAATCAACACAGAATGAACAATAATAAAGCAACGCGGTCACGTTCCAATACAACATTACGATAGGAAATACAGATTAGAGTCGACATCAGACAAGGCAAGGGTCAAGCAAGTTAAAAAAGAAGAAAACTATGACAATACATGCACAAGTACATATTCAAGGTCCCGCAGCACAAATGAACCAGAAGGTTAATCTCGATGAAGTAGTTATAGTTAGAGTGCTGTTCCAGCTACAAAACAATCTATTTAAACATAAGGTGCGAGTTGGCCTAAAAACAAAGAAACATTATCACAGTCAACGACATGCTTGGGTAGCTTGTTCCACTCCGATATTGTGCGTGGGAAAAAAGAATATTTAAAGGAATCAATTCGGGACCGGTGTTCAATAATCGTTTTCAATAATCGCGCATAGAGGCGTCGGCGTAACCGCCCTGCTAAATTTAGCGGGAAATTCGACTGCTGTTGAAGTCATGGGACGTCAATTTTCCCGCTAAATCTAGCGGAGAAACGGAATTGGTGTTTAGGTACCTGGCGTCAATTTTCCAGCGAAATTTAGCAGGGAAACTGTGGGAGGAAGGGAGGATATGGAGGAGGATGAGGGGAGGGTACGTAGGAGGAGGACGGGAGGGTATGCAGGAGGTGGAGGGGAGGGTATAGAGGAGGAGAGGAAGGACGAGAGAGGATGAGGCAATAACGAGGAGACGAGGAGCATAGAAGGAGCAGAGGATACGTGGGAGGAGGGGCACACCTTCCCCTCTGTACCCTCCCCTCCTCGTGAAGAGGTGCGCTCTAATTTCGCATTACAGAGATTTGTAAATGTCCCATTTTAGAGCGCAGCTCTTAGGCGCCCGTTTCCGGCTTGAGCGGCGTCGGCGTAACCGCGCCCCCCCCCCCCCCCCCCCCCGCAAGGACCTCGGATCTCGGGTACCTTCGGTGACCTCAAATAGGGGGAGGGGGGCCACGCGACCCCCCCCTAAGGTCACGTGACCCCCCTCTCCGAGGTCGCGTGCCCCCCCTCCTCCAACTCAAGAGCTGCGCTCTAATTCGGCGTTACAGGTAGTTGTAAACGGCGTTCACTTTTTTTCTTGTTTTCGCTAAATACATCTAGAATGAATCCATGAAGATCAGAACCCACAAAACAATAATACTTTTTAGAGCGCAGCTCTTCGAGGCCCGCTTCCAGCCTGAGCGGCGTCGGCGTCGGCGTAACCGGGGGGGGGGGGGGGGGGCCCGTGACCCCCGAGGTCACGTGACCCCCCCTCCCCCGAGGTGACCCCCCCCCCCCCGGGGTCACGTGACTACCCGCAGGTGCCGTGACCCCCCTCAGTACCCTTCCCTACTCCTCCTCAAGAGCTGCGCTCCAATTCGGCGTTACAGGGATTTGTAAACGGCTTTCATTTTTTTGTACTTTTTTTCCTCTCCATTCGCACAAGCACTAGCAGTCGCATAAAACAAAGCTGTGAAGACAAACAAAAAACGATTGAACCAAACATTTTAGTGCCAATAATAAGTGGCGCAGGTTCTTTCCACGAGTCAGCAACCGCCGGTGTGCACGAACACACGCAACGAAATCGACATCATAATCCTTCATTCGCGCTTAAAATGTCAGTGTTTTAACATTAAAAAAATTGGATTGTGTGTATGTTTATACAGCCTAGAACTTGGTCTGCCTCAACGGGCGACGGGTCTCCCAGCTCTGGATGAGAAATTGAGCCAGTGCAGTACACCGCTAGCCTGGGGTCTTCAACGTGCACCACGCAGTAGTGATACACGACCGCACGCCGATACGATGCTCATCCAGATCGAAACGGGCAGGGGTGGGGATTGAGCCCAGGATCCTGGGTTCCGCAGCGCGAGCTTTCGCTCCACGTGCCCCGAGCTGGTGTGCGCTAGACCACTCGGCCACCGATCCCCCTGTTTGAACATACAGCAAGGACGAGCGGCCACCTGATCTGTTGGGTTTGGTAATGTAGAGGGAGCGCGTGTGTGTGCTCCGAACACGGTTAGAGCTCGGCTATTGCTGTCACCCCATGCATCGATTGGACGCCAGCCCCAACCCAAGTGTCCGCCGAGGCATTGATTGTAATCGAGTCCATGTCGAGAGTTCGCGCAGTGTTCGATGTCTAATGCACGAGCCGAACTCGACTATCGGCACGCCGGAGCAAACCCCCCAATTGCGTCATCGAGCCTTTGCAAACAAGGTGCCACCCGAACGCTGGAAAGGAAGCCGCCTCCTCTCCAGCATTCGCTCCGCCAAAATGGAAAGAGGTGGGAGGGTGAGAGTATAGTCGTGCCGCACGTGTATCAGCATCCTTGCACAACGTGAGTATAGCATCCAAACCCAACACCGTTTCACGACCCCCAGGGTACATCATACAAAAGACATTCTGGAGACACCCTATGGTGTTGCTTCCTCGTACGACCGTCCTCTCAGACAAAAAAAAAAATAAAAATAGGGAGTTTTAGGGAACCGTGTTTGCACATCCCCCATACAGTAGGATGGGCCCTCTGGTACGAACTGCGCATATGAGAGTCTTTTGTGGTAGCGCATGCGCAGTGCGTACCGGAGGGCCCATCCTACTGTATGGGGATGTGCAAACACGGTTCCCTAAAACTCCCTATTCTCGGCGAGCACCGCGTGTTTGCATGATCTACGACTGCAGCTTTAAGCCGGGGTCACACTACTTATACATAGGGTTCCGTGCTCCTGGATAAATACGGAAAACCCTGAAAAACAGCCACGCATAAAAATGTTGGTAAATTCGGATTTATCCGATAAACTCCGAATTTCGATGTGCAGATGCACCCCCCCCCCCCCTGCTCCTAAAGAAAAGACAAAAAAAGACGGTATTTTACAGTAAAGTTTTATCGGCACACAGGGTCAATGGTCCTGGGAAAATGCCACCAGAGCTATCTTTCAAATCTCGGAACATTGTCCAAAAGGGGTCTTTACCGCTTATCTCGTCAAGGTGCATTCGGGACAACAGGTCACTGTACTTTCGGGCAGGGGTTTCCCCAGGAATTGAAATCAGGGGGGGTGTCTAAATTTTTTTGGGGGGTTAAAGGGGGGGGGGGGGGGGGCATTGCGAATATAGGAGTCGTTGTGAATTAAGGGGGTTCCTTCGGAAAAACGAGGGGGGGGGGGGGGTCCTAACCCCCCCTAGGGGGGATCTAGGGAAGTCGCTGCTTTCGGGTCACGACAAAAACCACAGTTTTAGTTCCCCGTTTTGAGACATACTAGTTGTGCTTTAGAGGAGGGAGAGGTGTTTTTTGCAGAGTTGTACGCAGTTCAACTACTCTACTCAAGCTACTGTACTTTAACTACTTTTCTTAGTTCAGTAACTTTCCATTACATTTTTATTCTGGTAATTTGTAGTTTACCTAAAAAACTTTTCCGAGTAACTTCTACTGAAATTACAAATTACTTTCGAATTTTAGTGGTAGGTTTCCTGGTCAACAAACATGCCTGCACAGAAATAAATAAGATGTTGGAAGATCAGCTGATATTTGCATAAAGGAGGAAGCGTGTGGCATAGGCAAGGGGGGGGGGGGGGGGGGTTGGCTTGAAGGGTTACAAAACCCTCTAATATTTTCACGATTCCCCCCCCCCCCCTCCTGCAGCAACCCTGCCACCAGGTGCGAGGAGCGGACAGACACATCACAAGTGAGGCGCAGTAAATGCGGGATTAGCGCCGAAGACTGGCACATTTTTGTGTCCCGAAACCCAAGGAGACTTGACGTGTTTAAAGAAAGAGTTTGTCCCCGCTCCTCCCCAACATAGGAACTCTCGCCCACTGCAAGAGGTGTACACACTGCAGCATCACTCTAAAAAGTCAACAAAATGCAGCACCTACTCTGAAGCTCGTCTGGTACTCCCGCCTTAGTTTGTGCTGTACTTGAAGGATCGCGTGCTAAAGGGCAACACAGAGGTGACCTCCTCTTCGGTGGCCTTTCCTTCCAAAACTCAGCATATGCAGGTCTTCCAAGATTGGAAGATCATTCAAGAGGGTTAATAATTACTCCAACGTTTTTGCAAAAAAAAAAAAAAAAAAAAGTGAATTGGGAAGTATTTTAAGACAACATGGTACTTAAAGTACTATTTCAATAAGAATTAGAAAACTTGCACTTTACTTCAAGTCCATTCTCTGAGCATGTACTTACACTTTACTAAAGTATGTTTTCTGGTAATTTCTGAAGAAAGTAAAATTCCCGACTTTAAAGTACATTCCCCAAATTTGGAAACAAAAAATTGCGTACCGTCATGTCAAAACGCTCTACGGTCTTTCGAGACGTCATCTGGCCATTTTTCTGGGTGAAGTAATGGCGGCTTTAAGACCGATAAAAATAAGTGCCTTATAAGTGTATTGTGTTAAATAGTTTGTCAACGAGAGTAAAACAATTACTTCGTGGCGACTTGACTTTATAGAATATTTGCCGCCATTTCCGAAAAGACAGATGTATCTCCGATTACCCCTGGAGCAATGCATACAAGATAAAATAAAGAAAAAATATAGGGTATGAAAGGGCATCATGAAAGATTGTGTTAAAAGTATTTGTACTTTACTTTAAAAGTATGTTGCATATGTAATACCTTCAGATATATTGCTCCCGGCGTACTTATAGGATACTTGAAGTACAAAACCTCTAATTGACTTTGTACTTTACTTTAAGTACTTTTTAGATGTACATTACGCAACACTGTAAATAAGCAAACACTGTCTGCAAAATAAAGCTCAGGCAGTGCTAAACCTCAAAGTAGAAATGGTACATCCGCAGTACATCATGGACCAGAAAGCAAAAAGTAGAAAACAATTAATCAAGCAGAAGCAGTATCATCTATTAAAGCATTTATGTGAAAACACAAGCCTCTTTATATTTAGCTAGCAGAATTTCGCTAACGGATCAAAACATTTATGTACCCTCTTGTTACTATAAAAAAATATAAAAGTAACTTCAAAAGTAATTCGCCATTTTGTTACGGTAGTTAGTCATTTACTCAACTACTTTCCATTTGAGTAATTTCTACTCTATTCAAACTACTTTTGAAGCCCATACTCAGTAACTTAATTTAATCACTTTTTCGAGTAACTTGTACATGTCTGGTTTTTGCAACAGTGAAAGCTATAGACTATAGAGACCGCATAAAATTAGGTTAGAGGGGCAGTTGATACCTCTCTATTGCATCCTTTACCACTCCACCTCGCGCGGCCGCGGGGTAGGTTGATGCAATAGGATGGGTTGAATGCGAGTTTCTCGGCGGATGGGTTGAATACGAGTTTCTCCGGGAGTTTAACAATTTTAAGGTATCGACGATTATTGAAACAACACTTGTGTGCAACCTTCGTCGTGGGACAAATTAGTATTGCCAATGGGCAGTTGTACCAATGCCAAATCCAGCAGAAAAAATATTAACTAAAACAAGCGCGTTTTTTTTTTTAGCACACATTTACAACCGGATATTATTTATTTATTTTTAGTAGGAAACCCTGTGAAATTAAACTCGGAATTTTGGAGATTTGGGAATCGAACAAAACTAAACTCCGAAAACACCCTCCGAATATGACGAAAAATAACTCCGAAAATGCGGTATCCTACTTGTACATCATACAAAAGACAGTCTGCATACAGATTCGAACGCGAGTCAACACGAGATCCGCGCTTCGAATGCCGCACGGCAATAATTTCAAGGAGGAAACGATAACGATAATAATCCCCGGAGAAGGGGAACAAGGGGGACAAAAAAACAAGAACACAAATCTCCAAACACAGCTATACTATATATGGCTAAACTCCGTTCACAGACTGCTAGCCCGCGCTCCTGGCTTTGAAACGTGCATTTCTAGCTCGTCCTGCGGAATAACGCTTCAAAGCAGCGACCTTGAGCTGTCGTGCTGCTTCTCCCGGGATTATTATCGTCATTCTCGTTCCAGCTAGCTCGCACCTTCGCATTACAGAACTTTCCACACGGCATTCGAACCAAGGATACTGCGGTGACTCGTGTTTGCAGAACCATAGCCTCCCCCGAACTGACAAAGCTTGGCAGATCGTCACGAGACGCGGCCGCCGATAAGTGAAAAGGTAGAGCGGCAGACAAGAGGCATCTAACGGGCGCCCCGCTGCGGCGAGACGCCGAAACGCACTTGTCCCGAGCGATGGTATGTCCGCTCGTACTCTTCGCGTTCCTCAGGCTACCGCTTCTTGTCTCGTCGGGTTTTAAAACCATGTTTCGGGTCCTCGCCGCTGCAAGAGCTGTGCGCTGAATGCCAGACACCCCGAGAGATGCTCTGTGCTACAAGATCCTCGCGCTCCAAGTCTGCGACCAGGCACTCTATGACTCCGTCGTCGAACTGCCAGGCTTTGTGAGGCTATGGCAGAACTGTCTTTTGTGTGGCGTATGAGCAACGTGACTCCGGCTCAGACTTGTACCGTACGCATTACAAGTAATCAAATTACTTGTAATCGATTACTTTTTGGAGTAATTTTGTAATCAGGTGATTACTTTTATTAGGCAGTAATCACAAGAGTAATCTGATTATTTTTTGAAGTAATAAAATTACTTGTAACCGTTACAATTTGTCCACGGAACCCCCCTCCCTCCCCCCCCCCCCCCCCCCCACAACCGCCTTTTTGTTATGAAATGACAAAACTAAAATTAGCTTTTTTTTTTTTCGAACGGAAAAATGAAAGATTTTTGCGGAGCTGTAGGGAACGAGGTCAATCTCTTTCTATGTACAGTTTCTGTGGAATGCCCGTTTTTTTTTTTTTTCGAGCTGGGACTGGGAGTGGGAAACTGCAGGGAAGCCACAGTGCGTGACAAAGGCCATTCAGGGCAAAGTTTGAGGAAGCAGAATGTAGCTTTGTGAGTCCTTCGTTCATTCGTTTATTTCTGTGTGTGTGTCCTCACGCACACACACACAGAAATAAAAAAAAAATTTTAAAAATCCTGCTTAGGGTACCTACTCGCAGCCCGTAGGAGAACCAGAACCGAGGAATGCCTAAACCCGATGCAAAATATAACAAAGGCAGTTGAAATATTTCCCCATTTCCCCTACGTGGTCTTTGTGACAAGCAATGTTTCGAGTTGAGAAGTGGTCGGGGCGATCTCTTCCTCTAATAGATACTACACATGATCCAGCTGCTGTTCTTTTGTATAACATGCGAGCTCATCCACATGTGAATAATAAAAAGAGCGACGCAAACTTTGAGCGAAAACCCTTGCTCAAGCTTAACAAAATCTAGAACCCCCTCCGCTTCCCCCCCCCCCCCCCCCCCCCCCCACACACACACACTGGTGAAGGCCCAAATCATTAAACGTCTTCAAACGAATGCTATGCTTGTGTCCGCATTGTGAAGGTGCAACGACCACGAAGAGGGAGCCAGTTTTTCTTCTTCAATACTTGTGCAGATGTGAAATATAGGTTGGAAGTAGTTCATTGTTATGAGCGCTTAAGATGTGTCTTCACACAATAAAGTAATCGGAAAAGTAACGATTACTTCTTTAAGTAATGTCCAATTACTTTTGCCGTCGAGTAATCAAGTAATCGAATCGAATACTTTTTAGCTAAGAGTAATAGTAATTGTAATCGATTACATTTTTTGAGTAACGTGTACAAGACTGCTCCGGCTCAAGGGGTCACATTCTCAAACGCAATATGCAGCACCGAGTCAAAGCACGTGATCTTGACGATGTTCGTGCCGTGTTTGCGACACCTTAGCAGAGTGTGAGCGCCGTTTCCTCCACTCACTGCCCGCGCGCTCGCCCGTTGCGAAACCGTTAGAAAACTTTCCCGCACGCAGCGAGATCATTTTCACGATATTGTGTGCTCCGCCTCTGACACAACCTAAAATATGAACCGAAGTTACGTCCGACGTAACCCGAAATGAAAATGAAAAGTTGCATCCGAAGTAGCCCAAAATAAAACTTAAAAGTTACGTGGGACGTAACTTGAACTTTTATTTTGGGTTACGTCGGACGTAACTCGAAATACATACACTAAAGTGTTGCCGGACGTAACTTTAATTTTCATTTCGGGTTATGTCGAAGGTAACGCTGCGTTGTACGCATAGTATTGTGTGGTTGCCCCGTTGAAAATTACTATGATTATGATACTGCTTCACAGCGCACAAGATCAGACACACTTAAAAGAAATTTCACGCATACACAGGAAGAACACTCACGCAGCGCTGACTGACAACTCAAGTGTATTATGCATCATCTTCATCTTCCTTCACTCCGATGCAAATGGCAGTGAAACAAAAACCGATGATCATATGAAAAACTCTTTCAACATCTTGGATGGACACCAGAGTTACTGCAAGACAAAGACAACTCTTTATCAGCTCCCCCCTGGAACGTTTACTGCCCGAAATGTAAGTGCCGCATTCCCGGTATACACAACAAGTTCAGCGCCAACTCAACTGTCATAAAACTAAAAACTAATGAATACATTTCGAGAACATACGCCAACCACCTGGAGGTGTACACGGACGGATCAGTAAATCGAAGTCGAAGAAGTAGCACTTCCGCCTACTATGCGCCTACTTTACAGCTCGGATGGAGTGGGCGACTAGATGAGTTTGTGTCATCAACAACAGCTGAAATGCATGCAATCCTAGAAGCCCTTCACATGATAAAAAACTTAACACCACAGGCAGTTATTCTCCTAACGGATTCTCGTGCTGCACTTCAACAGCTCCAAAGGTCTCGACAAATGTCACAAGTAGTAATGGCGGCCAAATCAATTTCAAGATCACTAGAAGAAGATGGTTTCGAAATTTCATTTCAGTGGGTACCAGCTCATGTCGGATTACATGGAAACGAAAAGGCAGACCAACTTGCCTCCGACGCACACAATCTTCCTATTAGCATCAAGACGCAAGATGATCCCAGAAAATATTACCAAATTATAAATGAACACATCTGTGATTTATCAATAGCGCACTCCTCCCCTATCCAACCCTGTTTAACAGGAAGTCTTCGACGAGCAGAAGCCACACTTCTCTTCCGCCTACGTACAGGAAGTGCGCGTACAGGAAAATTACTTCACCGCTGGAAAAAACGCGATACAGACACCTGTAACGTATGCGGTGTTACCGAAGATATTAACCATATCCTAGAAGACTGCCAGAAATTTGAAAAGGAAAGGAAAGACCTCGCATCACAGTTAAAAAGACATCACTTCGTCGTGGAAGACATTGCAAGCATTATTTTCCCTTCTGGTACCCGAGCTCGGAGGAAATTACTTCAAAGGATATTCCTGACCTTCCTTCAAGCCACTGGGCTACAAGGTCAACTATAAGAAGCAGAGCATTTTCTAAAGTTATGAACATACGAAAGTGCTTTCGTGATGAATAACTTTACACCTCTCACCTTTCTCTTTATTCTTCTTTCTTTGCACTCTTCATCTATTCTTTTAACATTTTTTTTCCTTTCTCGGAGCGAACAATGTCAGCTAATCGGCTAGACTAACCCTCTCCGAATTTCATTATTATTTTAATAAAACGATTTTCTCTCTCTCTCTCTGATCATATGAAAAAGAGAAAGGAAAAAACAGAAAAAGGAATAAAAACAAAATATTGAAGGAAGAAAAAAATATAGAAGGAATAAAAAATAATGAATTCCCTGTACAGCGGACTTTGCCTTCAACTCTTTTTCCGTTAAGGCGAAGGAGTACTAACACAAATTCTATCTAGCCTTACAATGTTAGAGGTGTCTACTATTTCTCGCGTCAGTTTGTTCCTGCTCCGTCCCAGTATGGTGCATTTGTTCAGGAGGGGAGAACATCCACACTCTCTGCAGTGGATGCCTAAATGACCCGAGTTGGCATTTTTGGCGTTATTGTGATGCTCACGAAGTCGGTCATCTAGACAGCGACTCGTCTGTCCGATGTAACACTTGCCACAAGTGAGGGGGAAGGAATAGATTACTGCCTCATTGCAGGACACGAACTTGGTCTGGTGGTTTTTGATGCATCCAACTGGTCGACCAGATGTCCCATTCACCTTCTTGCACAAGCTAGAAAGTCTATTCGGCGCGGAGAAAACAACCTCTAAGTTGATTCTATTGGCCATTTTCTTGAACTTGTGGGATAGGTTGTGAATGTAGGGAACTATGACAGGCCTTGTGGTGCGGTGTCTAGCTCTGCGTGTAATAGCTCCTTCCTTCATCACCTCCCTGAGTAGGACTTCGGCAACGGAGGTTAATAAAGGTAGCCCGCTGAAACCAACCGGGAAATTTGCGTGTTGAAACTCATAAGGACTTTGTGCTTGCAAGATTTTTCCAGAGAGTTTTTTAGGCAGACTTTTACAATGCCTCTTTTTACAAGCTTAGAATGGGCGGAGCTATGGTTTAGGAGTGGCTTCTTTGCTCGAGGTTCGTAGGACCAAGAGGTGTGGATGCTTTCAAAAAAGAGGCGAAGGTCCAAGAATCTTATAGATCGCTCAACTGGAAGTTCATGGGTGAGTTTTAACGGGTGAAGGCAGTCCTGGAAGGTGGACCGAACACTGGCCACTAAGTCGGGGAAGGTTCTATTGTTACTGTCAAGTAAAATCAGGTAATCATCCACGTACCGAAACACACGCACTACTTTGGACTGGTCAAGGTTATGCTGCAATAATCTGTTATGAAATGCCAGAAAAAGGTCACTGAGTACGGGAGCTTTGCAGGAGCCAATACATACTCCCGTTTTCTGCAGGTATGTTAAGCCTTCCCAGGTGGCAAAAGTAGAATTCAGGTAGGCGGTTATTAAATCTAGGAAACCCTTGACTGAGACACTTGACGCGTTTTGAAAGGCTATGACACCAAAGGAGTCAACACTTTCTTCTATGCACCTAAGAAGACGGTCTTGAGGAAGGGCATAATAAAGATCTTTGACATCGATGGAAAAAACTATGATTATAATGCAATGAAATGCAAAGGTGCAAGCGAGCTGGACAAGAATGATGAAAATAATCCCTGGAGAAGGGGAACAAGAGGGACAAAGGACAAACAGAAATCTCCAAAAGCAGCTAATTGCCTGGTGTGTGACTGAAAAAATCCGCCTAATCCGGGCGCACATCCTATCTTTTTTTTTTTTTATGATGCGTAGTTTTCTTGAATATGCTTCAACTGTATGGAACTGTAATGGAGTGACTAATTCGAGTGTCATTGAGCGTGTTCGACGTAAATTTATTCGTGTATTGTTTCATCGTTATTTTCGACCCAATTATTTCTCAGATAGGAAACGATTTGTGACCTCGTGAAATTGGGGACACGCGGCACAACAGGCGAACGATTCGTGGATTGACGTTTTTATTTATTTATTTTATTTATTTATTGATACTGTTAGCCCTATCACAGGGCCATTACAGGAGTGGAAGGTACAAACGATAAAATACAAAAAGATACAAGATGTAAATACACACAGTTCTCGCATTTCGCTTGGTTACATAAAAAATGCTGACACTTCATAGATAACTTCCCGTGCTGGCACGTAATCAAGACGATACACACGATACTCATTCAGTTACTCGCACATATCAAAACGTTTTCAATGCAGTGAAGGAAGGTCGTAATGGATGATGATGTCACCGTTTCATTCGACAGTTTATTCCATTCCCTGACGGCTCTTGGGAAAAAACTAAATTTAAAGCAATCGTTTTTCACAGAATATTCTCTTATGTACAGACTATGCCGGTGCCTTGATTTTTCGTCTTGAAGAACTTGGAAATAATTATCTTTGTTTATCTTTACACATTCATTAATAATTAAGAAAATAAATTTTAATCTCTCAAAATGCGTCCTAGACTCGAGGGTTGGAAGGTTAGCCATTTGACAGAGCTCAGTAGGAGAATGATCGCGCCGGTATTTGTTATAAATGAACCTAGCAGCTAAGCGCTGGACTTTTTCTAATTTAAATGCGTTAGTGACAGTATGTGGATCCCATGCTATTTTGGCGTACTCTATGACTGGCCTGACAAGGGTCTTATAAGCGAGGTTTTTTACTTCCGGTGAGGCATACGACAAGTTTCTTCTTAGGTACCATAGCGATCTATTGGCTTTTGCAGACACTATGTCTATATGAGCATTCCAACGTAAATCTGAAGTGAATGTTAATCCTAAGTACTTGTGCTCAGTTACCCTTGCGAGTTCATGCTCGTTGATACAGTAGTCGTACCTCAGAAATTGTTTTTTTCACGTAACTGTCATAAAGACTGATTTTCCTGGATTTAAAACCATTTGCCAATCTTGACACCATTTGTTAATATTTTGTAGATTTCTATTTAATTCGGCCTGATCATCGGGTGTTCTTATTTCATTATATATCACGCAGTCATCTGCGAACAATCGTATTGGCACGTTAATTACATTGTGGAGGTCATTTATAAAGATTAGAAATAACAGCGGACCCAAAACGCTTCCTTGAGGCACCCCAGAAAGCACTGGAGCAAAACTTGATGTACGACCACCGGTTTCAACAAACTGCACTCGAGAAGATAGATAAGAATGAAACCATTGTGTTATGCTTGTGTTTTTAAACAAATTGTTCAGTTTTAGTAATAACTTCTGATGAGACACTTTATCAAAAGCCTTGGCGAAGTCTAAGAATACTATATCAGTTTGACCGCGATGATTAATTGTTTGGGCTAGCTCGTGAACGGTTTCGATCAGCTGGGTTGTAGTAGAAAGGCCCTTTCTGAACCCGTGCTGCGAATGATAAAAGAAATCATTGCTATCTAGATAACTGAGAAGATGTTTTGATACGATATGTTCGAGCAGTTTGGAGCATGTGCTGGTAAGAGATATGGGGCGATAATTTCTTACATCAGAAGTAGTACCACTTTTGTGTATAGGAATGATTTTAGCACATTTCCATGCAGTTGGTAACGAACCCTCCGAGAGTGATGATTGAAAAATAATGGTTAAATATTTGGCAACCCATTCACAGTACCTTCTTAAAAATGCATTGGGGATTCCGTCAGGCCCGGGACTCTTCTTTATGTCTATATTAAGTAGTAGGTTTAGGACTCCTTGTTCATTTACTTCAATATTGTTCATCGGGGGATAATTAGCTATGTCATCATTCCTCGGCACAACTCCGTTATCCAGAGTGAACACCGACGAAAAAAATGAGTTGAAGTCATCAGCTCGCCTGAGATCATTTTCACACCTGCAATCTTTTTTGGCGTTTGCCAGAGGATTTACATAGCGCCAGAATTTACCCGGTGCCTCCCTAAGGAAGGTTTTTAACGTGACGTTATGAAAATTCGCCTTTAAAGACCCTATAAGCTGTTTTAAGTTCCTGCTCATGTTCTGGATATTTATCTTTTTACTAGCATCCGCGTTCCGCGAGTATGCCTTTCTGGCACGGCCTAGTCTTCTCTTGGCATGCACGACCTCCCTTGTAATCCAAGGGTTTTTCTTTGTAGTATTTTTGGCATACTTGGGAATAAACTGCTTTGTACAAGATCGTAACTGGTATCACTGATTCACCAGCGCTACTAAGTCACGTCTATACTCGCGCGTTCCTCAGAGGTCTAGTCGGGGGTTTCCCCAGGAATCGAAATAAAGGGGGGGGGGGGGGGGGGGGAGGGGGGGGGGGATCGAGAATAGAGCAGTTGTTGCGAATTAAAGGGCGCCTTCAGAAAAAAAACAAGGGGGGGGGGGGGGGGTGTGTACAGCCTTTTAGGGGTTGTGTAGGGAAATTCTTGGGTCTAGTAGACTTTATTTTTGGTTTTCTCCTTCCAATATATATCACGCAGCACCCTTCGATTGACGTATATCATTTAGAACAGGTTTGTGGGAACGTTAGCCCAGATATATTTGATCAGTCCGCCAGGAAACCGTTTTTATTGAAAGAATAAAAAAAAAAGGTTGATGAAGAGCCTAAATTTACATTGTTTCGCTAACTTTCCTAACCATTGTTTGTCTTAGCCATTATTTTGTCCGAACTTTGCATTTTACAGCGCAGCTCTTAGGCGCCCGTTTCCGGCTTGAGCGCGGCGTCGCCGTCGGCGTCGGCGTCGGCGTAACCGCGAGGTCACGTGACATCCCCAGGTCAAGTGATCCCCAGGTCACGTGACCCCCCCCCCCCCCCCCGGTCACGTGACCAAGCAGCACGGGGGACGAATCCGAATTGTCATTACCCCAAAAAATGATTTTAAAAGACTTCTATCTCTTGTCCCTCGGCCGGCTTCGAGCCGGAGCCCTTTCGTTCAGGAGTAGCAGGCAGGATCACGAGGGAGAAGGAGAGAGGAGGGGTATACTCTCCCCTCAGAACCCTTCCCTCCTCCTCTTCAAGAGCTGTGCTCCAATTCGGCCTTACTGGGAGTTGTAAACGACTTTCATTTTTTCTGTTTTCTTTTTTTTTTTTTTTGTATCGTGCCCGAACAATGCTATTTGACATTGATATCTGCACCATTAAGGAGGCATGAAGCTGTTCGCGGGGTTACTCGTAATAAATAAATAAATAAAAATAATATAAAATAATGCAAACCACAAAAGCTACGGAGGAAAAAAAAAACAGTTAAAGTGTAGATCTTACCATCATGATGGTAAGATCTGAGAGGGGTAGAAAAGCAGGCGGATTTGTCCTGTTTTCCTGCAGGTCGTCGGAAACATATATGTACGCATATAGTTCTGCAGTCGCCTACTTTCCAGAGAAATTTTAACACGAGTATTTTTTTCGTCGTGCGCATAACTGCCTTTCAAAAGACAGCGTCAAACACGCACCACCTTTGTGCTCCTCCTGTTTCTGGTCGGGTTCTATCATCGATGAACCAATCATAAACAGAGAAGGCCCATTGACTCGCGCTTCTGAGATTAATCCCTTATGTCGTAGCGTCGACCGCGACTGGACTTTAGTTGAAACGAAGTAATATTCGCTCCCTGCGCGCTGCCATCTTTTTCTATCTGAGCGTGCGCAGTAGCTCTCTTTCGCGAGATATACAAGACGCCGCGGATGTGTCCACAACCCGGATGGATGGATCGATGTTAGTTGCTATACCCTTTGTAACGGGCGGTCCAAACCGCCACACAATGGCGGAACAATTGACATCGTGGAACGCGCAATTCCTTCCATAAGATAGAGAAAGTCAGAGCGCGGCCAACGCTACGAGCCGACGAGCCAATCAAACGGTGTCGAAAGTCGAAAGCCACTGCGCCCATCACATATTTCTGCGGGTGTGTTTTCGCCAACCAGGTAGCGGGGCTTAGAGTCATAAACTGGTAACGCGTTCACCAGGCAAAAGTGACCCCCGCTTGGCTGCCGCCATGTTGTGCAATTATGACCCCTATAGACACGTGACCGTACCAAATCCTGAGACGTTTACACAAAACTGAGCCGAGATTATTATTGCGATCGCTGTGAAAAACATGATACACTATTTGGTTCAATAGTGTTAGCCCCAGAGATTAGTGTCTACAGTACCTCGTTGGTTCAACGAGTTTAAGCCCGGTCTTGTGTACGTGCAAGACGACCCAAAGTCAGGGCGGCCCAGCATTTCGACCAATTTGTACCATTCAGCCAGAGCTGAGAGCCTCATCATGAAGAATCGCCGATTTAAGGTGTCCGAAGTTGCTACAAAATTGAACATTTCGTATGGCAGTGCTTTCACAATCATCCATGACGTTTTGGGTATGTCGAAGGTCTCGGCACGATGTGTGCCACGGAATTTCTTTACGCAGGATCGACAGCACCGCTTGCATTCGTCAAGAGAGCTTTTGAGCATCTATAAAAGCGACCCAGAAAATTTTCTCACCCGCCTTGTGACTGGGGATGAGACGTGGCTTCACCAATGGAGGCATTCGGGTGCCCCCCCCCTCCGAAAAAATTCAAGACGAAACGCTCGGGGAAGAAAGTGATGGCGACAGTTTTTTTGGGACGCAAAAGGGATCCTACTGATGGATTATGTAGAAAACAGCACGACAATAACAGGCGAATACTATGCCAACGTTCTCCGCAAATTGCGTGAGGCCATCGTGGAAAAACGACGAGGATTAGTGACAAGAGACGTCCTCCTCCTGCATGATAACGTCCCCTTTCACAAGTCTCGCGTTGCCCAAGCTGTCGTTCGAGCGTGCTTTCGAAGAGCTTGGCCAACCAGTTTACAGTCCTAATCTGAGCCCTAGTGACTTTTTTTTCCCCCGAATTTAAAAAAAAAGAAATATTTAAATGGAACAAGGTTCGATGACTTGAGTGCACTGCGAACTGCAACAGAGCAGTGCAGGAAGATTTTTTTTTTTTTTTTTTTTTGCGAGGTATTAAAAGCTTTTAAGGCAAATGGGAAAAGTGCATTAGCGTGAACAAGGATTATGATGAAAAATATTCTTTTTTCCAAAGTCCTGGTAGTTTTTGTTATATGCGAGTTGCAAAACTCTCTGGTCACCCCTCGTACCGCCCGTTACAAAGGGTATATAGCCAGTAACACCTATTCGTACATCCATACGATGGCTGAAGTGTCGTATACTCTACAGCGTAGCTTATTTAGTGGCTCTTACTCCAGCCACCCTGATACTCAAAATCACGACAGTTGAGTTATCTGAAGCTTTATCTGAACAATGCAGAATGCTGGGCTAGTTGGTATAGGGATGTAATGAGCATGGTAGCGCTTCTTCGGCCTCGTCTAAAAGCACTATCATGCCCTTCATCTGAAATGGAAGGAAACGCTTTTCTCTCCACCAGAATCGCCAACAGTCCGCAACAAAGCTAAACAATGTCGCTCGAGTTTTCTGACAGCGTATAGTCTAAAGCTCAGGAAGTAGCATTTTCGAAAAGTAATGATCGCCAGTTGCGCCCGCTCTACACTAAGTGCTAAAATGGCAGCGCCCGCAAGAAAATTGGGGAATGGATCGGTGACGCTACTAAGCTATAGTTTATTTAGATGCTCTACTTTAAACGAATAATGTATTGCCGGATCTCGGGTGAGCAGACACACCGACGACCACAGCGCCCACGGAGACCGTTCAAATGCCACTACGACAGGCTACGATAGAGTGACGAGGCAAAACACCGCCTACCGCACTGAGCAGAAGCGCATTGGCGTTGGTGCCCACGGTGAACCGGCGGTTGAGGAAGTAGCGCCGGATCCGGTCCGAGATCCACGGGTCGCTCTGGGCGCGCTTGCCGAACCGGCCGGCGAGCCACGTCAGGCCTCCAGTAGGACGTGCCCTCGGCACGGTGGCCACGCACGCTGGAAGGCTGGGTCTGGCGCACGGCTTCCGGAACCCGGCCAACGGAAGCCCGTCGTCCGTGTCCCGACGGAGCCCCGGGAAACGTCGCAATCCAGAGGGCTCCGAGATGGAATGACGGTCCGGGACACTCTTGTCCTCTACTGGACTCATCGAGTCGAACGTGACGCTCTTGGCCAAGACACTTCGCTTCTGCGGTTGTCGTCGTTGATTCGCGGACGCTGTTGCTGCCGCGTCGGCAGACCCGTCTTCAAACACGAGAGGCCCGGTGTGAGAGTGGTAGCCGGAGTCGCGTAAACAACCCGGCACTTGGTTACCGTCGCCGCGAAGGCGCCTCTGCAGAACGGAGTCACCCTGCGCTCTTGCCGCCGCGACTGCTGCAGCCGCGATGTCCTCCAGGTAAAGAGGTCTCGTGCTAGGACGAGGTCCGGGACCAACGGGACTGCCTCCTAATTGGTCGGTGTTGTTTCCGTGATGGCGCCGCCGGAGGATCCCGTGGAGAAACCCTGGTGTCTTTGCCACGGCTTGCCACGACTTGGCTTTGGATACTGCGTTCGTGCCGTCTTGGCTCGACAGCGGAAGAACATGGTTGCTGGAATTTTCTGTCCGCTTGCCGAGACCGTCCGAAGATTCGGAAAGGCTGATGCCACTCCGTGGATTCGTTTCTATCCTACGAGAGCGTTCGTTCGAAGCCGTTATTGCCGTTCTGGAGAAGCTACCAAAAAGGTACGGCAGCGCGTGCCGTTTGCCACGGTGCCGTTTGCCAGCTCATCAGTTGTGGACGACATGAGGCCACACTTCACATCGCAGCTCGTGCCCAGGTACTTAGATTGGCTGCTCAGTACCAAACACGTTTTTCTTCACATCTGCATTTAGAAGAGGCAACACGGCAGACATTTGCCAATCTTGCACTTGCAAGGCGCCCTGCATCTCCCGCCTTGTTACAGCTAGATTTACGTTTGATATAGTACAGGGTGCATATTCTGGCAGTCGTGAACAAGTGCGCGGAGAGTCGCAGAACCTAGCACAGGTCTAGAAGCGAGGCAAGTTGACAAGTTGTCAAGTGCCAAAAAGGGCGGGGCGGTTACTGATTTGAACACCTTCCATGTCACCCAAATTGCTAAGGTGTCCGAGGTACAGCTAAGGCGTCCAGGTGCAACTCGTTGAAGTCACCGAAAGTCACCAGCCGAGATCTTCATAACCATTCCGGCAATATGCGAAGCCACCGCCCACCATCGGCAATTAGGTCCCGCATCACCACCGATCATCGACACAGAACAGCCGCCGTAACACTCCCGCCCGACAATGTCACCTCGCCCGATCGCCACGACGACCCCCTCCCGCACTTTTACGGACGATTCAACGCACCACAAAAGCGGCGCTACCGACCAATCCATCCACAACACGGCAGCGCGCACACCGCCGCACATTCGGAACACTCACAACTAGCAAAAGGGCCCAAAAGCCGCAGAAACTCTGTAGACAGCGCGTCTCAAGGAGACGCCTCGAGATGTGTCCGATCGACGGGGCTACCACACGCTCTCCGAATCAATCCGGCAGATGTTCCTTCTCGTCTCCGAGGCACGCCTGTCCGATACACACACGCAGGGCCGAGCGAGAGAGGGAGGCGACGCTGGCGCCGCGTCGCTCAAGGACGCCTCGGTTCTGGTCGACCCGCCGTCCGCACTGCACCATCCCTTCTCCACTGGAAGCTCAGGATGAGGAAGGGGGTTCCTCCGCCCCGTTGCCCCCAGCAACGCGTTGCCCTTAGAAACGGTGGCGGCGGCGGCGCCGCCGCCGCCACGGGCATCTATGGCTGCACTCCTTTCACCGCTAAGCTGATAGCGAAGTGGAAGCTACGCTCTCGCCCGGCCAATCAACGGCCTCCGTTTCGTCACGTGACCCCTCTCCCACACAGGCATCCAGTTATACTTCGTTTACCCGCGGTCGAGATGCTGATACGTCACACAAAAGACAGTCTGCAGGCACTGTTCGAAACGTGTTTCTTCCTTGTATAACGGTCCTTTAATATTGCTCATGCAACAGCTACCTGCAGAAATGTTCCAAGCATGCATACATACGAACCATACATGTTGAGGCGTGTCCGCACATAATGGGGAGTTTTAGGGAACCGGCTTTGCACATCCGATACGATACGACGGGTCATCCGGTACGAACTGCGCATGCGCTACCACAGAAGTCTCCCATATGCGCATTTGGTATCGGAGGGCCCATCGTACCGTATGGGATGTGCACAAACGGTTCCCTAAACCTCCCTAATAGAGAGTTTTAGGGAACCGTTTTTGCACATCCCATACGGTACGATGGGCCCTCCGATACCAACTGCGCGTGCGCTACCGCGAAAGACTCCCACAGGCACAGTCCGTATCGGAGGGCCCATCGTACCGTATCGGGTGCGACAACGGTTCCCTAAAACTCCCTAATGCTGTCACCGTGCCCCTAGCGAACTCCGCGTCTTTTGTACGACCTACGAGCGGTGCACGGCTTTTAATTTAAGTTGCGAGTGCCGTAAAAGCTGCACGCTCGATGGTCCAGTCCCAGACGCCCGTCTATCGTCACGTGACCCCGTATCCCACCCAGACCCGCACGCAGAGAGAGAGAGAACGGTCCCGTCAGGTGATGAAAGGGAGGCGGTTGCATGGCTGCTGGTCCGGCAAGTGCCTGGCTTCCACCGCTCTGTTGGCTCGGGGTCCGAACGGAGCGTGAGTGTACTCCCCACTGCTCGCTCGCTCCTCGGAGTCGTTCTCTCGTCTCGGCCGGGAGGAGTGCTCTTTTGTTCGTCGCGTCGATTTTGAAGCACGTGGCTCGATGGCCGTGAAGCACGCAGCTGTTTTTTTCTCCCGTCGTCTAGCCGGGGGTTGTTTTTTCTGGACATACAGCCGGCAGGCCGTAACGCTGTTAGTCTCGTGACTGTGTGTCTTAAGCTGTTTTTCTTTCTTCTATATTTTGTTCCGTTTTGTTTTGTTTAGGTTTCGTGGTTAATGCCTTCCGCGTTGATGTGTTTGCTCCCCTCGGCTAAGTTGCAAGTTTCGGCACTTAAGGGGTATTCACACGAGGGAGAAATCCCGGGGATTTCTCCCCGGCACGCGCATCCAACGACGAAAACGTCAGGCTTTGCGATGTGCAAAAGCCTCGCGTTTTTATCTCGTGATGCGCGCGTGCCGGGGAGAAATCCCTGGGATTTCTCCCTCGTGTGAATACCCCTTTACTGACGGCCCTTTTATTCCTATTAGTATGAGTCTCACTTCCGGTTCCCCTTCAATTCCTTCCGCATCATCTTCCACTTTACTTCCTTTTTTCCTTATTTCTGGTTCGCTCGGTTCCGGCCTGTGTAATATCGTTTTGCGGGAAGAACAGAGGGTATAGGGTCTGGGGCTTTTAAAACAGGCTCTGCATTTTCGGTAGCCTCGGGCGATTTTTCTCGGGACAAGTGAGTGAATAAATTTACCGAGAGAGAAAGAGAAAAAAAAAATTAACAATAACGAAGGAAAAAAAAGAAAATTCTGAAGGAGGGGTATGACCCCCAACAAGCAGGATCACAATTTCTCGTTCCACCTAATATAACTATATATATATATAAACGGCAGTGATCAAGCACGTGACAGAAACGAATCCAGCGAAAATCTAAGCGCGCTGACTGCCATTTAATGGGCGTATCGTCCATTAAAGATGGCGTGGCAGTTTGCGAAAAGAAACTGATAGGTATAGAAATCTGCGAAAGTGGACATTGGTGATATATATATATAAATATATAATGAGCACCCAAAATAAACCATTCTAGTTTGTAAAGCGCACAAGAAGCATCGGTTCTTTTTAGTACGATTTAATGCGTTGTTTTTAATATGCAAAATCAAGCCGGCCGAGCATCTTAGTATTGACTCCAGTTTTTAGGCAAGAAAACTTCATGCACACCCAAGACACACAAACAGCAAAACACATTCATTTCAATACAATGATCTAAATACGTTCATTTAAAACAAAAAAATATACGAAGTGTTCTAACGACTGAAAGCATTTTTGTTTTCTCTTCTTTTCTGAAGGGCATTTGGAATGAGATATTTCTTTTCGATAACGTTATTAACCCCGGTGGACGTGAGGTTATGAATCTAAAGTAATTAATTGGCGTATTAATTATCTAAAATTAACTTCTGAAATATTCCCTTCAGCTGACACATCCCGATTGGAGGCTTGTGGCCCGTCGTCGAGATACGACAAAGCTGTCAGACTTCAGACAACTAAATTCTGCTCCGCGCTACTCTGGCAAACTTAAGCCGCGACGAGAACGAGATACCGAAACTAAGACCACAAAGAAGCGACGGAAGTACCACCCGGAAGTGACGTCAGCCTGCGCAGTGCGCGCAGGTAGCGCACCACACAGTGGTGTCTCCTCGAGTGGCCCGGCTTTTGGCGCTTACTTTTTATCTTTCTTCTTTTTAGTTTCCTGACTTGTAACAACTGCAGCAGCACAACGGGACGACTGGCAACAATGTGCCTTATCAATTTTAGAAAGTGGGTTTCGGGTAATTAAATTGCTAGTTACCGCGTTTCATTCCCACCCCGTCCACCACCGCGTTCTACAACGGTATGCAGGGTTTATTCCAATCGCACTCTTTCCGAAAATTATTTTCGCTCGTTGGTGAAACAGGCTTAAACGGGGTTATTAAAAAAAAAGTGGCCGGTTCAAAATTTTCATGTCCAACGAAATTGTAAAAGACAGAAATGCAATCCGCGCACCACTGGAGAAAGGACGGTTCAAAGTTTAAAGTCATACGGTCCTTAAATTCTTCGCACTCAACATGAGAACCACGTGTTGGGCAACAAACATCAAAACGGAAGTTTCTTACCACATGCGGATCAACAGGACCGCATAGTTATCGAACTCGCGGCTTCAACCATTCGATGTTTCAGTTCTCGAAGGAACAGCCATCCGTTTTCCGAACCATCATCCATTCAGTGGCGTCCGGAATGGGCTTCTACCTTTTACAGTTTCTTCGAAATAAAAATTTAAAATCTCCTCCTTCTGAAAAAGCCCCGTATATTGTACAATTTATCGTAAGAAAGTTTAAAAAAAAAAAAAAAGCGACCACTTGGAGCTGGAGTGCACTCGGCTTCGAAGCTTTGAAGACATTTTTCCGAGAGAAAATCGAATCGATATGATCCGCGCTTATTGCGATCTTTCCGCCTCGCCGTTCAACGCAAAGAAAGAAACAAAAAGCAAGTTAATCCTATTAAGGAGCTATACCGCACGGCTCTTACTTACACTAATCTCCTCCAGAAATTACAATGGAGGCAGAAAATAATGCTATTAGGAATTCGACTATAATTGCCCCGCCGGTGGGGCTTCGACAAACCACATTTAGGTCAGGCGAAAGAGGGGGAAAAAAGAATTCCTCCGAGGAAGCCTTCAAAATATTCATAGAGCAAAAGGTACAGCACGGGACTGTCTAAGCTAAATAAACGCGGTAACTGAGTTTAAGACGTTGCACAGCCTCCTGACATCGTTAGTAGTCCCTCTTTTCCCGCCCTATCCAATTTGGACATCTACGTTCTCCGACTCAGTTTATTTTACATCATGGTAGGCTTACGACAGCTCGGCTGCGTTTTAACTTCACTTTTTCTTCAATGACTTTTTTTTGTTTTGCGGGGGGGGGGGGGGGGGGGGGCGGAAGGGGGGGAGGCGTTACATAAAGTTCGAAATATTTGACTGGGGGGACGGAATAAAGGTAAAAAGGAACTGCCCGTCTTTCCTTTAGTATATCCCGAAGGCTGTCTCTCTAAACGCATAGCAGTTATTGGTCCCCTGTGACGTCACGCATTCGAAGAACTCTGGGGCGTCTACTTTCCAGCAAAGCATCTGTACTCTCCCGCAAAAGCAATTGAGGGAGCCAATGGGAAGCTTAGCAAAAAGCGACAAGGCTGAAAGTATGTTCGGACCTAAAAACAACTTAGCGCCCTGACACCAGGCGTGACGCAATCATGGGAAACTTCATGCTTACGTCACATGACGTCGTGCTCACGTCATTTTGAGCCTCATTATTCGCCGTGCACCCTCCGTAGATTACAGCAAATGGCTCTCTCTTTCTCAAGTGTTTTGCGGGAAGACAGGCATTCCGGATTTCTTAGAATCCCAAGGACATAAAAGTGCTAAGAGCTTGCCCTATAAACACGGTGCATTTAAAAGCTCGCAGCTAGTCACTCGACCGGGCGTCTGGACGAAAAGAGAATTGCGCTTTTCGCATCGACAAAATGCCGAACTCTTTGCCTTCGCCCCAATGTAGCGCTAGCGGTTGGGATGAACGGAAAAGTTTCAAGCGCTACCATTACCTGAATCCAAGAGCCCGCATGCACACGGAGATGAACGACGTCGGCTGCCGGAGTCAGGACTCATTTTCTAAACTTGAAAATGTCCGTCAACCGCTAATACCCTTCGAATCAGAAAACGCCAAGTCGTCCTAAAACTTTGGCATCCTGTCTTAACTGCTAGCACTACCATTCTGCACTCTCAGAAAAAAAGGTGTATTATTACACCCCTTGTCCCATATAATACACCCCAAAACTTCAATTCGACGTACAGCGCCTCGTAATCGAACAGGCGGCCCCAAAGTTTTCGAGGGGCTTGATAGCCGTGTGGTACAACTTATTAAGATAGCTGATGTACGTATTATCGACTGCAAAAAAGATTATCGGAGTTTTCTTGGCCGTACTGCAAAAGCTCCGTGTTTTCTTTCTTTGTTCTTTGATACGTGCTTTAGCTATTTAATAAGGTATATCGCACCGTTATCAAGCCCCTGGTAAAATTTGGTGCCGTCTGTTCGACTATAGGGCGCTGTACGTCGAGATGAAGTTTTGGGGTGTATTATATGGGACAAAAGGGTGTATGGTGATACCCTTTTTTTTTTAGAGTGTGGTGTAGTTTGCGTAGTCCGCGTGCTATCTCCAAGAACTGGTCACTTATGAGTTCTGGAGTTGAGTGTTTTCGGTAAATAGTAAATGACTATAAATTATGAAAATTAACCCCGAGCCGGTTTCATCATGATCGGGGAAAACCGAAAAACCCAGAATCGGAGCTGTCGTTGAGTAAGAAAACCCCAAGCATGGCGGCAAGAAAATCTGTCTAGAAACTGATCTCGCGTTAGCCCGTTAGACCCCAATGAACCGCCCGCGAGGCTCCTCGCTTCGGAACCACGCATCTACCATATATCGTTCATTTTTCACATCGGTACGCGTGGACGTTTTCCCAAGTACTAATCGGGGCAGTGTATCTTTTTCTAGATGTCGGGGAACTCCGCGTCCTACTTTCTCAGACATAAGCCCCGAGAAATTCGGAGTTGTCCGACACCAATCAATGATACAAAAAAAAAAAAAACACCGAAATTGTGTACCCCCTTTAAAAAAAAAAAAATAATAAATAAAGCATCTTCGAATTGGAAGAAAAATAAACCTTAAAATCGCTTAACCCTATACTTATAGCCTTATAGTGTTTTGTTTGCCGAAGAGCATGGGACACGGCACTGCGCAGGTGCAGAAGTTCTGCGCACGCGCGCTGCGTCACCACAAGCTCCTCGCAGTGGTGTGATTGGTCGTAGTCATTTTGGGGCAGCTATCGGAGCAGCCAAAAGTTCATTTTGGAGAAGCAAAAATAGCTTTTGAAGCATAACCGCATACTTCATTTTCATTTATATCACTGCAAATGTGTGGAGGAGAGACGGCAAATATTAGGAGGAGAACCAACACTAGCTGTTACGTGTGGAGGCACCAGACACGGTAACAAAACGACGACTGATAAAGGACAGCGCAAACTGCCGTGAATGATCATTTTACGTACGAAATCCCACTGAACAAATGTTAAAATACAATCATCTTGAGCAGCTAGATTTATGTGTCCTTCAAGTTCTAGGGGAAAGGGGAAGGGGGGGGGGGTTGTAACAAAGCTGGAAATCGTAATTCAGACAAAAAAAAAAAGCATAAAAAATAAACCTACAAAAGAGACCATATACTGTAAACGACTAAATTTTCGCGAGGACCTAATTTTCGCAAATTTCGCGAATCACCTACGATTCGCAAAAAATACGTCCCGCGAACAATTCGGGCAATATGTGAAGGCTACGGAAGCTACACTCGATTCGCGAAAATTAGAACCCGCGAATAATTTCAAATTTTCAGCTTTGGCCCGATTCGTGCAAATTTGAACCCGCGAAAATTAAGTCGTTTACAGTATATACCTTCTTGCACCACGTCTCGCTGTAGAGGTGTGAGTACCTTTCCCCTTGGCACGCGGGTGCGCTGTGGCGAAGCAAGACACGCAACATCGCGACGACTAGTTCGTAATAGTCGCTTCACTACAGTACACTAGTATGCGGTGAGAAGCGCACTCAACAAAGTTAACCAACCCACCAGAAAAAGACCCCGAGACTTGTTGCGAAACTTCCTTGTACTGTCAGTGCTTGGTGCGAAATCAAATCGAACAGTACGTTATTTGATGCGATTATCGAAAGTCCTGACAACCCGCACGAGCCTACCCTAACGATCCGACCCGGTAGCGAGGCCTGTAGCTGTTATCGTTTCAGTATTATTGAAGTGAACTTAAGTTCCGGCGGCAATGTTGGCGCAAATTCCTCACATTCCGGTCAAATGCAGCCGGGTGTAGCAGGGTAAGCACTTTGGCACAGTTTGGCGCAAATGGCGCAGCAATCACATCACTGTCTTCGGGGAACCCAAAGCGTCGCGACCCCCTATTCTAAGACTCTATTGTTATAATTATTCAAAAGCACTCGGGCAATGATGCGTAAAATATACGCCGATCGGAAAGGGTTCCAGCGTGACACGATAGGCGGCGCCAGCTTTCCCGTCGTAACCGGTAATAAAGGGTTGCAATGCAGTCGATCACCCCAATACCACCTAGATAGAAGACAAGGCCTGCGCATGTGACGTCATCATCGGTGGGTCCCCGACCCGCCCCAAGCGGCAAACGTCTCGCATCTGCCGCTTTGCGGAGACTCTTGTAAAGCCTCGGCCTGTTTGCAGCTTTGGGCGGGTCGGAGAGCCACCGACGATGACGTCAGATGCGCGGGACTTGATCACACTCCCTGATCTCTACTGTAGTAGGCTGGATCGCGGATCGGGAGCCCGTCGGTGGCACCACCGGCGGCCATTGCTTGACGGGAGAAACGCAGTAAAGTATCGAAATATAGAAGCTTGCACGATGTTCTCGAAGGCGAGTATTTTATGATATGTTGCTATTATTATACCGGGTGTTTCGCAGATCGAGTCAGTATTTAACAAAAATTCGAACGCCGATAAAAAAAAAAATGAAATGCACCGGAGGACTACCTATACCGTGCCGGCGTCGTTTGCGTTATTTACTAAATACGTGACACGTTCAACCAACTAACGACACGCTCAGAGTTTTAGCTCGTTACAGAAGCTCTCACTGCAGTTCAAAGCAAGAGCTTGCACCAAAAGTACCATGTTAGAGCGCTTGAAACGACGCGAATGTCCCCAGTAAAGTCCTTCTAATAGGACTGGGCATTCGATCGATTACCCTGCCAATTAATCGATTATTAACCGGTTAACCAGTTAAATTTTGACAAAAAAATGGATTCAACGCTTTCATCACGCAGACGTAGACGAGAACACCTGCAGGAAGGTAAACTTTACGTGAAATTCTGACTTAATGTAAATTGCAGGGGCGAGATGTGTATTTCCAAACAAGTGAAGAAGGTGATACATGTCCCAGCCGATTCAACGCCATGCAAGTGTTCATTTAGCGCAGCAGGGACTATTGTGAGCAATTAAAAGGGTTCGCCATTGCTGGAGAAACTCAACAAGTCTCTTTGCATTATGCGGCTGAAGTAACAACTGGGGATGTGGGTAGCTTTTGAGTGTTCTCAACTACACATCAAGGTTGATTAAAATTGTACATTATCAATATTCAGGAAAAAAAATTGACCTTTTTTTAACGGTATTGCTTTTTCGGCATTTAAACGTGCATGGGAATGAACGAAACCGATTATCGACGCCGAGCCCTACCTTCTAAGTTATCGTAGGCTATGCTCTGATGACTTGGAGATCACGAACGACTCCTAACTTGCTCTCGGCAACCCTTGTCTCATCGCACTGCACCACAGCTTACGCCCAACAAAGTCGCAACCCTCGACCCTCAACCGCAAAACATTTTCATTAGGCGGCAATACATCGCCGTCTAATGGAATTTTTTTCACAACCCAGGGTGAAGATACTTCAACTTCCACTGCTGGTGCAAGCACGTGCAATGCCAAGCTTTTATGCACTATGAAAATTAAAACGTAACCGCGTGGGTAACAAGTGCACTACCCATTGTGAGGAAAACAGAAGCGCCACATGCCAGCTTCACCACCGCGAATACTCGTATTACAGTGCTCACCGCGCCCGTTTGCTGAGGCGGTTCATGAGAGATGGCGCTCCGGTCGACTCCTCCGCGTGCTTTTGCGATCGCGTGCGTATCAGCGCGTGTGCGCGTCGGTGTTTTCTTCGTCAGATAGCTGGGAAGATTCGGAAGAATCGCAGGTACCGCGTCGGCCGAAAGCATTGGTTCCCCACGCTGAACGCGTACCTTTCCGTTGATGACGAGCACGTAATCTCTAGTTACGCACCGTGGCTCAAAATGTAATTCGCACACAGCAGAGGTGTCATTCAAAGCCTTCTTCGCTCGATGCGACTTCTTATCATACAGTTTTCGCCGCTCCTGGTCTTCGGGTACACCGAACAAAGACATGGGCGTACCAACAGGGGGGAAAGGGGGGGGGGGGGGCAGGGGGGCGCTTGCCCCCCCAGTTCTCAGAGTGGGGGGAGGGGGCAAGGTATGTGTTGTGATGTGATGTGACAACAAGTGCAGCGCAAACCAGCGTCGTCATACCTCAAAGCCAGACCGACCTTACGCTGTCGAAACAAGAATGTCTAATTCACTTTTCTGCCTCCTATAACAGTGCACACTGAGGAAACTACAGACGTCCGTGGTGTCCAAGACATGATACGGTACCGCTGCCGTACGCTGAGTGTAATAAGGTGGATGTGCAAGACATAGCGAACAGATCGGTCCGTGACACTGTCCCTGGTACGAAGCGTCAACGTTTCCCAACGTTTTAAAGGGATACTTCAACGAAATTTGAAATATTCCCGTCGTGTTCAAAAAAAAGTTGAATATGATCCACAATATCCGTAAATGACAATCGCACGTTTGTATTTTGAGCCTGGTGGCTGTATTTTTCGTTATAAACGGCCCACTCTGGCAAGCGCTCGGAGAAGGCCCAGCGGAGACCACGTGACATCCAACGCAATCGTGACGTAGGTCGTCTCGGGACGAGGAAAGCTACGGCGAGGCTGACGTCGAGAGGACGGCCTAGTCGTTCCAGCCACTGAAGTGGCTGCTTTTGTACGAATTTTGAGTGACGGGTTAATCTTCTATAATCTTGTAGGGGGACAATAGCGACTTCTGCGACACACAAAAGGCATTCTAGGGAAGAGGGGAGTTCCTCCTTCCCCCCTTCTCTCGTCGTGGCCGGAGGCGAGACAACCTCCGTCACTAGCTGTCAAGGTTCCTAGACGGGCATTACAAGCGAGGCGTTAGCGACATCCACCAGGTGCTCTTTGCTAATCGTTTAATTCGTTTTAAAATTCTTTTTCGTGACTTTTTAACAAGATATTGGTATGTTCGATGTGATACTGCTCCTTTGAACACATATAGACCAAAAAATGAGCGCCGAAATTTCGTTGTAGTATCCCTTTAAGCGCCAACAAACCGCGTCAATGCGCCAGCGAACAGCGTTAGTCGCCTGTTTGTATAAAGAGGGACGAGGGCCCCGCGGTTATGTAAAGGGAAGTCACTGCCAGAATGAGACCGGCAGAGCGTCTTTCCGATGCCCGGCCTTCAGCATGCGATCGTTGCCTTCCGTCATGCTCTAGCTGCGCCTGCACGATCGAGGCTCACGCGACGCCGACGCGTTATCGAAGGCATAAGGAGCGGAAGTTCGTCTGCTTCTTTTGCAGAGGTTGTTGTGACATCAGAGCGCCGAACTCTGATTGGCTATGAGTCTATGACTGAAGGATAGTGGGTAGACCTCAAGGCAGCTTGCTTTGAGGTCTAGCCACTATTCTTCAACCAGAGCCAAACGGAGCTCGGCGTCTTCCTGACATCACCAATCCTCTGCAAGAAAAGCAGACGAACTTGCGCTAGCATAGAAGCCCGTGCAGGAGACGGGACGACTGGAGGACCTCCCTCCCTGCTCAGATGGCTGCGCCGGTTGCGTTCAGAACGACCGAAGCGACGGCAACGACCAATTCACCGGGAAAACTGCTCGCCGTAAGCTACGCGACAAACGATTGAAGAAGTAGCTTCGTGAAGCTATCATGAGTCACGGTTATGCGAGTGTCCCGGTCGTTGCCGTCGTGTTGGGTTGCTCTGCGCGCAGCCGGCGCAAATGTGGGAACCATTGGGGAAAAGAGCAGACCGTGGCACCCCAAGCGGCTAACTTTAGAACTACACTGATGGGGACAGCAAATAACATGGAGAATAGAAGGGTGGGAGAGGGCATGACGTCAGCCGCGTAGCCTCCACAAGCAACCACAAGCCATGCTCCCTTGACGCCTCGCCTCTTTCTCATTTTCCTCCTTACATGACCACATCACGTGACCGTAGCTGCTAGCCTCCGATCTGATAAAACCTACCGGACGGAGCGCGCGCAAGCCTGCAAGGAATCCTCCTAAAATCAACCATTCATCTTGCACGTGACATGTCACGCGCACCAAACGCCAGAGAGATCTGCGGTCACGCTGGGCACAATATCGTCAACGTTTTATGACTAGGCTTCACCAATATTGCAACGTGCACCCTCCTAGTACTTCTAACCTCCTTGGCAAATAACAATGACTCAGCGGTCGGCTGACAACCGAATGCCGCGTCAGCGTTCGGCTGGAGTTCGTGTTCTCCGGTCGCCTGAGGGGGAAGAGAGGCTCTTTCGTTACCACTTCGGCCTGCATGAACAATGCAGCATGCACGGTGCCCAGCTCAGCACAAAAGCCCAAGTGGGTCAAGCTCGCATTCTCTGACGACTGCTTTCGGAAGAGATCCGGCACTAACAAAAAAACGTCACTTCGTTTAATGTTCGTATTCATACCTTAAGGTGAGAACATGCCCAAAAGCCCTGTGGGCATGCCCACAGGCTTTGTGTTGGGTAAACACCGAGGTGTGGGAACAACAAACGGTTCAGAGCACCCGTGATCACAGACCATTCCAAGAAATAGCTTCTCGCACGCGCCATCTTCAGAGTTTGTGCGTGTGGCACGCGCTTTGCTCGCTTTCGGAAGTAGCAAACGCACGTGTGCTGGGCTGTATAATTTTACGATTCATGTCACGGCGGGATCAGCGGAAATTAACAAGCTGGCAAGGCAGCTAAAGTAGGACACAAGATGCGAAAGCTCACAAAGGTTCAATTTACCAAAAATGACGTAAAATGCTCCATAAAAGAGGTTGAAGCGATGACTAAAGACAAATTCCATCACGTGCACATCTAAACAGCAACTTGTATCTAGATGATTCGGAATTAGCTACGGGTCTACCAGATAATCTACATAGAAAGCTAGAAACCGTGTAGCGTAGGTTGCGACTTGGAGTATACCTACACAAGTAGCCACACTTCTCATCTTGGCCATAGAGATAATATAAACTGCAATTCATGCAACTAAAAGGAATATGTTGAACATTTATGCGTATGCAATAATTAAATACCAACTTCAATGAGAATACATGAAAAAGGCGCTTCAACAGCTAGACCCACGACGACTTACAGTGGCAAAAGCCCTGGGCCCATGGAAAAAATTGGTGGCATCAGTAAGTAAAGTGCTCCAAAAATATCTTGAGGACACTGGCCTTCAAATTCAACTTTAAGCACTGTGCTTGTGTGTGTAATGTGATTGTGTGTGCGTTATTTCACTCATTCTAAATGTCTGTATTCCGCTGTACCCTTCCCTACAAAGTAGCCAGTCAGAGAACGGGCTTCCGGAAAGGGTTTATCAGACCCTTTCCGGAATTCAGTCTGGCCACTTTAATCACTATCATCATCATCTGAAAACGGCATATGTGCTATACTAATGGCGGCCTTCTGTTTACTGATGAAGGAAGAAGTTGAAGATGCTCCTAAGCAGATGATTCGAGGCCTATACATTCTCGATGTTAGCGCGGCGTGAAGAAGGAATTGGACGTAAGATCTCCGTAAGCGTTCGTTTCTAACTCGGTCCCAGTCAATCTGTTAGTAGCACTCATTCGGCCTCAAAGCCCCTTGATGTATAGAACTCTATCAAGGCGTCTATGTGGAATTAAATGCAAAGGTGCAAGCGAGCTGGACTAGAATGATGAAAATAATCCTTGGAGAAGGGGAACAAGAGGGACAAAGGACAAACACAAATCTCCAAACACAGCTAGGTGACTGGTGCGCGACCGAAAAAATCCGCCTGGTCCGGGTATCGAACCCGGGACCTCCCCATTACAGGTGGAGCGCTCTACCAATTGAGCTAACCAGGGGTTAGACATCAGTAGAGCAAACGGGTTTTATCAGCTGCCACCAGTCTAACACCAACAAGGGTGAAGCTTGCAATTTAAGGTTATAATTAGAATTGAAAAGGTTTACTCCGACTTAACATAACAAATTAATAACAAAAGGTACAGACGTTTCGCCACCTATGCAGGTGGCATCTTCAGTATACACTGACACAAATGAGGTGAGGTCGACCAGTCTACTTATCACACACGTCCCCGTAAACGTCCGGCAGGGGGCCACGGTTGGTGTTGCACACCGATGAGTCACGGCGAATGCACCAGGACTCGACGAATTTTCTTTGCCCCCACCTTTGTTCTCGGGCCAGCGTCGTCGCATTGTCCAGGTCGAAAGTGTGTCCTGTCGTCCAGCAGTGTTCGACAAGTTCCGTCTTGGACCGCGTGGCATGGGTGGCCTTGGCAACGTCCCTTTTGTGTTCTTTCAATCTCGTTGCCCTCTTTCTGCCCGTTTCGCCGATGTAGGTCGCGTCACAATCCCCGCACTGCACTTTGTATACGACCCCCCTCTGACCGTCTGCAGAGGTGCGGTCCTTCGGTTTCGGGAACACATTCGCTAAGGTATAATGTGGTTTAAAAACAGTTTGTACGCCCAGCGGGCGCAAAGCTCTCCGAACAGCATCTGACACGCCCTGGACATAGGGAATAGATACAATAGACGTTGCCCGCACTCGTGACTCATTCCCCCTTCCCCTCTGCATTCGCCTCTGCGTATCGTTAATAAACGTCCTCGGATAATGGCGCCGCTCTAACGCACCAACCACATTTTCTACCTCTTGCAACCGTAGCTGCTTGTTAGAGCACACTGCATCACAACGTGATAAAAAGGTTCTTACAACGGACCGTTTGTGTTCGGTCGGGTGATGCGAGTCAAAGGACAAAAAATTTCCGGTGTCACACTGCTTACGGTACACCGTCGTTTCCACACTGCCATTACTGGCCCGGCGTACCAACACATCCAAAAAAGGCAACACATTATCTGTCTCTGTTTCGTACGTGAACTGAATGGCGTGGTGTACGCTGTTCAGCGCCACGTGGAAAGCATCTAGGTTAATTCTTTTCAAAATTACAAAAGTGTCATCTACGTACCTACAGTACATTTTCACCGGAAAGGGTACTGAGCTTAGCACCCGTGTTTCGACGTGCTCCATCATTAAGTTTGCTACGGTAACAGAAATAGGACTTCCCATAGGGCACCCTTCGATTTGATGGTAAATCGTGTTGGCGAAACTGAAGTACGTTTGATTCAGGCAAAACCGCAACAAAATTATAATATCCTCCACAAGTAAGGACGTACGACTCTCCAAATTACAATCTTCTTTCAAACGCGCCTCTACATAATCGATAGCCAGGCCAGTGGGGACATTTGTAAACAATGAGATAACATCAAAAGACACCATAACATCGTCATCATCAAGCTGCTGCGTACGGACTTCGGTTACAAAATCGCGAGAGTTTCTAACCGACCTAGAGTTGTCCTCAGTTAACGGCTTCAGCACTTCAACCAAGAACTTCGACAGGTTGTAAGTTGGTGAACCTACAAAAGACACGATAGGACGGAGAGGGCAGCCCTCTTTATGCACCTTAGGTAGCCCGTAGATGGTTGGAGTGGCTCCGTCCGAAGAAAACAGTCGGCGGTACAACGTTTGATCCAAACGTCCTTTGTTACGCAGTACCCGTAAATGCTCAACGAGCTGGCGCTCTGACTTTGCTGTCGGGTCACGGTTCAGCTTCATAAAGTGCGAGGGATCATTCAAGATACTGTACATTTTCTCCTCATAATCCTTTCGATCTAGCAACACAGTAGCCTTTCCCTTATCTGCCGAAAGGATAACGATAGATTTATCTGATTTGAGATCATTAAGCGCCGTGCGTTCCCCAGCGGTAAGGTTCGTCCGAGTGCTTTTTTTTGCATTCGCCAGGACACTTACAATTCGGCTACGAGCCAAGTTTACCCCAGTTGTATCCTGGATATGCCGCAACTTCTCCTCAACCTCCACAATGATATCACGTTTGGGCACTTTCCGTGGGGCAATTGCGAAATTCAGGCCCTTCGACAATAAGCTGATGTGGTTGTCCGATAGACGTTTCGAGGAAAAGTTATGCACTGCTTCTAAACTATCCTGTTCTGGCCGATGGCGAGGTAACAACCGGGACAACTTCTGGCGATGGACTTCGGTGCACTTGCCTCTTTCCAAGTCTTCAGCTTGTTTGCGCGCCCTGATGATGTCGTGGAAATCATTGGGACGAAGCCTAGAGCGGAGACAGGTTTCCGCCGCGTACACACGACGTCTTACTTGCTGTATTTCTTGCTTGTTATCCTGTATTCTGGCTTTCAGGCAGTTGCGGCTGAAGTTCCGTGCGAGCGTGCGGCCGTAGGGGGTGTCGACGAGGGTCTTGCAGTGGAGACTTCTGGGCACCACGTTGTTGTTCAGGCACTCGTAGTTGAAGCGCAGGTGACATTCCAGCCGCACGATCTTCGTAGACTGGTTGATGTACTCCCTCACAGTGCCAAGGAGAATACTTCCGTAGAGAACTCGGATAAATGCAAAAATGTTCCAAAAGCCGGGTGAATTCATGATTGAAAAGGTTTACTCCGACTTAACATAACAAATTAATAACAAAAGGTACAGACGTTTCGCCACCTATGCAGGTGGCATCTTCAGTATACACTGACACAAATGAGGTGAGGTCGACCAGTCTACTTATCACACACGTCCCCGTAAACGTCCGGCAGGGGGCCACGGTTGGTGTTGCACACCGATGAGTCACGGCGAATGCACCAGGACTCGACGAATTTTCTTTGCCCCCACCTTTGTTCTCGGGCCAGCGTCGTCGCATTGTCCAGGTCGAAAGTGTGTCCTGTCGTCCAGCAGTGTTCGACAAGTTCCGTCTTGGACCGCGTGGCATGGGTGGCCTTGGCAACGTCCCTTTTGTGTTCTTTCAATCTCGTTGCCCTCTTTCTGCCCGTTTCGCCGATGTAGGTCGCGTCACAATCCCCGCACTGCACTTTGTATACGACCCCCCTCTGACCGTCTGCAGAGGTGCGGTCCTTCGGTTTCGGGAACACATTCGCTAAGGTATAATGTGGTTTAAAAACAGTTTGTACGCCCAGCGGGCGCAAAGCTCTCCGAACAGCATCTGACACGCCCTGGACATAGGGAATAGATACAATAGACGTTGCCCGCACTCGTGACTCATTCCCCCTTCCCCTCTGCATTCGCCTCTGCGTATCGTTAATAAACGTCCTCGGATAATGGCGCCGCTCTAACGCACCAACCACATTTTCTACCTCTTGCAACCGTAGCTGCTTGTTAGAGCACACTGCATCACAACGTGATAAAAAGGTTCTTACAACGGACCGTTTGTGTTCGGTCGGGTGATGCGAGTCAAAGGACAAAAAATTTCCGGTGTCACACTGCTTACGGTACACCGTCGTTTCCACACTGCCATTACTGGCCCGGCGTACCAACACATCCAAAAAAGGCAACACATTATCTGTCTCTGTTTCGTACGTGAACTGAATGGCGTGGTGTACGCTGTTCAGCGCCACGTGGAAAGCATCTAGGTTAATTCTTTTCAAAATTACAAAAGTGTCATCTACGTACCTACAGTACATTTTCACCGGAAAGGGTACTGAGCTTAGCACCCGTGTTTCGACGTGCTCCATCATTAAGTTTGCTACGGTAACAGAAATAGGACTTCCCATAGGGCACCCTTCGATTTGATGGTAAATCGTGTTGGCGAAACTGAAGTACGTTTGATTCAGGCAAAACCGCAACAAAATTATAATATCCTCCACAAGTAAGGACGTACGACTCTCCAAATTACAATCTTCTTTCAAACGCGCCTCTACATAATCGATAGCCAGGCCAGTGGGGACATTTGTAAACAATGAGATAACATCAAAAGACACCATAACATCGTCATCATCAAGCTGCTGCGTACGGACTTCGGTTACAAAATCGCGAGAGTTTCTAACCGACCTAGAGTTGTCCTCAGTTAACGGCTTCAGCACTTCAACCAAGAACTTCGACAGGTTGTAAGTTGGTGAACCTACAAAAGACACGATAGGACGGAGAGGGCAGCCCTCTTTATGCACCTTAGGTAGCCCGTAGATGGTTGGAGTGGCTCCGTCCGAAGAAAACAGTCGGCGGTACAACGTTTGATCCAAACGTCCTTTGTTACGCAGTACCCGTAAATGCTCAACGAGCTGGCGCTCTGACTTTGCTGTCGGGTCACGGTTCAGCTTCATAAAGTGCGAGGGATCATTCAAGATACTGTACATTTTCTCCTCATAATCCTTTCGATCTAGCAACACAGTAGCCTTTCCCTTATCTGCCGAAAGGATAACGATAGATTTATCTGATTTGAGATCATTAAGCGCCGTGCGTTCCCCAGCGGTAAGGTTCGTCCGAGTGCTTTTTGCATTCGCCAGGACACTTACAATTCGGCTACGAGCCAAGTTTACCCCAGTTGTATCCTGGATATGCCGCAACTTCTCCTCAACCTCCACAATGATATCACGTTTGGGCACTTTCCGTGGGGCAATTGCGAAATTCAGGCCCTTCGACAATAAGCTGATGTGGTTGTCCGATAGACGTTTCGAGGAAAAGTTATGCACTGCTTCTAAACTATCCTGTTCTGGCCGATGGCGAGGTAACAACCGGGACAACTTCTGGCGATGGACTTCGGTGCACTTGCCTCTTTCCAAGTCTTCAGCTTGTTTGCGCGCCCTGATGATGTCGTGGAAATCATTGGGACGAAGCCTAGAGCGGAGACAGGTTTCCGCCGCGTACACACGACGTCTTACTTGCTGTATTTCTTGCTTGTTATCCTGTATTCTGGCTTTCAGGCAGTTGCGGCTGAAGTTCCGTGCGAGCGTGCGGCCGTAGGGGGTGTCGACGAGGGTCTTGCAGTGGAGACTTCTGGGCACCACGTTGTTGTTCAGGCACTCGTAGTTGAAGCGCAGGTGACATTCCAGCCGCACGATCTTCGTAGACTGGTTGATGTACTCCCTCACAGTGCCAAGGAGAATACTTCCGTAGAGAACTCGGATAAATGCAAAAATGTTCCAAAAGCCGGGTGAATTCATGATTGAAAAGGTTTACTCCGACTTAACATAACAAATTAATAACAAAAGGTACAGACGTTTCGCCACCTATGCAGGTGGCATCTTCAGTATACACTGACACAAATGAGGTGAGGTCGACCAGTCTACTTATCACACACGTCCCCGTAAACGTCCGGCAGGGGGCCACGGTTGGTGTTGCACACCGATGAGTCACGGCGAATGCACCAGGACTCGACGAATTTTCTTTGCCCCCACCTTTGTTCTCGGGCCAGCGTCGTCGCATTGTCCAGGTCGAAAGTGTGTCCTGTCGTCCAGCAGTGTTCGACAAGTTCCGTCTTGGACCGCGTGGCATGGGTGGCCTTGGCAACGTCCCTTTTGTGTTCTTTCAATCTCGTTGCCCTCTTTCTGCCCGTTTCGCCGATGTAGGTCGCGTCACAATCCCCGCACTGCACTTTGTATACGACCCCCCTCTGACCGTCTGCAGAGGTGCGGTCCTTCGGTTTCGGGAACACATTCGCTAAGGTATAATGTGGTTTAAAAACAGTTTGTACGCCCAGCGGGCGCAAAGCTCTCCGAACAGCATCTGACACGCCCTGGACATAGGGAATAGATACAATAGACGTTGCCCGCACTCGTGACTCATTCCCCCTTCCCCTCTGCATTCGCCTCTGCGTATCGTTAATAAACGTCCTCGGATAATGGCGCCGCTCTAACGCACCAACCACATTTTCTACCTCTTGCAACCGTAGCTGCTTGTTAGAGCACACTGCATCACAACGTGATAAAAAGGTTCTTACAACGGACCGTTTGTGTTCGGTCGGGTGATGCGAGTCAAAGGACAAAAAATTTCCGGTGTCACACTGCTTACGGTACACCGTCGTTTCCACACTGCCATTACTGGCCCGGCGTACCAACACATCCAAAAAAGGCAACACATTATCTGTCTCTGTTTCGTACGTGAACTGAATGGCGTGGTGTACGCTGTTCAGCGCCACGTGGAAAGCATCTAGGTTAATTCTTTTCAAAATTACAAAAGTGTCATCTACGTACCTACAGTACATTTTCACCGGAAAGGGTACTGAGCTTAGCACCCGTGTTTCGACGTGCTCCATCATTAAGTTTGCTACGGTAACAGAAATAGGACTTCCCATAGGGCACCCTTCGATTTGATGGTAAATCGTGTTGGCGAAACTGAAGTACGTTTGATTCA
This sequence comes from Ixodes scapularis, assembly GCF_016920785.2. NCBI lineage: Eukaryota > Metazoa > Arthropoda > Arachnida > Ixodida > Ixodidae > Ixodes > Ixodes scapularis. Next base: position 29,016,232 of record NW_024609839.1, read on the forward strand.
GGCAAAACCGCAACAAAATTATAATATCCTCCACAAGTAAGGACGTACGACTCTCCAAATTACAATCTTCTTTCAAACGCGCCTCTACATAATCGATAGCCAGGCCAGTGGGGACATTTGTAAACAATGAGATAACATCAAAAGACACCATAACATCGTCATCATCAAGCTGCTGCGTACGGACTTCGGTTACAAAATCGCGAGAGTTTCTAACCGACCTAGAGTTGTCCTCAGTTAACGGCTTCAGCACTTCAACCAAGAACTTCGACAGGTTGTAAGTTGGTGAACCTACAAAAGACACGATAGGACGGAGAGGGCAGCCCTCTTTATGCACCTTAGGTAGCCCGTAGATGGTTGGAGTGGCTCCGTCCGAAGAAAACAGTCGGCGGTACAACGTTTGATCCAAACGTCCTTTGTTACGCAGTACCCGTAAATGCTCAACGAGCTGGCGCTCTGACTTTGCTGTCGGGTCACGGTTCAGCTTCATAAAGTGCGAGGGATCATTCAAGATACTGTACATTTTCTCCTCATAATCCTTTCGATCTAGCAACACAGTAGCCTTTCCCTTATCTGCCGAAAGGATAACGATAGATTTATCTGATTTGAGATCATTAAGCGCCGTGCGTTCCCCAGCGGTAAGGTTCGTCCGAGTGCTTTTTGCATTCGCCAGGACACTTACAATTCGGCTACGAGCCAAGTTTACCCCAGTTGTATCCTGGATATGCCGCAACTTCTCCTCAACCTCCACAATGATATCACGTTTGGGCACTTTCCGTGGGGCAATTGCGAAATTCAGGCCCTTCGACAATAAGCTGATGTGGTTGTCCGATAGACGTTTCGAGGAAAAGTTATGCACTGCTTCTAAACTATCCTGTTCTGGCCGATGGCGAGGTAACAACCGGGACAACTTCTGGCGATGGACTTCGGTGCACTTGCCTCTTTCCAAGTCTTCAGCTTGTTTGCGCGCCCTGATGATGTCGTGGAAATCATTGGGACGAAGCCTAGAGCGGAGACAGGTTTCCGCCGCGTACACACGACGTCTTACTTGCTGTATTTCTTGCTTGTTATCCTGTATTCTGGCTTTCAGGCAGTTGCGGCTGAAGTTCCGTGCGAGCGTGCGGCCGTAGGGGGTGTCGACGAGGGTCTTGCAGTGGAGACTTCTGGGCACCACGTTGTTGTTCAGGCACTCGTAGTTGAAGCGCAGGTGACATTCCAGCCGCACGATCTTCGTAGACTGGTTGATGTACTCCCTCACAGTGCCAAGGAGAATACTTCCGTAGAGAACTCGGATAAATGCAAAAATGTTCCAAAAGCCGGGTGAATTCATGATTGAAAAGGTTTACTCCGACTTAACATAACAAATTAATAACAAAAGGTACAGACGTTTCGCCACCTATGCAGGTGGCATCTTCAGTATACACTGACACAAATGAGGTGAGGTCGACCAGTCTACTTATCACACACGTCCCCGTAAACGTCCGGCAGGGGGCCACGGTTGGTGTTGCACACCGATGAGTCACGGCGAATGCACCAGGACTCGACGAATTTTCTTTGCCCCCACCTTTGTTCTCGGGCCAGCGTCGTCGCATTGTCCAGGTCGAAAGTGTGTCCTGTCGTCCAGCAGTGTTCGACAAGTTCCGTCTTGGACCGCGTGGCATGGGTGGCCTTGGCAACGTCCCTTTTGTGTTCTTTCAATCTCGTTGCCCTCTTTCTGCCCGTTTCGCCGATGTAGGTCGCGTCACAATCCCCGCACTGCACTTTGTATACGACCCCCCTCTGACCGTCTGCAGAGGTGCGGTCCTTCGGTTTCGGGAACACATTCGCTAAGGTATAATGTGGTTTAAAAACAGTTTGTACGCCCAGCGGGCGCAAAGCTCTCCGAACAGCATCTGACACGCCCTGGACATAGGGATTAGATACAATAGACGTTGCCCGCACTCGTGACTCATTCCCCCTTCCCCTCTGCATTCGCCTCTGCGTATCGTTAATAAACGTCCTCGGATAATGGCGCCGCTCTAACGCACCAACCACATTTTCTACCTCTTGCAACCGTAGCTGCTTGTTAGAGCACACTGCATCACAACGTGATAAAAAGGTTCTTACAACGGACCGTTTGTGTTCGGTCGGGTGATGCGAGTCAAAGGACAAAAAATTTCCGGTGTCACACTGCTTACGGTACACCGTCGTTTCCACACTGCCATTACTGGCCCGGCGTACCAACACATCCAAAAAAGGCAACACATTATCTGTCTCTGTTTCGTACGTGAACTGAATGGCGTGGTGTACGCTGTTCAGCGCCACGTGGAAAGCATCTAGGTTAATTCTTTTCAAAATTACAAAAGTGTCATCTACGTACCTACAGTACATTTTCACCGGAAAGGGTACTGAGCTTAGCACCCGTGTTTCGACGTGCTCCATCATTAAGTTTGCTACGGTAACAGAAATAGGACTTCCCATAGGGCACCCTTCGATTTGATGGTAAATCGTGTTGGCGAAACTGAAGTACGTTTGATTCAGGCAAAACCGCAACAAAATTATAATATCCTCCACAAGTAAGGACGTACGACTCTCCAAATTACAATCTTCTTTCAAACGCGCCTCTACATAATCGATAGCCAGGCCAGTGGGGACATTTGTAAACAATGAGATAACATCAAAAGACACCATAACATCGTCATCATCAAGCTGCTGCGTACGGACTTCGGTTACAAAATCGCGAGAGTTTCTAACCGACCTAGAGTTGTCCTCAGTTAACGGCTTCAGCACTTCAACCAAGAACTTCGACAGGTTGTAAGTTGGTGAACCTACAAAAGACACGATAGGACGGAGAGGGCAGCCCTCTTTATGCACCTTAGGTAGCCCGTAGATGGTTGGAGTGGCTCCGTCCGAAGAAAACAGTCGGCGGTACAACGTTTGATCCAAACGTCCTTTGTTACGCAGTACCCGTAAATGCTCAACGAGCTGGCGCTCTGACTTTGCTGTCGGGTCACGGTTCAGCTTCGTGCGGCTGGAATGTCACCTGCGCTTCAACCACGAGTGCCTGAACAACAACGTGGTGCCCAGAAGTCTCCACTGCAAGACCCTCGTCGACACCCCCTACGGCCGCACGCTCGCACGGAACTTCAGCCGCAACTGCCTGAAAGCCAGAATACAGGATAACAAGCAAGAAATACAGCAAGTAAGACGTCGTGTGTACGCGGCGGAAACCTGTCTCCGCTCTAGGCTTCGTCCCAATGATTTCCACGACATCATCAGGGCGCGCAAACAAGCTGAAGACTTGGAAAGAGGCAAGTGCACCGAAGTCCATCGCCAGAAGTTGTCCCGGTTGTTACCTCGCCATCGGCCAGAACAGGATAGTTTAGAAGCAGTGCATAACTTTTCCTCGAAACGTCTATCGGACAACCACATCAGCTTATTGTCGAAGGGCCTGAATTTCGCAATTGCCCCACGGAAAGTGCCCAAACGTGATATCATTGTGGAGGTTGAGGAGAAGTTGCGGCATATCCAGGATACAATTGGGGTAAACTTGGCTCGTAGCCGAATTGTAAGTGTCCTGGCGAATGCAAAAAGCACTCGGACGAACCTTACCGCTGGGGAACGCACGGCGCTTAATGATCTCAAATCAGATAAATCTATCGTTATCCTTTCGGCAGATAAGGGAAAGGCTACTGTGTTGCTAGATCGAAAGGATTATGAGGAGAAAATGTACAGTATCTTGAATGATCCCTCGCACTTTATGAAGCTGAACCGTGACCCGACAGCAAAGTCAGAGCGCCAGCTCGTTGAGCATTTACGGGTACTGCGTAACAAAGGACGTTTGGATCAAACGTTGTACCGCCGACTGTTTTCTTCGGACGGAGCCACTCCAACCATCTACGGGCTACCTAAGGTGCATAAAGAGGGCTGCCCTCTCCGTCCTATCGTGTCTTTTGTAGGTTCACCAACTTACAACCTGTCGAAGTTCTTGGTTGAAGTGCTGAAGCCGTTAACTGAGGACAACTCTAGGTCGGTTAGAAACTCTCGCGATTTTGTAACCGAAGTCCGTACGCAGCAGCTTGATGATGACGATGTTATGGTGTCTTTTGATGTTATCTCATTGTTTACAAATGTCCCCACTGGCCTGGCTATCGATTATGTAGAGGCGCGTTTGAAAGAAGATTGTAATTTGGAGAGTCGTACGTCCTTACTTGTGGAGGATATTATAATTTTGTTGCGGTTTTGCCTGAATCAAACGTACTTCAGTTTCGCCAACACGATTTACCATCAAATCGAAGGGTGCCCTATGGGAAGTCCTATTTCTGTTACCGTAGCAAACTTAATGATGGAGCACGTCGAAACACGGGTGCTAAGCTCAGTACCCTTTCCGGTGAAAATGTACTGTAGGTACGTAGATGACACTTTTGTAATTTTGAAAAGAATTAACCTAGATGCTTTCCACGTGGCGCTGAACAGCGTACACCACGCCATTCAGTTCACGTACGAAACAGAGACAGATAATGTATTGCCTTTTTTGGATGTGTTGGTACGCCGGGCCAGTAATGGCAGTGTGGAAACGACGGTGTACCGTAAGCAGTGTGACACCGGAAATTTTTTGTCCTTTGACTCGCATCACCCGACCGAACACAAACGGTCCGTTGTAAGAACCTTTTTATCACGTTGTGATGCAGTGTGCTCTAACAAGCAGCTACGGTTGCAAGAGGTAGAAAATGTGGTTGGTGCGTTAGAGCGGCGCCATTATCCGAGGACGTTTATTAACGATACGCAGAGGCGAATGCAGAGGGGAAGGGGGAATGAGTCACGAGTGCGGGCAACGTCTATTGTATCTATTCCCTATGTCCAGGGCGTGTCAGATGCTGTTCGGAGAGCTTTGCGCCCGCTGGGCGTACAAACTGTTTTTAAACCACATTATACCTTAGCGAATGTGTTCCCGAAACCGAAGGACCGCACCTCTGCAGACGGTCAGAGGGGGGTCGTATACAAAGTGCAGTGCGGGGATTGTGACGCGACCTACATCGGCGAAACGGGCAGAAAGAGGGCAACGAGATTGAAAGAACACAAAAGGGACGTTGCCAAGGCCACCCATGCCACGCGGTCCAAGACGGAACTTGTCGAACACTGCTGGACGACAGGACACACTTTCGACCTGGACAATGCGACGACGCTGGCCCGAGAACAAAGGTGGGGGCAAAGAAAATTCGTCGAGTCCTGGTGCATTCGCCGTGACTCATCGGTGTGCAACACCAACCGTGGCCCCCTGCCGGACGTTTACGGGGACGTGTGTGATAAGTAGACTGGTCGACCTCACCTCATTTGTGTCAGTGTATACTGAAGATGCCACCTGCATAGGTGGCGAAACGTCTGTACCTTTTGTTATTAATTTGTTATGTTAAGTCGGAGTAAACCTTTTCAATCATGAATTCACCCGGCTTTTGGAACATTTTTGCAGTTATAATTAGAATGCAATTAAATGCAAAGGTGCAAGCGAGCTGGACTAGAATGATGAAAATAATCCCTGGAGAAGGGGAACAAGAGGGACAAAGGACAAACACAAATCTCCAAACACAGCTAGGTGACTGGTGCGCGACCGAAAAAATCCGCCTGGTCCGGGTATCGAACCCGGGACCTCTCCATTACAGGTGGAGCGCTCTACCAATTGAGCTAACCAGGGGTTAGACATCAGTAGAGCAAACGGGTTTTATCAGCTGCCACCAGTCTAACACCAACAAGGGTGAAGCTTGCAATTTAAGGTTATAATTAGAATGCAATTAAATGCAAAGGTGCAAGCGAGCTGGACTAGAATGATGAAAATAATCCCTGGAGAAGGGGAACAAGAGGGACAAAGGACAAACACAAATCTCCAAACACAGCTAGGTGACTGGTGCGCGACCGAAAAAATCCGCCTGGTCCGGGTATCGAACCCGGGACCTCTCCATTACAGGTGGAGCGCTCTACCAATTGAGCTAACCAGGGGTTAGACATCAGTAGAGCAAACGGGTTTTATCAGCTGCCACCAGTCTAACACCAACAAGGGTGAAGCTTGCAATTTAAGGTTATAATTAGAATGCAATTAAATGCAAAGGTGCAAGCGAGCTGGACTAGAATGATGAAAATAATCCCTGGAGAAGGGGAACAAGAGGGACAAAGGACAAACACAAATCTCCAAACACAGCTAGGTGACTGGTGCGCGACCGAAAAAATCCGCCTGGTCCTCTACTGATGTCTAACCCCTGGTTAGCTCAATTGGTAGAGCGCTCCACCTGTAATGGAGAGGTCCCGGGTTCGATACCCGGACCAGGCGGATTTTTTCGGTCGCGCACCAGTCACCTAGCTGTGTTTGGAGATTTGTGTTTGTCCTTTGTCCCTCTTGTTCCCCTTCTCCAGGGATTATTTTCATCATCGTCTATGTGGGTTGGCGCTTCGTTCCGACTGGCTGCATTTGTTTCGCCATTGACACTAAAAGAGATTGAAAATAATTGGAGTGAAGTGCACATTCTCGTTAACCGTTGACCTTTAAGTGATGGTGCCCCATTATATACTGCAGACCACAGGTTCATTGCCGCCATTAATATAGTAAAAGATTAACCGCCATTTGAGTCACCAGATGGCACTGAATTCCGGAAAGGGTCTATTCAATGAATCTATCTATAAGTGCATAGGCGAAGCCAGCATGCTCTGCTCACCAGGCCCCACGGGCAGCACGAACACCTGTGCTGGTGCGGCGACGAACCCCGGTCGCCGGTCGGTTCCCAGCCGTGGACGTCGTCACTACTCGCGGCCATATCAACCCGGGCCGTACGAGCTCAGGCATCCCTCGGACGCGGCTCGTGACTGCGTTCAGCAACCGGTCAACGACGACCCCCAGCGTGCGTTAGAGGTCCTCTTCGCGCCGTGGCTTTGCCCTGGCGAACTTCCACAGCAAACACCTCAGCCGGGAGTGTGCCATGTTCCACCGGGACGGACTTCACGGTAGTACACGTCTTTGAGGATGACTCGCGTCGAGTAGAAAGTCGGGGGACCCGTAGGGAAGACGATCGGCAACGTGGTGGTCCAAACAGAGCTGATCCATGAGGCCTGTTTTGTTCATTGATGGTGAAACGGCAAGGCGAATTCAAAACACGGCTCAAAGGCTTGGGACCGAGTTCAGTCGACGACTGCGGGCAGAAAACTGCAGGAGGAACAACTCACGGCAGGGCATGTCTTCGCGGATTACGCGCGTCGAGGAGAAAGTCGGGGCGCCTGTGGGGCAGACGATCGGCAACGTACCGATCAAAAGTGGCTTCCTCCGTGAAGCCTGTTCGTCCGTTGATCGCAAAAACGGCAAGCGGAATTCAGAACACGGCTGGAAGACTTTGAGACAGAGCTCGGGGAATGACTGTCGGCAGCAAACCGCTGGTGGCTCCTCGACACGTTCGGGGCACCCATGAGCGTAATCGCTGACGAAGCGAGCACAGTTGTGGGAACCAACTTGGAGAAACGACCTTTCGTTGCAGTTCGCGTCAGAGCTCAAGTGATGAGGATGGAGGATGCTGCGGAGCGGATCCCCTCCGGAGCACGTCACCCGAAGACACCGGCGAACGGAGACGGATTATCGGAGAGACGGGGAGCCATCAAGTCCTCCTCCGCTTTTGGCCGAAGATGCGCGAAGGGAACACCGAGCCACAGCGGCGGCATTTAACCGCCGCGGTGCAAAAACCCAGGGCCGCCGCCATCTTGGCTGAGCTCCGGGGATTGGGTTTTGGGAAGACGCAGCAGCAAACACCGGCTGCTGCTGCGGTGGGGGACACCGGCGTGTGCGCCGGACGCGTGCTGCCATCTACCGCTTGTTCTGGGAACTAAAGCGACCAATTGGGAGGAGGTTCTTGAATAACGGTGATTGCTTTTCGAAGAAAGGAGAGCCGGTGAATGCAACGCTGCCTAATACAAGACGTAATCTCGGCCGATTCGCTCTTGATCATTGATTCGCTCGGTACGGAAAGTCGTCGCCGACTGGTTAAGGCGACGGTGTTGTGGTTGTGATTACTTAAAATAGAAGGAATAAAAACACGGAGGACTTTCACAGACGACCCTAATCTTTCATTTGGCAACGACGAATGTTTATTTCCGGGCACGAAACATTCACGCGCTGATCACAAAGGCGGAGGGCTGAAGGAGAGGAGGTTACAATCGGGAACGCGATAAGGATTGAGGCACCGTACCTTGACTGCCGATTTTAATAATTTCTTTTTTTAGAGCGCAGCTTTTAGGCGCCTGTTTCCGGGTTGAGCGACGTACGTCACGTGACCTGAACAGCTATTCAATTCCCCGCTAAATTTAGCGGGAAAAATGACGTATATGTCTTGGTGTCCCGACACCTATGGACAAATTCAGTTTCTCCGCCAGATTTAGCGCAAAAATCGACGTCACGTGACCTCAAAGTAACTAAATTTAGCGAAAAAATCGACGTCACGTGACCTCAACACCAATTTAGTTTACCCGCGAAATTTAGCGGGGAAAATGATGTTACATGTCTTGGTGTCACGTCACCTATAACCAAATTCAGCTTTTCCGCTAGATTTAGCGCGGCAATTGACGTCAGGTGCCCTCAACAGTATTTCAATTCCCCACTAAATTTAGCGGGAAAATCGACGTCAAGTGACCTCAAGCCATGTATTCAGCTTTCCTAGCGTGACGCTTGCGTTTTTAGTGAGTTCCGTAGGGCTATCTCCATTAAAAAGCATGCTCTTGTCGCCTGCATAGATAATAAGTTTCGCTGAATGGCTTATATTTACGATATCATTTATAAAGATTAAATTTAAAAAAAAAAAATGCTTTCTTGAGAAACGCCTGTTTTAACTGGCTTTACATCGGACAATTGACCAGTGATGTCGACATACTGCTGACGAAAAGACAAGTATGATTGAATAAGAAGCGATACCTGACCCCCATAATCATAGTAGTTCGAGATCTTTTAAATTACAAGGCTGTGAACGAGAAAATCAAAGGCCTTAACCGTGAAGCAGTGGAGCCACGAGGATCAGCGGCACTCGGGGAACTCCCAAAAAAGCGCTCGGTCTTGCTTTCGTCAGATTTTCTTGGATGTAGGTACCACCTTTCGCTTTCGTCGTATTCGTTGCTGATGATTGCGCGAACTTGCGTGAAGGTCACTTTAGGGATGAAATGTTATAAACCCAGTGCACTCTTCGCAGATCGTTACGACGACCCGGAAGCCGGAACGCTCTCTGCAACTTGCTATGGAGCCCGAAACGCTGCAGACAACGCTAGCGGCGCGCATGCGTTCTAGTGGCGTCTTCGCTGCGGATAGCCTACAGAAGGTGAAAACAATTTGCATCTGTGTTTCAATCTATTAATCATACCGTCATCTGCGGACTTCAAATGTGTGAAAAACTGTGGGTTTGCATTACTCTTTTTTAAGGTACACTATGATTGCACCTTGAAGAGCGACGACTAGTTCGCGCTTTCCACTTTTCCCCCGCTTCCTCCTCTCCCCCCTCCTACTCTGTCCACCGCTGCCTGTTTCCTCCTCCCCCATGGTGAGGAGGATTTTCTGCCTTGCAGAATCTCGAGTCTGGTCGTCGGCCTTTAAGCTAGGGTCATAGGTACACTATGATGACACCACGCACGTGACACCGGAAATCGCACGTGCATAGTGTCACGGTACATGGTCACGTAATGACACGGTGTCAAGTCGCGACTACAGGTTACACCACGACCTGATACCTAACGTTCATTTTCCAATAACGTTATCGTCGAATACATAGCAGCGCCTGACACCACGACTTCGCGTCATGAGGCGAGTGACGTCACGTGACGCCAAGTCACGTGACGGGTTCAAAGACTTTTTTCATGGGCATTTCAGAGGTCTTCATACCGAAAGCCTTTATAAACTCGGCTAGACCCGTCAAACCACGCATCTGAAGGGGAGCATTTGAACAGTCGGGATCGCGGTCTGATTTGAATGCCTTTCGAATGCCCCTATCGCTCCACTCGTCCTAACAAGATAAGAAAGAATGAGACGTTTACAAATCTCTGTAATGCGAAGTTAGAGCACAGCTCTAGAGGTATTTTGATTTTGCGATATACCGTGCTAAACAATTTGAAAAAGAAATATATATAAATATGCACAAATATAGATCACTCTCCTCACAGACTGGTTCTGCATCCTCCTCCTCTTCCTAGTCCACTACCTCCTTCGTACCCTCCTCCTCCCTATCCTCCCCTCCACCTCTTCCGTACTCTACCCTCCTCCTTCGTACCCTCCCCTGCGCCCACAGTTTCCCCGCTAAGTTTAGCTCGAAAAGTGACGCCACGTGACCTCAACAACAATTCAGGTTTCCCGCTAAATTTAGCGGGACAAATGACGTCACGACTTTGTGTCGCGTCAACTATGAACAAATTAAGTTTCTCCACTAGATTTAGCGGGAAAATTAACGTCCTGTGACCTCAACACCAATTCGATTCCCCGCTAAATTTAGCGGGGAAACTGAATTGGTGTTGAGGTCATGTGACGTCAGCCTTACCACTAAATTTAGCAGGGAAACTGAATGCGCAGTGTTGCATTATGGGACGTCGCAGACCTACCAGATCAATTCAGTTGCTTCGCTAAATTTAGCGGGGAACTGAATTGGTGTATAGGTCTGTGACGTACCATAATGCATCGCGCGCAGTAACGCCGACGGCGACGCCGACGCCGCTATGCGCCAAAACGGGCGCCTAAGAGCTGCGCTCTAAAAAAACAATAATTTTAGTATTGTTGATGTGTGCGACCAAAAAACGTCGCTGTCGTCGGTGCCTTGCACCACGGGGGCCGGAAACTCGCTATAATGTTTCTAGTACGATTAAAGGCCCGTTCACACTCTTGCAACCGAGTACGACCGAGAGAGACGAGACCTGTTGAAACCTCTTAAAGGACACATGCAAAGGAAAAAAAAACAGTTTTTTAAAACGGCTTAGATGGAAAAAGGACGCCATAGAACGATTTTACAACGAAGAAAAAAATTTTAGAGCTATATTTACGGCGCAAAACGAATTGTAGTTGGCGCCCGCGGGCACCGCGGAAAAGTGGTCCGTATTTATCACGTGACTGGTCCTTATTTATCACGTGGTGCTTGCGTTCTTCCGGAAGCTTCCTATGGCCTCTAAAAGTAACTTATTCATCTTTGTTTGAAGTATAACAAAAAACTAAGATGAATAAGTAACTTTTAGAGCTCAAAGGAAACTCCTGAAAAAGCGCAACCAGACGTGACAGACCTGTGCGCCGGTCAGACGACGGCGGCGGCGCCCCGAAGCAGACGAACTTGTGCGGCGGCGGCGACGGCGGCGTGGAGAAACGCGTTGAAGCGGCGTTCGCACAACGCTCAGCGTGCGGCGGCGCGCGGGCCTACCACGTGACCAGCGGCGGCTCCCGCGAGCGCCAACTACAAATTCGTATAGCGCCGTAAATATAGCTCTAAAATTTTTTTTCTTCGTTGTAAAATCGTTTTATGACATCCTTTTTCCATCTAAGCTGTCTAAAAAAAAATGTTTTTTTCCTTCGCATGTGTCCTGACGAGGGAACACACTGGCATTCTGGCTCCATCTATGCGGTGACCCTGCAACTGCAGTTTACAAGATCGAAAGCTTTGTGAGATTTCCAAGGTCAAATGTGCGTAATACCTATCAGAAAGGCTTGTTTATAACATTGACAAAATATCTTCGAGCCAAGAAAAAAAGGATAATGCGTGAGGAAAATAGAAAATATGACGGACCGCCAAGTTTACACTGCTACCCAATAGATGGTGCCAGTGTGTCCTCTCGCTGTAAGAGGTTTCAAGGTACCCAGTTCTAAGAGGTCGCAAGAGTGTGAGCGGACCTTAATTCTGTCATCGTCAATGGAAATAACAGTAATGTCAGAACATCAGCTATCACGATGTTGGTTTGAAAACGCGACGACTCTAAACCATCACCGGAGTCCAGGGCTTTCGAAACAATAAATCATGATATATTAATGGATAAACTATATACACCGACACGCGGGCTTGACGTCACGGCGCTGCGGCGGCGCTGCGATCGCGCCGGAGTCGGGGGGTGTGGGCAAAAGAGCGCACGTTTCGCATGGGCGTCATGGCATTTCAGCACGCCGCAAAGCTGTGCTGCCGTTAATTGCACCGAAATGTGCAAGAAAAGTCGCGGAATGAGTTTCCACAAGTTCCCAGCAGACTCTGAAAGGCATAGCAGGTGGATAATATCGGTGGATCGAAAATTATGGTCGCCTCGAGCGACCGACCGTTTGTGCGGCAAGCACTTTCTTGGAGGCAAGTGCGGCTTCCATTTCAATCACCGTCCCGAGGCTTGCTTATGTGCAGGGAAACCGTCGTCTGATCGAGACCACCCGGATTTTGTTGCCACGGTGTTTGCGCACAAAGCACCGGAAAAGCGCTCGTCGGAGGCTCGCTACGCCCGTGCTACCAAGCAGAAGGGGATCGGCGACAGAACGGCAATGTTGTAGGCGTTACCGAAAAAAAGTAACGAGATACGTTACTCGTTACTTGCAAATCAAAGGTACGCGTTACTGAGCTAAGTTGCCTAAAAATAAAAGGAACGCGTTACCGCTACCGATAAAAAGTAACGCACGTTACTTCTGTGTTACTTTTTAAATTATGATTTAACACGTTTTACGGTTTTGACGATAAAAGTGTGCATAAGCTCATATATCAAGAAACATTATGTTCATGCAGAAACTGAACATAATTACTTTATCTCTTTTTACGGTTTCAGTTAAATAGTCATGAGAAAAAACGGAAAGAAAAACAGAGCTTGACGCCTAAAAACACGGAAAAAATTGAAGTGTAATTGTAGTAACGAGGTAACGAAAACGCTACTTGAAATAGTAACGTAAGTACGTTACCTGTTACTGCGTCGAACAAGGAGCGAGTAGTTTACTACGTTACTGAAACAAGTAACGCGTTTCTGGTAACACCGTTACTTGTAACGCGTTACCGCCAAGACTGCAGAACGGACAAAACGTTACTGCTTGTCATGCCTTGCGGTCATGAGAGTAAGAAGAATAGCATACTTTGACTTGAAGACGCTGTGTGTACTTATTTCATTAATAAAGCACTTCCGCAGACCCACAGTCTGCTGATCCCGCCGGCAGTGCGGAAACCGAATCGAAGTAATCGTAGGCCTCGAGAGACTTGTACGCCTGCACCGTGTCGGCCGTGAACTGGCTTGGCGAAAAAACTAAATAAACGACGACGTGAGCCGTCGACTTCGGTGACAGCAAGTTCACGTCGGAAGCCCAGCAGGCCTTTTTTACGGCGTACGGATCCTCGTAGGCAACGCTGTCCACGCACAGCTTGTCTCGATACCGCCGCCGTTCAGGCTCGGAGCGAGCTCAAATAGTCGGGCATAGCATACGACATACGTTGCCAGGAAACACGACCCACAAATAAAGCTAGAAGCGTCCCTACAACGTCAACAACGAGCGCACGCCACACAACGCAATGGCGAAAACACGGAGAGCCGGGTCGCTTTTGCCCACATAGCTACCGCGCATGCGCGGCCTTCCGGCCGTGTTGGTAAACAGAGCCGCTCCGCGTGTCGGTCTATAGTATTGGAATTTGAGGGAAGGCATATGATTTATTCCGAAATTATTCTACTGATCGGTTTCAGGTAATAGGTTTACGCTCAAAATATAGCAAGGAAATTAAGGTAAAACAAGGAGTACCATAAAGTACAGTCCTCGGTCCACTACTTTTTAAAATATTTGTTAACGAGGTAACACAGGTTAGCTTAAGAGGTAAGCTCCTTCAATTTGCAGATGACACGATAATTGTATACGCACATACAGATTACGAAGTAGCGGCAATGACTGTTCAAGATTATATACAGAAAATTATTCAAAGGTACCGTAAAAACCAAATAATCGTAAACGTTCCTGAAACGCAAGTAATATGCTTTAGAGATTCAAGAAAAACATCGTAAATGAATTTCCAATAAAAATACATGATCAACTGCGACAACTGCTCGTGCATCCCGCTAAAATACGCTGATGATGTAAAATACCTGGGTATACACATAAACAAACATGTTAAATGAGATATTCACAGAGACCAGGTTTGTAAAAAACTAAGGGTATTAATGGCACTCATGTACCATATCCAAGAACTAGTACCGCGATCCATACTTAAAATGATATACAAAGCACTGGGTAAATCCGTACTTGAGTATGGAATAACAGTTTACGGGCGCTGTGCCAAATAACTAAAGATAGAATTGATTCAGAAAAGGATAGTTAGGAATATTGGTTACCGAAGTGAAGAAACTAATCTCTCAGATTATATGCATAAAAAAATTAGGAATGTTACGTTTCAGAGATCAAATGAAGTATGATATTATTATAAAACATTTTTTCAACAATAATTATAGGCGCGGAAATGAAAAAGAAAGGACATTAAGACCCAATAAAAAAATTGTTGAACCATTTACAAGAACGAGATATGGAGAGGCCACAGAAACTATTACATACCTAAGGTTTACAATACATTACCGGATGAGCTACTAAAAATAAAATCCCCTAAAATGAAAAAAATAGCAAATAGGTGGATAATTGAACGGGGAAAGAAACAGTTTTAAAAGGTAATAGGTATAACCAATGAGTACCCCCGAAAACGCAGAATATAAAATGTTATATTTTCTGTTCTATTATTAGAATTATCTTGTAAGTCGCGAATTCTATTTTCCTTCACGATATGTAAATGCTAATTCAATATGATTGGACGGGTTTTACATATGTACTCATCAAATTAGAGGAACTAATATAAGCCGTAAAAGGAGGTGGAACTGCAGTAATACATACGGATATTGGTATGTTTTGTCGTTTTTAGTTATCGGTGCAATAAAAGCAAAGGCTCTTGCCGCGTCCCACGCACAAGCCGTTATTGGCTTATGTGGGCTTTATATTGTATTATTTTCAAAGAAAGTAAATAAAGATGGTCTTTGTATTGTATTGTATTGTCTTCCCAAACCATAAAACTTGCCGATCGCGACTGATGATAAGTTTGGCCAGAGTGGCGAGCACCGAAGCAAATCCGGGTCGCGACGTCACAGTTAGGAACCATGAAACATCTCGCCCTTATGCGCGTTTCACATGCAGTGGTTCAACGGTCAAAATCGCTACCGCTAGCGGCTCCGCTGCACAGATCGCAAGATTTCATTTCACATGCGTCGTCCGCGAGCGTTTTCTGGACGAATAGATGGATGGATGGTAATCAGAGCCGTATATGTAGAGAGTTTGGTCAATGGGAGGCGCGGGCAGAGCCAGGGTGTGCACCGGACTCGGAAAGAGGGCCTGGCATGCTCCCTTGACCAACCAGAGGCCGAAAAGAATCCCCTAGCAGTGGTAGCGAGAAACAGTTCTGATCAAAGGTCTATGTTCGTAAATGGTTTTAATAAGCGCGTAAGAGTGAAGTGTAGTAACTCTTCGTGGTTGAAAATAGACTGCACGTGTTGTTTTGACATCATCGTGCAGAAAGATGTAAGAAACGAATGCACCGCTCAACTCTGTTTTGCTCGGACAGAGTGCGACCGCTCGGACGGCAGATTCCCGGCCATCGGCGCTTGACGTACGGATTCTGTCGCTCGTTCCGCTCGTCGCACTCTTCCACCATCATTTTGGATGGCCGTGATTGAAACGTCACGTGTACCATATTTTCAGTCATCGAGAGTTACTCTAATGCAGTTATCAGGTTTGTTTCTCGCGACCACCGCCAAGGTATTATTTTCGGCTTCTGGTTGGTCACATTCGAATTTCTGAAGACGCCCTGGAACACGCCCAGTCCGCTTTCGGCCAATGACGCCTTCTCATTTGTCTCCTATACTTTCCAACGAATGGCCAAACTCTCTACATATACGGCTCTGATGGTAATGGCTATACCCTTTGTAAAGGGCGGCAGCTTGCCCCACCTGCCGCTGCGATGCCCAACGTTGTTGCAGGAAGCGGACGCGCATAATGAATTTTAAAGGTCTCCAATAATAACCTGAATGACTTACATTTTAGTGTCCTTTTTAATTTCACTTTATTAAAATAAAATAACAGTTTAAAACGAAAAAAAAAATCGGTTTGATTTGTTTATTTCTTTTTGAAAGTTGGTTGCCGCGGAGGGTGAAACCAAGTTCAAGTTTATTTCTCTTCAATCAAACCTCGGTTTGAAAGGCTGTAATGCACATGGCCGCCTTCAAAATGGAGATATGCAAGGTGATATGGGTTCGTGAGGAGGCGAAACACGACGGCACAAGAAGCCCTCAAACACTAAACACAGAAGTCTCCAAAATGCCAATACGAACAGATTCTGGCACAAAAGGATAGAAGACAGGGGAACTTGACCTCGCAAGCACCGTTCCGACGCCAGCGGCGTCGGAAAAGTGGTGAAAGGGAATCGGTTCCAAAACTGGGATACCCCCGCACATTTCAGAATATTCCTCGCAAAAATATATCCTTCGGAAGGGGGGAACAATCCCCCTACTACCCGAGCAAAAAAGCTAAATCCATCAACGGCAATACAAAAAAAAAAAAAAAAAAAAAAACGCAATCCAGTCGTTTCCGCATACCTTCTCTGCGTGTTGTCGTTCATTCGAAGAAGGTGAAAATGCCATTCAAAGCGGAAGCTTCCCGCCAAGTTTCTGTTCCTCTCACGTGGTTCTCCGCCGCGCTGCGATTGGCCAGCGCGGATGCTGCTGCTCTGCCGCTGCGGCTGACCAGAGCGCCGCGGCGGAGAATCGCTCCGCAGAGCAAAATATCGGCATGCGAAACGCGCATTAAAACCCATCGTTAAAGCTTATAGCGTAAAAACGCCTAAGCAACAAAAAAAAAAAAAAAAAAAGATAGGTGGCAGCAATATTTTGAAAACATGCGAGCTT
Source organism: Ixodes scapularis (assembly GCF_016920785.2). Classification (NCBI taxonomy): domain Eukaryota; kingdom Metazoa; phylum Arthropoda; class Arachnida; order Ixodida; family Ixodidae; genus Ixodes; species Ixodes scapularis. The sequence continues at coordinate 29,033,128 of NW_024609839.1, forward strand.
AAGAAACAGTCATGGAGCGGTTTATAAGCTAGAGACAGACCAACGCGATGACAACAACCCAGAGAAGACAAGGCCCAGACATGACGTCATCGTTTGTGGACCCCCGACGCGTCCGTCTTGGCGTCCCTGCAGGCGTGGTCAAGCTCGTCCTGAGACGCAGCAAGACGCGAGGCGGGCTGCGCTGATGTGAGTCCACCAACGGTGACGTAGAAGGGGACCGGCAAGCCTCGTATTTTCGGTGGTATCACGAAGCCGCAGCGGGATAACATAAAAGAAAGCAGCGTTGTCAGAAAAAAAAAAAAAAACATACCGCAAAGAAAACGAACCGTATATTGCGTAGACGGCGTAAGAATCCCGACTTGCCCAAATTGAAAACGGTCTGGGCAAAAAAGCGTTACGTTCCGTTTTAATTTTGCGTCTCCCCGTGCCCGGTCAGCTATTGCTGTATATTATATGGGCGTGCCTCGCCCACGGCACGCACACCGTGCTCCGTTTCGCTTTCGCGATGGTCCACCGCAGCGACCGAGCCACCTTAAAGGAGCGACGCAACAATTTTTGTACTTTGCGCAAATACCGCTTAAAACGGATCCATAACGCTAACGACCTATGAAACACGCGTTCGTTCTTTACCCCACGTAACGGAAGTTCCAGAAAAAAATTTAAGAAAAACGAGCAGCGTTCACCCCCTCAACTCGCAGCCAGAACAAGCGGCCACGTGATCTGGAGCTGAGTATATGCCGCCAGTGTTGATCATAGTCACGCGCTGGGGTTGGCAAAGCGCAGGACACGCGCTGAGTTCCAGACATTGTTATGGCTCGGCTGTTGTCGTCGTTGCAGCGATTGGACACGGGACACAACCCGAATGCTTTTCGAGCAAGCAATTGTCACGAGCCCAAGTCGAGTGCCCACGCAATGCTCGGGTCCAATCTATGAACCTCATTCAAATATCGTCACTTGGGTGTACTGCGATCCCCGAGTTACGTCATCAAATTTTGCAAAGGAGAGATTGAATGAAAATGATCGCTTTTGTCCTTGAAATTACGCCGCAACAAAGGAGTTTCTTGGCCAATGGCGTTGGGTCTGAGTATCCTTGAGTCCCAGGTGTGCCAGTAAGTTCGCATAGAGAGAAAAACATTCCAATTGAATATCGTTGCACAGCTCCTTTAAACGGCCACTAAAAATATAAAATAAAAATAAAAACTTCTTTTATGGTTAGTTTGCATGGGACATGCGTTTAAAAAACTTCACTTTACGCGAAAAGAAATACATGTTTAGAGCAATATTGACGGCGCGATATGTATTTGAAAGTCTGCGAGCAAAGTCCATGACGTCACGCAATGGTCATACACTCTCTCTACCTCAACGTGACGGTCAAGCCGATCCACCTCTCTTCCACGTGCCCGAAATGCCGAGAGAAAACAAGTGAAAAGGAGGTGACTGCCGAGTAAATCGCGTCTTGCGCTGTCAATAATGCTCTACAAATTAATGTATATATCTTTTTTTCTTTTTTCGCTTAAAATTAACTTTTCGACACGCGTGTCCCAACCAAAATGTTAAAAATTTTTTTTTTTTTTCTCTCTTCAGGGGTCCTTTAAGGCCTGTTCACACATACAGCGGAGCGCTAAGTTAGCGCTATGTGAGCCAAGGGGTAAGCACTTGCTTACCCCTTGGCTCGACAGCAGGTTCGTTTTCCAGGAAGGAGAACAGAAGATTTTGGCCGCGGTACGGGCATTCCGACAATCCTTTCTAGAAGCTCCTGGGCCACTCCTGCCGCTCGTGCGTCGAACACGTGTTAAGCGCGAAACACATGTACGACGAAACCGTCCGATCCGACGTGCGGACTGCCGGATTGACCTTGGGGGGAGAGGGTTTTCGTAGCATCGGAGAGCGTTGAAAACCCTCGCCTCCGACCGTCGTATTGCGCGGTCGGACGTCGGATCGGACGGTTTCGTCGTACATGTGTTTCGCGCTTTAGCGTCGCGATTGCGAAAACGTCTTCGAAACAACCGCGGCGGCCGCGGAAAGGGGATTCCCGGGCAGGTGAATGACGGGAAGGCATCTGTCGATCCCGGAGCAGTCGACATGTGCCACTAAGGATCCGTAGGCGGCGCGACCCCGTTCGGCATCGTGTGCTCCATTCCGGATCTCGTCAACTGATCCCGGCGCGCTCCAAAACGCCCAGTAGAATTCGCCATTAGCGCTCCGCTGTATGTGTGAACCGGCCTTTAAGCAATTCGGCGCGATAAACGTGTCACGTGTTTATGTGGCCCGCGCGCCACTGCGCGCGCTTTCCAAATGTCAAAGTGACACACACATGCGGCATTAGCCTCTTCGATAGCTCGTATACATCATCCTCCGTACCCCATTCTTACAAGCCTGACACGGACGGCAGCACGGGACTAAACTATACCGATGCGGCCGAAAATGGTGAAAATACCGCAAAATAGTTGTTTTCTACGTAGCCTAGAGTAAGAGTCGACAACCTTCCGCAGCGGCGGGCCGAGTCGTGACGAAGCCGACACGGAGGGGGCGGACGGCAAATCGCGGAGATGTGTGTGTGTGTGTGGTGCGCGTGTCTCTATATCTGTGTGTGTGTGGTGTTGGGGGGGGGGGGGGGGGGGGGCGCTTTATTTTAGTTAGTTTTCTTTTTAGAGCGCAGCTCTTAGGGGACCGTTTCCGGCTTGAGCGGCGTCGCGTCGCCGTCGGCATAACCGCGAGGTCACGTGACCCCCCCCCCCCCCCCGCCGAGGTCACGTGACCCCCTCCCCCCGGAGGAGACTGAAGAATGAGGGGAGGAGGAGCAGAAGGAGGAGGGGTATACCCTCCACTCAGTACCTTTCCTCCTCCTCCTCCTCAAGAGCTGCGCTCTAATTCGGCGTTACAGGGAGTTGTAAACGGCTTTCACTTTTTTTCATCTTGCCACTGTACAGGGTCTCTAGATTCGGGAGAAAGAACACAAATCGCGCGCTAATTCAGTCGGTTTCTAAGTGTACAAGTCAACGAAATAAAAGCAATTGGCAAGTTTGTATCTCCAAAGTCACATAATACGTACATACATTTAATGAGATATCGTGTCGGGGAGTGGAGAAGACCCCATTGTTTATCACAGACTCCTCGCTAAATCCGTAAGGCTAAATCCGTAGGGGTAGTGAGTTGGCGCTTTGATCACGTGATGTCAGCTTCCCCGCTATATTTAGCCGGAAAACTAGATTGGTGTAGAGGGTCATGCGATGTCTGTTTTCCCGCTAAATTTCGCGGGGAAACTGAATTGGCGCATAGGTCACGTGACATCAAATATCCGCGCTAAATTTGGCGGGCTAATGCACGGACTAATGGACACATTTCCGAGATCATTTGGGGGGGGGGGGGGGGGGCGCATTCCACGCTTTAGACATAAGATCGTCGAACGTTTCGCTTCTAGAAGAAATGCAACGAGTCTTCGTTCCGCTTTCACAAACACAAAACGCACCGGCGGAGGTCCCTTCGAAGTTCGTTCCTCCTTGGTGGTACCACAATGCCAAGCAACACACTACCCAACGCGCGGACACCAAACTAACAAAAAAAAAAAATTGGTTTTCTTTTTCGGCTTGATTAACATTTAAGGTGTACGGCAACCGTTCCCAGGAATACTCCAGGTGTACTCGCCCTGTAGCGCCAAAAAACCCCAGAAAAAAAAAAAAGGAAGAGAAGACAATATCGTTCGTCCCAGAGAAATCATCTCTGGGCAAAGGCGGCGTAAAAGCAAGCAGGAAGCGCGCGCAGGCTCTCGGCGCCTTGCGTTACTTTTCGGAAACACGTCCAGCAACATGCTCACGTACCGGACATAGCAGAGTGGAACAATCGTTGCTAGTCACTTATCAAACGTAACTAGGTTAAGGTCGCAGTTTCATCATCCCACACAGAGCTATGCGGAGTCAGGCTACGGTGTCCGAGGGCGGTAATGTTCGTTTCACTTTATGCGCGCGCAGTGTTGGCGGTAATGCGTTACTTTTCTTCTGTAACGTAGTCTCGTACTTGTTACTTTTTCAACACAGTAACGGGGAACGTACTTCGGTTACTAATTTATTTCCGGACGCAGCCAAAGCTATACACCTGATGGGACTAATCACACAGCGTCAACAGGGCACCATATCGTGGTCATGCTTTTATACGTGTTCTATCATATCGCTGAACCAATCGTTAACTCGTGGGAATTTCGCCGATCCTCATCATCTGTTCCGGGAATATCGGGCGTTTCTCATCAAAATGATTTGAAGTAAGCACACTGTGAAGAGACGGTCTGCTTTATAATTACCATTTCACAAAATTCGTCAGATTCGGCTCACTGGTATTACTATAGGCCTGCCAAACCCGGAAAAGAGCGCGAACGTGAAACGATGCGCGGTCGATCTCGCAGTATGTTCGAAAAGTTTTGCGCCGCGCTTAAAGATGAGATATCACGTATCCCATATCTCCCGTATACGCAACCTGTACGCACCGCTTGTCGTTCGCCGCCATGTTTGTTTTCGGTTTTCGGCTTTGGCTCGAATACGGGATCGGCTAAAAACCGAGACTCCTCCAAAAGCTTGCTCCGCCTCGAACACAAACGCCCTTTGGCGGCGGCGTCTTTGAGGGATTCACAAGACTCGGAAGAGTTTCAGCAAAAAGCTCGCTCAAGCAGCGAGGAAGTCGCGCATCTTTTTCTCGGAGGAGGTGCGCGACTTTTTCGGTTTCGTTCAGAGGGCGTCTGTTTGACGACATTAAGTTTCGGACACAGGTTTCGGACACAAGACATTAGCTCCACGAAAGAACGTCGTTCGAAGAGCGCCACGAGCGGCACCGCTCTCAGGGGCAAGAGAGAAAGACCGTTCTCAAACAGCGCTCTTTTTGCGGAAACCTTTAAACAAAGTTTATGTTCACCATTAAGCAAAAAAAAAAAAAAAATCTCTTTCTATCGTACACCTAAAGTTCTACCGGATGCGTCGCTTCTGATCGTATATGGGCTGCGCTGATAGGGTAGCGATCGCCATCGGGCAAACGCACTACGAAAAGGCGCCAAGCGTTCTAGGAAGTTTGACAACTGACTTCGAAGTAGTGACGCTGACCTGCACTGCACTGCTTGGTACGATGGCTAATCGTCACTCGACTTCCTGATTCCTCGGATGGCATAACCAGGCTGTCACGTGATTACGTTGATCCAATAGTGAAGCTATTGATTCGCTGCACCTCATGACTCGCCTTGGACTAGCTCTTGACCCTCATTGGTTGTCAGCGGACATGTACGTGTTACCCCCTAAAAAGTAACCAAATACTTTTACTCGTTACTCGCTGAAAAAGTAACTAAAAACGTTACTCGTTACCGATCCTCAAAAAGAACGCATTACTGTATACCTCCACAGTCGGGAGTTTTAGAATAGCGCACGCTAAAGCTTTGCGTACGCAAAAATTAGGGTCGTCGCCACTGCGCGTGCGCCGAACGCTACCACGTTTTGCTCTTTGCGTGCGCTATTTGAGCGTACACTATTCTTTTTAAATTTCGTGCGTACGCAAAGAGTCTTTGCGCTTCTCCAAGGAGGATTCGAAATGAAAGGTTGGCTAAAGCCAAGGCGAGCACAGTTTAAAAATGGCGGCTCAAGGGACCATGGCTGCGGTCGCTTGTACTGCGGTTTGGAAACCCCAGTAAGACGTGGCCACGATCACCGGCAACTTGATGCTTGCGACACGCGGACATTTTCGGCGAAGGTACGGTGTGCGAAGGTCAGTACACGAGACCTCTTCGCCGAGGCGACGCAAGCGGACACGACCAGCAAATCTAAAATGTTACTCTGTACCAAAAGAAAAACAAAACGTGTTTTTTTTTTCAAGTTACAGCATTTCGTGTGTGAAATCGTGACGGTATCTTGGTGGCATTTTAAGCGCGAGATGCTTGGGCTTTTGCGTCGCGGCGGAGAAACGCTATTCTAAAACTCTCTTGCGTGGCGTGCGTTAACGCAAGCGCTACATGTAGCGCTAGCGTGCGCTTAAATTGCGTACGTTATTCTAAAACTTTTTATAACGATTTATTTTTCTCCTTACTTTGACGACCAAATACGCTATACCTGATGCAAATAAAAATAAATGACAACTGCTTTTGTTTGGTGGTTTATTGTGTTTTATTTTCAGTATAGCCGTTGCATTTAAGCAGTAGCTGCATCTCGAAGTTTTCATCAGTTATGTTTCTCTGCTTCTTTGAAGACACATCTCCGGCGGTGCTGAACAGTCGTTCTCCTGACGCGCTCAAAAGTGTTGTGCTTCAGGAAGAGCTAATGAATCTGGGATTCCCCCCTCTCTTTTGTTCTTTCTGCTTCTAAGGTTCGAAGTTTACTACATCGGCTATCCGCCTTCACGTGTTGGCAACCCCCAGGTTTACATTCGGTCTGTACACGATTCTAGAAGGTTCGACCAACATGCTATGGAGGCTATGGCAGTGCACACAGATGCTGATTGCTGGCCGATATCGGGTGCCTGCTCACCGGTCAATGAAAGGCGCACCTTCTGCGCTACGCTGTGGTGTTATACACTCAACGTCGGAGTATATATAACAGAGCCTTTTGTGGCCGTTTACAGACGCTTAGGAACGCTGACATATGGTCTACTGATCAGACGCTAGGACGTGTCGCCTTACCTCAGCATTGAATGGTCGCGTCTCGCGGACACTATATAGCGGAGGCGCATCTTTTGTGGTATAGCCTCTCGTGGACGCTACAACAGACTTGTGCTCGTTACTTGAAAAATGTAATGGATTACAATTACAAATTACCGAGCCTTAAATGTAATGGATTACCGTTACAAAATACTTTCGCTGAAAAGTAACGGATCACTTTATTCGTAAGGTTACAAATTACTTTCACGTTACTTTTTTGAGAAAAGGAACGAGAAAACAATAGAAACGATTTTGATATTTTTTTTAAATGTTCTGCAACACTACTTTTCATCTCTCATTCGCCCGTATTATGGTAGTCCTTGTAAAAATGAAATATTGTATTTAAGAGAAAGAGTGTAGGAGCACTCCGTTCACCTGTAAGCTGACAAGGGACCGAAAGCTGCAACCAAACCCGCCATCCCGCTAGCTTAAGTCCTCCGAAAATGATCCCTGTAATTGTGCAGACAAAGCTAGTAGTGCGCATGCTCAGTAGCAGCGTCTACCTCCGCTACGAGATTCGGAGATAAAGAAGTGATCTACGAAAGCTCCCTTTCGACTAGGGTGTTTCGCCTGTTAATCAAAAGAAAAGAAAAACTTGGTTCTACCGTTCGAATGTATAGCCAATGCAGAATTCAAGTGTCCCAGATTATCTTGGTGTGTTTCCGTAGATTAAAGTTTGTTGCTCTTGCTGATGACAATGTGTGCTTTTTTGGCAAGTAAAATATGCACTGAAACTCGAAGTTTCCGTTCTCCTTATTGCCCTGGATTTTTAACATCTCATTAAGAGATAACCATGGAGACGACAGACACACCATGACCAAAAACTGGACCAATAAAAAAAGTGGCAGTTAATGGTTATCGATCGGTCATCGGCTCTCCCTTTGATACCAATATTCGCGAAGTCCAGGGGAGGGCATATAGAGCGAGAAAAGCGGTGGCCATCGGTCTCACCACACAATAGAGGATCACACTACTTTTACGTGTACTCTCTCTCTCTGAGCACTCCTTAGATGGCCTAACACCCCTCCCTCCCTGTAAAGTGAGGAGTGGACTCGAACACCTTGCCCAGAGAAGGAAACCAAAATAAGTATCACCTATACCCTCGAAGACTCTTAGCCTCGCGCCAGGCGCTTTTCAGCCGTGCCTCAAGAGCGTGCTAGAGAATACAGTAGCGCACATCAAAGACAAAGAGAATTCGAATCCCTCGCGCGAGGCTACATCGTCTGTTACGCGAGTTCTTAACCCGCGAATCGATGGGGTACGGAGCGGACCCGCGTTTGATGTCTGTGCAGGTGGCGGGAGACGTCGAAGAAGTTGGAAAGGTTGAAACGGAATAAAAGAGAAAAACAAATAAACACGAAGAGTTTTCTCCTGTCCGGAAGAAGAAGAAAAACACGCTGGAAGGCGACGGCGTGTTTCGGTCTTGTTTTATTTGATCTTTGTCTTCCGTATATTTCTACATGCTTTGCCCGTTTTCCTAGTGGTTCTAGTGACCGCTCATACAAAAAAAAAAATCGTATTTTTTTCTTTTCGGCTATTCTCCCCTTCTTGATGTTTTCTATTTTGTTGAACTTGCTCTCTTTGTGCTGCACAATGTTTTGCTCGTATTGCTTCCGTTTCTGTACTGTGCTCATATTAAAAAAAAAAACGAGTAATTTAAGTAATATATTACTAGTATTTTGTAACGAAATTACATTACAAATTACTTGAAAAAGTAACGGTTTACAAGTAATCCGTTACTTGTAACGGATTACTTCCCAAGTCTGCGCTACAGTCGCCCCCCTGACCCAGAAAAACAAACCCGTGGCTCGAACGACAAAAACAAGAAAAAATTGCTACGCGATTGCGCTGCTCTTTTTCACGGCGCTCTTTGAGATGGAGCGTGGCCCTTCAACCGCACGAGACCTAGCGAAAAATGAGACGATGCACGAAGCGAGAGTGTGGAAACAACGCAGAAATAAAATTACGTACCTTAAAGATCGCCCGGCGAGGTTTTTCGCCAGTCGCGGCCGCTGCTCGTTTCTTACTATCCTTTTTTTTTTTTTATCGAAAGCACTAGAAGAAGAAGAAAAAAAAAAGAAGTAGACGACAGCCGTGCGTAGCGCCACCTCGCCGGTGCAACCTCCTCCCAGAATGGCGCCCGAGCGTGCCTTTTTTTATCCAGCCATCTCACACAACACGCTGCGCGTCGTCACCATCATCGTGCGCGCGTGTGCCCGGCTCCACGGAACGATGGACCGAGCAGATAGAGAGCGGACGGACGCACGTTGTACTCGCCTCGAAGAAAAGGGCGCCCCGCTCAGTACCACCTAGAAGGCAAGGCCTACGGATGACGTCATCGTTGGTGGGTCGCCGACCCGCCCAAAGGGAAGTCCCGAAGAGACGCGTCCGTCCTGGCGACGCGTGTGTCCTGGGGCGTGTCGAACGTAGCGTCGGCTAGAAGGTCGGACTCAGTGAGACGGAGGATACACCTTTTTTGCCGCAAGGGCGCCGCCATCTTGAATGTCGTCTTTTCCAGTATATGGGCGAAAACGGAGGCTTCGTTCGATTGGCCTGCATCTCCAGCACCGGATGCAGTGTGTAGGGCCGGCGGTGTACTTCTGCTCGTGCCTCCATTAAAGGGATGCTGAACCGAAATTTTGTGAGGAAATTCTTGGTCGCAATGGCATACGTAGCATGTCCTTTACTTCTAAATGACGTTGTTTTGAGCGAGAAGGCGTATAAAATTGAATAAATACGAAAAATACAATTTTACGCGACCCCTGGTGAGCGTCGTGGAAAGCTCGCTTCGTGAAGTGCGCATTCTCAATCGCCTCAAAAGACAGACGGAGCCAAGCCAAGCCAGGCGCTAAGCCGGGTGGCGTTTGTTATTGTTAGTACCAGTCGCTTTGAGAACAGCCGCCGAGCGAAGAATCAAGGCGAGCACCAACGAACGAGAAGAATGCGCGGAGGCACCAGGGGCGCTGGGGGCGCCGACAATGCGCACGTCAGTTCCGCTACGCCTGCTCTCAGAAGGAATCGCTTGCGCCGGCGGCTTCCGGCCGAGGATTCCCTCTTAATTCAAAGAAATACAATAATTCTGGCCCCATCCGTCTGATTGAATATCATTTTCAGGTACAGTATCCCGTGAAGGCCGCTCGGGCAATAATTATGAGATTTCAAATATCGGTTCAGCATCCCTTTAATACACGCACCGGAAGTGCATCCCGCATGGACTTTTGCTGCACCGGGGCAGGAGGTGAAGGTGAATCCAACGAAGCTACTGTTTTCACGTCGTCACGCCAACAGAAGACACATTTCGGGGTGTCTTTTAAGGGTGCGTGTGCGTTAAAAATTCCCTATAAAAAGCTGCGATTCATCTTTTACTAAAAAAAAACACGCTTTCATATAAAGACGTAAAACTTGTGTGTGTTAGTAGTAAGGCAAACGAAGTATATTAAAAATAATTTGATATACAACTTTGCTAATGTGTTTCCTAAAATAAATTGACAATATTGAACATATAACAAAATACTCAGTTAAAAAAAATACAGAAAGAAGGTCGGATTAAAATATTTACTCAACGGTTATAGAAAGCCAGAACACACACAACACACGAGCAAAGTTAGAAAAAATTGCCAATATTTTAAGGCAAAAAAAAAATAATTTTTGAATTTGGTCCAGTATTGAAAACATTCCAAAATGTTCAGTTTTCATAGCAAAAATCAAAAGATGTGTAGCGACCGCGTGGTCACTGACGAGATATCAGCCGAGAAACGACCACGCCAACTGGACGCTGAATGAAGTGCCTTTAATCAGCCGGATTAAGAAACGGAAACGGAAGAGCCGCCTAACAAAATGGGTGGCGCCATCTGTTGCAAGGTGGGTTCATTACAAGGTGCACAGTCAAAAACTACGGAGGGAAGTTTGAATGAAATGTTAATTTTTAATGCGAGAAAAAACATATAGATATAAGTATATCTTTTTTTTTTTCTTCTTTTTTACATATGTTTAAAGGAGCCCTGCAATCGTATTTAACCCTTTTTGCGGTTTCCACGCCTCTTGGGGTTCGGGCAAGCCAGCTCTTTGGTCGACAGCGCTATGGAAGGACTCTGTAGCGATGTCGACCAAAGAGCTCGAATTTCTATCTAAATGATAGCGATGAGGGAGAGGGACGATTTGTAAAAGTTTTTTGTTTCTTTATTTTTCTTCTCTTTTACTGCTCTTTTGTCTTGTCTTTAGAATTTTCCTTGTATTTCGTGCTACCTCTTCTACTTATCACGTTCTGAAAAGTCAACCCAGACGTTGAAGAGAAAAATGAAGCCGTCGAATACACAAGAGTTGTAAGTTCAGCGCGTGTGCATGTCTTCCTGAGTGTCTGATGTGAGATGGGTTCTCTGGTGTGAGATGGGTTCTCCCTGCCCTGTCACCGTCAGATATGGCTTCGCCCGCGGAGAAAAAGAGGAGTCTTATCCGAATGTGTACCTATCAGACTCTCTTCAAAACAAAAGTTACCTATCATAAAATCATTCGGATTCTGCGCGTGTTGCAGGGATTGCATTGGTCCACACAATGCAGTCCGCGAGAGAAAATAGTTCATATGATTTTCCCTTTCCATGAGATGAATAGGCGGTTTTGTAGTATGGGACTTGGTATATGCGGGAACTAACACCTTTTAAACAATATTAGATCAAAAACGACCTTTTTTTCAAAAATGCCTCGGGCAAACTCCGGAGAGTCTGTACGGCCGAGCTCAACGCGACGGGACCACTTCGCGAGAAAGCGCTCGCCAGTAGCGAAACGTGGCCGTCCACGCCACTACGCCGCACACGAACTAAGGGAGCAGAAGAACTACCATTCACGCTTTCGTATTCACAACTCATACGAAGTGCTTAAATGTTTTCGGACCTTTTTTTTTTTTTCAATTAGCCAGTAAGGGCGTTCTGACGTCATCGCTACCCCTATGACGGAAGCAGACGGACTTGCGCTTCGGGTTGGCTGGTCGATAGCGTTTTTCTAAAAAGAGACTGTATTTTTGTTTTGTTCTCGCGTCTTCCTTGTGCCTTTGCACCCGTGCCTTCTCCGACAAGGCCAAGACGGAACGACACAGCCTCCGCCCCGCTCCGTCTCGACGCCAGCGGCGGCGCGAGAAACGCGCGCTGCGTGGAAGCCCCCGAGGCAGGAGCGCCCACCGCGAGCCGCGCCCGAAAAGACCTTCGCGCGCGCGCCGCCTGCAAACTCGTTCGCCGCTCATTAATCGGAAACCCCCCCAAAAATAAGCCGGCGGCGGCGGATCCCATTAAAAAGGATCGCGGGAGAAGGGGGCGCGGCTCTCTGGCCAAGACGCGCCCGATGCCCTTGCTTTCCACGCTTCACCGTTCGCAGAGCCTAGATTTAAAGAGAGGGAGCAACTCAAACCGTGGACGGCGTTCGCAACGTAATGGCGGACACCTTCAGCGCATGTCGGTCCGGTCGCAAGTGCGCGTGCGCTGTGTTTTTTGAGTGGCGAGGAACAAAGCAGGCGGAGAGGCTGGGACGCTCGCAGACGAACAACGCGTTCGTCACCTCCTCGAAGCTATTGTTGGAAACGCGGCCCCGTTAACCACGTGACTTTGATGGAGCCGTTGGAACCACTCCGTAATCCGGGCACACTACTTGACCGTAGCCCGGCCCGGAGGCAGTCTACTTCATGAAGAGGGGACGGCTGATTTCGCGGAAATCAGTCTTGTCGTCGACGTCCCCTCTCGCCACCTTCTCCCTCTTTGATACATGAAAGCCCAAGACCCCTGGATGTACGCTCGGAGTATCGGCGCTCCGTTCCCAGATTTTCTTGTGTGCGCCGCCGTTTTTTGGTGCTTGGTGCGCAGCGGATGAAATTACCGACAGCCAGGATTGAAATATACGATTTTCGAGTTTTTCTCAACTTTCTGGGCTCGGCCTCCGGACTAAAAGATGGCGCAGGTGCGTTCCATAAAATTACCCAAAGTTTCGCGGTTAAAATTATCGATGCGACACGGTCGGTAATTTTGGAAGAATAGTTGCGGACCAGGCGTGAAAATTAAACGTGACACTTTATTCGGTACCACATGAGAGTGTCGGAACTAATTGAACGTGACCTAGACCATTCGAGAATAAATAGCGATGTATCCTATTCCGCCTCAATCCCAGCTGTCCGCACAAGCGATAAACATGTCTATAGGAATATACATTTTCGATCAACAACGTCAATCAGCCGTTCACGGTGAGTGAACGCGATGCCGATGTTCAATGACTTCGCCGTGACGAGTCACTGCTATCGCTCTAACTGCACTGTAAATTAAGACAAAACTGCTCCAATCTTTTTTTCCTTTTTTATTTTACACGAGTTTATTGGCACTAGTGGGGCACCAATATACACTCACACAACGCCATTGACCAAGGAACCTCTTTCTGGCGGTGTAATTACAAGAATAAAAGCGAGTGCTTTCTATCAATCCCCTCTTCACAAAACTGGATGACGCAGTTCGGAATCCCCCTGTGACGATATGTGAATGCGGCTCATAGATTGGACCCGAACACTGCCTGCGCTCTCGACATGGGCTCGCGATAATCAATCGGGACTTCTGGCAAACCGTTACCGTGTTCCACGCAACGCACTACCGGTGTCCTAAAAGTCGAACCCTAACAATGTCTGCAACTCAGCGTGTATCCTGCGCTTTGCCAACCCCAGATCACGTGGCCGTTTCTCCTGGCTGCGAGTTGAAGGGAAGGACACGGTTCGTTTTTTTTTTTTTTTTTTTTTTTTTTTTTCTTTCATTTTTTTGCAACTATATACCACTGCACGAGGAGAAAAATTAACGCGTTTCACAGGTTATAAACGTAAAGGATTTGTTCTAAGCGGTATTTACGCAAAGTATAAAAAGCGTTGCACCACTCCTTTATAAAGGGACCAAATGATTTTTCAACTTCTTCCTCCTTAGCTTTCATCCTCAACTGAAAAGCGAAATGAGAAATCGAGTGGTTCGTGGCATGCTTGGGCAATGCTTGAGAACCGGATGAGACCACTCCGAGGCTTCAAGCGTGCTTTTTAAGCACACCGTGGCACTCGTGATTCGCAAGCGATGACAAGTGCCGTCATGGCATTCGTTGGTTACGAATTCCATGACGGCGTTCATGACCAACGAATGCCATGACCGGTTTCGGCAGCCAGTCTCCTTCGTTCACAATCAGTCTTCTTTCGCCGCCTACTTGAACCACCAATTGTACTTGGTTCACACTCCACTTTGTAGGACAAACCGAGGCATACGCGCCCCGCACAGGTGCAAGTTCAGACTGGCCCCAGCATCCTCGCGCGCATTGGCTTCCACCCCGTGACGTCACCTCTTTCTCGCCTTTGGCCTTCGCTACCCTCTTCCTCTCTACGCGACGCGCTTCCCTTTGCACTGTTTTGTCCACAGACGGACGCCGTCAGCTTTTCCTTACCACGTGGGTACTAGTGCTAACGCATTAAAAACTTTACCTTACCCTAACCCCAACTCATCACTAGAGAGTTTTAGTAGATCGTTCCCATGACTCCGATAACGATATCCCGATACTTCGCCACCGCCTCCCTTGCGCATGCATAGTATCGTTATCGGGGCTATCGGAGGTATCGGAACGATCTACTAAAACTCTATACTAACTCCACTATACACTTGGTTTAGCGCAAGCACTAGAGTGCACCACTAGCGCTAAACCGATAATGTTTCACGTAGCCACTATACACTTGGTTTAGCGCAAGCACTAGAGTGCACCACTAGCGCTAAACCGATAATGTTTCACGTAGCAACACAATTGCAGGGTAATTTGCAACATTTTTTTTTTCTTTTTTAGTAGCGTATACGTAACGTACTCCTTAGATTTTCAAGAGAGTAGCAAAAAACGTACTTACATTACTTATTTCGAGTAACGGGTAACTATAGTTACGTTACTCGTTATATCGTCTTCCAAACACTTTAAAAAAAAATTATACTCCGATATATTTTTTTTTTCTAGGCGGGCCATGCCACGAACTCTTGCACTCATCCCATGTACCTTTAAAATTTTGCCCCTCTTTTCCCAAATAAAACCGTAAAAAAAAAAGACTAAGTATAATTATGCCAAGTTTCTGCACGGAGTATATGCACGCCTGAAACGGCAAAACAGTAACACGCCTTCATTCATAAATAACACGTAACGCAAAAGTGCCCTGCGTTACTTTTTATCCGTAACAGTAACGCGTTCCTTCTATTTTGAGTAACATAAATCGGTAGCGCGTTCCTTCTATGTGGAAGTAACGAGTAACGTGTCACTATTCCTCGGCAACGCCCGCAACACCGCTCCGTCACGATGTCGCGGTAAGCTGTCTCCGAGAGCAGCGCGGATAACTGCGTCCGACGGACTGTCCGATTCAGTCAGCCGTGTCGTCCGCGTCGTCCACAAGACGACTCGGATTGGGAGAAGAGGGGGGGAGGGGCTCACTCGCTGGCTTCGTTTGCGGCTTCGGCTTCGGCTGCTTCGCCCCCAAATCAGTAGGCGCTACTGAGTGGGGCGTTCGCTGACTCAGTCTGGCAGTAATCAGACGTCGGATTGAGTTAGCCTGCTCTTCTTAGCATTCCGGTTAAGTTCTGACGTTTTGGCGGTAAGTGATCTCGTGGATTGAGAAAAGAAGACCGGCAGGACAATAATAACTTCTCGCGCAGCTGCCGTTTGATATTTCTTCGCTGCCTTGAGCGGGAAATCCGCACACATTCTGCTCTTTATAGTTAAACTGCATAAAATAGCCTTACGATGTTTTTTTTTTTTGTTTTTTTGCTTAGTGTTGGTTTGCGCAAATAAACCATTCTGGTAAACCAGATTTGCGCAACTGTTTAATTGCCCTTGTCACTGACGTCGATTTAAATTACGCAATGCGGAAGTATTTCCAAAAGTAATCGAATTACATTTCTAAATATTTGTATCCTACTCAAGGTACTTTACAGGGAAAGTAACTTGAGCAGTATTTTCAATACTTTATGAAGCAGGTACTTAATAACTTAACTTAAATACCTTTATCGAGTACTTTGTCCAACACTGGCTTAAACTGAAGGAGCACGGGCTTAACCTGCTGGTACTGGCCAAACACACTCTAATAGTATGAGAACGCCGGGGCACCTCCTTTAGATGCCAGTCGTGCGAAACGCACTCGTTGCCTTCCGTTATGCTTTAAATGTGCGTCCACGCTCGAAAGTCACGAGACGTCCAAGTTTTATTAGGGAGCTTTCGCATCTCGTTCCTCTCCCTTCGCTATTTAGTGCGCATGCGCGCCGCTATAGCCTCGTCTGCGAAGTTGGGGGATCTTGTAGCGGGGTGCGGAAAGGGTTGCGAGACGATGGAAACGATCCAAATAAACTCCCATAAACTTTTTTTTTTGTAAGTTTTTGAGCATGCGTACATCTTCTACCCTGGCCTTGCTTCCCACTGCCGCCATTTTCCAAAGGCATATCGTCCCGCACGAGTCACGACCAACGTGTGGAGCACCTCAGGCGTACGTCGTCTTTTTCGACGATTCTTTCGTTGAGCATCGATAGTATATGGCAAATCTCGTACACTGTACTCGAAGAAAAAACAACAATTAGAATTACTCTCGGCTAAGCGAGTATTCAATTAGATTAGTCGATTACTTGAGAAGAAAAGAAATTGGCCGTTGGTTGAAAGAGGTAACCGTTACTTTTCCGATCACTTCAGGTTTCGAGCACGGCAGATTTTTCTGCCAGTTCAAAAACGGGTATTCCGTACTGTCTATTATTGAATTCGAATCGGCGAATTGTTAACTACTTCTTAATCCACCAATTTGGTAAACCTGTCAGAGATTTGGTTCGAGGATAAAAGTAGTCGGAAACTTGTACGAACAAAGGGCGCGTTTAGAAACGGGAGGGAAAGAAGGTAGGCGGTTACAAGTAACTTCAGTCCTTCCAAAAGTAATCAGATTACTGTTGCGATTACTTCTTAATAAATGAAATCAAATGGTTACGAAATTACTCCCAAAAGATATCCGAGTACAATACTTTTTACACTTGTAATGACTACCGTACAAGTCAGTTAACCATGGTCAGCACCCTTCTTACAGCGCATTGCGTCTTTTTCGGCGATTCGTTCGTTGAGCTTCGGTAGTGTACGTGCCATAAAACACGATGAGAACCGATACACCACGGCACGGTGCCAAATCCAACGTATTCTGTCGGGCGAAGGCATATTGGCCTGGCCTCCATTTGCAGTTCACAAACAAGCCCCCAGGCGGCGCGCGTTACTAAGAAAATGGGAAAATTCAAACGCCACAGCTAGTCATTATGGAATGGCTTGGCCACCTAGAAACGTCACGCGAAGAGCATTGACTAACTCGGGGCCCTAGAATTGCGTGAGACCGGTAAAACAAACCGTTTTGAAGACGAAGAGCTTACCAAGATTGAAGATCAGAAGAATGGTGGCCAAAATCCAGCGAAGGAATAAATCGTATTAAATTGGCTTAAACACTATTTAAACCAGGAGCAAGAAATACTGTTTGGCTAGGTGGCCCGAGTCACCCCACCCATTGAAAGGGAACACCCGCCCATCAGAGCCGTGTATAGAGAGAGTCTGGCCATTAATTGGGAAGTATAGGAGAAAAATGAGGAGACACCATTGGCCGAAAGCAGTATGGGCGTGTTCCAGGGCCGTCTTCGCAAATTCGAATGTAGTCAACCAGAGGACGGAAATAATATTCTGGCGGTTTTCGCGAGAAACAAACTTAATAAACGCGTCGGAGTAACTCTCGATGACTAAAAATATGGTGCACGTGATATTTCAATCACGGCCATTTAAAATCATGGTGGAAGACTGCGACTAGCGGAACAATCGACATAATCCGTACGCCAAGCGCCGAGGGCCGGGAATCTGCCGTCCGAGCGGTCGCACTCAGTTCGAGCAAAACAGAGTTCGCACGGCACATTCGTTTCTTACATCTTTCTGCATGATCATTCTCGAAACATCACGTGCACCCTATTTTCAACCCTGGAGGGTTACTACATTCAACTCTTACGTTCTTATTAAAACCACATATCAACGATTAAAACTGTTTTTCGCTACCACCACTATAAGATTCTTTTCGGCTTCTGGTTGGCCAAGAGAGCATAGCAAGCCCTCTTTCTTCGTCTGCCGCACGCCCTGGCTCTGCCCGCGCCTCCCATTGAAGCCGAAGACCTCCCTGCCGCTCGAACTCCTAATCCCATCAGTGACAACAATAACGGATCGGAGACGGCCGCCCCAAACCAAGTCCCTCCACCTACGTGACGCGCGCTGTGTCCCTCTCAACAGAGCCGAATACGTCCCGCGTCGCGAGAGCGCAAAGCAACGCGTCGCAAACCAGTTTTAGCGTCGGCCAGACGCCGCCGCCGGAGCACAGCCTTCCGCGTCCCGAAAGGCGGCCGACACGCTCATCGGCGCCGGGAAAGGTATTAGGCGCTCGACGTCCAACTTCTCTTCCGGACAGGAAGGAACCGGGGATGCCGTAACGCTGGCGCTCGCGTGCGCTTAATGCCCGCGGCGTCGTTCGTCTAACGGCCGCGGTCCGCCGGCGCAGCGAGGAAACCGCGCTTTAGAAAGTGACGCTACGGCTGTTGTTTTCGGTGTTGCTGTTTGTGTCGGGGGACGGCCTCGGCTAGTGTGCGTACATTACGGAGTGTTGCCAACCGCTCGATCAGGTCACGTGCAGGGGCGGATGCAGGAATTTTCTAAGAGGGGGGGGGGGGGGGGGGGGGGATCAGGTGTTCGTCAGCGTAATATTTGTTTAGGAACCCCCTCTCCCTCGTTTCGCGCCCTAAATTTTACAGATGCAGAAATCAAGAGGGGGGTCAGGACATCCGGACCCCCCTCTAAATCCGCCCCTGGTCACGTGGTGTGTGGGCCGCGTTTACGACACGAACTGCTGGGAGGGGACAAAATCGCTGGTCGTCTGCGAGCGTCTCTGCCATTCTGCCCGCTTTCCACATCTCCATGCGACAACGCAACACGTGCGCACCAGCAACCAATCCGCCCAGGAGCTATACGGTGACATGATGAGAACACCGAGCTTTTATCGACTGTGATTGGAAGGATAGTGGGTATAGACCTCGATGCTAGCTGCCTTGAGGTCTACCCACTCTCCTTCCAATTGAGCCAATCAGAGCTCGACGTTCTCACGTCACCGCAACCCCTGCGCAAGAAGCAGACGAAACTTGCGCTCCGCATAGGCGTCCGCCATTAAATTGCAAAAGCTCCCCATGGTTTCCGTTATCCCCTTTCTTTAATCTCTCTCGTGTCAGCCACATCCGATCCGCTGGTTTGCGATGGCTCCCTGTACTGTAATACGTGACTCGCAACGATGTCAAATCGGCGGCCATTGTGGAGTCCCGCCTCGTGCACCCCGAGCGCACGAGCGCAGATAAAGCACGGCGGGAGGCATAGAACGCCCGGCCGTTCTCATTCTGCCAGTGACTCTATAGTAGCAGAGCATACGCGAAAAAGATACGCTTCTATAAGTCCAAACAGTTGCTCGGAAATAAGCATATCGGTACGTTGTGCGGAATATTCAATCGGCATTGTGAACCACCTGCCACTGAGAGGTGCTTTACCAGAAGAGGGCCACAAGCACACGGTACACCATGCCCTCTTCACTGTGGTCGGAGCCTCTCCCGAAAGTATTACGCTGCAACCGACTCTAGTAAGGTATAGGGTGTCCCCGAATAAAATTAACGGATTGTTTTTTCTTTAATACCGTAAATAAACTACGCAACGTAGAAAGCTCCGGTTCTTTCCAAAAAACGGCGTGAGCCGTAAGAACGAGATACTGTGTATGTACTCCTGGCCGTCAACGCCCAAGAATACATGCGGCTGAATGGCGGAAACTATACCGAGAACGTGGCCCAATTTAATGTTGAAACTTTCGTAAAATATCACATAACTTTTGAACAGGATAACGATTTGTTTTGGAAGAGCTAAAATTAGTCGTAACTTTATACTACTTTCGCCCGCCCTTTCTAATGACGTTGCCGAACCAAGTCTCCGAGAGGAGGATGATTTACCAACATTAGTGATTTAACAAGTAGTTTCTAATTCGGGGATTCTAATCCAATGATGGACAGTACAAAAAGTCCCGTTTTGAGACGGGCAGAAAAATCGATCGTTTTCGGAAATTTGAAATTCCGAAGTAACCGGAAAAAGTAACGGTTACTTTCTCATGTAACGGCCACTTACTTTTCGTATCGAGTCATTAAGTAATTTAATACTTTTCAACTGAGTGTACTTGTAATCAATTACCCCTTTTTTGTTTCGAGTAACGTGCGCAAGACTGCACTCGCTCCACCAGACCTCTTCATGCGTGGGGCGAGCTTCGGCTCTTGTGGGCACAGCGTCTCCTCGCGTCTTAGGGTGCAACCGACCCTCTAGTCACTGACAGAGCGAGAATGGCAGGGCGCATCTTTCCAATGCCCGTCGCCTCCGGCACGCGCACCGTGTCTTCGGCTCTTCCTTGACTGCGAGCGCGTGCTCAATATGCGCAAGACGCCAAACCCTTGTCGAAGGTACATATATATATATAGGAACATAGCGCTGGAGGCGATTACAAGTCGAGCTCCTTCCTGTCGCTCTCACCATGCCAATGACAATAGCAAAGTACTCGCAACAAAGAGAAGTATCCATCGTGGTAAGCACCTAGCACTAGAAAACCGTGAAGAGGACCGGTGGCACACGCTAGGTGCACCATGCCCTCATCCACCGTACGGGGCGCGGGACTTGCTTCTTGTGGGCGCAGCTTCTCCCGAAAGCATTAAAACGCAGTCGCGCCGCTGATAAATCGTACAAAAACTGTCCGCAGACTGTCTGAGGCGTGCCTTTTCCCAGTATATGACTGCACCGTCACGTTGGCCATCCTCGACTTTTTGGGATATCCCCTCTCTCTCAGCGCTTCTCCGCTAAATGCACTAAAATGAGAATTTCAAGTGAATAACAACAGCCGACATTGGGATGTTCCACGGTAAGACGGAGGGGCGTCAGTTAAAAAGCATTTTATGCTTCCAAAACTGTCTGTGTTCCCCGGACAGACGGACGAAGGTCAGCTAAAAGACATTTCATGCTTGGAAAACTGTCTGTAGATATGTTCCAACCAAGCACATGTATGAAGGCGAACATTCTTCGATCACGGGTGTGACGTTTTCGGAGAAAGATTCGTCTTCATGTCCGCAGCGACTGCTGTGTCTTTTGAACGGCCTATGAGGAGCAGTGCACCGACGCGAGTGCAGCACGCACTCGGGAACAACAACGCAGCGGTGACGAAAGTAGGGGAAGAGCGAGACGCCCCAGTTTAAAAGTGTGCGGCGGAGTCGACGCGACGGGCGTCCATCAGCGCGGGTTGACAGTCGGCACGCGCGTCACGTGCCGAGGCCCGAGCCAGCAGCCGGGAAGGGCGGAAGCGGGCGCCGGCCGACCCGAAATAGCAGGAAGGCGCCTTGTTTTGGAGAGACGCGCTCGGAGGGCAAGGCCCCGCGCCGCGGCAGCCTGCCCACGACGACGACGTCCGACCGAGCACTGGCAATACCGCCTAAAAGACGACGCCTGTCCCTCCCTCCCCAAACGTCAGCACTATAGTGCGTTCACGCAGGGCCAGCTACAGCTTGCGTCAGAGTCGCCGCCAGCGTGTCTTGCAGAGTCTCACAACGAATGCAACGCTAGCAGACAGAGACACAAGTACGGAAAGCTTCAGCGTGTTTGGCGCTTGGGTCGGGGATCTACCGAAGATGACGTCATGAACGGGCCTTGTCTTCGAGGTTGTATTGCCCGTACCCGCGTGTGTCCGTCAGTAGAAAGCGTGCGCTCCGGGTGGGATTGCTATCGGTGGCATTCACATGTCGTTGTCAGCGTGAGCTGTGGCTATACCTTGTCTGCTGTGGAACCAGAGATGGGCGGTATCGTGATACAAACGTATCTCGATAGTATTTCAGAAATACATTGTGTCCGTTGTTAACTCAAAACACGGAAATAATATTAATAAAAAAAAAAACTTGCAGAACAACGACGTTTGAATATGGATATCATGCACCAACTCGCCTGCGTTTGTTCCCCATATATCGTCACTAATACATGTTGTACTTATATTTCTGTATCGGGACACAATTTTTCGGATGTATTTTGTAGTTCTGCACTGAAATACATTTTCAGGTGTATTCCTGGTATTGCGGTATTTTGGGGATCGATGTATCTCGTTACCATTTTCGAGCAGTCGTTGCCTTCCTCACAAATCTTCAAGCAAACTTTTTTTTTATTTTTATTTTTAAATGGGGAGGGTGGTGTGAGGAGCACACGGAAGTTTTTATTATTGCGCAAACTTGTCACCGACTATACTGACCCACTTCTCTATTCTGCAAAAATAACAAATGTTTGCTCCGGACTTTAGTGTCGACAAGCACCGCAGGCGCTACCGACCCGTCTCGAGGATAATTTTGAGCACACAAAATTGATCTGGAGTTCCCTGTGATTTTTCCTCAGAAGGACGACAAAATGCCGATGAAAACTGCACTCCAGCTTTGGTAAAAACATTTTTCAACGTATTAAAAAAATTGTTCTCTTTTTTTGTGTTGTTGTTACGCCAAATGTCAAATGTTACGTAAATTGTGGATTGACGGGATAGTTGGTCGTTAACAGACGTGGTAACATAGTAGCGCAAAAATGAAACACGTTTATCAAAATCTCTGTAATGTGAAATTAGAGCGCAGCTCTTGGGGAGGAGGAGGGGAGGGTACGGAAAGGAGGGTATGCCCCTCCTCCTACTCCATACCCTCTCAATCAATCAATCGGCGTTTATTTCAGCTTGAAATACAAACTGAGGGTGGCAAGAAAAAAGCAGTGTCGCCACCCTTACAAATCAGCAGTGTAAACGCGGTAAAAAATAATATATATACAAAATGAACAGCACAGACAAAATGAGAAGTACAGACAAATTATACAAAAGCGTTCCAAAGGACAGAAGAAGACATATCATTCAAGTGATCACATAGAGGAGTATTCAAAAACTTAGGCAAGATATATCGCAACATTGCAAAGCCATAGTTCGTTCTACATCTAGGTAAAACAAAGGTGTCTTTTCCCTGGTTGCATAAGGCGTATTGTGGGGCACAGTAGAAAGAAAACGTGAAAGAAAATTATCATTTTTTGCTATAATATTTTTGTAAAAACACGCGAATATATATTCAAATAAATTATATACAGGCACACTTTTAAACTGCAAGTAAGTCTGCCCGGATGGAGAATTATATGGAGCTTTTGTAATAGCACGCAACATTTTCTTTTGCAAGATCAGACGCTTCTGAATATTGGATGTTTTGGTATTACCCCAGACAAGGAAACAATACCTTAAATACGAATAAAAGAAAGCGTAATGCAAAGTGAGTTTAGTTTTTTCAGGTAGAACATGCTTATTACATGAGGTAATTCCAACAACCTTAGGAAGGGCAAGACAAACCTCGTTTATGTGGGCGTCCCATGTCATCGTTGCAGTAAAACTTACACCGAGAGATCGTTAACGTTTCCACGTACTCGATGACGGTGTCACTCAAAGCTAAAGGCGGTGGGTGCATTGCAAGTTTTCCTTTAGGACGAAATATTACGGCTTTAGTTTTCTTTTTGTTTATTTTCAATGACTTGACTAATGACCGGCGTGCTAATAATGTCAATACTCGGTTAGCAGTGCCAGTTAGTTGTTCAACGTTGAAGGAGGAAAAGAAAAGGCTCGTATCGTCAGCGTAAATAACGCATTTTGCAAGAATACTAATATTGGAAATGTCATTTATGTATATATTAAACAAGAGTGGTCCAAGGACACTACCCTGAGGGACACCATTAAAAATTTTAAGGGAATCGGAGCGAGAGTGATTTATGACAACATATTGTAATCACGAGCTTAAATATGATTTTATAAGGTTGAGGGCGTGTCCTCGTACGCCGTAATGCTCGAGCTTAGCGAAAAATATTTTATGATTTAGACTTAGAGTATCGAATGCTTTACTAAAGTCAATAAAAATACCAAGAGTAAGACGCTGTGATTCAAAACTGTCCAAAATATATTCTTTTTGGGCAAGCAAGGCATGTTTCCTTTGATCCATTTTTAGTAAACCCATACTGGCAATCGGATATTACAGAATGCTTTAAGAAGAAATGATTGAGGCGGCAATGCATTATTCGTTCTAACCCTTTAGAAAAAAACGGAAGTAAAGATATTTGTCTATAGTTACCGAAGTCGTTCTTAATTCCTTTTTTATAAATTACGGCTACTCTAGCTAGCTGCATAGCTGTTGGAAAGTGTCCCGTCATAAGCGCTACATTATAAATATGTGTCAGGCATGGTGTAATTATTTTCAAAATATATTTTACTGGGCGACTTTATATATTATGGGAGTCAAGGCTATTCGTATCTTTTAAACTTTTGCAAATTGAAAAAACCTCAAGCTCGTCAGTCAGTTTACAGAATATTGATTCCGCCAACCTATCACTTAGAAAATAAAAAAAATGTCCGAATTGTAGTGACTGTCACTTACAGTAAAAAAAAAAAGTAATTGAATGATGTAGCGAGATCTGAACCCGATAGTTCAGTTCCAGTAACCGTTAAGCTTGTGATCACTTGGGTATTAGTATGTCTATTCCGAAGCAAATTTAGACGCCTCCATTTTTCATTGAGATTACTAGAAAACTGGCGACCAAAGAAATTATTATAATACATGTTTCTCACCGATTTAATTTCCCTGTTTAGTCGGTTGCGTAAGGACTTATAATCTGCTAGCACGGTAGGATTTTTGTTTTTAATAAACATTGCAAATAATTTGTATTTCTTTTTAACGAGTCTAATTAAACGTCTAGTCATCCATGGTTTACGCGCACTTTTGCATGGTTTTATTTCTACAGTGGAAAAACATTCATTATATACTGATGTGAAGACCTCTAGAAACCTGTTAAAAGCATCATCTGCAGCGGTCTCGTTGTAAATAGGGCTCCAATCCACCAAAAGAATACGGTTCTTAAATAAGTCGAGCCTTTCTTGAGATATTAGCTGACGCCTCAATTTAGCGATATCGTTCGCTCCTCCTCCAATTCAGTTTCCCCGCTAAGTTTAGCGGGGAAAACGAAGTCACATGACTTGGTGTCACGTCACCTATAAACAAATTCAGTTTGTTCACTAGATTTAGCGAGAAAATTGACGTCACATGACCTTAAGACCAATTCAATTGTCCGCTAAATTTGACGAATAAAGACGCTGTGGCGTCTTTATTCGTCAAGATAGGGTACCTTGTGCCACGTGAGTGTGCACCAGATATGTCTCCTCGGTGGAATTTTTTCCATAAACCTTTTAGTCGCAAGTTAGCGCTCGTCTTGTGTTCCGCTTCTTTTGTGTCGTGTCTTTTTTTGCGCTAGTATTTCGCCAGGTCTGTCAACTGTTACTTTAGCGAAAAATTCATCTCCAGCGCAAACACGTCAACATCGAAATTTAGGCTGAATCTTACAGTGAGCAATTATTTGCCGGGTTCGAAAAGGTTTTATATAATCATTTAGAGTGTTGCGGATATATATGCTCCTTTTTGGGGTTTTGCATGCATTAACGAGCGCGCAAAACCAGTTCAATCAAGTAAAATAACATCAAATATAGTAATTCCTCGAAAAATGTTTTCAGCATGTCATTCTCTAATTGCGAAATGCATTCCTGGATTTGTATTTTTGAATTCATTTTTGTGTTCAAATGTATTTCTGATATATATCGCAATACATTTTTATACGTGTATTTTAGTATCGGTATTTTTGCCGTCTTTGTCATGCATCCCAACATTTGTATTTTCAAATACTATTTTGAGCATTCACTGGCTGCCATTGCTGTGTGCGCGACTGCTGAGCGCGTGCTTATGGCGAGCTTCCACAGTTCATTTGCAACGTGCGTTCCGCACCATCGAGATTACCGGTCTTATAGCAGCCTACTAATGTGAGCTCGTTCTGAGCATGCGCTGTAAACATCGCCCTCAAATATGGCGTCCAGAGAGTACCGTAAAATAAAATTTTCACGATGTGAACAAAACAAACAAAAAATAAATAAATCTGGGGAACGTTTGAAGTTAGCACGCGTTTAGCCTCAGAGCACACAGCTATGGCCGCCAGGGAATACCACCCACAAAGGGTATTTAAATGTCCTCGACACTATCTCTCCCCGAAGAGCTTCCGCGTGCGATGCTCGCCTTCCGAGGGGCAGACCAGACGCTGGGCTGCAAAGCTGCACTTTGGGCCGTATAAGTGAAAAGATGCATCATATATTGGCGAGGAAATAAATATGCCAATAGGTGGAACTCGACGTCGAGCGTCTGCAATGCCCCCGCAATCTGCATTCGATCGAAATCACCGCTTATTTTGAAACAAAGTATCATGGCGTCCAAGTTTGCCTGTTCTTTGCGCACCTCGTGCGTCTCTTTACCGTCCAAAGGCGCCGACGTGCTTTTCAATCGATCAATCCTTTCATTTTTCTTTGACCAGAAAAAATAATACCCCCCCCCCCCCCCCCGCGCTCCCACTTTCCCGAACTTAATAAATGAGAGCGCGCGCTTGATTGCGTCATCGTCATCACGTGCGCTCTTTATGTCGCCCGTTGATTGGTGAGCACTCTCCTTGCGTTCTGATGCACCAAAGACGCATTTTGAAACACACTGCTCTCTGCTAAGCTCCGCTTTCGGCTTGAGCTTTCTGCCCTTGGTAACGCAAGTGTGAACGCGCGGGCACACAACAACGAAAGCACTGCGGAAGCCAACGAGCTCGCAACGAAGGCGTGCAACGCCACAATGCAAACTTTTTTTTTTTTTTTTGGGGGGGGGGGGGAAGGGGTTTCGAGTTTTCTCCGTGGATTGCAGCGATTGGCTCTCCCAAGTGCTTTGCGGAAAAGTACACGCTCCAGATTTCTTAAGAGTGCACAAATCCCTGCAGGGAGCGCCTCCCCAGAGTTTTCCAAAGAAAATACACATATTTGAAAGACCGCAGACGACGGATGAAGACGGAGAGAAACACAAAACGTCTCAATGGAGACGTTTTGTGTTTGCCCCCTTCTTCGACCGTCGTCTCAGGTTTTTTTCAGATGTCTAACATCAACTAGCTGGGCTGTTTACTTACCCTTTCTTCAAAATACGAAATGTTTTAAAATTGAAAATTTCGCAAATCGGCTATTCGCTCCATCCCATGTTTCGGACGATTCCAAGCGGCCAGCTAAATAAACTTGTCATTCACGCGCGCAAACACATACACACAAATGGAAATACAGAAAATAAAAACTGAACCAATCGCACACTCCAGCCGCGACGCAAAACAACTTAAAAAAAAAAAAAAAAAAAGAAAACAAA
This sequence comes from Ixodes scapularis, assembly GCF_016920785.2. Taxonomy (NCBI): domain Eukaryota; kingdom Metazoa; phylum Arthropoda; class Arachnida; order Ixodida; family Ixodidae; genus Ixodes; species Ixodes scapularis. Next base: position 29,060,170 of record NW_024609839.1, read on the forward strand.
ATCGGGGCGCCCAAGCCTCGGTCAACAAACACGCGGCGGCGGAGGCACAAACCAAACTCGCGCATTTCGTTCCATCGCCTCCTCGCGTGTGCGGACCCGTCCCCAGCCCGACAACGGCAGGTCAGCCGGGCACTGGCCTAGACTTTGTCCACCGCTGAGCTGACAATGCGGCGGAAGCGAGAGGCGCTCGTTTCGGACCAGTCATGCCTCTTATCTTCTGTCACGTGATCACGCTTCCGCCCGCGTGCGAAGAGAGGGGTCAAGCGACCGAAAAGGGGTGATTGGTCGAGCGCGCGGGTAGCTCCCGCTGCACTGTCGGCTTAGGGGCGAGTAGAACTGCCAGCGCAGCAGCACTCCGGAAGTGAACACGCACCACACCGGGCTAAGGAGCTTAGGGCCGCGCGCAAGAGTTCAGCTTCCGCGGGCGGGGACCAAGCCGCCGCCGCCGTACTTGGAAACAGAGGGTGCAGTTGTTCGCGCTTGCCATAAGCCAGGGTGTAGAAGAGAGAACCGGCCCTCCACCCCCGACGCCGCTACAACTTTGTTCCACCTTACGACGGCACGCGGTGGTTGGTACGAGCTATCCCACGACGTCCAGCGCTGTAAAAGTAACACGTGACAACCGACAACGCGAACATGGCGAACTACGCGCCTCGCAGAGCCCTCTCCAAAGATCCCGTGATGTTTAGAAAAACGAATCTGACGTATACGCTTTGCAGCAACTGTGCATGAACGCCGCCATAACCGACCTCCCTTTTTTTTAATTTTGTTTGCTTTACTTCATTATTACAGCAGCAGGACAGGGTATTGCCATTTTAGGTCCTGTCGTGTTCTTCTGGCCAGCATTGGTCTCTGTAGAGGATCGTCGACGCAGGCCGCGAAACAATGGTCGCCTTATTCGGGGCGTTCACAGGTATTTGGATCGTCGAAAGTTTCCCGAGTTTATTGCGGTTTTGTCCCCATTATTGTGACGAACTTTCTAAGTGGTTATATCCCGTTCTCCGGGCTCTCAGCGTCACTGCCCGGCACGCGCGCTTGGGCAGTACGACAAGCACGCCATTCCCGCTACAGTGTTCTAGAAAGAATCCTCTAGAGCACCGTAGTTCACGGCAACGTGTGAAGTGAACGATGTGACTTACCCGCCCGGGGGTGATTAAATAAAGACGTGTTTACGAAAAAATGAAATGATGCCGAAATCGCTGCCTGTCGCTGCGCTGATTCTCGACGAAATGCGTTCGCATGTAGCGTGGAGGTTCCGACTCTGCGAACCATGGGAACTCCAACCTCGCAAAGGTTCGCATAGTGTTCGTGTTCGGAGAGCTCGTCTGTTCTCCTGGGTGACGGCGGTTTCGAATGCAGCCACCGCAGCTTCCCACGATCGCCGCCTACGGTTCACGTACTGTTGTCTTCCAAGATCCAGTCTTTCCTTTCGGGTGTCGGCGGTTTCGCGCAATCTGCGTCGTCGCTGGGTCTCGGTTTTACGATGTCGCGCACGTCGTGCCACCTCCACGGCCGCTCGATCCCCTTCTCATACCGCTCCCGCGGCGCGTCATCGGAGCAACACCTCCTAGAGAAGAAGGCCATAGCGCTCTGAGAGGTTCCGTCGTTCCGTCACAATGTCGGAGGAATGGCGTAACTACGTGAGAAAATATCTGCTATCGAAGTTATCGACGTGAAAAAAAATGTTTCTTGTCAAGCGGCGCGGTGGTGTTCGTGCGCGTTTATCCAACATTAATAGACGTTTTAAAGGCACAGTCTTGTACAATTTAATATATATATATATATATATAATATAAACGTAAAATACCACGCGTTACCAAGGTTGAGAGTACCAAATTTATATTTAGGAGTATCCCCGTAACCGCGGGACTACGTGCAGTTCCGCAGCTCCCCACACTTTTCGAATGAATTGGCTCTGATCACTCCGATGCGACATCTTTCCTCATACGGGCTCCGATTCTGGTAAATTTACGTTGTGTGTGAGCTGCTGACTGTCTGAAAAGAAACGCTGAGACATTTCAGAAAGGAAGGAAACCAAAAAAAAAAAAAAAAATCCAGTCATTGTCGCAGGGAGCGCACACGAGCAAGAGATGGATCGACAACGTTAGGCCTTTCGTCGTCGCTGCTCCCGTGTGTGGTACTTTTGAGACTTGTTTCCCGTCGTATTTCTGTCATCACCGTCTCGGGTAGTTTTTTTGTGTTCGCTTGATACGGCACTTACGTGAATTCGTGAAACAAGTCCTGCTACAGTTTGAGTGACATGTGTGACAACTAGCCAACGAAGGTCGATTAATCGATAGACCTCTCTCTCGACAGAGAGGCTTCTTGGAGTTCGTGTTCAAATGTTTTCGTCACTAATATTGTGGGACGTATGGATACGATCGAAAGGTGAGAAACAACTTATTTACGGGCTTTCTTGGTCATGTAGGATGCAAGTAAAATGCTGCAATCGTCTTCTTTCTTTTAATCGCGTGATAGATTGCAATTTTGTTCTTTGTCGCGCTATTCGTGTGCAGTTCCGTCGACATTTGTAAATATGCGCGGTAATCTAGTTTTCACTGGAAGGTGAAAAACAAGTTCGTGCGATTATTGAAAGTGCATTGTTTGTGGTTCTGTGTTTATTTATACTAATGTTATTTTATTGCCTTTACCGCGTTTATACTAGAATCTTAACTGTATTAAAGTAATAGTATTATTGTATACAAAATAAGTTATACTTTGTTCTAAGGCAGCTCGAGCCCATAGGGAGAGAAGTAAATTAGTTGACTAAGTAGTCAGTTTAGTACCCCTGTCACACGGAAAAGTTAATATATTTTCATTCAGTGATATAGGATTTAATCAGCTCGCGGTCTTGAGTGATTATACGAGCGCCGCAAGTTGATTCGTCGACCCCACAATGTCATTCGATCGAAATTACATTAATTTTACCATATGGCCGTGGTATGATGCAAGAATTCAGTGACCCCACGCGATAACGTCGTTTACATGATCGTAAGTGAGACTTGTCTTGCCTTGTCCGCGTTAACTGCGTCTACCTGATTTTTAACTGATCTGTCTCGCTATTTCCAATTACGGCGTGTCTCGCCATTTTGTCGAAGTATTTCTGTATAAAATATGCATTCCTACAACAATAATTTCGTGACTCAATGTTTTCGACTTAAAACAATCACATTTTTTTATAGACGTCTTATACGCATACCTCGTGCCATTTCGCACCGATTATTTAGCGGTGTAACGTTTTGCCCGTGTAATAAAATATTTTCTAGACCCGTTGCTATGTGCAGCTTTCATTTGAGCTAATATGACACGCGTATGCGACTAAAAACGAGTTACGACGATCGATCCACGCGCGTTGCCTTCGCTTCGACGCGCGCCCCCGATGGCCTTCCTTCGCGACGTCACGAGAAGAGCGCTACGGCCTTCTTCTCTAGGAGATGTTGCGGGAACCGTGCATCGGCCTCACGAACCAGTCCAGTCCAGTACAAGCTACGACCGTCGAAACGAAAGAAGGGCTGCAAGCACCGGGCCAATAAATGCTAACGCATTTAAAAATCCTACCAAAGACGTCGTAGTGAGAGTTGGGCCAATTAAGGAAGGCCGACGAAAGCAACGTTCTTTATCGCGCACGTCGTCTGCGGCATTCTCCAGAGAGGAGGAAAGCGGAGTCAAAGCAGCGGGCCCACCCTTTCCTCTCGCATTAACTGCACGCATAGCCACGGAAAGTTGTGTGTGAGTACAGCACAGTGCACTTCTCAGAGCAGACACTGAGTCTCTCGCTGCACAAACATCCCAAATTTACGCTATGCAACACAAAGAGAGAGAGAGTGTGTTTCCCCGGCTTCTCCCATCCACCGCGTTCTCAGAGCTGCTCCGTCTGCTCCGAAACCGTGCCACACTCTTGCCTCGTCCGCGCATGCTCAGAACGGCCCCGGGGGCGGCCGCAAATAGAAGCGGCGATACCGCGGGTCAGGCAGGCTGCATCTCCAGGTGCTCCGGGAACGACCGTTCGATCGCCGCGGCAGCAGCAGCCCACGACGCGGAACTTGAACACCGGGTCCGGACCCCTCCGCACACCCCTCCACCACCGCCGCTGGCTCGCTTGGCGGCACGCCAAGCGAGCCGAGGACGACGGGGAATTCATGTCTGTCATTAGCGGCGCTATCGAGACCAGGCCCCGTGGTTTTGAGCTCAGCGAGGACACCCTCCCTTCCTCCCCTCCCTCCCCACCCCTCTTCACTTCACCCCCCCCGCCAGGAACATGGTGTCCCTGTCATAAGCACGGAATGTCCATAAAAACCTCGGCAAAAGACGGGTAAACTAACGCCTTTAAAATCCTACTTGAAGACGTCATAGTAAGAGAAGGATAATTGTGGAAAGCTGAATTTGGACGGGTAAACTAAATATGCAACAGCGAATGTGAACTTTCGTGAAACAAGAATGTACAGCACGTTTCAGTCTTTAGCCCGGGGACTATACATTCTAAAAAATTGAAATTTCACGCGGTGCGGACTTCGTACGGGTGCAGGTTATATACAAAAATTTGCTTTTTTTTTTTTTTTTCTTTTTTTTCTGTGATCGATTATTATAGCGGGAAATAACTGACTTTGTGAATGAGAGGGTATGTTAATGATGACTTATTTATGGTACAATATTCTTTGTGAGTTAATAAAACAATCAGATTTGTCAAGGAAGCTTGTGTATGAGAATGTTCTACGTACGGACTATAAACAGCCGGCGTAATCTATCTCACGAAAAACTTCTTTTTTTAGCGAAATTTGTTTTTGAGGTTCTTGTTACATGAGCGGATTATGGTCCTCAGAATACGGTACATAAATTTCGACTCTACTAATTTATAGTAAAGATATAATCTGAACGCGTGCAGCGGAGCGATCCAAGCGCGCTGGCCTCGCATTAAGCGCGTGCTGACGGCACGTTCACCAGCTTTATTTCGCACCGTCAAAACTTTCGCTCATCGCAGACGTTAAGTATACTGACGTCACGTGAGCAGCGCTACATCAGCGCTTCTCTGCATGCGAGAACCGTCCTTTAAAGCACGCGAACAAGCGAGTCCCATCGCCGGTTTTCTCTGCATTTCTCTCAGTACCGAATGGCTGTCATAAAAATTACAATAGCCGTGGAAAGTGTCCATTTGGGATATTTACGTAAGTGGTAAATGTTGTTGCCTGCCAAAACCCTTCTCAAAGTAAAATAAAAAAAAAACGACGAAGTGGGGTTGACGCTAACAGCGTCGCACGGTGTGCATAAAAAAGTACATTAGAAGTACCGGGTGTACCAACGAAAGCTTTCAAAAATACCTAAAAATAGGGGAACACATTGCCAGCAACGGCGCAGGCTAAGAGTCGCAAAAAAAATAAAATAAAGACATACTGAATAGCTAAATAATGAACTGGGTTTTACTGATTACCTTTTTTAATTCGTGAAGATAAGCATATGGTTTCAATAAGAGACTTGCTGAGCACGATCAACTCATTTTTGGAAAGATACAACGGGAGGTGGCAGCGTAAAGTCGATTTGTAAACGCGCTCAATTTGAAAGCGTTTGTATGCTTCCTTTTCTTATCGCAGCGGATCTTTGCGCGCGCAGTCTCGCTCCCTCACTATTGAAAATTCCATCAAGCTACGTAATTTGGGACACTGACTGCCAGTCAGCAGCGTTGGTGGAACGTGATGGACCATCAGGCGTCATCTGATGGTCCATTAGATGACGTCTGACTGCCACTGCCAAGGGAATTTCATCAACAAGAGCAGCATTTACATAAGAGTAAAGCTATACGCACTCATAAATATCGCCAAATGCCTCGATAAAACAAAATGTTCGAGAAAAAAAAAAAAAAGAAGCAGCACCACCGCGCATCGAACCCGCGACCACATGCGTACGAATCGGGCACCTTAACCGCCATGCTACGCCAACTTTTTTCTTTTTTCTTTATTGCCATGCTTTATTCATTCACAAAATACACCCTCAGAAGCACTTCTGAAAAAGGTCAAGCTGACTTACGACTGACGCACTCTGATTAACATGATCTTAAACTGACCAGTCCGTCTAGAACTGGCAACCAATCAGGCCCTTCTCCCAAAACCTTATACACTTCTCTAATCTGACTAATGCTCTGAGTAAAATAGTGACATACTGGTCGAGCATCCAGATCAGCATGCCGCACTGCCATGCGGCTCTTCCAGATACTGTGTAAGCCAATAACCATAAGTAAATCATACGGTACAGAGTCGGTTGGGGCAACAGGCAGAAAACGTATCCCGTGTGCGCTTAGAGGAAGTTCCTTTTTCAGAGTTCGCTGCAGTACATCCCAGTAGAACACTGCGTCCCAACAATCTAAAAACACATGTTCTTACGACTCGGGCTTTTTGCACAAGATACAGTTCACAGTCCAGGGAACAAATATGGCCTTTTCGTCCAGCCATGTTTTAACCGGAAGCGTTCCGCTGTGAAGTTGAAAGAAAAAGGTTTTCAGTGTGGCCGGGACCAGCATTTTCTTAACGCGTCGAAGTACATCCTGTCCTGAAGTCTCGCTGTAAATAGCTCGATACAAAGGGTTGGAAATGACGTTTCTATTAGATTTCTTGTAAGTCGCTTTCGAGAGACAGTACTGAGATATTCTAAAGAGAAACGCGTGGTTAAAAATTTGTATGCACCGACAACTTCCTTCAAATAAGCACTCAGTGGTCCCGTAGCACCATCACTGGATGAAACGATGAAATTGGGTAAGACACCCGACAATTGAACCTGCAGAACAGTACGCAGAAAGGGATCGTCTTGATCGCGCAGGAAAAGAAAACGGTTAACAATTCGGCGCATGAAAAGATGTGATAAAGAAAGACCACCATGCCGTACGCGCCGAAACAAATTCATCCGGCTAACGCGCTCCCAGCTGGACGCCCACACATATACAGCGAATACACGATGCAACTTCTGAATGTGAAATCGAGAACAATGCAAGACCTGTAGAAGATACCACAGCTTAGCGACAAAAAATGAGTTACACACTGTAGCTCTCGCGAAAATAGACAAATGGCGGCCTGCACTGGGGGCCGCTTTCTCGCGCAGCCTATTTGTCTCTTCGCTCCACAGACCCAAGCTGTCACGATAGTATTCCAATGGTACGCCAAGATAACGGGTGGGAAGGGTTGACCAGGCAATTTGAGCGAGAAAGTTTGGCTTCGATGCCCATCGGCCGTGCCAAAACCCCGAACATTTCGACCAGTTCACTGAACATCCGGTCCGAGTACAAAAAGATTTGGTGATTTCGATGGCTTTTTCAATACTCTCGCTATCTGTGCAAAAAATAGCAATGTCGTCCGCATAAGCCAAAATGCGTACCTCGCGCGCATTCAAGGTAAAACCGCGAACATGTTCACTCCGAATGATACTTAAGCAGTATGGTTCAATATACAACGCAAACAGTAATGGCGAGAGCGGACAGCCTTGTCTAACAGAAGATTTTACAGGAATGCGTTCACTGACTCGCTTATTAACAATAAGACTCGTTGTACAATTATAATATGCCATTTGCACACCTTCAAGAATAATAGGTCCTATATCGATATGCTTCAAAATTTGGCTTAAAACGTCATGAGACACCCGATCGAAGGCCTTTTCCAAGTCAATTTGTAACATGGCGACTTTGCGCAGCTCACCGTCACAACACTCCAAGATACTGCGCGCAACATGAATGTTGGTCAAAATAGTCCGACCCTGTATGCCGCATGTCTGATGAGGCCCAACAACATTCGTTATCACACGCTGCCAGCGGCGAGCGAGGACTTTCATTAGTATTTTATAGTCAACATTAGTAAGGCTTATTGGACGGTAGGAGTTAACACTGCGAAGCTTAACGGGATCGTCACACTTTGGGATTAACACTGTGTGTGTGCGTGAAAAGGAGGGGGGGAGAGCTTTTCTTTCATATGCCTCGGTGAAAACATCGAGTAACACGGATGAAATTTCATGTTTAAATGTTTTGTAAAAACCAGCAATTAAGCCATCTGGCCCAGGCGATTTTCCGGGTTTTAAGTCATCTATCGCTTTTGTTACCTCTGACAAGCTGATTGGTTCCTCTAAAAAGTCCTTATCGTTTCCGTCAACCTTCGGCAGTAGAGGCAGAAAGTCGTCTTTAAATCCTGACAGTGGTGGGGCGCTACAACTAAACAGCTTTTTATAGTGCTGAACAAACGCCTCTTCGATATAACTTTTGTCGCTGGACAAAACTCCTAAGTGTTCTATTTCAACTACATCATTAGCTCGCGCGTATTTCTTTTCCGCCGCCACCATTCTTTTTGTCGGCTGCTCTCCCACCAAAAAACGCTCTGAACGAGCCCGTATTGCCGCCCCCCTGTATCGGTCGCGATCGAGATTTTCGAGTTTGGCTTTCAAGTGGTTAATATCCTCAATGAAAACGCCGGGTGCCCGGCATTCTTCCTGTAGCAGCTTGTCTAAGTTTTTTCGGTACTCCAATTCTTGACTCTTCTCCTGATTCTTTAGGAGACATGTCCTTTCAAGTGCAGTTAATTTCACCTCCTGTTTAAATGTTTCCCAGCGCTCGCTTGCGTTGCCTCCTTTCAGTTGCGCGTCCCTCCAGATTGTCTTAATACAGGAAAGGAATCGTTCATCCTTTAAAAGTTTCGCATTCATTTTCCATAATTCCCATGAGAAACTGGCCCCCTCTTTCTTTTTACCTAATTGGAATGTGACAAGGCAGTGATCGCTAAAAGCAACGTAGTCTACAGAATAACTCCGACACAAATATACCAGATCCGATGCAATATACGCCCGGTCCAGTCTCGCGTGACTGACACCCTGAAAGTGCGTGAAAGGCATACAGTTTGACCGAGGCACACAACATGCGACGTCTTCCAGATCAAAATCTTCAATAATGTTATTTAATTCTAGGGTACTGGCATCCCTATAGCGCGTTCGGTTGGACCTGTCTTCAGCTCGGCAGACACAATTGAAGTCACCCAAAATGATCAGAAAACGATCGGACTGGCAATGTTGGTAAACGTTTTGGAAAAAAACCCGGCGCTCCTCAGCCTCATTAGGTGCATAAACACAAATGACACGCCATTCGTTTCCCATAACAGAAAAATCACACATGACAAACCTCCCAGATGGGCAGGTCGTGACGGTGTGCACGGCAGCACCTAGAGATTTTCTGAGGAACAGGCAGCAGCCAGCCGAGAAACCAACAGCATGACTCACGCAGACTTCGTACCGCGCCAGAAAAGGCCGTACCATGCAGTCGGTCTGGTCCTCGCTCTCGACTTTGGTTTCCTGAATAGCGACAATGTCCAGGTCATGCTCGGTGAACAGCCGGTAGAGCTGTTGCTGCCGTCGTCTGGCTGCAAGTCCGCGAACGTTCAACGTAGCCACGCGCAAGGCGTTTTCAAGGGAAACCATCGGAAAGCGAGTCTCAGACTTCGTACGCTTGGGTCACCTCTCGCCCTACCTGGGAAGAGACGAAGAACGGCTGCGGCCAGCGCGTCGTCCCCTCTTGCTCGTCACTATGAACCAGGGTCCCTCAGTCTGCTGCAGCGTCTGGTCGGTTCCCTGCTCCGGGTCGCTGAGCCGCCGCTTGATCGCCTCGGTCGCGAAGTCCATTGCTGTACCATCTCCGGCGTCTAGTGCGTCAGTCGCGTCCTTAGCTGCCGGTGTCGTTTCACTGGTCTTCTTCGCGTTAGACTCATTTTCACAGACAGTGCCTTCTGCCGTCAACGTTACGGTGGAGACCTGGCCTTTTGGCATCGCCGTCAGCTCGTGTTCCTGCTCACCGGACTCTTGACGGTCTTGCGAAGAAATCGTCGCGGTTGGAGTCGCCGCCGCCTCGGCCTCCTCCTCGTCCATTACGAGGTTTCTGTCCTGGCTGTCGGTGGTCTTGCTGGCAGCAGCTCGAGCGTACGACCGTACGCAATCCGAGGCCTCATGCCCGAAGGCTCGACACTCCTCGCACCTCGGCACTCTGCAGTCGCGCCGTATATGTCCCGTGCGTCGACAGCGGAGGCACACCGGCGCCCGTCCGGGGACGACAACCAGGAGCGGGCCTCCGTAGAGGCGGAGCTGATGCGGCAGGGACTCCGGTGTTACGCCTTCGCGGAGCACCATGCGGACGATGACGGTAGTGGAATCCACGTCTGCCAGGCCCTCGATTCTCCACTTCTCTCGGGTGACACCCTTGACCTCCCCGTATGTCTCGAAGGCCCGTCGAAGGGCGTCTGCAGTTACGTCGAATGCCACCCAGTAGACTTTTACCTTCAGCTCTCGTTTTTCTGGATCAATGACCAGGCATGGTCGCCCCTTCACCAGTATGGTCCCCTCTCGCAGAAGCTTCTCTTTGGCGGAGGCGGTGTGCAGCTTCAGGAGCCAGACGTGCCCCATTTGAAACGCGCCAAGCCCTGCTACGTCTTCCCGAACTCCCACCTGGTTCAGAGGCCCTACGAAGTCTTCAGCACGATACGGCCGCCCCCGGGTATCAGCGTGCAGCACAAGGCTGCATTTCATGGCTTCTCCTGTCGGCAGAGTAGGCAGTATCACTGCGTAGTCGTTGGGAACATCGCCGCGTACGGCATCACCGCGGCTCAGAGCCGCCGTCATCGAGCTCACAGCAGAGCGATCACGTGCGCACGCTACCGCGTTCGAAATTGGAATCCCCGCTATGCTACGCCAACGTTAGAGAAAGTCGATTTGACTATTCGTTTTACACGAAATGCTTTGGCTGCAAATGCAGTTAAGCCGTCAGCAGGTTATGCAAAGCGCTCGTACATCACTCGCCGTACTTCAGTTCTACTCACCTGCCATGTAGAGTACTTTCGCGTCGTAGAACGATCCTTTTGTTCGCGCGTCACCGGCCCAGTAGACCTGGTACACCTTGTCGTCTTCAACTACACCGCTAAAGTCCCTTACATCGTCGGAACTCACAACAGGCTGGGTCTTGTCGAGTAGAAATTCTACTAACCCGAAGGAAAAATCCATCAATGTAACCCTGTTTGGCAGTCAATGTTTTCTAGTGGACCGCTGACTGTGCCTGACTGTAGGTCAAGCATGTCTGATTGGCCAACAAGTTACTCTGACCGACAGTCAAACTCCAGTCAGACTCTGCTTGTCGGCTTTCTGATGGTTTCCTGGTGGCAGTCGGCCGCCGCGAAATTCCATCAGGATGTCTTGGTGGCGATTCTGACTGTACATCGATTGTCTCTGACTGTACGTCAAAAAGCTTTGACGTGCAGACAGACGTACGGTCAAAGGACGTAAAGTTCGTTCGGACACCACTATTTCGTCAAATCTGTGAATACGAAAAGTAATCTATGCACGAGAAAACGATTTCGGGACGTGAGCCCATAAAACCGCTGACGTTAGATATTTGACACGCAACCGACCGACAACCTTCATCAGAAGCCCGCCGAAGCGCCGAAAACGACACTTCGCTTCGCCCATAGAGGCTTCGCCGCTTCGCCGAGCTTTCATGAACGATCGCTCTCGACTCGTTTTGTTTGCCCGCTTGCTCCAACCTGTCGATCCTGCCAGGGTTCTACAATGACTTATGTTTTAGTAGAATTTCTACCCGACAAGACCCAGCCTGTTGTGAGTTCCGACGATGTAAGGGACTTTAGCGGTGTAGTTGAAGACGACAAGGTGTACCAGGTCTACTGGGCCGGTGACGCGCGAACAAGAGGATCGTTCTACGACGGGAAAGTACTCTACGTGGCACGTGAGTAAAACTGAAGTACGGCGAGTGAAGTGCGAGTGCTTTGCATAACATGCTGACGGCTTAACTGCATTTGCAGCCGAAGCATCTCGTATAAAACGATTAGTGAAATCGAGTTTCAAAAACGGTTCCATAGCAGTATCCAATTTCGAACGTCGTCGAAAGCGCACGCGGAATCATGAGCTCCGTTGGAGCTGAGCAAGCGTCCCTGTTTGGACGCGGTGATAGGGCTTTGGATCTTCCTGCTGATTATCGGTTTATTCTGCCGACGCTACCGGCGAATGACTTTTCAAAATGCATGGCATTTCTGCACGCTGACATCGGAGTGCGGCCGTACCGCATTGAAGATTTCAGGGAACCTTTGCGGCAACTTGGTGTCCTGAGCGACGTGACCGGTATGGGGGTGTTCCAGATGGGGCACGTTTGGATTGTCCGCCTCAAGTCGACTGCTGCCAAGGAGAAACTGATGATGTCTGGCAAGTTCAAGGTGAAAGGAGGTTGGTGTGTGCCGATGGACCCTGATCGACGAGAGGTCCGACTCAAGCTTCACTGGGTGCCTTTCGACGTGCCCAACGAAGCCCTGAAAAGGGCACTGGAGGAGTTTGGCGTGGTGAGAGAGATAATCCGAGAAAAATGGCACATCGACGGGTTTGACGGCGTCGAGTCGTCGACCCGGGTGGCGCGGCTGTCACTGAAGGAAGGCATGACGCTGGAAAGCCTGCCTCACCAGCTTCGGTTCACCGGCGGCCCTGTACTTGTGGTTGTTCCAGGACGTGCACCAATGTGCCTGCGGTGCAAACGGTCTGGACACATTCGCCGTGATTGTAGGGCGCCTCGCTGTATAGTGAGTGCCGTGGATATGGTCACGAACGCCAAGACTGCGTTCGATCCTACGCTCGTGTCGCAGGAGGACGCCAGGCCGAAAAAGACACGAACGAGCTTGTGATGGACGAACAAGAGGCGGAACAGGCGGCGGCGCCCTCAACGCAAGCGTCTGTAGCGTCGGTGACTTCAAAGGCAACAGTAACCGCTAGCAAGGAGTGCGAAGGGAAACCTGACGGAGAAAAGGAGCCTTTTCTGGTCACAGCGCCAGCCGAGATGCCGACCGCGAAGCTCCAGGACACCACGGGGGATTTCGAGCACTCAGCCGGTTCGGATGCAGCTACAGTAGAGGAAGCAGCGGAGAATACGGCTACGTGTAAGGAAAAGGAAGTGGCACCGGAGAACAGCCCCAGCGAGGAAATGTCCCTGGACGCGATCACTTCGAAGCGGCGACTAGAGGACTTGGGTGCACGCAGTGCTGCTGCCAGCGAGCAGGCACTGCTCGCTGGCAGCAGCACTGCGTGCACCCATATCAGTGGAAGCTCGCCGGGAAAAAAGGACGCTATACGACACGCAGCCGCTCGCCGTCGAGGGCTCGTGAAGACCGGCTGTCACAGTAAGCTGGTTCCCCGCTACCCCCCTGATTGGCAAGTGTCTGATAGCTGGCGCAAGGTCATAAGCTCCTAAGTTTTTAAAGCTATGAAACAGCTCGAGGTCGCACTGCGTATAGTTACCCTGAACGTAAGAGGACTGTCTGCAAGGCGAAGGCAGTGCCAGCTCAGAAGGTTGTTCTTGGAAAACGACCTCGACGTGATAGCGGTCCAGGAAACCAAGATTGAGAGCGAGGAGCAGACCGAGCAGATGGTGCGCCAATTTGAGTCGCGATACGATGTATGCGTAAGCCATGCGGTAGGGAGGTCGGGAGGTGTATGCATCTTTTTGAAAAATGCTTTAGGTATTATTGTTGAGAATGTTGCTTCGCGTGAAGATGGGAGAGTCGTGTATTGTGATATTTGCTTTTCAGATCAAAAGTTTCGTATAATCTGTATCTACGCATCGACTGTAGAGACGGAACGATGCCATTTTTTTGAAAGTATAGCGGAATATTTAAAGTGCGAACGACTTCTTGTGGTGGTGGGTGATTTTAACAGTACATGTGCTCCAGAAGACAGGACCCCTCATAGTCGCCGGAGGGATAGCAGTGGCGATGTCTGGAATGAACTGGTAAACGAGCATTACTTGGAGGACGTGGCACATTGCGGAAAGGGCACGAAGGGCGTGCAGTTCACACATTTCCAAGGAAGTAGCCACGCACGGCTAGACAGAGCATACGTGTCAGTTGAGCTAGTTCCGCTGTGTGGACACTATAGTGTCGAGCAGGTGTGCTTTAGCGACCACTGCCTTGTGACTTTCGGGTTAGGATCAAAAAGAAAAGAACGACACCGATTTGATTGGCACAACTGGAAAATGAATTATAAGCTCCTTGACGACGAAGTGTTTAACGACAAGATAAATGCAAGGATTGAAAATTTTAGGAACATCTGCGGGAACGAGATGACCGGAGAATGGGAAGAATTTAAACGAGTAGTTAAAATGGACGCCATAGAAAGATCAACCATTCTAAAGTACGAGAAAGAGAAAGAGGAAAAGCAGCTGCGCTCAACTTTAAAGGAGCTTGTTCTAGAAGAGTGTAAATCCCCCGGGTTATTTATAGATGACATTAATAAAATAAAAAGCAAGCTACAGCTCATAGATACTGAGCACTACAGAGGTGCGATAATACGTGCCCGGGCAGAAAGGTTTCTCGCGGGTGAAGCACCAACAAAACGAGCGTTAGCCAAAGAAAAGAGATACGCACGCGCCAATGAAATAACTGAAATTGATTATCAGGGTACCACGACGCGTGACTCAAGCATAATTGAGGGAGCCTTTCTTGAATTCTTGGAAAACTTACTGAGTCACAAAGCCCCAAAAGAAGAAGGTTTCACAGAAAATTTTTTGCCCCTTCTGCCAAAGATAGGTAGTGAAATAAAAGAATGGTAAGAACAGCCGATAGGTGTGTCCGAAGTAGAAAGAGCCATTGATGATTTGCAAAGCGGAAAATCACCGGGCCCTGATGGTTTGGGCGCTGCCTTTTATAAAAAGTATAAAAAAGATTTAGCTTGTATTTTGTTACAAGTGTATCGCGAATGCTATGAAAACCAAGTTTTTCCCCCTTCCTTTTTATTTACCCACACAGTCCTTATCCCCAAAAGTGAAGACACTAATAAACTTCGTAATGTAGCCAATTACCGGCCCATTACATGCACTAGCTAATACGGACTATAAGATTCTAATGAAAATCCTTGCGAGACGAATGCAATCGGTGATTGGAGATGTGGTGGGAGAACATCAAACGTGCGGTATCAAGGGACGTACGATTATGAGTAACATTCATGTTGCGCGCAGTGTGTTGGAACTATGTGATGCTAATTTCCGGAACGTTGCTCTGTTGCAAGTCGATCTTGAAAAAGCTTTTGATCGAGTGTCCCATGATGTTCTTTTTTGCATTCTAAACCATGTTGGCGTGGGTAAAATTATTTTTGATGGAGTAAAGATGGCCTATAGTAACTGCACGACTAGTCTTGTAATTAACAAACAAGTAACTAAACGCATTTCTGTGTTATCCTCTGTTCGGCAAGGGTGCCCACGTTCGCCGTTGTTGTTCGCCATATTTCTTGAGCCCTACTGCCTAAGTGTCATAAAGAGTGGGAACATACGTGGTTTTTTTTTTAAATGCATGTGATGTTAAAATATTAGCGTACGCAGATGATGTTGCGATTTTTTGTAGTGATAGAGAAAGCGTCTCAGCGGCTGTTCAACTCACGAGATCATATTGTGCCCAGACAGCGTGTGCTGTGAACTGGGCGAAATGCTTGGGGATCTGGCACGGCCACTGGGACGTGACTCCGCGTGTGTTTGAATCTATTCAGTGGTCTACAGAGCCCGGTGTATACTTGGGAGTGCCTTTGAACAATTACCGTGAAAGCAACGAGCTCTGGCGTAACAAAACAGAGGAGATGAGTCTTAAAGCCGCGAAGTGGGGTGGCAAGGAATTTTCTATCTTCGCACGGGCAACAGTGTGTAATTTATTTTTTGTTGCAAAGATTTGGTACCTGTTACAGGTTCTGCACTGCTCTCGTGTGCATTTGCAACGCATGCACCGGGTGATGGCCGTGTACATATGGAAGTCTACCTGGGAAAGGACTAGACGAGATAACCTTTTTCGCCGCGTGAAGTCGGGTGGGCTTAGTTTGCCGCATTTGTTCATACGACAGCTGGTATCGAGGTTTTTCTTTTTGCGAGACCAGGCTGACCCGTTTCTGAGAACTGTCATTCAAGTACGGTTGTTCAGAGAGTTACCCGAGTTCATTGTTTCGACGTGTGACACATGTGAAGGCCAAGTAACGGGCTTTCTTAGAGAGGTTGTTTGTGCGTACCAATTTCTTAGTGTGCGATTTTCAAGAGAGTACTTAAACTCTGTCACACGAAAGCGTCTGAAGCGAGATCTTGTTGAATGCCTGTTTCCCGTCCCATTGTATCGCTCTTTGTTCTCCGACAGTACTGACCGTGATGTGCTTTCCCGCGTGAAAAGAATGCTAGTTCCCGGATCTGTGAAAGCCTTTTATTTTAAACTACATACCGACACGCTTCCAGTAAAGACATGGTTAGCAAAAAAGGGCATGTTTGTACCATGGAGCGAGGACTGTATTTTGTGCAAGAAACCGGAGACCGTGGAGCACGTGTTCCTGGACTGCTGGGATGCTATCCTGTTCTGGGACGTGCTCCAACGCACTCTTAAAAAAGACCTACCGCTCACGGCTCGGGGAATACGCTTTTTGTCTGTGGAAGGGACGCCTTTCCCATATGACCTCGTATTTTTACTGGGCCTGCACGCTATTTGGAAATGTAGGATGGCAGTTCGTCACGCGGATCTGGATGCCCGTCCAGTACGGTATTATTTCATTGAAAATATAAACTTGATAGCAGCTGTCTACGAGAAAGTGTGTCTGGAACTGGAGTGGTTGCCTGCATTTTTGAAGCTGTCGATGATGAGAGAATTTTAACAATTCTCACCACCTCTCCAAACCTTACAGGCGACGTTCTATCGTCGCCTTCACTAACGTCGTCAATATAATATTGCACATGTTCAAGTGAAATTTATCGTGCATTGTGAATCTTTCTTCACTGTAAAAATCTTGCAATAAAGAAAAAAAAAAAAAGGTTCCATAGCATAGCGGTTAAGGTGTGCGATTTGTACGCAAGTGGTCGCGGGTTCGAGTCCGCGGTTGTCCTGCTTTTTTTTTTCTTTCTTTTTCTCGAACATTTTGTTTTATCGAGGCATTTGGCGATATTTATGAGTGCGTATAGCTTTACTCTTACATAAATGCTGCCCTTGATGAAATTCCCCTGGCAGTGGCAGTCAGACGTCATCTGATGGACCATCAGATGACGTCTGATGGTCCATCACGTTCCACCAAGGCTGCTGACTGGCAGTCAGTGTCCCAAATTACGTACCTTGATGGAATTTTCTATAGGGAAAACATAAGACATTGTAGAGCCCGGGCAGGATCGACAGGTTGGAGCGAGCGGGCAAACAAAACGAGTCGAGAGCGATCGTTCATGAAAGCTCGGCGAAGCCTCTATGGGCGAAGCGAAGTGCGAAGTGTCGTGTTCGGCGCTTCGGCGGGCTTCTGATCAAGGTTGTCGGTCGGTTGCGTGTCATATCTCTAACGTCAGCGGTTTTATGGGCTCACGTCCCAAAATCGTTTTCTCGTGGATAGATTATTTTTCGTATTCATAGATTTGACGAAATAGTGGTATCCGAACGAACTTTACGTCCTTTGACCGTACGTCTGTCTGCACGTCAAAGCTTTCTGACGTACAGTCAGAGACAATCGATGTACAGTCAGAATCACCACCAAGACATCCTGATGGCATTTCGCGGCGGCCGACTGCCACCAGGAAACCATCAGAAAGCCGACAAGCGGGGTCTGACTGGAGTTTGACTGTCGGTCAGAGTAACTTGTTGGCCAATCAGACATGCTTGACGTACAGTCAGGCGCAGTCAGCGGTCCACTAGAAAACATTGACTGCCAAACAGGGTTACATTGATGGATTTTTCCTTCGGGCTTGTGGCCGAGTCGCGCAACACACGGACGCCATATTTTGCCTCCATCCTACTAGGGAGGATGGAGGAAAAATTTTAGCATTTTGTCCATCCGTGCATCTCCCGCTAAATTTAGCGGGGAAATAGACTCTTTCAAAAAGTCCATCCAGCAACATTGGCAGCTGCTTTGGCTTAGGCTAGGTGGCGCAAGCTACCGCCCGTTACAAAAAGTGTATCTATTATAACATCCATCCAACGTCCATTCATGCATTTGACACTAAGCGCGTTTTACTGGATCCGAGTCCTCGGCGAAAACCGACGCAGTCCTCGTGTCGGATATATACATGCTCAGAGTACCTATGACCTGACGCCACGTGACTTATGCTACAGTGTTCGCGGTAACGCGTCACAGGTAATGGCGTTACCGGTAACGCATTACTTGTTTTTTTCTGGAACGTTATACCGTGAACTTGTTACATTTTCAAAACAGCACCAGGTAACGCACTTACGTTACTTATTTCGATTAACGGGTTAACGTAGTTACGTCACTCATCACATAGTCTTCCCGAGACATGAAAAAAACGTACACATAAATATGTTTCGCGTTCCTTTACTTCGTTTCCCCTGACGCAGCCGACGCTACGAGCTGATGGAACCAATCGGACAGCGTCAAAGGGGCACCACCTGGTTGTTCCTCCTGTTTCTGTACGTGTTCTATCGTCGCTGATCCAATCATAAACAAAACGCTTTAGACGCTGACCGATTAGACCCATTACCTCGTATCTGGACTTACGCTGAAACGAAGTACAGGCGCCAGGTCATTAATTATTTCACCCATTCCATATACCTTGAAGATTTTACCTGTCTTTTCCCCACGCCAACAAAATAAAAAAAATCCCACCTTAGCAACAAAAAAAATAATTAAAAAACCAACGCCCACTTTTTTGTTTTAGGGTCAAAAAACGCTGTCGCCAAAGACAACCTGTTACCGTCAATATGCAAATAAAATGTAACGCAAAAGTAACGTGCATTCCTTTTTATGTGTAACGGTAACGCGTCCCTTTTATTTTGAGGTAACGTAGGTCGGTAACGCGTTCCTTTATTTTGGAAGTAACGGTAACGCATTTCGTAACTTTTTTTTTTTCAGTAGCGCCCACAACACTGCAGCTATACACAAACCAACCTATACACCAATTCAGTTTCCCCGCTAAATCTGACGGGAAAATTGACGTCCCCTTATTTGACATCGCGATAATTCGGCAGCATAATTCATGTCACGTGACCTGACGTTACGGGACCCGTACTCCAACTTAGTTTCCCCGCAAAATTTAGCCGAAAACTTGACGTCACGTGACCTGACATCCTCGTGACCTATAAGTTTATACTTATATATGTATAGACCAGGGTGTAAGATAGACCGGTGGGGAAACGGCCCATGGATGGATGGATGGATGAATACGGCTGAGCCCTTTGGATCGGGCGGTAGCTTACGCCACCTAGCCATTTTGTTTTACCATTTAAGCTTAGAATATTTAAATGTGAAATCTATATTCACTCCGCAGTGCAAAGAAAGTGAGGCTATGAAACCCCCTTGCCATCAGTGATTAAGAAAATACCTAGTTTTCTCTCGATTTCTGCCACCATTCACTTAATCTTTGCTTGGTAATCTCTACAGTCTTGAAATCCACTCTCCCTTCGCTGTCTCTAAAACCCAATGACTTTATTAAATCTATGTTGTCTTCGGTAAGCATAGGGTGAAGCCCTTTACAGTAGAGTATCAAGTGCTCAGCCGTCTCGTCCTCCTCTCCACAAGCAGTGCACACTGTATCAATTTCCTGGTACTTCACTCTGTATGTTCTGGTTCGCAGAACACCCGTTCTTGCCTCAAACAGCAATGAGCTTCCCCTAGAATTGTCATAAATGCTTTCTTTGGCAATAACTCTTTTGTTTAATCTATAGCTTTCCAGAGCAGTCTTTGTCTGCATTCCCTCTAGCCACCGATCTCTTTCTGTGGCCTTAACTTTCTTCTTAACTGAGACTTGCTCTTCCGTATCTTCGCTATAGCCCAAAAACCTTCCTCTTAATTTCCTAGTGCGCTGTCTCCACTTTGTGTCTACACTCCTCATGTATAAATAGCTGAAAACCTTTCGTGCCCATTGCTCCCCATCCATTAGCCTCAACCTATCCTCAAATTCTACCTTGCTCACCGCTTCCCTGCTCTCAAATGATGCCCATCCCATGTCTCCTTGTACTCCCTGGTTTGGCGTTTTGCAATGCGCCCCCAAAGCCAGTCTACCTACTCCGCGCTGTTTTATTTCTAGTTTCGCATGCACTTCGGATTTCATGCATAGCACTGCGTTTCCAAAAGTCAAGCCAGGCACCATGACCCCTTTCCAAATCTCTCTCACCACCTCATACCTGTTGTAATTCCAAAGTGCTCTATTTTTCATTACAGCTGCATTTCTGTTGCCCTTACCTATTATATACTTTTCATGGTCTCTGAGATATTCTGCACCATCACATATCCATACTCCTAGATACTTGTATTTACTAGCTCTCTCAACTGTAATATTCTGTATCTTCAGCCTCTCAACTTCATCCTCGTTAAAAATCATGACTGCCGATTTTTTCCTACTGAATTCTAAACCTAATTCCTCTCCTTCCCTACCACAGATGCTCATTAATTCCTGCAACTCTGTCCTGTTGTTAGCCATTAGTACAATATCGTCCGCATACATCAATCCCGGTAAGGATTGCTGAATTTTTTGGCCTAGCTTACTGTAAGAAAGGTTGAACCCAAGCCCACTCTTCTCTAGTCTATCCTCCAATCCTCTCAGATACAACATAAACAGCAAAGGCGATAACGGGCACCCCTGCCTAAGGCCTCGTCTTATCTCTATTTTCCCTGTCGCCTTTCCTTCCCATGTTATAATCACCTTGTTATCTTTGTAAATGTTCCTTAATAGTGCTGTTAGTCCTTCATCTAGGTTTAAGTTCTCCATTATGTCCCACAGGTTTCTTTGGTTCACATTGTCATAGGCACCCTTGATATCCAGAAATGCCAGCCAGAGCTGTCTGTTTTCTTTTTGCGCTATTTCTATACACTGTGTTAGAGAAAATAAGTTGTCCTCCAACCTTCTTTGTTTTCGAAACCCGTTCTGTAACTCGCCCAGTATGCCCTCGCAATCTACCCATTCCTCCAGTCTGTTCTTTATAATCTGCATTACCAACCTGTAAATAACCGGTGTCACGGTTATAGGACGATAATTCCTAATATCAGACTTATCTCCCTTTCCCTTATATATCATACTCATCCTACTAAGCCTCCATTCATCTGGAATATTTCCTTTTGTTATCATGGTACTCACTACCTCCCTTAGTTTTGCCTTAGATTTAGGACCCAAATTCTTCACCAGCTTGATAGGGATACCATCTGTGCCTGTCGACGTGCCACTAGGGACTCTTCGTTCCGCCTTTTCCCATTCTCTTTGTCCAAAATCCGCGATGTCACAAACTGGACTGCTACTTCCTTCGGTTCTCCTATCTTCCACATGTACCCGTTCCCGAAATTTATCCTCCATCACTGCTCCTATATATTGTCGCATCATCTCCCTCTAATTGATCTCGCTGATGCGAGAGTATAAACCTCTGTCTAGCTTGCGTTGTTTCACCGAGTGAGTTCAAGTGCTCCCAAAACTTCTTGGCAGCATTTCTATCTTTCTTACTTACATTACTCATCCATTCCTCACCCTTTCTCTGAATTTTCGCATTGATCAAACTGGATGCCTCTCGGCGACATGTTACAAAATTGTCCCATTTTCTTTTTACTTCCGTTTCGGACTCCCCACTACGCTTGGAATACCTGTGTTGTCTAGAGGCTTCCTGACGTTTTTGTATCGCTTGCTTCACTTCTTTGTCCCACCAACTTTTTGGTCTATGTCCTTGCTTCCCCTTTCGTTTACTCTTAACTTTGTCTAGTTCTAGAGAAAAAAGCCTAGTTAGGCTCTCATAGGTCCAATCTGTATGCCGTTGCCCTGAAACTGCTGCCTCTATTCTTTCAACAACTATTTCCAACTCTTTGTCGCTGCAGAAAGTTTGCTTTGAATTATGTTGTCTAGTTTCAGCATTTACTTCTCTGGCAAAATTCAGCTTAATACGTTTGTGATCACTACCAAGACTTTTGGAACCTTCTTCATCTATTTTCATTACTTGTAACTTACCATATATTTTGTGTGACATGAGTACGTAATCTATAGTTGAATGCAGATTGCCAGTTTCCCAAGTTATGTGCCCGTCACACTTCTGACTGGTATTACATAAAACTAAGTCATGTTTTTCCACCAGTTCTAGTAATATGCTTCCAGTTGAGTCCGTATACCCATCCAGACCCTCAATATGGGCATTCATGTCTCCCATAATAATTATTTCGGAGCCTTCCCCTAGTTCACTAATGTCTCTTGATATGCAATCAATCATTTTTCTGTTTTCCTCTTTAGCACCTGTCCCTGTCCATAAGTAAACCACTCCAAGGACTGTTGATTCCCCAGCGACTTTTCCTTTCAGCCACAAATGTTCGGCGCACTCCTTTCTGATCCTTTGAAAGTTCATATTCTTCTTAATGAATGCTCCAATTCCACCTCCCTTCCTCGTTCCCTCCATTCTGTTGCATTCTTCCCACACATAGTCAGGGTTGCAAGGTGGCTGCTCCATGTCTCTGAGATGTGTTTCCACAAACCCATACACCATTAAATCCTCCTTTCTTAGTTGCTCCTCTACCTCTTCCCATTTTAACCTATTTCTACCACCCTGCATGTTAATATATCCAATGTCTGATTGTGCTGATTTTTTATACCTGTTCTTACGTTTTCTCCTCTTTTTAACCCTGGGTGCCTCTCCTGACTTTGTTGGGTTTTCAGTTACTTCAGTGCCCCCAGGGCCCTCGGTCCCCCCAAAAAAGCAGTCACCGTGCGGCCCATCCTATCCCCCACCCTGTAACCCGTGGCCTCACTGTAGTGAATGCCATCTGCAAAAGGGCGGGAGCCAGCCTCGTACACTTCTCTGTTTACTTCCATGAGACCTACCGCAGCGCCGTGACCGGATTGTGTACTCGTCTGCTTGCGGGTACCTCCGATTTGCGACAGATGGCGCTGCGGCGAGAAGAAAAAAATTGGAATCGAATTTGCATGAAACTCTATGGGAGAGTGCGCAAAATAAACCGACAGCACAACAGTCCGCCATTCAAAATCCACGAGAAACCTTCTCCGTCAGTTTAGCCGGTCGCCACCGTTCGTCCACCCGGAGTGAGAGTTCGAGGTGCTCCACATAGATGGCGATACAGGAAAAGAGAAAACCGAGGGGGACACAATCCGGTCGCTCATTTGGCTCTCGTTTCACCACCTGTCTATCTCTTCCATGGTCGCCGCCATGTTTGTTGGTGTGGACGCCTTGACGCAGTAGGAGGCTGCGCTTTTTGCGACACTCCGCTTGTTGGTTTGTCTTTTTTTAGAAACTTTTGCACATATTTTAGTGCAAGAACGTCAGAAATGCATAGTCACGAAACTCCAAGAACAACACAGATGCAGAAAGTGGCGTAAAGAGCGAAAATCTTGTTTTGTGTGCAGCGCCCCTCGTCTTCACAAGAGCCTGCATATGAGTTTATTTTTTCCCATTTTTATCGCCGGCCACTAGGATTTCGGACATTGATCTATATGGTGTGACGTGTACTGTACTATACAGACCGTATATTATCTTTTAAACAAATTAAAGCGATCGCCCCCTGAAACGGCATTTCATCCGTAATAGAGGACTTCGGAGATAAAGGTCGCTATACCAATTTTATCTTCGAGCTCCTTGCTTCGTCCTCCCTCGTTCTTGTCGGCTCATGCCGCTTTTTGATTGGCTAACGACCGGACACCGCCACGCGCTTCGCCTCGCTTAAGTTGTCAGTTCCCACAACAACAAAATGTTGCTCGCAAAGACGACCCGAACAATATTTCCCAACTAAGGCTCGCTTGCCAACATATCCTAGAGCCAGCTGACAAAAAAAAAAAAAAAAAACACACAAACAAAAAAATGCTCTTAGCATTTTTTTTTCGGCTGCGAGCAGTGTATTATACCTATAAAGCGTGCCGTGACGCTGCAGTTTTAGTCCGCCATTGTGCAGGGGTTTCACAGCTACAAACAGAGGGCAGTATTTCGAAAGGTTTCTATGGTTTTAGCTTCCGATTCTAACGAATTTTGCTAACTCATTCCTTCGTCCAGCCAAGGACCCGGTCGAAGCGCCCCAAAAAGCAAAAATCGATAGGAGCTTGCGCTCAAAAAGGTGCTTCACTCGTTCAACACAAGCCCCCGGTGGGACGCTCACGCAGCGCTCGGCTACGCCAGCGGAACCCTGCGTCACAAACAAATATTTCACAGGGTTTCTTGAGTTATCCCGAAGACGACTCGAAGGCGAAAGCCCAAGCGCCCATGCATTGAAGACAGACACACAATTTACTCGCTGAGTCATCCCTCTTAATGTGCTGAGTGATCCGTCTCAATGTGTGAGTCATCCTTCCCAACGTGCTGAGTCATCCTTCTCTATGTGCGGAGTCATCATCTTAATTCGCTTATTCATCCACTGAGTGGTCACGTAAACGTTTTGGTACCTTTCGCGTCGCCGACGTGTTTTCGCTCAAGGGCTTCGAAGGTCCACCGAACGAGGACACATATAGGGCTTTCACCTTTATCATTTCCGTTGTTGTCGTCCCTATAGCCGTATAGATCTCAGCTCAAGCCGCTAGGGGCGCGGCGGTTGCATCTCCTGCCTATAGGGAGCCTGAATTACGGGGAGTTTCACACCTGCTCCATCGGGGCCAATTGGTTCATGGGCCGCATTAACGCAACACGAGCTACGAGGAGGTGGCAAAAGTGTTTATCGTTCGCAAGCGTCTCCGGATTTCCGCCTGCTTTCACCCTTGCCACTCGACAACGCAGTGCAAGCGCACTTGCGACCAATCAACGCGGGCGATGTCCACCATTAGATTGCAAACGTTCCCTATACTGTTTGCGATGGACCCTCTCTTCAATCTAGGCTCTCTGCTCCTCCCCAGCCCTTTTTCAAGTTCGTCGTTGCGCAAACCTCTTATTCAAAAACGGTGCAAAAAGAAATAATAATAAAAAAAAAAGTAAAGCGGTAGCGCGGTTATGCGTATTACGCATCCCCAAGAAAGAGCGCGCGGCGGGCACTCGGTAATGGCGGCCACGATCTCCCCATCGGCGAACAACGAGCACTCGCAAATCGTCGCCCGAAGACGTGACACGTTCGCTGCGCGTGCGCCGAGAACGCACGCCTACCCTGTTTCTTCTCGGTCGCTCCGAAACTCCGTCTCAGCTCACGACGGACCGCAGCGGAGGCTACGAGCCATCCGCAGCCAATCCAAAGATGCAAAAACGTACCACGTGACTACGCACCCCGCGCGCGTCGCTGCAATGTGTGGAATTCGAACCTGCGCGAACCTCGCGGTTTTCGCGCAGGTTCGAGGTCGATCAGGTTCGACTTTTTTCCGAACTCCTAGCGCGAACTTCGAAAGAAGTTCGACTGAAATTCGACTTTTGCGCGCACGCGCGATAAAACGTTTAAAAACGAGTATGATTCCACCTGTCGAAGGGAAATGTGCGATATTTGTTGGATATATTACTTTATTGCTTCACATTCTGAAAGTCACTAACGCTTTAAAAGTACAGTTCTGTTTTTATATTGTCTGAAAACATTGATAATCATTTTATAAAATGCAACGTAAACTATTTTATAAATTATTGGTTTCGTAAAACTCGAAACTTCCAAGTAGAAGCCCGCGGGCAACACCCTCCATGGGTCGAACTTGGCAGAATTTTACCAAACGTTAGAAGGTTCATCGAACCAGTCGTATCTCGAGGTTCGAGGTCAAATTTCATGTTGGACCAACGCTCGCGACGTCCCTATAGTAGGAAGTAACGTGTCGCAATAAAGGCGTTACTGGTAACGCGTTATTATTATTTTCCTTAACACAGTAATGTACTCGTTAGCTTCGGAATTGCCTAGCGAGAAAAGTAGTTTTGTTACTATATTACGTGGGCCAAGTTACTTCACTCATTACTGTTCATAAAAATAGTCACATTTTCGGTCCTTTAAAAACGCGTACCCCTGCTGCATTTTACAAATCTCATAAAGATACAAAATAGTATAAACTTCTTCTATAACAGTTTAGTTGCTCTCAGAGTCGGTATCCTCGGCTTGTCGCTGCCAAACAATAATAACGACATACAAAGTTACGCGAAACTAACGCAAAAGTAACGCTCGACAGACTTGGGAGATAGCGTTATGGGTATTAGCCTAAATCGAAGAGGTTTAGTAAACCGTGCCCATACTTCCGATAACAATACCCGCGATACCGCGTCGCCTCTTTCCCAGTTCACGCAAGAAGAATTAAAAAAAAAAAAAACTGAAAGAGGCGAGGAACTGACACAGTTCTTTCAACGAGCTACGGCACATTCATATGATGCCCATATCGCACTACGAAAACCACACAGGATTGAAGGAAAACAAAAGTACTAAAAAAAATACTAGAAAAAGATCCTTTGCACAGTCGTCGTATATCGTCATCGCGGGAATCGTTATCGGAAGCGTCGGAGGTATCCAGAACGATCTACTAAAACTTCCCATTTGCGGTACGGTAACGAATCTCGGTAACACGTACATATATGTTTTGACGAACTAAAGCGTAACGCTATTTTGTTACTTATTCTATAGTTAACGGGCCGCACAACCTCCTCCACTCCCTGAAGGTCACGTGACCAGCGCGGGCTGATCTGGATTGGCCACAGCGTCGGCGCGCGGCCCAATCGTAACCTGAAACGGAGTAGAAACGTTACGTTCTTCTTCTTCTCGTTTTCGCATACACAAAACGGAATGAAAAGAAAAAAAAATAAAAGGAGCGAAACGGCGGAGATGTGGCGCGATTTAACGTCGCACGATAGAGGCAGACGCAACCCACACCGCGCGGGCTTTGTGTATCGGTCTGGGAGCGCTGGTTTGGTTTCATCGTGAGGGGGCGACCTCTTAGATTCTGCGCCCGACTTCCTGTCCCCATAGATCAGGATTTTGTCAGGCGCGCCTCGCCCGAGTGAACCAGATACATGGCAGCCCTCTCTTTTCCCCCCCTGGGCTTTGTAGTGCATACGCACTCCGGCACGCAACGCGAGAAAATCTACATGAAAATTCGTGTTCTGCAAAGAGAGAGTGAGAAGAAAATGTTCTCAAGATTTGAAGAAAATATTCCAACTTATACTTTCACACGCGTCAACTGTTCGTAAAATGTAACCTATGATTAACTAGAAAACAATCTACGATTACCGGCTTTGCGAGGTGTTTAGACAAAAACAAAACACTAAATCAACGTTTAAAAAAAAAAGAACTAGCCAATTCGCAAAGTAATATTAAAGCCAATGCAACGGGTCACAGTGAGGCTTGTGCTGCAAAATTCTACCGCCCGGTTAGATTACTATATATAAATCGAATTCCGAAGATATAGAACTGCGAGATATTGGGGGGGGGGGGGGGGGGGGGGGGGAAGGGGGGGGGGGGCATTCAAAACACTAAAAAGGCTGTTTCAACTCCCAGACGACTTTTGTATTCTAATAAAAAAAAAATTGTGTAAGATTTAAGAGAACAGTGACCCATAAGCTCCGCCATGTTTAAGTCTAATCTATTTCAAGCACTCTTCCATCTTCGATTCGCACAGTTGTAACGCCAATCTGTTCGTTTTTTTTTTTTTTTTTTTTTTTTTTTTTACGTTTAAAATTGATCTGGATGTCCATGTTTTCTGACACTACACAAATGTGAAATTTTTGGGGGGGGGGGGGCGGGGGGGGCTTCGTCAAGGTGTTTTTGTGAGTGTTCCTTTTATTCATGTTTTTCAGCACGCCTCCGATATGATGTACTTAGTAGCTGATGGAAAATGAACAAACCGAATCAAGTACAGAGCTTTACGCCAGTCGGACCCGTAAACGGAGTCGCTCCAAGGTGACGACGCCTGGAATGCGTCGTCGAGCGGTGTGTTTATTGTCCCCGTCCCGCCCGTAAATGGAAACTGGTCCCGCAATGGCAACAATTGGCGACACAAAATACCGGCGTGTCCCGCTCTCGGACGTCGCGATCCTGGCGGTTGGTGCTTGCTGACAGTCCCGCCAAAAAGATACGCGGGAATGCGAGTGTCGCCGTCGTCGTAGCGTTTCAACCAACGTTGGTTTTAACTAGGTCTAGGCTGTCGAAACTTTCGTGGATCATCAAAGCTGGAGTGCGAACTGCAGCTGGATGGATGGGTGTTAATGGCCCTACTCTTTGTAACGGGCGGTAGCTTGCGCCACCTAGCCTAAGTCTAAAAAGACAACTATACGATTCCTCTAGCCCTTCTAAGCCAATTTTCTTCCCCTATCACCAGGCGGCTGCCACATCCACCGCCGTTGCTGTGATACCGCCAGGATCGCGGCCGGCGACAACGTGACACTTCTATGACGTCATCACAGAAAAAACAAAAAGAAAAACACTTTTTTTTTTCTTTTTTTAGGATGCCGTTAGCGCACTGCTCGGCGACGCGTTCCAAAATTAAATAGTTTCATCAGATTTTTTTACAATTCTTAAGTGGTTCAAAACAATCTCCCATATCTTCTAGACCAGTGTCTGAAATCCTACACAGCCCCCAGCGATAAAGATGTGAAATAATAATCTCCGACGGAGGCTCTCGCGAAGAGAGCGGTTGACCAATAAAACGAGAATTTTTATTTTTTTCGGCACTCTAGGCATCGGTGTTTTTCTTCAAGCTCTGTGACTATGCATTTCTGACGTTCTGGCACTAGAATATGTGCGAAAATTTCTAAAAAAAAAAAAAAAAAAAAAAAAAAACATAGCCTTGTAAAAATTTAGTTCCCTACTGCGTCGTGGCGTCAGCATACACAAGCATGACGGCACCCATGGAAGAGTTGACGGTGGTCTATACTCGTATTAGTCACATAAAAAGCACACACACACACACACATGTTGTTGGCTGCTTTGCACCACAAACATTTAATTGAAACATTGCAATTTGGCAAATGATTAAAAAATGTTAAATTAAAAAAGTGGCATTTATATGCCCCGTAACGGGCAAATTGTGATAGAAAACTAAAGCCAAAAATCAAATTAACCTGTGCGGTTTTTTTCCATTAGGAAAAACTAAAATAAGCGTCATACGTTGCAAACACCCAGAAATCTACTGTTTAGAAAAAATTAAAATGAGTAATATTTCTTCATTTTTTTAAAGAGTCTATAAGGGGAGTTGAAGCAAGAGCCTGCAGACCTCCGTGGTGCTTTTGAGAAAGAAATGCGAAAAGACCCAAGCACATAAAGATGCGAGTCCAGAAAGTTTAAATAAAGATTTCAAAGGACAAAAACTAAAATAAGCACGCCAAACAAAACAAAAAAAAAAACAACTAGAAAACACAGGTTTGGAACACGACGACATCTATCTTCAAGAGGAGCGTGAGACCTTGAAAAAACCCGCCGAACAGTGCAGCGAACGGCGGCTTCCGCTCTGCGAACTCGAGAAACCGGAAGATAAAGAATGTAGGACGTTCCATCAGTGCCAAATGAAAACCTACTGGCGATCCCGCAGAAAATTGGCGACGGCATTGGAGAACCAATCGCTCCGTGCGTTTTCGATATCCGTCATCGTGTGCCGAACGGGCGATCCATCGTCATGCCCGCTCATCATCGAGCAATTTAACTATCGCCGAAAAACGGTGCGCTGTAATGGAGAAAGCACGGAGGAAACGGTTGACAACCGCTGATCTAGCCAGACTATGCGCTATAACGGGCCTCGGAATACACTGTACAGTCAGAGGCAACTAGAGCTGGTCCAGTTTAGCGCTAACTACTAAAAAAGTTTGCCCTCGAGTTCCACCTGATGACGTCATAGAAGTGTCACAGCAGCGGTGGTGGCAAACGCCAGTTCTGCTACAAGTCGCTCTCCAGCTCGACAGTCTACGGAAGATTCAATAGCCAGGGGTTCGAGCACGAAAAACGCTGGATATCCACATTTATCCATGTACCGCCATCGATTGATCGTGCCGCGGGCGCTCCTATTGGATGCCTGAGACGCGTCGCCATTTTTGGGCTCATGACGCATCCCACATCCAGACGCGCATGCTCCTATTGGTCTGCTGTGGCTACCGGTGACGCGCCGCCGTTTGCCAGCACGATCCTACACTCGTCTTCTGTGGCTACCGGTGACGCGCCGCCGTTTGCGAGCACGCTCCTATTGGTCAGCTGTGGCTGCCTGTGACGCGCCGCCATTTGCGAGCACGCTCCTATTGGTCAGCTGTGGCGGCCGGTGACGCGCCGCCATTTGTGAGCACGCTCCTAATGTTCAGCTGTGGCGGCCGGTGACGCGCCGCCGTTTGCGAGCACGCTCCTAATGGTCCACTGTAGATGCTTGAAGAGACGGGTTCATTTTTGACAGCTGTTTGAATGGCAGTCGCCTCGGGCGGACATTATTCGCAAGTGCGCATACGCTGAGTTTTCACGTGACGAGGAGGAGGGCGTCAAGGCGGAAAGGCCGAGACGTTCACAGACGACCAAACAACACGTTCGGCAATTCCTCGGCGCTCGTACAGCAAATACAGGCCATAAACCACGTGACCCTGATCGTGCAGCTCGATCATGAAGCGGCGGCGTCTGTGACGTCATTTGTTGCCACTTCGGAAACCCTTCTGATGACTGGGCAAAGATAAGACTCTAGAAACACCAGCCGAGGAAGCGTTCCAGGCACCGCAGAGCGAACTAAAGAATACCGCACATCGGCGGTCTCCGGAAACGCTAAAGGCGCTGCTTCACGCATTTGCGTTTAAGACTGATCGACTGCGTTGCTTGAACCTCTTCTGAGACCGCGCTTATACGACGAGAGAACAGACTGGCGCCATCTATCGAGCAGCCCTGAAACATTTCAGATCTGCGTATAACCTTAGACTGGAGATTCTGGAGTATCGGCGAGCTCACTCTCTGTAAGAAACGGTCGCGTATAACATTGTACTTCACGTTTGATCCGGATCGATAATCGGGGCAGGGGTGGGCATTGTGACGGCTTCGGCGAGCCATGTAAATTAACGCGTGAAGGAAAAAAAATTACGTTACCGCATAATCAGGAGGGAAATCTCCCAGGGGCCAACGGAAGTCGCCAGGGCACCCCCTGATGAATCTTTTCCTCGTCCCCCCCCCCCCCCCCCCCCCCCTCCTCAACTTTCGAGGAAGAATAATACAACAACTCGGAAATTAGTTGTAAGATGAAGTTCATCCTCCCACTCCCCTGACTGTCGCCCGCCGTCGACCACTTCCTCCCACGCGTCTCTAAAAAAGAAAAAAAAAAAAAAGAGTTCCGCGGCCAAGCAGTTTCAAAGATCTCGCACCAGCACTACGCGGATGCCTCTCGAGACGCCGAGAACCCACGACCTTTCTCTTTATTTTACTTTTTTTTTTCTGTTTTTATAGTTTGTTTCGAATGTGTTTTTGACAGGAGCTCTCTTTCGGTAACCCTTGTCGCACATGCGCAGACAGAACGACAGCATGACGGGTCGTCTCCGTTCCTTAGTTCGCGGAATTGGGACGTCAATGGCTCACGTCTCGTTCCGCGCCACTCTCGCAACGGTCGATTCCATCGTGTCCGTCCAGATATACCACCGAGATCAGTCCAGGGAGGGGGTTTGAAATGACAGCTCCAGGAAGGGGGTAGAATGACACCCCACCCCAGGAGGTGGGTAGAAAAACGCCCCCACCTCCTAGTCAGGAAACACGGCCGCACAAACACAAAGGCGTTTTTTTTTTTTTTTTTCATATGTAAGTGAAGATTTTGATGGAGTGCGCGTAGGCTCCCTCAAGAGCGATTACACTATTAGAATATACCCTTTTTCAAAATTGCGTGACGTCTATACAGCAGCCGCAAAAGTGAATCGCCATGGCGTTCGTCATCTTTGTGAATTTGCTGTAATAATAATAATAGCTTTATTTAATATAAAAAAAATGACGGGAGCTGAGGGAAAAAGCTGCACAAGCAGCTTGACTAGTTCCAGCCCCCCAAAGGTACGTAGCAGTTGCGAAAACAATGCGCAAGAAATGATACAATACAAGCACTTAGCAAACAATAAAGTGAAACAACAAAAAAAAAAGTCTCACGAATATTAAAAAAAAAGTATAAAATGTTTATTTTAATAAAACATATCCCCTAATCTCACGTGTGCTACAAGATTCTACATCAAAATTATATCGCACAAGCGTGCTTAGTAATGTCGGTAAGGTTCTTGCAATCATCTGAAGGCCATAAATTAACGCGTGATGCCTTTACTACCCAAGGCTCGGAGTGGCGAGTGGGGTATGCTACAGGTCTGTTTCTAAGTGATGCCAAAAATAATAAGAAAGTTATTCGTCTCACGACATTTTGGTTTATACGTTACACAAAGTGGACATGCATAGTTTCTAAATATTTTTAGGACGCACAGACTTTCAAAAAGTTGGTTAGTATGATGACTACAAGGCACGCCGCACACGATTCTTATCACTCTTTTCTGAATTAAGAATACACTTTGGAGATTAGTTTTGGTTGTCGTACCCCAGACTAGATTACAGTAGTTCAGTGGGATACAAATAATGAGTTGCATCGAAGCAACTTAACTCCAGTTGGAAGGTACATAACGATGACGATACACCACTGATACACTGAGCTAAAAAATGATATAATCCACACGTTCAGTCCAAGTCATGTGCTTCGTGAAAATCACCCCCAAAGTTTTAAGCGTACTATTTCAATGGGCGAGAAGTCTAAATAAATATCACTTGGTAGGTCAAGATTCCAATCTTTGGACCCAAAAAAGGTGGCCTCGGTTTATTTTTATTTAATATAAAAAGTCGCCCGTATGTTCTCTGTATTTGTACTAAAACCATTTGTACCAAAATAAGCTTCGACTTGACTAAATGGCTATAAGACTATTTGCACTAGCCCATATTCCGAGACGTTTTATGGTGTCATTAGCTTCATGCGACAGTTCATTACAAGTTTTAGCTGAAAAAAGAAAGGTGAGGGGGTGGGGGGTTATCCGCGTAAATTATGTACCTTACCAGCTGCGCAACCTTAACAATGTTATTAAGATATATACGTTAAAGAGTAACGGTCCCAGCATCAGGGGTGGAACTCGTGAAATGTATTTGGGAGCAGCCACAGGAGCAGCTGAAACAGCTGCCTTGGAGCAGGCTGGGAGCAGCTAAAACTGCTCCCAGCCTGCAGTTTTAGCTGCAGGCTAAAACTGCAGCTAAAACTGCAGCTAAAGATACAAGCAAAAACAAGTTTAGTATTCAGTCAATGTTAGTGTTTTCCTACATAGTCTGGGACTTGTTAAATAGGAATTTACTATAGCCGTGATTATAGGTTATACCAGTCCTCGAAAGTGCGAGGAAAAAAATGAATACTGGAATAACATTATTAAGTGGCAATGGTTCTACAATACAATACTGATGTTGGCTACCTGTATTGGAACCCTGAGAAAATGATTTTTGCTTCTTCCGGTTGATGTCGATCATGCCGTGAATTATCTGGTACGGTTATTCCTGCCTGTTAAGATGTTAAGAGTATTTCTGGTGCCAAGGGTTGCTACAGGTGTGCTTTGTCGAGTAAGTAGGTAACTGAAGCTCACCTATTATATGGCCCGAAAATAAATCGAACCGATTTTCTTTGTATACCATTTCTAGCCTCCCGATGTTCGTTTTGGTGTACGGATCCCAAATTATACTTGCATATACCAGGATAGGGAGCACGAAAAATTTTTTGTATGCCAGTGATTTAGTATCAGGAGCTGCCTGTCGTAATATGCGTCTTAAGGCCCATAGTTTTCTAGAAGGTTCATCTGTAACAGCACTAATATATGTTTGTTTCATTTTAAATTGTGAGTTATACGTATAGGCCTAGATATGTATATTCGTAAACCCGGATCCCCGTCCCGCCCCCAAGCGGCAAGCACACTGAAACTAGACGAGAGACCGAAGAGCGGCAGACGCGTGTGCCAGGAGTCGCACTCGTCGCAAGACGCTGCAAGATGCCGCTGGCCGGGGGCGACGCTGACGCGACCTAGGCGGCGCTGCAAGGCTTCACTAGTAACGACCTTTGGGGGACAAGGCGAAGACCTTGATTTCTGGCTAGTGTTGGTCAGATACAGACGTTTTCAACCGCTGAACCCGGGATCCCTCCATGGGCTCTGCAGCGCGAGCCTTGGCTCCTTGTAGACCATTGGAAGATTCGCCTTCTGCGCTCTGCCATCTTTGTCTGCTAGGCTGTGGAACGCCTTTTGAGCGTCCGCTGTTGATCTGCTGCGCGGTATATCATACGCTGCGCATACGTCCACATACAGCTCAGTGACTCCGCATTTTTTGCCCGGGTGATAAGCTATGGAAAGGCCTGTACACTCCAAGCTGCGGTGCGCTATAGCAAGCTCGGCCACCAATCTCCTCGAATATACGCGTTGAAACATCAAGCAAAAAATGAGTTGTTGCGCATTATTCGAGCGCTGCGCGATGCATAAAGTTCTTACAAGGTCTGGTTATCCAACAGAAGAAACGAGGCGTTTGTAGTGATAAAATAACACAAAGGGGGAAATTAAAAACGTTTCACGACAAACCGGGTTTTTTTGTGCTTTTTTTCTACTGGTTTTTGTGGTAAACACGGGTATAGACAAATAGATCCACAAAAAAGAAGACAGAAAATGAAAAAAAAAAACGGCGCGATTGCGGATGTTGCTTCGCGTTGCACCATCGAGACCACCGACTTGGCCGCAGCACGGGCGCGCGCAAGAATATATCCAGCGCTGTCGAGTGGCCGGAAGGTGTGAAAGTCGGCGGCATGTTTCTCCCCCGCCCCAACTCGCTGGGCAACTCAGACCTCGCCAGACAGCTGATTTACGGTTCGGAGAAGAGGTGGAGAAGCTGTCGGCCGCTCCACGGTTCCCGCCGTACAGTGCGGCAAAGGATCACGGAACAAGTCGCGCCTCACCTCCGGGGCCGCTACGCGGAACGCGTCTCCGACCGGTCCGTTTAGCGTCCCGTCCCGCCCACGCATCAAAAGTGGTCCCGAAAGTGGAAACGAATCACGTCACAAAAGCCGGAGTATTCCGCTGTCGGCTCTCGCGATCCTGGCGGTTGGTGGTAGAAATTCTGGCGAAAAGCACGAGCGAACGCGAGTGTCGCTGTTGTCGCGGCGTCCCAACTCCTGACTGCCGAAGCTTCGGTGGGCTGTCAAAATAAAAAGAGCGACCTGCAGCAGAATAGGCGTCCGCCACGACACTTTCACCACAACTCCTGGAACGTCGCCAGGATCGCGACCGGCGACAGCGTGACGCTTTTTTGACGTCATCAAAAGGAAATCGAGGGACCAATTTTTTTTTGGACGCGGTAAACACGTTAGTCGTAGACGCGTTCAAGGCATCATACCTCTGCAGCGGCGCAAGTCTCGCTGGGCGGGCCGCTAGCAGCAACACCTCCCAGGTATAGCTAGGCCGGATGGCTGAATTTTGTGACGTCACCTACGAAAGGCCCCCACGCGGGGGACACAGATTGAGCACGACTGTGAAGTCAGCGTTCAGCTAGCACTCGTGTTCTCTCTGATTGAACGCGAGTCCCAGCCGAACGCGGACGTCACAGTCATGTTCCAGTCAGTGCTCGCTGTTGGCCTCTGGTAGGGGACGTCAGAAAATTCGGAACTAGGCGGTCTCGCTGTCTCTATCTCGGCCAGTATGAAGGTACGAAGCACTGCTTGATCCATCGTGCATCGAACTTGTGCTCAACGTACACAATAAAAGTAGTTACGTTAAGTTCCTGAGTACCAAGTAAAATGGTAACTGAGTGGAGAACTTAATATACTAAAAAAAAATAACCAGTTTCTTTCAAGATAATATTAAGTTACAAAACCGGTCTTGTCACTCTCGGTCCTACTCGGTCGCAAGTGTGTAAACGGGTCTTTACCCCACGAGCGTGCAGGTTGCGTCCCGTCACTAGCGGCTCGCTCAAGGACAGATTTTTTGGGAACTTGCTTTGTCATTTTTCCTTAGGACCGTGTGTCTTAGAACTTCTTAGGACGACAAAACTCACTGGCGGTATCTATCAAGAAGCTGTAGAACACTTTCAGTGTCCGCAATTTTTTTATTTACTCCTGCATCATTCTTTTTTTCTTTACTTGGCTTGAAAAGCTTTTGACTGTGTCGTAAACGTCCATTTTTGTATACATCTGATCTTGCAAACACAACTAAACTTTCGTTCTAGCGAAATGAAGTTCCAGGGTCAACTCAGAGATGGCGCCAGCGTGCCAGTGTGTTCTCTCGTCTTAAGAGATCTTAAAGAGACACTGAGAGGGTATTTATGCTCGCCAATGTTTTTATTTGTACACATATGAGAGCTCAACTACCCATAACACAATTTGCGGCTCGAAATTCGTTTTCTTTCCGCCCGAAAACCGTCGATCGAGAACTGGCTCCTTTGAGTCGCGCTCACTCTCCACTCCGTGGTCACGTGCTGTTTTCCATGGTTTAGACACAGCCACCAAAGATAATCAAAGTCGGGGGTCATCGAAGGCACAAACTCAATATTAAGAATAGAAAGCAAATATAATACCTACTTTTTGTGGCTTCAAAAACGCTGCAAATACGTTAATTAAAAAAAAAAAAAAGTTGCACAGTTACCTGGTTTTTGGCAACGCTCTCTTCCTCTATACTATATCCACCTCCTCCCCAGTCCAGTTTTAATTATAATTTCAAAAAAATTGCGCTTTCGTTTTTGTTTTTTTTTTAATATACGTGACGCTGTATTAAAATATTGATTGGGTAGTATTCTGACACCATAATGAATCGCCTAACAAAAATTATATTGAGGGGGGGGGGGGGGTAGAGTATCAATGTCCTAAGAAAACGCAAGTGTGTGAACGGGCCTTTAAGGGGTGCCGACATCCATCCCACGACTTATTTTTGTTTCATTCGCTTTCAAGCGCTAAGTGACAGTTTCTGTCTGCGGTGGAATAGTCCTTCAATGTCAACTCTGTCACAAGAACAGCAATCGGTCATTTAAAAAGTTTAACACAGAGCCAGAAACCAAAGTTAATGCGATATCACAGAAAGCTGGCAATGTGCAGTGGAAGCGTCACATATACTTTCTTTCTGCCTTTGTAGATTGCTGCACTTGTAGGAGCAAATGAAGCTATTTATTCAGGACACTGCTACGGGTGGATGTTTCAAGCTTCATCCGTCCGATGCGGAGCGGAAGTTCGTCTGCTTCTTCTACAGGGGTTGCGATGATGCCAGAACGCCAATCACTTCTTGGCTGATTAAAAAAAAAAAATAGTGGGCAGGCTTCAAGGCATCTAACATTGAGGTCTACCCACTATCCTTTCAATCAGAGCCAATCAGAGCTCGGCGTCGTTCTGACGTCATCGCAACTCTTGCGCAAGAAGCAGACGACTTGCTCTCCGCAATGCAAACAAATACGATACCTTAAACTAATCTTCAAAACATTAAATGTTTCGCCAAAAGGCGACTGTTCAAGCTGAAGCCGCGTCGCTAGATCACAGCGTTGCCACACGGACGAATTCGTGCGGATCGTTTGAAAGTGTATTTCGAGAGGGCCGTCGAATCACCTGCCACCCGTCGATTCAAATCGCATGACAACCAAGGCCGGTTCCACATACGGCAAAGCACCGAATCGGCGCTGGAAAAAAAAAAAAAAAATGGGTTGCGTGTTTGTTTACACAGCCTCTTGGTCTGCCTAAACGGGCGACGAGTCTCCCAGCTGTAGATGAGCAATTTAGCCAGTGCAGTACAACCGCTAGTCTGGGGTCTTTAACGTGCATCACGCAGTAGTGATACAGGACCGCACGCCGGTACGATGCTCATCCAGATCGAAACGGGCAGGGGTGGGGATTGAACCCAGGATCCCTGGGTTCCGCAGCGCGAACAAACGGCGCTGATGCAGCTCTTACATGCACGTGACTTATCGCCGATGTGTGGTTCCACAGTGGCGCACGTGACTCATCGCCGGCGTGGTGTTCCACGGCGGCGAGGGGCGATACAGCACCGATGCATCGCTGCGCAGTATGTGCGAACAGGCCTTATAAAGCGCTGGATATTTTACATGACACCTCGCTAATACGCCAGCAATGGTCCAGCGTTGGTCAAAATTGGCGCCTTGAATAAACTTTAAACTCTGTTGCAAATAGGTCCTCACACCACATAAAATCAATGGTAAATTGAACTGTAAGAGTGAATACACAAGTGACTTGTTTTAAGAGGATCGCGAACAACTGTTTTCTGTCTCCCCTGTATGATACAATGTCCAGCGCAGCGCGACGCGCGAGGCGCGTGCTCTTTAATTCCTTTTCATCTAAAAGCTGTACATATATACAACGAGACTACAACTACATAAGGGTCTGTGTTTCACATCTTCCCTTTTCTAACAAGGAAAAGTCAGGTGGCGTAACGTTTTGGTCGAACAACACATCTTCCACTTTTCGTGTGTGTGTGGCTCGTGTCGGTACATGCAGGAACGGACAAGGGTACATTCGGTGTACTTTTTCGATGTTGGGTGGCTTCGGCGGTCGCTTCAGGCATCGGGACAAAGTGTGTCCTGTTGCGGCGAACGGACGTATCGCTAGTGTCCACCCAGTATGATCTCGGCTCCTCAGCTGACATGTGGACAGTGCCGAACTTTTCGAGGTCCACTACCCAGACGTCCGTGTCGATGTTCACGTCGGGAAGATTTCGCACCCCATGGCGGGAATCAAACCAGAGTTTCTGCTTCTTCCTGGTTTCTTCTTCGTACGCCCTTAGTTTCTCTTTGTCTGGGAGACGAGGAAGCAGGCTGTTTGAAGAAGTTGGAAGAGTTGTTCTGATTCTTCTACCCATCAGTAACTCCGCAGGTGAGTAACCGTTCTTGAGGGGGCTGGCCCTGTAGGTACGAAGGGTGTGGTACGGGTCTCCCGAGTTTTTCAGAGACCCCTTGATTATTTGTAGAGCAGCTTCAGCTAGAACGTTACTTTCTGGATTGTGGGAACTTGAAGTTATGTGCCTAACCCTATATTTTTTCGCAAAGACTGCGAACGATGAATCGGGTCCTTTGGAAAACTGTGGTCCGTTGTCACTGATGACTACCTCCGGTATGCCGTGTCTTGCAAAGATGGACTTGCAGTGTGTGAAGACAGCGTGGCCAGTCAAGCTAGTGAGCTTCGCTAACTCGGGAAACCTCGAGTGGTAATCTGTGACAATCAGCCACCACGACCCTCCAACAAAAAAAAGGTCCCGACCTTTTGCCATGGTCTTTTCGGAAACTCCGTGGGCTTCAGTGGCATTTTCCTGTTTCCTTTATGTTGGAGGCAAGTCCGACATGACTTCACCAAATTCTTAATGTCAGCGTCGATTGTTGGCCACCAGACTGCGTTTCTTGCATTCGCGCGGCATTTATCTATGTCCAAATGGCCTTCGTGCAGAATGCGAACAGTTGCTTCCTGGAACGTTTTCGGGATGATGATTCTGATGCCATGCATAATCCCACTTCTGATCCCACTTCTGACACCATGTTTGATAGAATGTCCAGCGCAGCGCGAAGCGCGAGGCCCGTGCTCTTTCATTTATTTTCCTCTACAAGCTGTACATATGTACAACGAGACTCTATATAAGAGTCTGTGTCTCACATCCCCAACAGACGAAGAAACGTACTGCTACACTTTGAATTCAAACACTCCCAGGAAAAAAGGTGTATATTCTTACACCTCTTGTCCCGTATACGACACCCCAAAACTTCATTTCGACGTACAGCGCGCTGACATCGAACAGACGGCCTCAGCTTTTATGAGGCGCTTGAGAGCAGTGAGATATACATATACCTCCTTAAACAGCTAAAATACGTGTCAAAGACTACAGTAAAGAAACGCTGAGGTTTTGCAGTAATACCAAGAAAACCACAATTACGTTTTTTGTAGTCAGTAACACGCACATTAGCTATTTGAATAAGTTGTACCACTCGGCTATCAAGCCGCCAGTGAAAGTTGGGAACGACGGTTCGACCTGAATTTTTTGGGGTGTCCTATATGGGACAAGGGGTGCAAGAATAAACTTTTTTTTTTTTTTTTCGAGAGTGAAGAATTTAATTGGGTACCGGCTTAGTAACTTATTCATATATCAAGACCTCATGCGGTGGCATAAAAACTGGACTACAAAAAACAAACTGGGTTGTTTGTATGTTAATACAGCCTAGAACTCGATCTGCCTCAACGGGTGACAACTCTCCCAGCTGCAGATGGGAAATTTAGCCAGCACAGTACAACCGCTAGCTTGGGGTCTTTAACGTGCACCAGGCAGTAGTGATACACGACAGGACGCCGGTACGGTGCTCATCCAGACCGAAACGGGCAGGAATAGATTGAACCCAGGATCCCTGCGTGGCTGGACTACCAGGGATCCTGAGTATGATGCGAAATATGCTGCGAAAAATCAACGAATTTCGCCCGGCGGCTTTTGCTCAGCGCGTGGCATCAGCACAGTGGCTGCCACGTCGCGCGCAAAGCGAGAGGGCCGTGGGTCGAAGTTCGTCACCTTATTAATCGCATAATTCGCTCCGCAAAATTCAGCCTTTACACTCCAAAAAAAATAAAAAAAAAGGGGGAGGGGGTGGGAGGGTATTTACTATAGGGTGTTTTCACTGACGTAATTTCGTCCATCATTTTGTTGTTGTGAGCTCTCTGGCGCGTACCAAACTCGAGCATTCCAAACATTTACACGACCCCTCAAATGCGTAGAGCCCAGAAGCTTATGTCTTACCACGCTGTTATCATCTCAACCGGTTATGATGTAATCCTTCAAAGTAGTAAATTTGTTTGAAAAAAAACAAACTGACAAAAAAAAATGGCGGATTGACGTCATTTGCAAACAACCTACAATCTGTTTTTACACTTAGTGCACAACGCTGTCAAAGTTGCTGGCGCGAGAAAGGGGGGAAAGGGGGGGGGGGGGGGGTTGATTTCGGAGATCATTTGCACGCGTCTTATATGATATACCCCGTCCACCCTTTAGCTGAGGCTATAGAAGCTCCGCCTTCAACGCGAGCTCGCCGGCTTCCGCAGTACTTTGATTGCGCGTGCCTGCGCGCTCCCACATGCGTTACCAAGGGCAGAAAGCTCGCGCTGAAGGCGGAGTATACTGTATACATCGCAAGAAGAACGCATTGTGCATCGATTAAGCGCCTGTAGTCCATTCATCGGTAATCTTTAATCGATCGGTTAGTCGGCTAATCTGTCTAACGTGCAAGCTAATCAAATTACCAAGGTATCGCGAAATACTAAACGCAACATGATATATTTGGGAAACACGACGTTTGCAAGCTACTACGTACTATTTAAGTAATTGAAAACTGGGAGAGGTTTGTTATTTACCAAGAAATATTTCACTCAAACATAATACAACATAGTCTTCAAACAACAACAAGAAAAAAGCGGGGCGGTACTTCACTGGTGCCTTATCAAGCAGTAGCATCGTAAAAACCGCGAAACAACACACAGACAAATAAGGCGCATATTTTGCAGCAGCATATCGCCAAGCAGCAAATGTACAATCTCTAACAGCCTGAGAAACACGGAGCATGGCGACTCATTCAATCACTTGTTCATTCATTCGTTCAATCATTCATTCATTCATTTGTTCGTTCGTTCATTTATTGGAATAGGATTGCGGCATGAGCCGATGAGCAAAGCGAGCAACTCGTGTCTTTCGATGGTGGTAAACTACAACGTCGTGCCTCGAGCAACAATTTTTTTTTTTCCGATTTTAGTTTGAAATGGCATTAGTCCGACGTGAACGAGTTCAATGCCCACGATGTAAGTTCACGGACAGATGGCTGCACTTTGTTTATCGCCGAGCAACATTGGTGCACAGGCCGCCAAGCAACGACCAACATTGACCCAACACGCTTGTCGGTGATTAATGTCATCTAAAAAATTGTATAAATTATTTATTTATTTTTTAAGGCACGGGAAAGAGGCGCCATTGGCAATTTACGTTCCCGCGAACTTCCGGTCAAACGAAAGGACAAGCAATCTCCACCAATCCTTCTCGTAATATTCATGAAATATTTTATGACCAGTTAGTTCTCCAGATGGTAAGCTAAGGAAGCGAGAAATTTTCCTTTAGATATTTTTTCTAACTCCAGTTAGATGACCGATCCCCTCTCATACGTTGAACAGCACAACATAAAGACCTCACTAAATCCCCGACTTCGTGATTTCCGCAGCACCTCATCGTCCCACGAAATTTGACATCAACAGGCTCGGAAGGCCTGCTGAGACGGAGCGAACGGATACCTCTTGGCAACCAAGAGGTGTGATTCGCGTTTGTAAATAGTGAAAGGATCTAGAGGGGCACCATCTACGTTTATCGCGTGTTGCGGTTATACCGAATGAACGGATAGACAAATGCGTAGACGAACGCCGTAGGTTTCGGAATGAGGCAACAGCTTGCGCCATCTATGGTCGCTGACGGGACGAGAACTGCAAGGCGCCCGCCCCTTGCCTTCCATGTTGCGCACGTTGCCTTCCACAAAAGGCCCACCAGACGCCGAAGCACCGTCGAAGGCAACAAGCTCGCGCTATAGAGACGGGGGCAACCGATGGGCCTCCGCCGTTCTTATCGTGTCGGCGGGCAACGGTCTGTTGTAGTGTCTCAGAGTTCTCAAGCAATTTTAAATCAAGGTCCTAAGTTCTGCCTGGATGTGAAACATTCACGGTTTGATTTGTGCTCAATTGTGCATGTTATTAGTACCAAACTTCCTTCCCCAGAGGATAGAACGACTTTTGTAGATCATTCCTTGAGCACGCTGAGCGTTCTGGTACATTCGTCCTTCCCGGTTGAGCAAAGAAATTTCAGGAGAGTGTCGGCTTTGAAAAGGGAGTTGAAAGATACCGCCGGTTGCTGGCACACTGCGAACGCAAACGCCACAGTCCCAAACTTAAAAAAACTGTGCCCTAAGACAGCTTCCTTTTTACGTCCGACCCGAATGCACGATCGTGTCCAAACGAAGGCAATTGAAACCCAAGGACCGGGGCACTTTGAACCACGCGATGCGACTAATGTGGCATCATCGCGCCAGGCACTCAGTCACGACGTCTCTGTGTAGAAAAAGCAAAAACACAAAAAAACAAAGAAAGAGAGAAAGTACAACGAGGGAAGGAGCAGACGCGGTCATGCGAGACGAAATACAGCTTCTCCAGAAGTCGCGACCAGCATTGTCTGATCCCACGTTCTTCGCCAGACTGACAGGCTGGAAACGGCAGGGCGTTGATTGGGGAACCCGTACAGCACCAAAACTCGTTTGCGTGGGCAGAACGTGCGAGCTTGCTTGCTGCAGACGACAAGGCTGCTTCGGTTGGCGTTTTGGTTGGCCTTTGAAATCGTAGTATAGGTGCTCACGAATAGAAGGACCTCCTTCGGGATCGAAGCTTGTTAAAGCATCTGACACAATCATGTTTCCCGTATACTTGGTCGAGGCCTAAAGGCCCAGCTCTCTGCTCATTCATACCAGGGTGGTGCGGACGTAAGGACTAACAGATTTGGCACGCCTCGCGAAATTCGATTTCCAAACGTACGTACCTGAAATAGGTCTCGCGAACATAGTTTCGAAAGCAACCCTAAGTC
This sequence comes from Ixodes scapularis, assembly GCF_016920785.2. NCBI lineage: Eukaryota > Metazoa > Arthropoda > Arachnida > Ixodida > Ixodidae > Ixodes > Ixodes scapularis. Next base: position 29,103,624 of record NW_024609839.1, read on the forward strand.
TTTTTTTTTTTTACAGCTCAAATCGAAGATGGTAATGTTTAAAAAAAAAAGAGATAGAACAAAAATGGCGGCCGCGCATTTCCTATGCCCTATGCCGGATTTTGGTCGTCTGCACACTGGCTTGTTTGCTTGTTCCCAGGTGGTCATTGTTCATATATTCCTTTAAAGGTATTCATTATCGCGATTACGCCACTCATCGTTAGCCTCTAATATGAACTTTTAAAGTTTTTTTTTTTTGCGTTGAGCAAGTTATTTGGGAGCGAAAGCTCGATAAACCAGTGTGCAGACGACAAACAGGATGGTGTAGCACATAGGAAATACGAGACCCGCAATTTTCTTCATTTCTAAAAGTTCACTGCCTTAAAATTGACCTCCCCCCCCCCCCCCCCCTTCCCCCCCCAAAGAAAAATATATAAAATTAACGGCGAAATGACGTTTGCACGCCTAATTACAGGTAAGTATGTCCGTTTGGAATTCGAATCTTGCGAGGCGTGCCAAATGTGGGAGTCCACACGGCCGCACCCTGTACGTTGTGTACAAAAGGCACGGTGTACGCTGCAGCAGGTAAGGTGGCAGAATTGCGCTAATAGTTCGTAAATAAAATATTAAAAAAGCAATAAATAAAAATTATTTACGCCGAACTACGAGTTGAGTTGCCACAATCGCATTTGTTCAGAATCTTTGTTTTCGGCTGTCTCTCGGACACTTTCTCATCCCTCGAAGTCGGAAATTGAAGTAGTCGCTAATAAAAAGTCTAAAGGCCTACTAAATGTTCCAAGCAGGCTTGCTTCAAAAACATGTAAATATGTGTGCAGTTTTTGTGTGACCGATGTGACCTTCGTACATGGAAAAAGCATGCCTCAAACAGTGTATGCACACTGTATTTTGTATCACGTATTAGCAGTTTGACGACGGCCTAAGGTCCACCCCACACATGCCCACCTCAAATTAAAGTGAGGCCGTTACTCCGCCGGCAACGAGTCTGCACCAAATGCGTCGCTGATATGGCCTCAAGCTTCTACACATCCTTAGATGCCCCCTCGAAAGCGTGTCTTCACACCTCGGTCTTTCTAGCGCCGCACGAACTCGTATCTTTGACGTTACTTCGCGGCAGTGGCGCATTTCTCGACGTTTCACGCGCAAACCGCGTGCGCATTTGGCTGCTCGTGCTTCTGTCTCCGATGGCAATCGGTTCGCCGAACGACGTTTCATCGACAGTTCGTTTCATCGAAAGGCTTCCCGCGCGCGTACGTTTTGTCGAACTTGAACCCTGCTGTTTTCGCCAAAACCTTTGTGCGTCTTGTCTGGTATTACGGGCGAAAAGAGAGACAGAGAGGGGGGGGGGGGGGGGGGGGGGGGACTTGGGGCTCGGGTAAATACGCCTCAGTGGATCACGCGCTAACCTTTAGCTCCTAAACCTAATTACGCACTTCATAAAAAAAAGTGTTGATTTGGAAACGTCGCAAGAGCATGTGCGTACGAAAACGCTAGTGTCGACGAAACGCGTGTCTATGGAAGGTTGTCTACGAAACGTGTTTCGACCAGAATAGACAAAAATCAAAAGTTATTTTTAAATAAAAAATACAAAAAAAGTTAACATGTAAGTTAGATTAATTTGATTTAAATCACTGTAGCTATAAAATAGTAATTCTTTAACACTATACTCGTTCTCACCTCGTGAACCTTAGTGAAAATATGTATGTGCGTGCATCTTAGATTAGTTTTGTTATTTTATCAAGACGTAGACGTTTCAAGCCCCAAGGCATCGCTCCCTCCTCCGACAACCAAATCTTGCAAGAACTACGAAAGAATTACTGTAAATGTATAGTAGCTTATTTAACAAGTTTTTATTAATGTAATCGCCGCCATACTAGAAGGAAAATAGATTTTTATTAGTTAAAAAGCTTTATATGAGTTGGCTTTCGCGTTCTGACTTGATGTCAATTGAACATTATTGAGGAGTTTCAGCGACGGTGTCACCGCCCTGGCGGCCGGTCGCCGAAAGAGAACGAGGGGGATAGGTTCGCTGGGCGGTGGCTTTGTGTATATGCGTTGGCCGCGAACGTAGGCTTATAAACTTCGGCAGCAAGAATATTACGCGGCTCTAGTGTTTCGGCACGAGCAACAGAGGTGACACGATCTGCTACGACCAGCTACGACCACCCGCCGCAGCGATGCAGGCGTCGAAGGAGCGCAACCTGTGTACTACGCAGTCAGCCGCCGTCGCCCGACGCAGATCGTTCGGCATTCAGGGCTTTCCGCCCCGGGTTCTTCGCTTGTACTTGGAACCGAGTATTATTTCCTGTGCTTGTGTATGTGCTCAGTGGCTGGATATGGACCTCATAGAGCAGTTCTTCAGACTCAACAGCGATTCAAAGTTGACGGCGGAAGGGCTTGCGGCAACGCTTTCGGTTGGTGCACGGCTGCGACGACTACACGGATAAATTTTAAGATTGGTGCTAGCAAGGTGGGCCATAGTCGCTTTATGTTGACACGATTTTGAGTGTAAGTACTCCGTGCAAAGGCGAATCTATCGCGTTTCTAATCCACCTTTGTTTTTGTTGTTTTTAGCACGCACGACCGACTGCTAAGCAAATGCTTCTGTACCGATCACGGAGTGAATGTCTTCGGCCTTACATTGCGAAACGCCGAATAAAAAGTCATATTCGTTCAGCAAGAACACTTCCCTTTCGAGTGACCTTCTGATTGATAATTTCTCCCGTACTTAAGTGCTTTAATCAACACGATCGATTAAGTTTGCTTCCCTAGTTAGGACATTTTTGTGCTACATGCGGCACTAATGCTTGGCACGATGTTTGCCACTGGTGGTATTGTGAATTGGTTTACTTCCAAAGCTAACAGTGTGACACGTGGGACCATTCAATTTGCTAAAAACGTGATGATATGGGAAGTTTCGTTGCATAACTAGCGTTTTACGTTTAAGATTGATAAGAAACATGCTCATGTGATGATGCATGTCTACAGCATAAGCTTTGCAGATCCAGAATAGGTGTGCTATAGGCTACAGCCTCAAGGTTTTTAATGGACCAAATTGGTGACTACACAGCAATAAATGTTGTGGTGAAAAACTGCCCATTGACTCGGTGAGTTTTGATTGTGACCATTGGTGTGCTGTTGGCAAATTAGATAATGGCACACCTTTTCCCTGACCATCTGGCTTCAAGGGGCATTGCATCTAGATGTGCTCAAATATCTTTATTTCAAGGTTCAGTGGACCCCTCTGCATCATTACAGGAAGGCAGTCTCAAGCCACAACAAACAGCAGTGAATATAGACGCTTTACACACGCGCCAAATTGAGCCGCCATAGCCGCCCTTCTCTTGTCTTACTGAGATGCCGAGCCACTGAAGCCGGCGTTGACGAGTCTCCACAAGGGCCTATGCTGGGGAGAAAGACACAGTAGCACTTAAAGTGACAATAACCTGGCCTGCTGTGGCAATGGTGAAGTGAAGCGAACGAAATAAGAGGGAACAAAAACTGAAGGTCAGTTATGGCGGCGTCCATGCACAGCTGCTGCAAAGCGTCTATACAATGCGTAATAACAGGCACCAGTGTCCAGGCGTATAGTCCGCAGTAATCAGTTTGAGCCTAAAAACGTTTCTGTTTTGTTTAGATAGTTTGCATTTGTTGTATAATCCGCAGGGCCCGATTTCCGCGCCCAGTGCATAGTCCGCCAAGCTGGTGCGTTGTGTCTTCGTGCTTTTTTTCCTGGGTGGCATTTTCTTCAGAAGTTCTTCGGTGAACGCTATTGAGCCTGAAGAACTGCTTTTGAGGCCCATATCTAGCCACGGAGCACACACAAGCACAGAAAATAACGCTCGGTGCCAAGTACAAACGAAGCACCTGGGCGGAAAGCTGTGAATGCCAAACGAGCTGCGTCGGGTGACGGCGACTGACTGCGTTGCGCCCCTTCGACGCCTGCATCGCTGCGGTGGGTGGTCGTAGCTAGTCGTAGCGAGATGATCTTCATTTTAAGCAAGAAATCTTGTTATACCATAGTCAAGATATGTGTGCAAGTGTTCGACGACGTGGGCTCTCTCACGTTGGTGCAGTTGTCATCAAGAAAGGTGCATATCAACAATGTTGCGTGTTTGAGACTGAAACTATGACGCACACTTATCTAAACCTAAATTTATCGGTCTGCGGCTACAAACATTTTCGTTGACGTTGCTTAGATGATGTAACCATTCAGGCCTCGCATTAAATGGTGTTGCGACTCTTCGGTTGTGTATGAAAACCTATTTTTGCTTAATAAAAGACATTTCCAAAAGGACATGTGTCTTCTGCTGATACATATCTTCCAATTTACAATGCAGAGGCAAACAGAAAATGAACTGCGTACATCTACCACTTAGCATAAGCACCTTTGGCATTCATTCTTGAGCACACTCAAATATCAGCTTAGTTTGGTCTTGTTTTAGAAGCTTTGCCCTGTTCTGTAAAAATAAAACAGTTAAAAAAGCTTTACCTTCGTTCTCCTTCTTGCATTTAATACAGACTTGTTTGTCAGCAGATATCACCGTGGCACATACAACTCGAATGACCGATGAGACTATTGCTATTACAATAAAGCTTTCCACAAGAGCCAAAACGAGGCTTGTAGGGGTGCAAAAGCACATAGAAATGAGATTGGCACTTCCGGGAATTGTTTACATTACGCGTAAAAACAGGACGACCGGCGACCAGCTGATCGCAAGATAACACCAAGGATACCGATGTTTCGATACGCAGGATAAAGACCTCAATCGTCCCTTGTATGCAGCAGTTGTCATACTTTCTATCCAACCGCTTTTTTGCTCAATTAACTAGAACAACCGAAGAGTTCGCGACACCTTTTAATGCGAGGCCTGAATGGTTACATCGTCTAAGCAACGTCAACGAAAATGTTTGTAGCCGCAGACCGATAAGTTTAGTCTTAGATAAAGTACGCGTCATAGTTTCAACGCGCGAACATTGTTGATATGTACCTTTCTTTGGACCCGCGTACATTCGGTTCAACTTGATGACAGCTGCACCAGAAGTGAGAGCTCACGTCGAACACTTGCACACATATCTTGACTCTGGCAAGATTTCTTGCCTTCAACTGGCTTGAAGACTTCATCTGTAGCATCACGGTAGGTCTTGGTTGAAACGATGATCGTCTCGCACACGGCAACAAACAGAGAACTACACGCTTTGTTTTATTTATACGCTACCGGTCTACGGGCGTCGCAAATCTATCCCCCTCTTGTCCGCCATGTTGGATCGATCGGAGCGCCCCCTATATTCGCTGAAACTCCTCAATTACTTCTCAAGTATTTCTTTTGCGTTCCGATTTCGTTAGGCTGTTATGTAGCTGAGAAACGGACTGGAAGGTAAAAATCAAGCTCAATGCTCCGATTTGCTCAAAAGAGCCATTCGTTTTGCTTGTGCTCAGCCCTATATCAATCTTTCTTGCTTGGTGATTCTTCGATATAAATACACAACAAATGCTCCTAATAAAGCGTCAAATGATAGGCTAGTCGTAAATTTAAAATATTTTCTGGTTTGTTTTGGCGGGAAACGATACGGACCACTTGCCTGTGTCACATTTAACTTGAGCTTAGCAGAAGAGTTGGGAACATGCTCGCGTTGTGGTCGGCGTCGCTCGCAATGAGAGGACCTTGCGCATATGTGCAGTGCCCAGAGTTTTCACTTAACTGCACGCTTGTTTGCATGAAATGGTGGAGCATTAGGCAGAAGGACAATTGGCAACGATAGAATGCCTTCGTGGGCGCCAACAAGCAAGACAGACACGCCGGTAGTGTATTATAACACGGTGCGGCACGGCACATCCAAGACTTAGTTGTCCCCTGCCCCAGATCAGACAACCAGAAACACCGATTCCTCACCTGCGGACGGCGCAGTGGAGCACTCCTCAACGGCGACGATTCTTCAGCCAGCGTCACGGTAGAAGACTCGGCACGCGAGGTCCGCTCGCCGTCACCAGGCCGATCCTGATGCTGCAATCCCGGCGTCGGCGGCACTGGCGACGGCACGGGAGTTTGCACGTCGGCGTTGCGAGGCATCCACGACACCGACGCTTCCTTGCCGGCCGCATCCGAAAGGTCCGAGTCACACATGAGGAACGGCGACGTGTCCGCACCGGTGAGCGGGTAGTTGGCACTGATCTTTCGTCGCGGAAGCCCAGCTTCCGGCACGGCTTCGAGCGACGAGGACCCTTTGAGCTGCGTGTCGTCCAGGGACAGACTGTTGGACAGGTGAGCGGGTCTCGACCGGGGTTCCTGATGCGACGCCGGCTGCTGCTGCTGTTGCTTCTGCACGGGCTGCGCGGTCGTCGTCTGCCGCTCGGCCGAGAGGAGGAAGCTCAGGTCTTCGCAGAAGGCCGTCTTCTGTTTCTCGCCGGACTTGCGCATTTCTTCTTCCAGCATCTCCCCGTACGGTCCGCGAAGACGTTTCTTGGAATAGCGTCGCTGCGGGCTGCAAGTTCGCTCGGTGTCTGACGTGGCACGTTCAGAGTCCGAGAGCGGGGCCGGGGGTGCGCGGCTCAGGGCGGCAGGGCCCGAGTGTTGCCGCTTGTGCAGAGCCGCGGGGCAGCTCAGCTGGGGCTCGCTCCGGCAGCCGCCGGCCAGGAGGAACTCGGGCAGTTCCACGGAGGTCCCCGTGTTGTCCGCGCTGGGGTCGCTCAGGTGTTTCTTCTTGCACTTGGTCTCCTGTCGCTGCTCCGAACGCTGTTCGGGTCGTGAGGACAAGCTCTGCACCACGTCGCCGAAGGTCTCCCCCAGCGCTTCGCTGGGGCAAAAATGGCTGTCGGCGAGGGACAGGTCGCTGGGTTGCTTCTCGGGTCTGCCCCCGAGGGACTTCAGCCCGTTGCTGTCCACGGAGGAGAAGGCAAGCTCCTGTTCGGCCGTCTTCCGCTGGGGTGGGTACGTGAGGGAGCGTCCGGTCTCCTTCTTGGGACCTTCCACGGGCGCAAGCCCCTTGCGGCGCTTTCGTTTTTCGGGAGGTTGTGGCGGACCTCGGGTCCCGTCGTCGTCGATGGGGGCGAACCGGCATCCCGACCGCTGGGGCACCCTGCCCCTCCGGTCCGCCGCGGGGGGCGACGTGTCCCGCTGGTACGCGGTCTCGTCAACAATGGACTCGACGGCGGAGTCGAGGCTCAGGCTTGACACCGCGACGTCGTCCAGCACAGTCCTGGCGGCCGGGCTCGTCCTCGATACAGCCGCAGTCCCGCGCACCACGGTGGCTGTCGTAGCACCGAAGGAAGGCCTTGCCGTCGCTGCCTTGCGTGGCAGCGTCAGAGTCTCCCTGGCCGGCGACGAGATGGGCAGCTCCGACGTCGAGAAGGATGCGCTGCGGTGCACGGCGGGCCTTCGGCTCCACGTGTCCGAGGGCCTGCCCGGTGCACCGACGGGGCTCTTCAGCTTCTCGGTGAGCTCACGGAGTCGCGACGCCGTCGTCGTCGTTGTCGTCGCCGCCGAGGAGTCGCCGGCGGGCGGCGTCGTCTCCATGTCCGCGGGGGCCTCCGGTGCCGCGGCGGCGCGCTTCTTGCGGTAGCGCGAGAAGTCAATGGACGCCAGGATGGACTTGATCTGCTCGATCTCGAGGGCGTCGTCGCGGGCTCGCCTGGCCAGCGTCAGGTAAGCCGGCAGCTGAGGCTTGGCGCGCACACGGGGCGAGCTGGGCTGCGAGCGGGCGCAGCGCGAGTTGAGCCGGGACGCCGCCTCGCCGGCGTCCGGCAGCATCACGGGCCCATGGTGGGGTCCCTCCAGCTGGCTGCAGATGTGCTCCAGCGAGCGCAGGATGGCGTCCAGAGGACCCGCGCCGCCGGAGGCTCCGAGGGCCGAGTCACCTTGCGACGAGGGGCCCAAGATAGCGCCGCTATTCTCGGCCCGGGGCTCATCCGAAATAGCGGCGGAGGAGGCCTCGGGGCCCGGGGCGCGGCAACACAGGGCCTGCCAGGCGAGCCGCACGTCGGCGCAGCTCGAGCCCTCGTCCAGCGACGCCAGGGGGCCCTGGGTCTCCCGCAGCGGGGTGATCGCGGGCGCAGAGACCTTCTTGCGGGGCACGTGCGGCACGGCCAGGCGCTGGGCGGCCGCCTCGCACAGGCACTCGGAAGTCGGCTGGGCGCAGCAGTGGCAGGGGCCGCCGCGGGCCCCGTCGGCCCCGGGCTCGGAGTCGGCGCGGGTGAGCCCGAGGCGCCCGTGCAGCCGCGACTTGGCGCTCAAGGTGGGCGAGCCATGGTCGCGAGCCGCGCGGGCTTCGAGCTCCCGCGCGAGCTCGCGCACGGACACGCGGCGCTCTGTCATGGGACCGGCGCGGCCGTCCCGTCGTCGTCGCTGCGCCGGCGGGGTCGGAGGGCGGATGACAGCATCCTCGCCAGCTGGGACCGCCGGCTCCGCTGACGGGCCCGCGGCGTGGCGGAGCCCTCAGCTGCCAGCTCGGCGCGCGGCGGAGCGAAAGAGGGACAGGACCTGCGGGTTGGCCGCTCCGGAACGGGTCGGCGGAGAGGCTCGGCGTCGTAGTGGCGGGGAATCAACAGGTTGCCCGGGTCGGAGCGGTCAACTCGCTGCACTGGCCCGTCGCTGCTGGCGCTCGACTCGGGCTGCGGGGCGGGCGGCTGGCGTCGGCATGGTCGCGGAGGGCCCTGGGTCGCCGTGGGCCGCGGACACCGCCGCGGCGGGGGATCGGGCGACGGCAAACGCCGACGGGGACGCGAGAGCGGGATGACAGCGGCAACAACAGGCGGCGGGAGGCGCCGAGGGAGCGCTGGCAGCATGGCGCCGCGAATGTGGTGCGCGGCGCCGCCGAGAGATGGAGGCACTATACCGCCACCTCTTTCGGTGTGCCTCGATTTTAGAGGGGTACCAGGCGTTCGATCGGGACACGTGGTTTATGGGTTGCATTAGCCATATGATGTGCAAGGAGGAGGCGCAAGCGTTGATCGTCTGCAATCTCTGCCGTCTCTCGGCTGCGGAGCTCCGCTGACTCTTTGCCGACTCCGTCTCTCCCCTCGTTCTTCTCCTTGCCGCTTTACGATGCACGCATGCGTAGGGAGGTGCACCCGGTCTGAGCAGAAGGCAACGTTGGCAGGAGGCGTCCGCCATTAAATTGCAAGACCTCTCGGTGGTTTCGAGTTGCGCCCTCTGTAAGATCTGGGCTCTCCAGCCGGCCCGCGTCTTCCGCCGCCCACACTGTGTCGCTGGGTCGCTCCTTGAATCGGGGCATTAGCCGCATCAATTTCTCAGAAATGGGCACTCACCTTCGTTTTGAAACTCTCGGGCTCTTTGCGCGCAGCGACGGGAAGACTTGTGGACGTTTCTTTGTTGAACGACGCTGTCACTTTTCTGTTTGCCGCTTTTTTTTTTTTCCACCTTTGCGGGTTACGACGCTGTGTACGTTTGCCTGAGTAAACTTCATGGAACGGGTACTATCTTCTTCGTGATTATCCGCTCCACCAGAACAATCTCAATTCTTTGATGATGCAGTTTGCTCATGGTATGCAACAGTGACATAGGACCTCTCCCTAATTTCCTACGGGAAGTACACTGCACAGACCTATGGCACACACACACATACCGGACGCCCCCCCCCCCCTTTCCCAAATATTTTTCACCCCATCATGATTGATCATTTTGAATAAACACCTTGTCTGCAAAACTTGGATTGTTTTTTTTTTTTTTCTTAATTCCTTTTTTTTTAAAATCGCGTCAGCATTTATTGTCTTATAGCATGTACCCGTCTTTCGTGTGGACGGCCGTGGTTTGGACTGAACTGGACTGGAATAAAATTGAAGACTGAGCTAGTTGGTAGTTGTTGAACATGGTGATGAAAAACGACGCAAACGACAAGGACAAAATAGGAACATGCACGACGAGACATGACACCACAGGACACTTCCACATCGCTCGTCCTATCGCGTAGGTTCATATTTTGTCCTTGTCTTCTGCTCTGGTTTTCATCACCATAGACTGGACTGTTTCCGCGAGGCCGATGCGCAGTTCCCGCCGTACTCTCTAGCTTCGTTCGTTCCCCTCTCAGGCGCACTTCCAACGGGCGGGTTAAGTCCGCGCTCTAGCTGTATGTACTCCTACTACGATGCTCCGAGTTTCATGCTCAGAGTGCAGAAACGTAACGTAGCATTGCGTACGGGAGCGCGATACACCGAAACTATGGACGAGCCGCATGAGCCACTTCCGATCGCACGGTTATGAAGAACCCGGCATCTCGTGGATACGGGTGGCAGAAGCCGAAATTATTGCCAAGATAGATTAAAGGCCTCTGTGAAGCGGCGAAACGCAAAGTAAAAAATAAAAGGTGGCGACGTTAGGAAATTTCTACAAAAGTTTTAATATTCCCGAAAGGTTCCAAGGCTCGTTTCATACATATTTGCGGAAAGTTACCTTGACTGATGTACTTATTGACCATGCACGCTGTTCAGATTTAAATGGAAGACAGCGTTCTTGAACCCGCTTATTGACGCAGGGAGCTGTCAAACTTGTCAGGTGTTCCGTGCCGTCTTGCAGCGTGAGGCGGAACCCGTCATCTGCCACGCCGATACCGGCACACCAACGTTCAGTAGATAGCACGTCGGTTCGTTTTCAGGCGAGATGCGTGAACAAACCTTTTCCGCAGCGCTAACCACTGTTTCGGATTTTCAATTAAAGTATTTAATGTGAAAGCATTAACTGGGTCTTATGGAGCGATCCTACGCCACCAGCTTTGAAGCCGCGCCAAACGGCACCTTAAATCCTTTGTCCAAGTGAAGCCAGCACCCAGTTATGAAACCACGGGAAAAGCCTGGACAGCGGCACCTAGTTTCCCCGATCCCAAAGGAGCGCAGTAAAGCTGCTGGATGTCGGCTTCAATCGCACTGGTTGGCGCGCGTCATAGTTTCAAGAAACGAGGCTCCCATTGGCCGCTGCGCGTCCGTTTCAACCACCGCCACCTCATCGCGCTGCGTGTCCTCGAGGCAGCGGCTCCACCGCTCCATGCCCAAGGTCAGCGCGCCGAGGTTGTTGTTGTTGTTAGAACGTTCTTTATTGCCCTGTTATATATAATATATGTATGTATATATACCATACACACATATAATGCACCATTGTCGTCTGCATCGGGGCGGGCCTAAGGATCTGCCGTTGCCGTCATGGCGGTCTGGGTGGGTGTTGGCGCCAGCGCCTCCGGCTGCTGCAAAGTCGTCCAACGGGGCCGTCGTTGTCGTAGACGAACTCCGCCAGCTTTGTCCACAGCACGGAGAATATCGTCTTGCCACGACTGGTGGGCAGAATCCAATCGAGGACAGCGCGCGCGCTCGACCGTCAGACAAACAAGGAAGCGGAAAAGCGGCGTGCATGCTTTCGCATTCACAACTCATAAGAAGTGCTCAGGTGTACCTCGAGCCTTTTTTATTCGCTGGGCTAAGCATTTTAAAAAAAGGGCAACGGGCCGAATGGCTTCTCATTTCGACAACTCTTCGGTCGCTGTGCAATCGGCACGCTACCGTTATAGATGAATTCGTTTTCAGGCGAGATGCACAAACAAACGTTTTCCGGAACACTAATTGCTGTCTTGGATTTCAAATCAAATCGTTTTTGCCCGCTGGTTTAAGCACTATTCAACTATAAAGAAGAAGCGGTCCGGCTGCGCGCCCTTCTTCTCGGATGGTCTCGAAGGTCTCGACAACAGCGCAGCCATCTTGTTTGTGGACGTGACGTCATGCTGCGCGTAGAAGTCACTCGCGCTCCGAGAAATACTCGGTGCATGAAGAGCGCACTCGATTGTCTGTCCCCGGTGGCACTCCTCTCCGTTTAGTGAAGGGAGCACTAAACCTTCGCGCTTCGGAGCACGGACAGCGGGAAAGGAGCGAATCTTGTGGCAGTGGCGCGACGGTTTCGGCAGCGCAAAACCGAGGCGCAGCGACGACACCACTTGCGCGAAACCGCCGACATCCAGGAGGAAGGATCGACTCTTCGAAGACAGCTGTATTGCGGGCCGTATACGCGGCGAACGAGAGAACCTGTAGTGGCTGCATTGAAAAACCGCCGACGCCCTGGAGCACAGGTTAGCTCTCCGAACAGAACAGTACGCGGACCTTTGCGAGGTTGGAATTCCCGTCCTTCGCAGAGTCAGAGCCCCCGCGCTAAATGCGAACACATTTCGTCGAGAACGAGCGTAACGACAGCGGCGATTTCGGCATAATTTTTGTTTTCTTTCTTCGCGAGGCGAAGGTTGCCAAATGTTTGATCCCCTCACGACGGCACACCTCGGAGGAAATATACACTTTAGAGGGGTTGACGTGTCTCGTGATTCCTGCAATTAAATGTTCCCTGGGCGAGACATTGAACAAGTCTAATGTGATCAATGCCACCGGAGAAACTCACAAAGGCCTCTAATTCGGGGGCGCGTTTTTCCGCATAGGAAAGCACAACCCCCCCCTTTCCTCTCTCTCTCACACAGGCACACACACGCACTCACACGCACACACACGCACACACACTTTACAGGGAATTCCGAAAGATGAATCAGAACCGAACGCAACGAGTGAAGCTAACAAGCAATGCTGATGGTAGTTGAGAGAGGAAACGACCAGAGCCGGCTGCAGAGCCGCTCTCTGACTGGAATGATGAGTGGGCAGAGGATGCTGCTTTTGTCTCCACTGCACTCTTCGGAAGCGTTTGAACGCTCGCGTCCGGTTTTCGGTGTTCGGGTTCCGACGCCTTCGAACAGCGAGCAGAGACGACGGTTTTTCCCCACTAATCACTCCAGTCTGAACACCGATCTCTGATTCCCTCCTCTCCCTCAATTTCTAGCCGCATAATGTAATTACGAACGAACTCTGGGCGTAGTCATCGAACATAAGACAGCTAATCGCCCGGACCGCGCTTCGGCGCTACCCGTGTGCATCAATTAGCGACCCATTGGGTTCACGCATGATGGAAGAGTCGATTTGTATTCACTCCATCGCATGGTGAACTGGCTCCTTACTGCCGAGCGGACGTGGCATAGGGAGGGTGCCCACGCTCCGTTTCAGTTTAGGATGGAGCACAGCGGACGCTGCCAGCCATCTCCGCCAATCCGGAGCGGCTAACGCGTCACGTGACCCAATGCTCGCCCGCTTCTTTCTACCATAAGTCACGTGACATTCACGCGGCCCTGGATTGGCTCCGCTGGCTCGTAGCGTCCGCTGCACTCCGTCGTGAGGTGAAATGAAGTGTAAGTCGGGCTGCGAACGTATATCACTGCCACCAACTGCCCAGAGAGGCTCGGTTCGCAGTACGTGAATTTAAACCAGCACAAACTAACGAAATCACTTAACGTTATTGATGTTGCTGTTGATGTTTTCATTTTTAAGCGAACGCTTTATTGAGCATCAAGGTGCACTCGACAGGAATATACCGCTGGCTTAGTAATGTATCGAGCCACCTATTTAAATGTGCAGGTCAGTTGATTGGACCGATGTATCCGTTTCTTTGTGCTACTGCGTATTGTAAATTTTTTTTTCACGGAGCCACGCAGTCGTAATGGACGTTTTTTGAGTAACGAGCACCATGGGGGTGGGGGGGGGGGGGGGGGGGGGGGGAGGGAGGGCAACGGAAGAGGGGGAGGTTTCTGCGAGTAAAAAATTAAAAGGCAGCCCAACGTGCGTCCGCTCGTCAGAACACATTGACACCGTGGTGTTGTATAGGTTTTCATCGCTTTTAATGCCCCATACAACCGATGCCAATAACCTATAGAAATCAAAGTTATTATTATTAATATTATTATTATTATAATTATTATTATTATTATTGTTGTTGTTGTTGGAATAGTTAAAAAGACGACATACGCGCAAAAATAGATGTACACTTATGTTGGTTGTGTAGGTCTGTGTTCTCACAATATGGTGACAGCGGAAAGAAAAGATAAGGAGAGAGGGCGTACTTATGCGCAGAGGCCTACGGGAAAGATGTTTATTGAGTGGTCTTCTCTGACGCTGGAACCTTTATTTTGAGAAGAGTGCCAGGTGCGGGTCAGACTCCAGCGCTCTGCGGACGTTGTTCTCCGAGCGGTGAGCTGCAACACCGTTCCCTGTTGCTTCCAGTACAAGTCCGGACGACGGGCAGTTCTCCTGGTCCTTTAGCCGATCACTGATGTAAGTTCAACCAGAGCCGGATGGTTAATTTAAATTGCAAATCACAAGATGTAGCAACATCTCAGTCAGATATCAACTATGATGGCAACGAACAAACATTGTCAATTGAGTTAGTGGATGTTTCCATACACATACTATGATTGTCTTTAATTGCTGCTTTAATCACGTTGCTTGACGATTTTATTAGAAACCATAGGATGAGCAACCGAGCGAGCAATTATTTTAACCCAGATATCTAGCTACTAATCCAACAAAACAAAACACGAAGAAGGCGATCGGGCCGGCATGTCACCGTTGCGCCGGAGGTGTGTGTCTAATCAAAAGTAAAAAATAACCCAATGTCTTTGCATATTCGTGCACTTGGTGACTTTCGCTCCTGCGACCTTTCAAAACACACTATACACGAACTCAATTCTCCTACGTCACGCCGCGGTGGTGGCGCGCCGGACGCACTTCCGGTCTGGGGCGGTGGGCAGAAGTCGCCGTGCCAGACATGCATTCCTGTGTTCCTTTGGAAAAAACGAGACAAGAAACCTGCATTCTCGTCAGAATACCGCGATGGGGGCTGTACCAAAAGAGTCTGGAAAGGTTTGAAGATCAGTTTTCATGTATTTTTGCACCCTCCGTTCGTCCGAGAACGTGGATAGTAGCCGTGAAAACGGCAAACCAGACGCTGTCGAACTACGATTGCGTGTGCGGACCACAATTTGTGGTCGCCAGATGTATTTGCTTTGTTCCAACATAAACGAGAGAAAACCCCCAAGCTGTCCGGACCACCCACGGGTTCAGTGCGTCTTCAAATTCACACGGCCGCCTGATCGTTCGAACTTTCGTCTGCTCTTTCAAAGTTGTCTGCTTTCAAGTTGTCGTCTGCTCGTTCAAACAAAAGCGGCCAGTAGACCAAACTTTGACCCGGTGATTGCAATAAGAAGTAATTGCAGGCCTCAAAAGGCTTAAGTAGGCTCGGTGTAAACAGTAGATACCAGATGTTAATTATTGGTACCGGTGGCCATCACCTACTTGTTACGCTTGGTCTGTTCCCGCTTCCAATTTTCAGTATCGACGTCGATCATCGCCGCTATCTTTTACACTTTTGCAGCACGAGCGACGTCGCGACCGAAAATAGCTACAAAAATCTCATCATGGTTTTGGCGTCCATTCTGTGGCGTTCACGCGAATGAATCGACGCACGTCAAATTATTAACGGCAAGTTTAGCGGTGTAACGAGCCTTGATAGTTTCGCTCAGGCGATTAATGTGGTAAGCCATTGCTATGACGGCGTATATAGAATCGACAATTCCAACGCGAAAAAGAGTATGCAGACTCACACAGACGCTGAATACGTGACATTCGAATGGTTTGTTGACGCGGGACGCGGTGCTTCCTGCCCGTACTCCATTGCGCGTGCGTTCGAACTGTCGTCTGCTCTTTCAAACTTGGCTGCTTTTTGTCGTCAGCTCGTTCAAACGACAGCGGCCCGTAAACCAAACGTTGACCCGGTAATTGCGATAAGAACTAAGTGCAGGCCTCAAAACACTTTTGAAGGTTGGTTGGGGTAAGTCGGCTAAGTGTAAACAGATACAAGAAGTTTTTGATCATTGTTACCAGTGGCCATTACCGCCTTGTAATGCCCGATTCTGCTTGCGGTTTTCAGTATCGACGTCCACCACCTCAGCTTCAGTCCACGCTTTTGCTGCCCGAGAGACGTCGCGACTGTAAATAGCGAGCAGAATCTCATCGTGGGAGTCAGGCTTCAGCGCCCATTCTGCGGCGTCCACGTGAAATGAATCGCCGCACGTCACTTTATTCACGCAAAGTTTTGCCTCGATAGTTTTGCTGAAGCCGCTCAAGTAGTCAGACATTGTTAGGAGGACGTAGAATAAACAATTCCAACGCGAAAAAGAGCACGGGGACTCCCACCGACGCCGACAACAACGCAATTCAATGGTTTGTTTATGGGCGACGGCGGGCTTCTTGCCCACCATCCATCGCGCATGCGCGGCGCCGGTGGCGTCCGCTGACCCGCACGTAAGCCGACCCGCACGTAAGCGATTTAGCGTGCGATGAGACGAGCAACGCAGATTTTTCACTGTCGCCCGTCGCATCGCTCGGTTTTTGGATTTCTAGAAAACGTCGCTCACCGTCTTGGTCGCTTGCTCCGTCGCTTCCATGCGGTTTGCCTCGTCGTGCGACTGACTGAGCGACAGCGAAGCGGGTTGCCGTCGCTTATCTGGTCGCTCGCCAAATCGCTTACATGCGGTTTATACTCAATTAATTTCGATGCACACAGTATGTAACCATTGGCGTCTCGATATTAAGAATAAACCGCAAGCAAGCGATTCGGCGAGCAACGAGACAAGCGACGGTGACCCGCTTCGCTGGCGCTCGGGCAGTGGCGCGACGAGGCAAACCGCATGCAAGCGACGGGAGCAAGCGACCAAGACGGTGAGCTACGAAACCCAAAAAACCAAGCGATGTAACAGGCGACAGTGAGAAATCTTCGTCGCTGACTGTCGTCGTTGTCGCCGTCGCTCGTCTCGTCGCAGGCTAAATCGCTTACATGCGGGTCGGCTTTACGGAAACGAGCGCGCACATGCAGCAAGCAGCACGACTGGATAGCCTTTCTGCGTCAGTTGAAATTTGCATATGTCGCAATGGTGTTGACTGCCCTTTATTAGCGAGAAAAAGTTAGAATGCGATGAACTTACATGGTTTCTGAAGCCATAATCTTGTATCGTCGATCCATTTGCTGTCCGATTCCATTTCATAAATAAGAAAATTCAAGAACTATGTTGAAATATAGACATCAAATGATTAAATGAAAGCCCGAAATATCGAAAAGACCTAAAGAAAACACACGATTTCAATGGGGAACGTAAAAGAACGCGAAAACAAAGCTCCGGTAGTGGCCGGTGCAGCACACAACGCGGAGGAACGGCGAGAAACTGAAGGGCGGCTATGGCGGCAGGGTCACGTGACGTCAAGATGGCGGCGCCCATGAAATGTTGCCTGAAAGGGTCTATACACCAACTCATGTTTACAAACAAACCGGAGCGCCCCTAGCGGACGTCACCGGCGCCGCGCATGCGCCGTGGATGGTGGGCAAGAAGCCCGCCGTCGCCCATAAACAAACCATTGAATTGCGTTGTTGTCGGCGTCGGTGGGAGTCCCCGTGCTCTTTTTCGCGTTGGAATTGTTGATTCTACGTCCTCCTAACAAAGTCTGACTACTTGAGCGGCTTCAGCAAAACCATCGAGGCAAAACTTTGCGTGAATAATGTGACTTGCGGCGATTCATTTCACGTGGACGCCGCAGAATGGGCGCTAAAGCCTGACTCCCACGTCGAGATTATGCTCGCTATTTTCAGTCGCGACGTCGCTCGGACTGCAAAAGCGTGGACCGTAGCTGAGATGGTGGACATCGATACTGAAAACCTCAAGTAGAATCGGGCATTACAAGTCGGTGATGGCCACTGGTAACAATGATCAACAACTCCTTGTATCTGTTTACATTTAGCCGACTTACCCCAACCAACCTTCAAAAGTGTTTTGAGGCCTGCACTTAGTTCTTATCGCAATTACCGGGTCAATGTTTGGTTTACGAGCCGCTGTCGTTTGAACGAACTGACGACAAAAAGCAGCCAAGTTTGAAAGAGCAGACGACAGTTGGAACGCACGCGCAATGGAGTACGGGCAAGAAGCACCGCGTCCCGCGTCAACAAACCATTCGAATGTCACGTTGTCGGCGTCTGTGTGAGTCTGCATACTCTTTTTTGTGTTGGAGTTGTCGATTCTACGTCCTCATCGCCATGTCTTACCACTTTAATCGCCTGAGCGAAATCATCAAGGCTCGTTACGCTGCTAAACTTTGCATAAATAATTTGACGTGCGGCGATGTATTTGCATGACCGCCGCAGAATGGACGTACAAAACCATGATGAGACTCTTCTAGCTATTTTCGGTCGCGACGACCCTCGTGCTGCAAAAGTGTAGAAGGTAGCGGCGATGATCGACGTCGATACTGAAAATCGGAAGCGGGAACAGACCAAGCGTAACAAGTCGGTGATGGCCACCGGTACCAATGATCAACATCTTGTATCTACTGCTTACACCGAGCCTACTTAAGTCTTTTGAGGCCTGCAATTACTTCTTATTGCAATCACCGGGTCAAAGTTTGGTCTACGGGCCGCTTTTGTTTGAACGAGCAGACGACAAAAAGCAGACAACTTTGAAAGAGCAGACGAAAGTTCGAACGATCAGGCGGCCGTGTGAATTTGAAGACGCACTGAACCCATGGGTGGTTCGGACAACTTAGCGGTTTTCTCTCGTTTATGTTGGAACAAAACAAATACATCTGGCGACCACAAAGTGTTGCCCGTGCACGCAATCGTAGTTCGACAGCGTCTGGTTTGCCGTTTTCACGGCTACTATCCACGTTCTCGGACGAACGGAGGGGCCAGAAACACGTGAAAACTGGTCTTCAAACCTTTCCAGACTCTCTTGGTACAGCCCCCGTCGCAGCATTTTGACGAGAGGGCAGGTTTTTTGTCTCCCTTCTTTCAAAGGAACACAGGAATGCATGTCTGGCACGGCGACTTCTGCCCACCGCCCCAGACCGGAAGTGCGTCCGGCGCGCCACCACCGCGGCGTGACGTAGGAGAGTTGAGTTGGTGTATACACAGTACAGCAGCTTTTTTTAACGGTATAGAAAAGGGTGTTGTGATACAGTGCGGCGAAGAGAACTCACACCCGTTTCAAAGAGATTTAGTGGAGGTTGTCTTAGCAACTACATCAAATAAAAATTGCATGTGCCAATGATTTTTACTTGTAGATACATTCCTTGCTCTTCAAGATGTCATGCATATGAAATAATGTCGAGAACAGTGCAAGGTCCTTGTAACCTTCTTAGAATTGCGGAGGTGGTCACCTGCGCCTTCTTTAAAGGGGCATGCAACGATTTTTGTAGTTCGCGCAAATACCACACGCAATAGAAGTCTAAAAAAAATTGAAAAAAAGAAGAGCGGCGTTTATTTCCTCAACTCGCCCACCAGAACAAGCGGCCACGTGATCTGGAGCCGATTGTGTACCGCCAATGTTGATCATAGCTACGCGCTGGGCTTGGCAAGGCACAGGACTCGCGCTGAGTTCCAAACATTGTTATGGTTTGGCAATGGTCGTCATTGCAGCGATTAGACACGGATCACTACCCGAATGCTTGTCGAGCTATTGATTATCACGAGCCCAAATCGAGTGATTATGCAACGCTCGGGTCCAATCTACGAGCCGCATTCAAATATCGTCATTGGGCGGTACTGCGACCGCCCAGCTACGTCATCAAGTTTTGCGAAGGAGCGGTTGAACGAAAACGCTCGCTTTAAATCGCAGCAAAAGAGCTTCTTGATCAGTGGCGTTGCGTGCGAGTATACTTCGGTCCCACGAGTGCCAGTAAGCTCGTGTAAAGTGAAAAACATACTAAGCGAATATCGTTGACGGCCCCTTTAAGCTGTCGAATTTTCAGCGGAGGAGCAGTGAACAGGGTCGTGATTCCTGTCTCGTGTAGTGTTCGCAACACCTATATTAATGTTGTTTTGTATGTGTGTATGTGTGTGCCTGTGACAACTGTTAAGTAGTTGCAAAAAATTTTGCTTTCAAACTTTTTTGCACGCAAATATATATTTCTGGGACCCAGTGATGCGCGGAAACAAGTTTTTTTGTTTTTTTTACAGTTTGAAGTAAAAATCGAATTTTTTTTTATACTATATATGACAACACAACTGAAGAGAGTATACATGTCATCTTCGATAGTATAAAAGGGCTGTCCTCATAGGCGGATTAACAGATACAAGAGCCCAGTTCAAGAGATTTAAGGGGTAAACTTTATATTGTAACTCGCCACTTCTTCATGTATTTCAGCGAAAAAACAAACAACAATCATTCCCTGTATTGGATGTCTACATACATTTCTGTACCTAGAAGCTAATGTGAACATAGAAAAATAATCTTGCAAAACAGCCTTGTTTTCTCCCGATGTAACATTATAAATATACAGAAGTTTGTATTACTGCTCGTCTTTAATGGCAAAAAGCGAAACAATTTTTATAACCAAAATTAGGAAAGCTAATCGCGTACATTGTTGTCTCAGGCATATATCTGATTTTATTGGCATTTATCATTAAAGAAACGCAATATGTTTACATTTGCCAAGAACGTTCGTGTGTTTTTAACTTTTGATGAGATACAACTAATTCTTATGATATTTAACGATGAAAATTCACATTTATATGTCACGTATTTACTGCCTTCCAGTTATATGCAAGTAAAATTAACACAACAATCAAAAAGTTGAATTTGTGTTTGACTCATATATGTCAAGCAAAAACTATGAACAATATGAAACGAATTAATGAAAAATAGGCGACGATATTGAATTGTATATATTACAAAATATCCTATCAAGAATATTCTAGAGGAGACTCTGCGAAAAGCCAGTGCAGAGTAGCGTATTCAAGGAGCTGTGCAACAATTTCAGGGCTTTGCTTAAATATTTGTGGAAGTTGATGCCTGACACTTCTGCAGTGAACTACAGAAAACAGATTTTGCCTGGATACCCTAGTTTTTATTTAAAAACATGAAAACGATCCAGGTTTTTGCCGCCTCTCAACTCGTGCATCGTCTTCCGGGTCACGTGCACAGTGACGTCACTTGAGTAGGCGCGGAGTTCCGGAAAAGTTCTCTCTTTAGAGCCATCAGCGAGCAGCGAGAACTCAACCGCTCGCGACCGCGTGACCCCCCGTCCTTGCCCGTCCGGCGCTGTCCCCCTCCCCCCTCCGGCTTCTGGCGGCTGTTCGCGGTTTTGTGGACCTAGAATAGATGGCGCCACTAAAACTCCGTGTAATAAAAGTTTTGTCGATGATACCACACTTTACAAAAAAAAGGGTATGGATAGTCCTCCCTTAGGGGAGGAACGGTCTTGTAACCTATGTTCCTTTATAAAGGGAGAAACTTTCGTCCCTGAAGCAGGGGAGCAAAGTTCCTCCGTCGCTTGCATCTCAATATGACGGCCCCGAATCAAGCAAATCGAGCCCAATAAGGCTTGACGAGGACGCTACGTCTCTTGTACAAGACGAGAGCAGCAGCAAATAAAAACATAACACGAGCTTTCCGCAAACTGTGTTTATTTCCGAAGCCAGATTCCCCCCGCAGGTACAAAAACTTGCGTTTCGAAAGCAGTTACTCAGTCTTCTCGTCGACAGCACTGCGATGTTAAACGGAGACAACCGATACCCACTTACTTCGCGCACTTTGCGTCTTACCTTTGGTGTTCCTCGAGTCACAATTCCTTCGTCAACCGCACATCACGGACAAGGGCAAACTCAATCCGCGGTACCAAAAGCCACTTTCGAAAGAACAAACTCGAAGCCGCTGTTTATCGCGGCGTAGCGTGATAGGTTAATTCGCTAGCCACCAGATGGCGGGGTCAAGCAGAGTAATTGCAACTAGCTAGGCTAGGTGGCGCTAGGTACCGCCCAATTCATGTTCTACAAAAAATATTTAGCTCCTTTCAGGCCACTACTGCGCTTGGGGATCCTCTACTCTACACACATCACGCTTATTACTAACATCAGGTGAACATACATTGAGCACATACACGGCGCACACAAATATGAATAAACAGAACACCACACTAACCCGAACACTACACCCGTGCTCTGCGTTTCCGTCTTCTATACTGGTCGTTTTGAACGTACGGAACTTTTTGGTGACTCCCTAAGCAATAAAAAATATTCCCAGCATGTTGATATTTTCCCAGCAATGTCATACCTCTGAGAGTATTTTGAATGGCTCAGGGGATTAATCTCCTATTAAAAAGTAAACGCTCGATCATGCCGTAATTATTTGAAAGCCAATAAATCAAGCCGCTCCAATGCGGTTTGAAGCCATGAGTTTGTTTCCCCACACGGCACGTCGTAGCCTGTATTTCTATTGGTTTTTCTATTTGTGATGTTCGCGCAAAGCTGCAATTGTCGTCTTGAATTAATCTCTGTAGAGCGGATATTCACTCAGCTGGAAGTGATGCTTCACGGGCAGAGAAATCGCTTTTCGATCAACTTGAATGCAGTCAAAGCCGCGACTTGCGGCAGGTGTTAAGTGTACGGAGCTACGCCGTGGCGAGCCCGAAAACTTCTAGCGCTCATCCCAGCGCGCCACTTGGAGGGCAGTTTCTCCAGGAACCTTAGTATATTTAAACAGCAAAATAAAGGGTAGCTTTTTTTTTCGATTTTACCTACTATTGTTTTTTAATGCCGAAATTCCATACTGTAAATATACGTACTTTCCGTCATGATTTCGTACTGTTCAGTCTTTGCCCCAGAGCTCAATCGCCTCTCGGGGACAAGACAAGTCCGACAGTCACGTTGGCCACTGTACGACAGCGATAGGAGCTTCTACTGTTCAGGCCAGCGTTCCAACATGACTATCCGCACGTTAATCGATTGCACGTAATCCCTCAAGTGGTATCAAACTTTTTAATGTAAAGCGGAATGTCAACCTGCGACACCAAGCCCCCTCCGATCACGGCCCGACCAACGGCATCAATGCCCGACAGTTTACGACCTCATCTTGTTGTTACACCACTGATACGCGAACACACGGTCACATCGGCGATAATTCCAGTCTTCTGTTCACAACCCACAACACTGCCATCACGATGTTGCAGCTATGTTGCTGTCACGCAGAAATACAGAACCACGTTGAACGCCGGTTGCACTCGGCATCGGAAAACAGAACCGAACTCAAAACGGAAGGCACCCAGGCTGCCGGCAGCAAAACCTGCCTTTCTTGGACGCAGTTCCTGCGGTTTCCATAACGTCGAAAACGTCGACACAGTTCCGCGTGGTCACTGTAGTTCCGTGCCGCGTAGGTCCCGCAATCCGGAGACGGCCATCCCCCAGTGTACGTGGCGCTGCTGGCACTGTTCCGGAACTTCGCTGTTTCTAGCGGCTCCGTTTGCTCGTTCGATAAAATTAGTGATAAAAACGTCCATGCAACCGAAATGTTCTGCACGTTTAGACTAGAAGACGGAATTACAGGCGGCCTTCGCTGCCGCTGAAGCTCAATCAACTCAACAGCTATTTATTAAACAACGTGCGCGACCTGCTCGAAAAACGAAACCGAAAGAAGACGAGTCGGGAGGGCGAAAACTTTCTCCCGTCTGCCTGGAAAAGGAGAAAAACGTTTCGTTACTCCCTGTTTCTCGTGTCCGCTAAGGGCGGCGCGCCAGTAAAAGGGAGGAAGACGCGCCGTTGCTACTTTTTTTCTCCATTTTTTCTTAGAGTGCAGGGTTTTGACGCAGTTTTATATATGTTGGAACGACAAGATTTATAGAAAAGTTACCTTTTTCGAGCCGGTATTCGCACAACTTGCTATCTTTTTTACAACTACCCAAGTGACGTCACGCCGCTTGTTTCTCATGGCCGCCGCTCGTGGCTGCAGGTCGGGAAATATTCTAAGTTTTGCCTCGCTATTACGTGGCGGGATCGCAACATTTCGATGAAAGGAGGTGTGTTTTCTGCCATTTGTGACACAGTGAACAATATCAAAAGCAGAAAATGCCAATTCTTTCAAATCGTTGCACAGCTCCTTTAACTTCTCTTAATCCAGTAATACTTGAAGGGGCACTGACACCCCAAAGGTCGTATTCTTTTTCATTGTCTAAAACGATGCAAGTTGTAGTCATAGACACGCAAAAAACAAAAAAAAAAACAAAAAAAAAAAAACGCATCGCGAAAATATATTTTACCGCGCGCGCGCGCGCGCCTTTTTATTTTTGGCGTTTATATTTCCCGCGCTCACCTCCTTGCTTCTTTTGATCGGTGACGTCAAAAATCAGGAAATTTAGAAGCTTTGTAGGTGACATTTCTATAACATTTAATAACGGCAATCGTGAAACATGTTCTTTAACTCAATTGCGAACGCACTACGGCCTTTCTTTTTGAAATACCAAAAATCAGATTTCGGTGTGATGTCGCTTCCTGGATTTGTATCCTCCCTCGCAAAACATGGCGGCACTCGAGCAGAGGATTATCGGCGGGTCGGGGAAGAAACCGTTTTTTTCCCGCGCCGGCACCCTTCTATCCCGGCTGCTCACCTCCTCCTCGCTTCGGGTCGCGGCGGCAACGGCGCTTTGATTCACAGCGTTGAGCGGAGGTCCGAAAGAAAGTCGAGTCGCAGGAGACCGCAAAATTTGACTTCATTGCACTGGCGCGGATTGCGCGGGAACTTCAAACTCGGAATTTGGAAATTGTTTTTTTTTTTTTTTTTTAATTTAGAAATACTGAATTCCCAAGTTTAGAATTTTGAGGGTAATGTCCCGGCATCATTTTAAATCGTTTCGCATAATAAAATGAAATATGATTTTGATGTGTCAGTTTAACAGCAAATAAGGGCCCCACCAAGAAAAATTGGCCTGTTTGTGTTTAGTTTAATCCAAGTGCTCCATAAGACCTTCGGCAGCGATATAATAGCGTCGCTGGTTATGGCTTAAATAAAATGAAACACGTTACTCCGTTTTTTTTAGAGCGCAGCTCTTAGGGGCCCGTTTCCAGCCTGAGCGTCGTCGGCGTCGGCGTAACCGGGGGGGGGGGGGTCACGTGGCCCCCCGAGGTCACGTGCCCCCCCCCCCGAGATCACGTGACCCCCCCCCCCCCCGAGATCACGTGACACCCCCCCCCCCCCGAGGTCACGTGACCCCCCCCCCCCCGAGGTCACGTGACCCCCCCCCCCCCCGAGGTCACGTGACCCCCCCCCCACCCGAGGTTACGTGACCCCCCCGCGATCACGTGACCCCCTCCCCCCCGAGGTAACGTGACTACCCGCAGGTGACGTGACCCCCCTCAGTACCCTTCCCTACTCCTCAAGAGCTGCGCTCCAATTCGGCGTTACAGGGATTTGTAAACGGCTTTCATTTTTTTTTATTATCACATTTTTCCAGACTACAATATACAATTTAGGAGTATATCAATTAGATTCTTAAGTGTTTTTCAAAATATGGTTTCTGATAAAACTTTGATGTTTATAATAAAGCACAGTGCACATTGGGGTCTACTTCAATGCACAATTATTATCTGGAAAACTATAAAAATAACTTATCCAACAACTTAGTTGGGGCCGAATTGAATGGATGGGTTAAATATGACGCGAAGCGCGCATACAAATCACTCAACGCGGCCACTTTCCTGGTTAGACTGTAGCACGTGTATCTGATTTTGAATTAGCTCTTATTGGTAATCCGTGGTGCATAGAGATCTGTTGTTATTTGGCGCCTACTTGGGGGGCAGAGCTAACTAGCATCGGCTTAACGACGACGTAAAACTAACAAAATATACTGTTGGGCTAGTTGGCTAAACATTAGAGGGCGGAACAGTGCTAAGGTCGAGGATTAGCAGAGGAAATAGAAAGGACGGGCGCTGATCCGCAAATGACGTTTTTAATACAAAATAATAATAAAGAGGAGGAAGATAAAAGCAAGTGGAGGGCGGAAGGGCAGTGGATGTAAAAGGGAAGGGTTAATTTTCTTCCTTTTATATCTCCCCCTTATATATTGCTTTCTCTTATTTCTTATTCTTGCGTATAAAAACGTCGGTTGCTATAGTCAGAGCACCTGTCCTGTTCACTCCTTCTACTAGCCCTCGACCTTTGCGTGGTTTGTGTCCATGCTGTTAAAACCCCTGAGAAAAATGGTGGTCTCTGATCTGAATATTAAGATTTTGTTGGAAAGACTACAAACGAAAGAGGAAAAGCGTATACACCAACTCATGTTTACAAACACCACTTCGACTTACAACGACTTCGGCGGTCTCCAGACCAACCAGTCCGTGGTCGACCCTCAACCCACCACGTCGCAGTCTGCTGCTACCAACCCCTGGACGCTCTGTCGCACCGACAGAGCTTGAGTCCGCCGCTGCTAGCCAGCAGGCCTCGGCGGGACTCCCTGACCTTAGATCCGCTCGATATCGACAGCTTTCCTATGACACCCGGTCGACATTTTATCAGTCACCCCGGGCCTATAACCCCTACGAGGATTATCAGGCACCCCCCTCCCCCCCTCGGCCAGGCTGACAGCGTGTCTTCACCATCGCATACACCCCACCCGGCGAGACCTGCCGGAGGCTTTCACATACGTGCAGGCAGTGGCTCGCCACTCCACACACATCGGACGTCGCAAAATCACCGAGCTCCACCTGCTGGAGCTTTTCCTTGTAACATGGGATCGACGCTGCCTGGGTTTGTCTCTACGGTCGAAGCTTACAATCTTCGATCACGTCCGCTTGTTCCATAACGTTGCGCTCACCGGGTGGGGGACTGTCCTCGAGGGTTATCCGCGTCCCCTTCACTTCCCTTCCGCTGGGAGCGCCAGCCGCTCGCCGACAGACCGCAGCTGCTTGGACCACGTCCCCTGAGCGCTCGGACAGCCAGACGAGAACTCTTCGTTCCGGCAACGACGCGTTAACGGTTGCAAGCCATCATCCGAGCTACAAACCATGGTACGTCAGTTACGAATCTATCGAGGGCCCATAAGCAGTATTTGAGTAGGCGAATAATGCAGTCAGTGAGCTAATAATAATTGGGTTGTGGGGATATTTATACAGCGTGTAGTTGGTCTGCCATTAAAGTTGCGACGAGTCACACGCTGTGGATGAGCAATTTAGCCAGTGCAGTACAACCGCTAGCCTGGGGCCTTTAACGTGCACTACGCAGTAGTGATACACGACCGCACGCCGGTACGATGCTCATCCAGATCGAAATGGGCAGGGGTGGGGCTCGAGCCCAGGATCCCTGGGTTCTGCAGCGCGAGCTTTCGCTCCACGCGCGTCGAGCTGGGTGTGCGCTCCAGCCCACTTGGCCACCAATCCCCCAGTCAGTGAGCTGTGGATGCAAACGCGGCGTTCTTTAGAAGCGAGCTACCGCGCCTGCCCAGAACCCATTTCACAGTCCAGTAGACAAATATGGCATTGTGCAAAAGGCGAATATTGGAATGGCTCCACCGTACAATGGACCGCAGCCAAAGCTATAAAGGGCCACCGGCTCCAGTGAAGAGCCGGTAGAAACCACGCGGTACATTGATCCACCATGCGCATCAGAGCGTCACGCCGAAACCCGCGGCGGAGCCGTGCACCACACGACGTGGCTTCGAACTAACCCGTGATTGAACCTGGCGGCCCGTAGTATTGACCGCAGTCCACGGAAGGGTTAGACGAGGTATAGCCCTGCTCATTCGCATACCTCTCTCTCACTTTAAAAAGTAATAGCGCCGAAAACATAGACAAGGACGAAGACGAAGGGAAGAAACACAAGGCGCGTCGGCTGCGGACTGCAGCGCAGTATACTGATGTTCTGTGGCAGCAGACGAGGGTAAAGTTACCAAAATCTCAGAAAAAAGGCTGCACAACTGTCTTCTCTCGGAAACGTAATCCTTCAAAAAATAAAAAAAAGCTCCTTGTGTTTGATGTTTGTTTACTTCGTCTTCGTCCTTGTTTGTATTTTCGGCGCGGTTACTTTTTAAAGACTATGAACCAACTAGCCCGCCTATCTACTTTCCTCTGTTTCTCTCTCTATCTCTCTCCCTCTTTCTCACTCACTCACTCGCACGCATGTGCGCAGGCCAAAAAAAGTTTTTTTCTTTTTTTTATTTAAATAGTGTAACGTTGCTCTGTACGGCACGACTGCACTGCTGAAAACCACCACAGCAGACCGCAGGTGAAGATTAAGTTTTGCCGGCGTTCGTAAATATATATCCTTCTTTTGAAACAGCAAAATTGCACTGTCTCCGTTGTCTGCCGTTCTCATTACCAAGAAGTCTTGGCTAGGCTCGCCATATGCGCAATTATGTATTCGGCTTGTTGTTGTCTGCCCAGCGGCGTTTATAAAATAGGTGATAGGCGGTAATATGTGCACAAAAAAAATGTTAATTAAAAATTAATATTTGGGTATATTTTGACGTGTCTCACTTCGAAATTATTTTTATAGTAGCTATGAATTAGACAGTGCAACGCGTCAAGGAAAATTTGAAGAGGGAGACAGGACAGAGAGCTCCATAATATGTTCTATCAACTAGACTACCAGATGATCTTGAGTCTTGATGCACTCTCTATAGCTATGCTTCATAGTCAGAAACATAAAGTGCCCATTGCAGCTTTCGAAATTGTATGTTGTTAATCTGTTAAGGAATTATGTAAATAAACCGCTCTATGTGTACAATAAAATATATACGATCTTACCGTCCGTCTGCCATCAAATTTCACCATAATCGCGTCACTTTTAAAATATCACGAGGCAGAAAATATTACTAAAAAAGAATCGTACCTCTCAAAACCTTTGGTCTGTAATTTAGCTTCAGCTCTGCATACCACGTCCAGAGACAACTTTCACTAACATATTAGGAATTAAAACACGACCACAAAGTTTGGAAATATATTACCTCCTCGTCTAGGCTTACGCACCTCTTGTCTGTACCACCCTACATGTCGAAAATAAAGTAGTAAAAAAATGAGCATATCGAATGAAAGATTCAGCACGTTTTATTGAGCTTAACCACTGCCGTAAGCAAAGTTAACAGAGCAAGCAACACCAACCACGGCGGCACATTCACTTTTGTCTCGCAGACGACCCGGTATCAAAAAATACACCTCCGTGCTCTTTCGTGGTTCCCTCGTCGCAAAGAAGAAAACGAAATCACCAATTTGTAGGGTGGGAAACAAACTTCTGGTGGTTCGATAGGTCATTTTCTAAACAATACACATCATCTACAGCAGCCGTTCATTTTAAAGCTGAAAGTCATACGTCAACTGTTCGCCACGAGATCATGCTCTTTATTCACAGGCAGCGAGGGGGGTCACGTGATGAAACAAACGCTGGTGATCGGTCCGGCAAGCCCGTAGCCCCCTACGCACTGTCTAGCTTAGGGATGAACCAAGCATAGCTGCTGCGCCACTTATCCGAGTGCGACATTGTTTTTTGGGCACGGAATTTTAGCGTATCTTGGGCACGAGGACCAAGTCAACATCTGGCGAGGATTCGGCTGACCTCGAATAGAGAAGGAGAGCAACGTCAGTGTTCGGCAAGGACTCGAATCTAGTCACACCCTCCGCGCCCCAAAAAATGGCTACCGCCAATGCTGCTTGATTTTTTTAAGGGTTTATTGTATGTACGGTAAGCCAGACGATTCAACTCAAACAATGGGCAATCCACCTTCTCAGTAACGCATGTGTTTGTAACTTCCTAATGCGACCTCATGACCTCGTAACATCCCTAAGAAGTCTTACGGACGTCATCATAAGGTATCGAGGTGCAGGCTGTCATAGGGTATACAGCAGCCTGATGAAAGGGCAACAGATTTTCCTGCCACCGTAAAAAAGAAGAGGGAGAATGGAATGCAAACGAGATGTTGCTCCCTGCCAAGGCAGCAGCCGTTCTTCGAAACACATCTCGCAGTCGCAAAATGTGTTTCGAAGAAAATATGCGTGGTTCGGAAATGGGCCAACGCGGTGGCATGGCACTGTGCGCCCAGGTTCTTTTTTTTTTTTTTTTTTGTTGCCTGCGCCACTCCTTTCTTTTTGGCCACCTCTTTCGGGAAGAGAAGGAGGAGGCTGCGACTGAAGCAAATGGTGAGAACTAACCCACTCGTTTGCCCTCGTGGTTCTCATCACGTGACTCCTTGGGCGTGCTGGCAACCTCGCACTAAGCCCGCTAGCTCGGCAACAAAAAGACGCACGCAAGCATAAAGATTGACGAGAGCACTTTGTTCACCCGCCATGTTTTTCTTAAAAATATAAATAGATGGCAACTCAGATGCCCGAAGAAGTTATGACTATTGGAGCCAAACGACTACTCGGCAGTGGACGCAATCGGCTACGACGATGCGGTTCAATGACTGCTATTTCATCAGCACCAAAATTATTGAGGAAAAGACTATGAAACGACTTCGTAACACAGGTGCGCCAAAAACGCAAAACATTGTGCGCGTTTTTTTTTTTTTTTTTTAATTCATACTTTGAGGGTTTTGTATTCTGGCACTCTGACGTCGTTAAATAACATTTGTAGCGTATGCGTACGGGCGGACGAACATGTCATCATTAACGCGGGCGGGTTTATGGGTCAATCCTTAAGGAGGGGAGGGAGGAGGGGGTTCCAGCAAAGAAAATAACATTAAGGACAGATATGACGTAACAGACAAAAATGCCTGCATTTAACCAAATTTCAAACATTAAAGAAAATAGTGCACGTTTTATTAATATTATTTTTTTTGAAGAAAAGGTCACGCTTAAGGGCTGGGTGATCTTCGCGCCCCCCACCCCCTTTCCTTAAAATCCGCCCCTGATGACGAAACTATCTCTATGTGTGCGTGTTTCTTTTAGGGTAATGACCCCAGATTGACTTGTAGCACGATTCATCTTATACTTAAGGTAGGATTAATATTGAACAAGGTCGCTGGGTTGTGCTAATCGCTGACGACGAGTAGAAAAGGCTCGCCGCAGAAACCTGGATAATATTGTAGTCTACTGTCCGCTGCTCCCATCGCTGTCCAGGTAGATGTTTGGAGCGTTAAAGGTCGGGGCGAATATCAGCTGGTCGTGTGGCAGCTGCAGTGGATAAGCCTGTAAAGAGCAGTGGAAAATGGCGCTGTAATTTGTCGCAGGGCTCCATTAAAAAAATTAGAAAATTATAGAAACTTTTTTTTTCTCATTCTTTCAGGATCTGGAATTTCAATGTCCTTGGGGTCGAAATAATAATAAAGAAAAGTTCCCGCTTCTTTCTTGTGTTTAACAACGTTTCGGCTGTTGCGGCAACAGTCGAAACGTTACACTCTGTTTCACTGACTATATACCATCCGGCTGTGTATCACGACGTGACGTCACCTGATGCCATTGCATCGTGTGCTTTGTGACTGTGCAGTCATGTTTTAGTGTCATACGTGACACCATTACTTCACCGCGATGCCTGACGCCACGTGACGCCGCGACGTAGCTTGATGCCACGACAATGTGATGTTGTGGTGCCACGTTACGTCCCAGAGTGGTGTGAGGTCTTGGTGCCACGGCACCACATCAAGTAATGGCATCGTGATGTCACGTCGTGGTGTCACGCGATGTGACATCAGTCGACCTAACGTCACAATATTACGTGATATCATGATATCACATAAAGGTGTGACGTCACTGCGTTAAATTTAGCAGAGAACTGTCCGGTCACGACGTACACAAAGCACCCCGAAATCAGCCGAGAAACTTCGCCAACAAGGGCGGTCGTGATAAAGGGCTGCGATTACAAAGCAATTAAATGCAAAGGTGCAAGCGAGCTGGGCAAAAATGACGAAGATAATCTCTGGAGAAGAGGAACAAGGGGGACAAAGAACAAACGCACAATCTCCAAACACAGCTAGGTGACTGGCGCGCGACCGAAGAAATCCGCCTGGTCCGGGTATCAAACCCGGGAGCTCTACATCTCCAGTGGAACGCTCTACCAACTGAGCTAAGTTAGACGGTCGCGCACTAACGACCTCGCTGTGTTTGGAGAATGGTGTTTGTCCTTTGTCCCCCTTGTTCCCCTTCTCTAGGGATTATTTTCGCCGTAAAGGGCCTCGGTTACGATATTGCCTCACTTAACGAAGCCATTGCCGACTCGCAATATTGCGCGCAGTCGTCGTTTTAAGTCTCGATCTCTCCGCGGTTGTGTTTCTATTAACTCGGAGGGTGTGGAAATCTTACGGGCGCCATAGAACCCGGTGAGGTGGCCGTCAGCGCAGTGCTGGCTCCCTGGAGCTGTTGCTGTCGCAGCTGATGCTGCTGATGATGCTGTTGCTGCAACTGCTGCTGTTGCTGCTGCTGCTCTTGTTGCTGCTGGTGCTGTTGCTGCTGATGCTGCTGCTGCAGTTGGTGCTGTTGGTGCAGCTGGTGTTGGTGCAACTGATGCTGGTGCAGCTGATGCTGCCGCGACACGGGCTGGGCGGAAGTGGCCAGCAGGTAAGACGTCGGGGCCAATTCGGCCAGGGCACCCGGTCCAGCCATCGTAGACATGGGGACCGACAGAGTCGTTGTGGGCAGAGAAAGGGTGTACAGGGGCGCCGGGCAAGTCTGCAAATGGGACACCGAAAAAAAACATTAAAGCCGCAGTCATACCGTTCATATATCCTACAAAAGACACAGTGTTCGGTGCAGACATGATGGCACAATTATCTCCGGACGCGCCTCGAGCATACACAAAGCATGTACGCTTCATGTATGCTTATAACATGTCTGAAGACAGTTTTGTATGCCCAATGTTACAGGGCCGTCATACGAGGAACAATCTGTGTTCGGAGACAGTCTTTTGCATGATGGGAACGGATGTTCAACAAGGAGAATCAATCAATCGTCTAAAATCCCATTAAACTACAATGTAAGATGAAGTAACCATACCTAGAAATCAAAGTTCTCACAAACAATGGTTTGCAAGAGCTTTCATAGCTCTTTCCCGATGTACTAGACAGACACCCTGCCATAGCTGAGTTGGCTCTAACTCTCAACCTATTTCGGTCATAAAAAAAAAAAAAAAAAACTTTGATAATACATATTACCAAATATTTCATGTTCTGCAGTGGGAATCTCAACTTGTCGTTCTACGCGCATTCTTCTGTACGTGTCCGATGTCCGGTTGGTAATCGTGAGTGATTCTTGTTTCGCTTTTGTCTTTCCTTTTTCTACTGAGTGCTGTAACCAGGTGCTAGGGTCCCGTCAGAAGACAATGTCGTCCTCTTTTGTCCTAGCCCCTCGGACTTCTTTTGTCTGATGTAAAAATCCAATCCAATCCAATGCAATGCAATACGTTTGCTCAAAGATACGAGAAAAGAAGAGCCCCTGTATAGGCAGCCGGCAACGGCCAGGCGGCGCCAGCAGGGTGAAAGCGCACGGTTATACCCTGTCTAGTTGTAACTTGTCAAACGGCGAACGAAGGCTTCGAAATGCCCGAAGCATACGAGCGCAACGCACACATATTGGAGCATGACGCAGTGAAAAGCCTGATACTTCTTCGGAGTTGAGGCGCGCTCCGGTGATACGCAGTCACGTTCCGATTGGCCCGCCAGGGCCGTAGCTTCCGCTCTACTGGTACGCGATCACGGCTTTCTGGGATACCCAGTATTTCTTGCTTCAGACACTAGGCTAAGCGGCGCCACCAGAGTAATAGTTCACGTTTGAACAATGCAGCCGCCACTCCCAGGGGTACCCAATATTTCTTGCTTCCGTCGCTATATGGCGCCAAACCAAGAAGCATTGCAGGTTGCCTATACTGAAAAGTGACGAAAACCTCCTTTCCAAAGCTCCTCTTTAGTTTGCGAGACCCTTCTCTCCCTCTTTCCCCTTCCGGCAGAGGACTCTTGAGCGTGGCTGTGAAACACTTCCTAGACAAGAATTAAGGTCGTATACTTCGTTTCAGCTCAGACGGAGCCGACGCTACTTGGTAATGGTTATGAATCAAGCTAAAGTTCCTAGATATATGAGCTTCCCACAAGTAGCAACATTCTTTGAAGCGCCGACTGCGCGACGGTGCATATTTTAGGAAGCGAAGGGCGGCGCACAACAGAAGAGTGAGCTAAAAGACGCCATTTTGTTCCTACGGAATGTGCTTCGTCATTCGTTCGTTTGTCCTTACTTGTAAAAAGAAGCATCAAGGGACTTTAAATTAAGCAGCGTCAAAAGCGCAAGTCATCTGGAATTTTTTGCTTTGTGATTGGTTCTGGCATGATATGACAAGTACAGAAACATGACGAGCCCCATGACGGTGCGCTTTTCACGCTGCCTGGCCCGATAAGCTCGTACCGTCGGCTGCGTCAACTTAAGCTGAAACAACGTCTTTTGGGCTGTATTATCAACATAGCTATAAAGCGAGCTCGGGTACAAATGAGACACGAGTGCTGCGTCAGCATTCAGTGGAGGCACGTCTTCAAACCAGTGACGATACGAGTCTCGGACGAACGCTGCGCCTTTTTCCCTTCGGGCGCGCTCAAAAATACTGACGTCCGCCGGAAGGGGAAAGAGAAATATTCGAGGGTGCAGGCACGTTGGCAAGCAGGAAAGGTGAGCGCAATGGTTCGCCTTACTTTCGGTATAGATGCGTAGGGTGACCCATTTGCGACGGCACGCAAACTATGCACCCTGATGTTCTCAAAGCTGGTGCCACTAAGGCGTCGCAGGCGTTAAAAACATGTTTATTTTGTTAACACCGCGACCAGCGCAGGTTGGATGTTTGCCACATGTACGTAGTCAAAGGATCCATTATGATTTATAAGTTTGTTTTGAATTGCTGTTTTGCTTAATTCAAACTTTCGAATGTTGCGCCTTTAGCAAAATTACATCGGCACCACTGCCCAAAGGACAACGCGGTTTTTCGAGCATGATTTTGCTAACAAATGCTCTGAGGCTTTGAAGTAAAGCATGACTAGGTCACATTTCAGCACCTGACAACAGCTTAATTATGCGGCTGTCAACTGCTGAATACAGCTGCTGAATCCTGCATCTTTACCGTCACAGCGGCAGCCAGGTTGGGGTTGATGAAGTGGACGAGCATGAGTTGTTCTGAGACCCTCCGCAGTTCCTCCTGTTGCCTGAGGATCTGCTGCTGGAGGGCCTGGTGTCTTCTGCGCAGGTAGTCTTGGAACTGAGTCTGCTGCTGTTCTTGTCCTGACTGCTGACGCGAAGGAAGCTCTTGGTGAGGACTCAGCTGGTCTCCATCCGAGCAAGCTCCGGGCGGCAGCATCT
This sequence comes from Ixodes scapularis, assembly GCF_016920785.2. Classification (NCBI taxonomy): domain Eukaryota; kingdom Metazoa; phylum Arthropoda; class Arachnida; order Ixodida; family Ixodidae; genus Ixodes; species Ixodes scapularis. The sequence goes on from NW_024609839.1 coordinate 29,138,543, forward strand.
GCCCGAAACAACCGGAAACTCTTAAGCAAAGACTTGCTGTGACCTTGGAACTTGCTGTGAACAGCAGGTAATTTCTCTAGAAGGAGTGCAGTCGTACGAAATTCTGCACTCGAGACAAATTCCGACGGAAGATTATCTAGGTGTAACAGTTGTGCAAGTCTTGATATTTGGTGATCGCATGTGTACAAAGCATGTGTAAAGCGAGCATGTCCTTTTATGTGAACAGATATATTTACAGTTTACGAATGCTTCGTGCCGTTTACAAACAAAAGCCCAGAACAGCTAGAGACTAGCGGTTGTTGTTATAACTTATAAATTAGTTGCCACCGCATATTTTCCAATATATTGGACGCTGGGAAGCGTTTGGAAAGGAATGAGGCCAAAAAACAGCAACGTCTTATCCATCCGCGTAGAAAGACATGCAAACGCTACGCGTGTTCTGTGTGAGCAGGTGTTTAGAATATAATGCCTGGAACGCGTATACAACTGGTGTGTTTACCACACAATTGTGGTCCCTCAGTTGCCGCTTGATGACGCCATAGAAGTACTATGTACTTCTATGTCGCAATTCTGCCCATGGCACAAGAGCGGACGTGGATGCAGCAGACGCATAATATGACAGCCGCGTTCGCCCGTACTCTTTGTCGGATCTTCTACACGACAAACCTACATCCCGACATCTGTCAATATGGCACGGCGAGTACCATGACGTTATTTATTGCCTTTTCGGGACAACTCCCATTCTGTGGGCCAAGCACCGTAAGACGTTCACAAACGGGCTCCCGCTATATTTTTTTTTAGTTGGAACGAGTGAAGAAACTTTCGCACCAAATAGGGTGCAAACTCGGCACGTAAGCCTAACGTGGCGCTGTCAGAGTAGACAGGCAGAAGGCCTCGCTCACTCGCCTGCACCGCTGCGGCGGCGGCGACACCCGCGGCCTGGACTGGAGCCACTGGAACTCCCGGGAACGTGGCGGCGATGGACGGCATCAAGGAGACCTCGCGACGTTGCTGCCGCTGCTGTTGATGGTGCTGGGGCTGTTTAAATGAGCGAGATGGCGCACACAAAGCAACAGAGCCGGCGCTAGTAAGTAATACTCTACCTAAAAGGCGAAGCCTGCTCAAAACGCCGTATCCTGCTGCCAAATGTGTATGGCACGGGGTGTCAGGTTTGCCTTCTCTGTGTGGACAGCGCTTGAACGAGGCTTTGGATAAGCCATATACCCGTGTGGTGTCCGTTATCGAAAATATGTAACAAAATAGGGTTACTCCTTAATCTGTCATAAATTAACGCGTTATTGAGATTCGTTAGTAGCATCCAAAGGTACCAAAATAGCCTTACCGTTACTTTCAAAGTCTAACGAATGTTGCTTTTTGCGTTATTTTATATTTCAGCAGTCCTTGTCACTGGTAAGCCGGGAAACAACTTGGACAACGATCAAACCGTTTACAGAGTGATTTCTTCATTTTTCATGTATATTCGTTACAGAATGTATAGAATACACATTTTAAATATACCGATCTCACCAAGCGTTCGGCGCATGCGTGGCGCCGCCATAACTTTAGTTCACAGGAGGCACACTACAATGCACGAGAAGCCTCGTGATGTCTCGTGCTCCACGCACGCAGAGCTCCAGCGAGGTTGTCGCACGTGCAGAAAGACTAAAGTTTCCTCGATGCATTGCGGCAGTGGTGGCGTCGTCAAACCGGCTGGTGAGATCCGTCTATTCTGATTAGATCTTTATTTTTTTCAATAAAAAAAAGTGAAAGTCGTTTACAACTCCCTGTAACGCCAAATTAGAGCGCAGCTCTTGAGGAGGAGGAGGGAAGGGTACTGGGGGGGTCAACTGACCGGAGGGGGGCGTCATGTGACCTTGGGGTCACGTGACGATGACAATGCCGATGATGTCATCAGTGACGTGACTGATGACGTCATCAGTGACGATGACGATGCGGATACCGATGACGTCATTAGTGACGTCACTGATGGCGTCACCAGTGATGATGACGATGACGATGCGGATGTCGGTGACGTCATCAGTGACGTCATCAGTGATGATGACGATGACGATGCGGATGCCAGTGGCGACATTAGTGACGTCACTGATGACGTCATCAGTGATGATGACGATGACGATACGGATGTCGGTGACGTCATCAGTGATGACAATGACGATGCGGATGCCGGTGACGTCATCAGTGACGTCACTGATGATGTCATCAGTGATGATGACGATGACAATGCGGTTGCCGGTGACGTCATCAGTGACGATGACATCGGGGGGGGGGTCACGTGACCTTGGGAGGGGTCACATGACCTGGGGGGTCACGTGACCGTGGGGTGACCTTGGGGGTCACGTGAGCTTGGGGTGACCTTGGTTACGCCGACGGCGACGCCGCTCAAGCCGGAAACGGGCGCCTAAGAGCTGCGCTCTAAAACGTGAAATAATGTCGATCGAAAAAAAAAATATTATTTCGCCTTTTTAACGCAGTTTGCAGAATGCGCATTAATTTGTTTCTAAGCTAAAAAGTACTAAATGAAAAGTAACAAGGAGTCTATTCTGATAGACAATACCTTAAAAAATACAGAAAACACTTCCCCCATTAGTTATTTAGAGACCGAAGTTCACCGTATTTGCTGTACCGAAAGCTTTCCTCGGATTCCAAACCGCTTTGCGTGTTCTTGTTGTTTTTTTTCAATGGGAAATTTAATTTTTGCTTTCGTTCTTGGACAAAGGCTTGGACCATGCTCATCACGTGGGTCAGGACAGCCACTCACAGGCTCTGGATGGATGGATGGATGGATGGATGAATCTGGCTGAGCCCTCTGGATCGGGCGGTAGCTTACGGCACCTAGCCATTTCGTTTTACCTCTGCTGGCTGTCGCCAAGGCCCTCGTTGTTGTTGTCAGTCCCCATCTTACCAAGCACGGGAAAGTGAAGGAGACGAGAGCGAGAAGACACGGAGGAAAGCCATGCTGTCTGCCTGGTTCGGTTGTTGTACTCACTGAAAACGGACGTTCGCGCCACAAAGGTAAGAGCTTAGTTTCTGTCCACACAGCACAAAGATAATGCCGTGCGAGGAAAAAAAGCAACAACAACAAAAAAAACGCGCACGCTTTTAAGAAAATTGTGACGTTGCGGCACGCACGTCCGTTTGCAAGGGGCAAAACAACCAATCCACGCAAACAGCACGGCATTCCTCCTCACCTTCTCGCTAATGTTTCCTCCCCTTTCCAGTTTTTGGGAGGTTGGTGACCGAAAGCAGCGGAGCGCTTGGCGACACCCAGAAAAGCGTGTGAGCGGCTGTAAGGGCCCACGTGATGAGCGAGCTTCAAGCCTTTGTCCAGGGACGGAAGCGGAAGGTACCTTTCTCCTCGTCAAAAAACAACAACAAACAAATGTCCCAAAGCGGATCGAACCGGAGGAAATTTTAACCTTCGCTTCCACTACAGCAAATGATGTGAACTGAAGAAAACGTGTCTGTTTGGACCAAAAGTCCCAAAACCGATTTGTCCACCTGATGTTGCAGCGACGTCCCGGCGTGCCTGCTCCCGCTGGGCACCGGCTCGGAGGAGAAGGGCACGAGACGTCCTAGGGACGGAGACTCCCGGGTGATTGTGCAGGCCTCGGTAAACGGCAGGGACAGTTGGTTCCCACAGCCGCCGCTCCGGTCGTCACGATACGCGCCTGCGTTACAACTTTCTCGTGATCATCATCGTCGTGAGTGTTGATTTGCACGCCATTACGATTGACAAAATTATATGGTGACATCGCTGTTATGTCGGTCCTTCGTGCCGACCCGCCGACGCTATGACGCATTCCTCAAGGTTTGCCTAGTGTCATCCAGACAGAGGTCCTCGTGGACGGGGGCCTCTGTCGTTTCGTCGAAACTCGTTTCGTAGAATTACGCCTCGTGGACAACATTTCATGGTCACACGTTTCGTTGACACTCGTTATGCGAATCGCACGCTGTAGAGACATTTCGTCACGCGTGTATCACTGGGGTGCACGTTAATCCAACGTTTGCGCCGCTTCCCGCCTGAGTTAATGCAATGCCTGCGTTCACGCCTCTTCGCGGCCACAGTTTGCGGCGTCTATTGCAAAAATTTTAACCCGCCTGACCGACCCGTAACCGCCGCTTCGCGGCGTCAACCTCATGCAGCTTTTTACGAAAAAAAAAAAGAAGCTAATTTGAGCTGTTGACACGCTTTGTCAATGAAACCATCTGTCGATGAAACGTCGTTCGATGAACTGACTGCCACCGCTTGTCGAATGCGACCTGAGACCGTCGGCAGTGGTGGGAGCTCCCCAAGAAACAACGCACTCGGGATGACTCGGAAATTTACGAAGTCTTGGTCGGCAAAGCGAGGCCACGTCTGGCCGCATTCCTGGGTATTGCATCACCAGAGCAGCCGGTCACGTTTACGTCGACTGATGCCGTACCTTTGAGCCGTGCAAGATTACTCGCGCAGACGTGTCCGGAAATGTTTTCAACTTCACTGCGTGCCTCACTGTTTCAAGTCAACCACCGCTAGGCTTACGCGCAGCGCATTGTGACTCAGCTTTGCCGGCTGTATGTACTGGGCATACGCTAAGGCAAGATAGACGTTGGGAGCTGGCATTGGCTGGCAGCAAACAATGACTCATGAAATTCCTACCTAGGAACCTAGGGAAGATGGACCCTCTAAAACAAGCAGAGGACTGCTCCGATATGTGCTCTCTCGTGCTCATTCTACTGATTCTCTTGAACCATGTCACGCTGATGGTTGATTGTATGTAGTCATGTAAGCAAATTAGTATGATGTTGCGGCAGAAGACCCTCCGACTCCTTTCCTGGTGCACGCAACGTAGTTCGAGTCCATGACTACGCCTCAACGCAAAGCAAACAGTGGTCGCTATTGGCGTAAAGATCGAACTACATAGGGATCGCTTTGTCCAGCTTGTTTTTCTCGAAGCTCGTTGTTCATCGAAGACAAGTCCTGTGGACTGGATTCTTTACGTCATCTTCCTCTTTCTTGCACGGGAAACAGACCAGGCACAGGTGCTGCGTTTGCGTTCAATTGGGACTCCGGTTAAATTATTGTTTCACTAATTGAACACAAGCTAGGTTAGCCGAGCACTGCCTCACAAATGGATACAAATAATTTACCTTGTTGTTGCCCCTATGGGTTTAGTTATCAACCTAACAACTAGGGGCGCGACGGTTGGATCTTCTCCCTAGAGAGCTTAGATTTAAGAGAGGGAGAAACTCGAACCACAGAGAGCTTTTGTAACTTAAAGGGGCGTTGCAACGATTGTGGTACTTCGCGCAAATTCCGCTTAGAACGAATCGTTGACGTTAATTAGATATGAAATACGCGTTAGTTTTTTCACAGCACGCAATAGGAGTCGAGGAAAACATGAAAGAAAAAAAATTACCGGATCTCCACGTGGTGAATGATGTTGATTGGGGCGAAGCTCTGGTGGTGCTGATAATACTGATTTTATTGTTCATAGGTAGTGCTAATGGTGCTGATTTTTTTAATTGCTCATAGGTAGTGCTTAGTTCCGGGTTGCGTTTTGACTTCATTATTACTGCTTTATGGTCGGTGAAATGCAGAGCCGGTGGTTCTTCTAGCGGATCAGCTTGGATCCGCTAGAAGCAGTGGGAACGCATTTCCACCGCTTAAGCCAACGGTCCATGTCAGAAAGAGAATGTGTGGTGTGGTTTTATACGCATTTGAGCATTTGACCGCAGCGCCCTCTCCTGTATAGACGTTGCGCGGCTACATGCAACGTTTCATCCATGACAGAAACCCCGGCTCTTGAATCATCTCAGAGCCCCCTCCCTACTCGTCCCGCAGTCGTGGCCAAGTGATTAAGGCGATGGACTAGAAATCCATTGGGGTCCCCCCGCACAGGTTCGAATCCTGTCGACTGCGCAAACATTTTTTCTTTTTATGTGAGCACGGACGGACGGACGGACGGACGGACGGACAAGGCTAGACCCCAAGGAGCTTCGCCCCTAAAACGAGCAGCGTTCACCCCCTCATCTCACAGCCAGAACAAGACGTCACGCTATCTGCAGCCGATTACATGAAGACAATGTTGACACATAGGCATGGGTGGGCAAAGCACATAGTCGCACAGGACACGCGCTGAGTCCCAGACATTGTCATGGTTCGGCTATTGTCGTCATTGTAGCGATTGGACACGGGCCATACTCGAATGCTTGTAAATCTATTGATTATCACGAGCCCAAATCAAGTGCTCACGCAAAGCTCGCGTCCAATCACAGCCTCCTGTTCAATCTGTGAGATGCATTAAAATATGGACATTGGGGGTACTGCGACGCCCCAACTATGTCATCAAATTTTGCGAAGGAGAGATTGAAAAAAAAAAAACGCTCGCTTTTGTTTTTGAGGTTGCACCGCAACAAAAAAGTTTCTTGGTCAGTAGCGTTGCGTGCGAGTGTACTTGGGTCCAACCAGTGCCAGTAAGCTCGTGCAAAGTGAAAAAAAAAACAACAACAACACGCCGAGCCAATATCTTTGCACGGCTCCTTATAAGGCGAGCGTCTCCTGCGCCGATTGGTGGCAAGTGCGCACGCGTTGCGTCGTCGCTTAACGAGGAAAAAAGAGAACGGAAAGGCCGATACTCTTGCAGACGATGAACGCTTCCGTCACCTCCTCGCAGCAGCTTTTGCAAACTCGGCCCATCAACCACGTGAAAACAAATCGAACAGTTGGAAACACTCTGTAGTCTATACACAGCACTCCTTCCTAGAAGAAAATCCAGATTTAAGAGAGGGACAAACTCGCAGCGCGGAAAAGCGTTTGCAGTGTAATGGCAGACATTTCCCCAGATTGGGCGCTCATGCCCACGCGTGCGTTGTAGCGCAGCGAGAAGAATGGTGGCCGGAGAGGCTGACCAAAGCTTGCACACACCTATGGACGGTCGATGTTTCTACGTCGTCCTCCTCGCAATTCGCGTTGCAAGAACGGCCCGCGAACCACGTTACCCCGCTCAAGCAGTGGGGAATACTCTGAATTATACTCTAAGAACAAAAGTGTAGTTTTACACCCACCCATTTGTCTCATATATTGCACCCCAAAACTTGAGATCGAAGTACAGCGCACTGCCGTCGAACTGACGGCCCCAACGTTTGTAAGGGGCTTGATAACGGTGCGATGTCAGTTAATAAACAGCTAAGGTACGTACCAAAAAACAAAAAAAGAAGCAAAAAAAAAAAAAACAAAAAAATCTGAACTTTCTAAGTAGGGTCAAGAAAACCCCGATTATTATTATTTTTTTTTTGACAGTCACACGCACATTAGCTATTTTAATAAGTTGTACCACTCGGCTATAAAGCCGCTCGTGAACTTTGGTACCTTCGGCTGAACGTTGGCGCGCCGCACGTCGCACTGAAGTTTTGGGGCGTATTATGTGGGGCAAGGGGTGAAAGTACTACACTCCTTGTTTCTGACAGTGATAGCCTATCTACTCCTTCCCCAACAGGCTTCTAGAGAAATGCAGAAGAGGGAAGCACGCACCGGCGCAGGATGACTTCTCGGAGAGGTTCGGCGACAGGCTGTCCCTGGAGCTGACCGAAGGGGCCGAGGACACCCGCGAGCCCTGGTACGACATCCGCGGAGGCGCCGTGCTCTGCGAGCACGGGGCCACAGGACAGGCCGAAGACTTGCCGTGGCTCAGGTCCTCGTCGTAGCTGCATGTTCAAGATTGCGCATTCAAAAATCTATTTTATTCATACGAAAGGTCTAGGAGGATGGGACAAAAGGCAACTCACGTCGTCCAACGAATCACTAGTCGCTTGCCGCGAGTTTATTTTCTTAAGCTACATCGCAGCAAAAAAATCGAGAACCAAAACAATTAAAACGTCATTGAAAACCGAAGTTTTCGATGGGCTTTGCCAAGTTTCTGTTTGGGTCTTCCGGCTTAATCTTGATTTCCTTTTGTGTGCTTTTTAGTTTCGGGTTGTAGCTTAAAACAATTTCAATAACTGTTTCTAAAAAGAGACTGCAAAATTGAAAAAAGAAATCCCCCTTTCCGGAAATGATGTCATGGTCGTGAAAATAAAAATACAACCCGAACACGAAGGACCGCACATGATATACACCAACACAGCTCTGTTACGTCACGCCGCGGTGGTCGCGCTTGGGGCGCGCTTCCGGTTTAGGGATATGGGTGGAAGTCGCCATGCGGCACGGGCATTTCTGTATTGTTTAGGAAGAAACCAGACTCAAACCTGCCTTCTCGTCAAAACGCCGCGACTGGGGCACTACCAAAAAAAGCATGGGAAACGTGAAGATCAGTTTCCATGTGCTTTCTGCCTGCCCCGTTCGTCCGAGAAAGTGGATAGGTGCCGTGAAAGCGACAACCAAGACACCGTCGGACCACGATTACTCGCGCAGGAAGCACTTTGGTTTGAATTCACGAATACTTGCGGTCGTCAGATTGTTGTGTTTTGCTGTAACATGAACGCAGGAAAACCGTAAAGTTGTCTGGACCACCCACGGACAATAGGGAGTTTTAGTAGACCGTGTTTCCCCCTCCGCTAAGCCCCCCGCAACGAAAAAACCGCTCCTGCGCCTGCGTGCCGATGGCCTTGGCTGTAGAGTTCCGGGCAGCGGAAGGGCTTAGCGGTGTGACCGAAAATAAGTAACAAAATAGCGTTACTTGTTAGCTTAGAAAAAAGCTAACGCGTTAAAGAGCTCCGTTACCATTTTGAAAAATGCAATGAAATGCTGTGTCGTTACTTGCCATGACCAACGGACGTTAGTTTTACGTCAGTTTGTCGTTACTTAAGGCTTATTCACACGATGCATCTTTTCAACGCGCCACAGTTTAGCGAAACCAAGATTTCGCGATATCAGCCAGTTCACACGTGGAGTATGACGCGCGAAACCTGTGACGTATTGACTCACGAGAATTTCGCCAAACCTTGTCATCTGCACCGGGAATACCAAGCGTTTCTCATCAAAATGATATGAAGTACGCACAGTGTGAAGAGACAGCCTGTTTTATTAATACCACTCAATGAACTTCGTCAGATTCGGCTCACTGGGTTTACTAGTCCTGCCAAACCCGGAAAAGACCGCGAACGTCAAAGAACAGGCAGATGATCTCGAAGCATTTCGGACATTTTTGCACCGCTAATAAAGAAAGTTATTCCCAGTCACCAGGTTTATATCCGGTGCTTGCACTCGTCGCGACTATTGGTGAATCTGTACCGCGCCACCAACCCGCACTCTAGGCGCCGTTCACACACCTGACGCCGAGTAGGACGTCGCCCGTACACCCGTACGCACCGCTTCTCCGCTTGTCGCTCGCCATGTTTGTTTATTTTCTTTCGGCTTTGGCTCGGATACGGAATCGGCCGAAAATCAGACTCCTCCAAAAGCTCGCTCCTCCTCGAAGGTCAGACGTCATAGCAAAGTCGAGCGGCCATTGGCAGCGCCCTTGTTTCTCCTTCGGGTGATGGACAGGCCTCGGTGAGGTTTCAGCGAGAAATTGCTCCAGAAGCGAGGAAGACGCGCCACTTTTTTCGGAGGCGCGCCACTTTTTCGGTGGCGTTCAGACGGGGAATCTGTTTCCCGAAACCTAGTTTCGCGACACAAGATTCGCCAACAAGATGCATCGTGTGAATAGACCTTTAGTGTTTCACTGTTAGTATATGACAGCTAATAAACCGCCTCTATAAACTTCGCCAACAATACACTTGTTCAGAGCGATTATCTGCTCATTCATTTATTTGTACTCTCCAGCCCCGCAGCATTAGAGCAGAGGAGTGAACACAGATCACATTTATTTGTTGTAAACTCACTAACACAATAAGCACCGCGGCAGCAGGGATTTTAGAAGATGGTGACGTCTTTCTGGTGACGGTCGCCGTTCAATGCCGCGATAACCTTGCAACTTGTTAGCTGGACCAGCTTGTTTGTCTTGCCTCGGCAGGATGTGTAATGTAAATCTTCGGACACGTGACGCTTCGCTAGCACAATTTGGAGAATTGAAACTTACCCACAGCACCTGCCTGCGAATAAAAGACCGCTCTGAAAAGAGCGACTGGGTGCACGCCACGTAACGGACGCAAAATAGACCTCTTCATTTACTCAAAGTTAATCCGGTGAAATAAACGTTATTTTATTCCTTCAGAAACCAACGTCGTGAGCACTCGGTCACCGCTGACACACTTGTTTTAGTTCAAAGTGTGTGAACGTCAGCGCTTCCAAACTTAAGAGTTTATCCTTTTTGTTCTTAACAGAACGAGAATATATTCGTTATGAAGAGAAGGATGTGACCAGTGTGAGTAGCTAGGGGTTTTGAAGCAAAATCCTTCGAGCAGCGGCAGACTGTTGCTTCCTGAACGGATATCTCTTTCCAGCGAGACGGCTGCTCCTTCAGGATACGGCGACGGTGATCTTAGCAGCTTCTACATAAAGACTGTACCAAGGACGCTTAGGGGTTCCGCGCAGCGATAATCTCCCGCCTTTTCGGCCCGGTCGTGGGAATAAGTGTCTTCCGAACGAGTTTTAAATGACGCCGCTTTTACATAGCTTTGCTGGGGTTTTTTGGCCACCTTTACGTAGTGGACAGAATAAAAAAATTATTTTGTTTTCAAACATTCATGCGGCCATTTTTTATCAAAAGTAACAAATATCGGGTAACGTAATTCTGAGAAGGCACCATACAGTTAAAACGACATTATTTTACTCCTTAGTTATTCGGGATTCTAAAGAGTACGTTAGTAAAATACTAACGCGTTACGAGTAACGTCGTTACTTGTAACGTGTTAGTTCCAACACTTCCCACTGACCACTTTCAAACAGCCGTCTGATCGTTCAAACTGTTGTCTGCTCTTTCAAACTCGTTCAAACTACCGTCTGCTTGTTGAAACGACAGCGGCGAGTAGAGCAAAGGTGCAGGACGTTATACTTGTAAGTTTGAAGGTTGTTTTAAGTATAAGTAAGCTAGGTGTTATCAGTAGATAGAACAATATGTTCATCCTCGTTACCAGTGGCCACCACCGAGTTGTTATGCCCGATTCACTTGATCCGATTCTGCTTGCCATTTTCAGTATCGACATCCAGCATCGCAGCTAGCATCCACGATTTTGCAGCCCGAGCGGCGTCGCGACTTAAAATTGGGAGCAGAATCTCATCATGCGAATGAGGCTTTAGCGTGCATTCGGCGGCGCTCTCGCGGATTGAATTGCCGCGCCTCACATTATTTAGGCAAAATCTTGCAGTGTAACAAGACTCGTTAATTTTGCTTAGACTACTAAAGTAGCAAGCCGTTGCTAGGAAGACGTAGAATCAATAGATCCTTCCCCCCCCCCCCCCCCCAAAAAAAAAAAAGAAAAGAAAAAAAAGAAAATTAAGGGGACTCACATCGACGCCCGTCAACCTTTTATTCCAAAGGTTTGTTGACTCGCGACGCGGCGCTTCTTGGCCACATCCCATCGCGCATGCGCGGCGCCTGTGGTGTGGCGCTAGGGGCGCTCCTGTTGGTTTGTAATTATGAGTTGGTGTATATATATATATATTAACATATATGAAATTTCATATAATATTTAATACAATGATACACTATAGTATATACATATAAAAACCGTTCCAAGATGCCAGAGCGATTACAATATTTTTTTTAAATGAGAAAATTATTTCTTCAAATGGTTCTAAATGTATCTATTGTTTTGAAGCTATGAATAATTGACATTTGGGTTAGTACTTCATACTTATAAAATCTGATCCGACGACATTTGTGTATCATAGTTTGTTCGAGCTTTTGATTCGTGGTAATGCATGTGGCGAAATGCGCATGCTGTTGCTCTTTTGGCATAATTGTAATGTAATGTATTTAGGATCTTATTTTTATTTTCTGGAGCATTAATATTGCCAATTTTTGTGCGTGAGTGATAGTTCTATTTTAAAGAAAACAATATTGAATGAAGTACGGACGTTCAGCAGCAGTCCCCGTGAACCTCCGTGTAGCGCTACTTTAGTGCAGTGCTTGTTCCCAAAACATTTTGGGAGAACCCCACCGACAGACTTAACTTGAACAACTGGGGGTAATTTTAGACCACCAGCCAGTTTTATTTAAGTAATTACAGAGCTTCGAAATAGGGGGTCCCAGCGATATAGGTCGCCCAAGCATCTTGGTGCGTCAATTGGCGCATGTTCCGCGCGACGTCCCAAGATGTTCCGACGACCAAAGCATTGGAGCCACGTATTCTAGAACTCTCTATTCTGTCGTTTGTGTGTTTAAACAGCGGCAAGTTAGTGAGCCTCAATAGGTGTTTCGTCTCTCCGCTGTAGATGAAAATTTTACCCAGTGCAATACCACCGCTAGCCTGGGGTCTTTAATATGCACCACGCAGTACGGTAGGCTTGCGATAATTCAAACTCGGATATGTCGTACTTCCGGTTAATTCGAACAAATTTCCACGATTTCGGCTGTCCCGCTGTGTTTTTAATGTATTCATAGGCAGCTTAATTCGAACGTCATTTTCATGTGGTACATGTACTTGTAGTGAACGGGCAGACCGAAGTGAGAGAGGTTTAAAAACCTCTCTCACTTACTGGGCGCACAACATATTCACACCACCGCGTACCACCCAATGTCTAATGGAATGGTAGAGCGCTTTCATCGGCAATCGAAAGCTGCCATCAAAACACAGGGCAAGACTGCGTCATGGACGGAGGCCTTGCCTTTGATAATGCTCGGCATCCACACAGCGTTTAAAACTGACTTGAACTGCAGTGCAGCCGAGCTGGTCTATGGAACGTCTCTCCGAATACCAGGAGAATTTTTCCAACAAGCCTTCAATCCCCCAATTGGCAGCGCCGAACACTACGCTCACCGATTACGGCTTCTACTGCAAGACCTACGCCCCGTTGCTACAAGAATTCCCTCCACACGGAGTACCTTCGTCAGCCCTCATCTGGCAAAGTGTATGCATGTATTCATTCGGCACGACGGTGTCAAAGCGCCTCTCCAACCTCCTTACGATGGCCCTTTTCCGGTGGTTTGTCGTGACACCAAAACATTCACGGTGCTAATCAAAAACAAAGAACAAGTTGTGTCCATCGACCGGGTCAAGCCCACCCACTTGGACTCCAACAGTGCAACCTCTGCCATCTGACTCATTTTAAAGAAACCACTAACAAGCCCACGCTGCTTTAATCCTCTAAAAAAAAAAAAACAGAAAACAACAACAAAGACAACCGCTTGGTCGCTGCGCTTCCTCGCTAGGGGGGGAATATTGTAGTGAACGGCTAGACCGAAGCAGACGAAGAAGAATACCGGATCTCGAGACAGAAGATTTGAGGAACCGATCTCGTTCCGGCTGGTGGTTCGAACTGGATATATTTTAAAATAACGTATTATATATTAATGTAGCCTCAACGCTACATACTTTTTGTTCCTACGGCCCCGTTGAGTGCGCTTATTTCCGAGCAATGGTGCACTACAGAAAAGCAACACCCGCGGAGCCATCTTCAACGGTGCTCGGTGAGAAGCACACTCAACGGGGCTCAGGCAGGGCGCACATGAGCAATGGAAAATTAGAGCTTGCGGAATCAATGACGACCATCACTTGGTCATCGGGACATCATTTTTTTTTGTTATAGGTGGCATGAATAGCAACCGAAAGCGCAGAATATTATCAGAGGACATATGAATGGCGCACAGAATTCAACAAGGCAACTGGGCCTGCAATGTCTTAAAACTTCATCGCTTTCCAAATGACCAAAACCTCCGGCGGCAGTGGGTTGCGTCCATAAACCGAAAATACTTTTCGCCGACAGCCTCCTCTCGAGTTTTCTCGGAACATTTCATGAATAGAACGCGCACCGAACTTACCGCTGTTCCGTCGATAAACATGGGCTACGCTCGCAAGGCGGGTGGAAGTTTTCTCGGGATAATGCTGTTTCTGCTTGTAACTTTTGCTAACTTAATTTATCTTAATGCTGATATCTTGCGGTGGTGACATTGAATAGATTTTAGGAATCTACAATGTTTAGTTGAAGGATCATTTCTGCCGCCGGGTGGGGCTGGAAATGGTTAAAAAGTTAGTTCTATTGGTTTTTGCTTAATCGCGATCTCCTGCGCGATGGCAGAGAGCCGTGAACTCATGTTAACCGTCACAGCACGATTGGGCTCTTCTTATTTTGCAAATTGGTGCATAGCGTAGCTGGGAAGAAAACTTCAATTTCTGTTGCTGAAACATGCAGATGCATCGACTCGAATCGCTGAATCATTGATCGACTCGCTCCAGCAATGTGCCCATCTCTACTTCGCGGTTTCCAGTTCTAGACAAAGGACACAATCGTCGACACGGGATTCTCAATTAAAACTTTCATAAACATGTGCAAGTCGGAGGCAGCTGCCTTCGATCGTTCCCTGCAATGATCTAATCACGCGCGTTCTTGTTCACATTATATTTTATTGTTTGTGGACGACAAGAAATGCCAGAAGTATTATCCACGTACTACATCAAAAACGACAAAAATCCCGAAGAGAAATTCAATCGCTGTAAACGTGTATAATATTTAGAGTACTCGCCTCTCATTTATACCGGCTGAGTGTTCAGTCCGCTCTTCTTGGCATTGCCGCACTGGCGGATGCCATAATGCGAGGCTAGAAACTTTTCCAATGGGTTGAAAAGCACCATCCGCGGCACACAAGACACAAGACGCTCCCTAAGTTGGACACCCAGCAACATTGGAGCACTCAACCAGCAGACCAAACGCGGGAGCGGTGCCCTGAAGATCACCTTCACCAACGTTTTTAACCACTCAGCATGGCCGCGGAACCTGACTCTGGCTAAATGGCGCTACAGTATTCAACATGGCGCTACCCATAATAAAACGGACTGTAGGAATACGGCGTGCCGCGGCCCGTACTTGTCTGGCGACCTGGCTACCGCCGCAGAGCTCGGTATGGCCCTCCCGCCTCATGAGTGATTTAAGCAGCCTAGGACATTGAGGTGGCGATGGAAAAGGATGACCGACCCAGTACACTTTTTATATGTCGTCACGTCCTGCTTACCTGAGCACAAAGATTGGCACGTCGGGAGCTCAAACAAAGCGTGCCCCAACGTTATATCCTCATCGATAGGCAACACCTGCGGTATTATAAATTTAAAGAAAGTCACCTATCCGAAAATACAAACACTGCATTTGGTCGCGAAGTGAGGCTGGTAGGTCGAAAACGAAACTTGGGTCAAGATTGTTTACACGGTTCTCGGTCACCGGGTACGATTTCGCAAAAGGTTTATTGACGCCATGAATTTCGCAGCTCCCACTCCGCGTGCTCCGAGCCTCGGTGGGCGTTGGGTCACGCAACGTACCTCATGACGGTGTGCGTGCAGACGACGAACTCCGGCTTGGAGCTCCACTGGTGGTAGGTTATGTAGTACCTCGTCTGGAGCCAGATCCACTGCTGCCCCTTGGTCAGGAACCGGTAGTAGCACGAGGTGCCCTCGCCGGTCTGCATCACTGAGCACACCAATGACGTCCCACTAAACACCCCCTAGTGTTCCCCCTTCGCGTTTCTAATGCAAGTAAAGCGACAACCACTGTCGTGGGAGCGTGCGAGGCCCCTTCCAAGAAGGAGCATCGCGCCTCCATTTTCACAGATCGTAACGTCGACGAGCGCACGCGCCAGATTGCGTTGGCCGGCGCCGACTGCTAACGGGGGTCTATACTTTATCGTAATGCCATATCGTCTTCTACACTCCCAAAGCCTGGCAGTTCGACGACGGAGCCATAGAGTGCCCGGTCGAAGATTTGGAGCACGAGGATCTGGTAGCAGAGAGCATCAAAGAGCCATTTCTCGGGGAGCCTGGACGTCAGCTAACAAATTTTGCAGCGGCGAGGACCCGAAACACACTTGTTCACTCGGGAGAAGTGTGTTTCGGCGTCTCGCCACAGCGGGGCACCAGTCACATGGCGCTCCTCTCATCCTTCGTCTGCCGCTCCACCTTTTCCATTATGGCGGCCGCTTCTCGTGGCGATCTGCCAGGCTTTGTCAGTATACAATCTTAGAAATAGGGGGTGTATAGAGGTACACCCCTTGTCCCAAATGTAACACCCCAAAACTACATTTGGACGTCCAGTCCACTGACGTCGTGCTGGGGATACCAATTGGTACGAGCGGCTTGATAGCTGTTGAATATAACATACTAAATAGCTAAGGTGCGTATCAAAGACTAAAAAAAAAAAAACCTGAGGTTTTCCAGCAGGGGCAAGAAGACTTTGATTGTCTTACTATAGCCTTTAATGCGTACATTAGCTAATTTAATAAGTTGTATCGGTCGACTATCAACCTGCTCTTGAAAGTTGGTGTCGTCGGTCCGATGTCTGTGGACTGAACGTGGAATTATTGTTTTGGGCCGTTATTACACATGGGACAAAGGGTGTACTCCTCTACACCCCCTATTTTTTAGAGCGTATAGGAGGCTATGGTCATGCGCAACGCGACGCGCACAGCGTAACTCAGCGATCGTCGGCGCAGCTCATGACAGAATAGAGCGCATGCCGACGACTGTGATTTACTCAGAAGCCCTCTGGTGTGCATATTTAACGGTCGTGTGTTTGACTGGGCAAGTGTGTGCGTGTATGTGGACTGCTTCGAGGAAGCGCAATCCCTGAGAAGCTTCGTAGGCTTAACAAGCGGGGCGCACATGCACGTTGTGCCGACAAAAGCTGGAAGCTCGATAACGCGCCAAAGGTAGGTTTCATTAGAACTGAGGATTACCGAATGTGTGTGCTATAAATGATCACATGCTAGTTGTACGCACGGGCAGCCATTCCCGATCGAAACAACAAGCACCGTTGAACGCAAGTACAGGAAAGGTGGACCCAGTGAAACATCTGAGCTATTTAACCGGCCAGAAACTTTCAAGTGGGGTGTCTCAGCTTGCAAACGATATATTAATGGGAAGCGTTGAGAATGGGATTGAAACCTGTACTATTTGCATGGGCTCCGCAAAGTGCGCTACAATGTCAAACGCCTTGATTGCCTAATTTAGGCATCGCCCGCTACTTTCGGTGTGAGTTTTTTGAGTCAACGTGAAAGGCTAGCTATGACGACAGCACGCTGGCCATCTGCCAGAAAGAGGTCATTGTGGGCATACCAAGCGCATCGCTTCCATCGAAGTATCCCGGCAGATTTACCGGAGTCCCTTGGCACGACACCGGCGAACCTGCCAACCTTTGGCGCACGGTCGCCATAGTGCGAGTTTTTTGTTTTTCCGTCGAAATTTGTGTGACATAAGGGAGTTTTCGTAGACCGCATTGCACCCTCCGCTAAGCGTTCCGCAACGAAGAAGTTGCTACTGCGCCTGCGCGCCAATAGCCTTGACTGTGGAGTTCCCGCTATCGTAGCGGGTTGTGGAGGGCTTTGCGGGACGGCGAAAACGATCTACGAAAACTTCCTATTTTGGAGAAAATAAATGGTAGGTGGCACTCGTTATCCCTATAACTTTCTTTTTTTCGAACTGCTAACCACTGCCCCAAATCGCTGCTTCGAAGCATGACCACACGAAACAGACGGACCACACCTACCGATCGCAGGATTGGTACCGACCACGAACGGAAAAACGCTGCGCGAGACGACGCGGTTGCTACGGAGATGCGCATGCGCAAAATGGAGCAGTTCGTCGGGGCGCGTTGGACCGCGCTGGACTGTGAACACTCTCAAGAAAAAAGGGTGTCAAAAGGTGTATTCTTACACCCTTTGTCCCATATAATACACCCCAGAATTTCAATTCGACGTACAGTGCGCTACAGTCGAACAGAGGGCCCGAAATTTTACGAGGGGCTTGATAGCCGTGTGGTACAACATTTTAAATAGCTAAAGTACGTATCAAAGACCATATAAAGAAAACTCCGAGTTTTTACAGTAAGGCCATAAAAACCCGGATTATTTTTTTCGTGTTCAGTAAAACGTACATTAGCTATTTTAATAAGTTGTACCACACGGCTATCAAGCCCCTTGCCAAAATTCGGGCCGTCTGTTCGACTGTAGGGCGCTGTATGTCGAATTGAAGTTTGGGGGTGTATTATATGGGACAAAGGGTGCAAGAATACACTTTTTGACACCCTTTTTTCTTGAGAATGAACAGTGGTTTGGGCACTTCTGGGAGCGACGTGGCGCGACGTAGTGTTTTGCTCTGGCGGGCGTTGCGTTCGTCGACATTGAAGTATAAACAGCCTTTTAACCTAAGGGGTTGCCCGTCGTTCTTGGAACTAGACATTGGTGACACGAGGAAGGGTAAAGAGGCGAAGGGAGTTTTATATGTTCATGGGGACGCCTTCTTCTCCTCTTTTCACGTTCTTGTGTTTAAAGTTCAGCGGGGTCGGTCTCTTCTACTATGCCCTTTCCTTCGACGGGGTGAGTTGAGCCTCGGCCAAGCAGGAATGCCAGCGGCTGTTATACCGTGCGGCTGCATGCGCCTCCTCGTTCCCTTGGATACTTTGTTGCCCAGGGATCCATCAATTTTAATGTTACATCCGTCGATTCGAAGTTGTTTGGCAGTCGTCTTGATTGTTCTGACGGGCTTGCTGCGACTGTCGTGTTTGCTGCATTCTTTTACAGTTTCTTTGCAGTCTGTGCAGATATAAAGTCTAGGTTTTAGTTTGACCTTTGAATTCTTTGATGGCCTTCTCAATATCTTGGAGTTCAGCTTCCTTGACGTTGGTCTTGATGCATAAAGTAGCGATGAAGTGTCTGTGGGTGTTCGCACAGTAGTATGCGATGACTGTGCCGCTTCGTCCTTGGTTGTATCCATGTATATAATAGCGCTTCCCTCGTCTTCGAGAAGTGCTAAAACCTCGTCTAGGTTTTTACCTGCAGCGTGATTTCTTCTCTTCACTTCGGTCTCTCCTTAATTTTGTGCAGTGAGTCGAGTGTCAACTACGATTTCGTCTTCCCAGGGTGGGGGAGGTTCTGTAAACACAGGTCATTTTTTTGTTTTGTTTTTTTGCAGTACATGAGTTCTTTGAAGATCTCCCGTCCCGGATTGGTTTTTGGGGTCTTAGCACGTGGCCTGTTTTGTTTTCTTTAGCGATCTCCTCGATGGTGTTGAGACCAGTTATTTAGTGAACTGTTTTCGAATTTGGTACACTTGGGACATCAGCTCGTTATCCTTCCGCCGCGCTTTGGCTGTGTAGTTGCGTGAGCACTCTTCCGCTTTCAAGACGAAGAGGGATCGGTGGCCAAGTGGTATGTTTACTTTTGGGGCAAAACAAGCAAAGCCGCGCTTTAACTGGAAACTTTGGAAATTTAACGATGAACTTATAAAAAATTAAACTTTCATGAGCGGCGTAAAAGAAGGTTTAAAAAAATTGCTAGAAGCTGAGGAAAACTTTGTGGGAATGTGGGAGCAGTGTAAGAACGAAGTTAAAGTTAACGCGATCGAAAGATCTTGCATAACACGCTATAAAGAAAAGCAAAAAAAAAAAAAAAAGATGCAAAATCGACTTGAGTCTTTGTTAAGTGTTGAGAGCGCACAGCCTGGCAGCTTTACCAAAGAAATAAGCGAAGTGAAAAGCCAGTTAGAGCTTGAAACATTGAAAAATATAAAGGAGTCCTGTTAAGGGCGCGCGCGGAACGACTGTGGGCGGGTGAGATGCCAACCAAGCGTTCTCTCGGGGACGAAAAAAGATATGCAGCAAAAAACGAAATCTATGAAATTCAGCACGGGAACGTCATCATACGCGATACAGCATTGATTGAGCGCGCCTTTTTTTGAGCATTATCAAAACCTTTTGGGAGCTGAGAGATATTGAAGACGGATTCGAAACAAAGATTTTTGCCACACATGCCAAAGTTGGCCGATGAAGTTAAAGCAGGCCTGAAAGTACCGATTAGTGCGCTTGAAATAGAGAAAGCAATCGACGAATTGCACCTCAGTAAGTCTCCCGGACCTGAAGGTTTGAGTGCTGCTTTTTAAAGGATTTCAAAAGTGAAGTGGCAGAAGTGCTATATCGCGTGTTAACCGAGTCGTACAAGGAAAAAGAACTTCCACTTTCTTTTCAAAGAACGCATATTATTTTATTTTCTAAAAGCGATGATCCAGTTAAATTGTTGTCTGTGGGGTCCTATAGTCCAATCAGCTTAGGGAACGTCGACTATGATATACTTATGAAGGTCTTAGCAAAGATACTGCAAAATGTAATAAAAGTAATTGTAGGGCCGCACCAAACTTGCGGCATCAAGCGCCGAACCATCACCACCGATATTCACGTGGTCAGTAGTATTTTAGAATGCTGGGATGCAACAGGGGACCGAGTTGCAATGTCACGGCTTGATTTAGAAAAAGCTTTTGATCGCGTAGTACATTAAGTTCTCTTTAGCATTTTAGGACATATTGACGTGGGCGCTGTACTACTGGACGGGGTTAAAATGGCTTATAAAAAGTGTTTTGCGAATATAATTGTTAATAAAACCTTTGTGAAGGCTTCCAGGTACGGGGTTTCCGTAAGGCAAGGGTGTCCGTTATCGCCCTTGTTGTTCTCCATTTATTTAGAAACTTTTTGTTTAAAGCCTTTTAATAATAAAAAAATACAGGGATTTAGACTATTGGCAAACGAAGTCAAAACTCTCTCGTACGCGGATGACGTAGCAGTTTTTTGTCACGACGCGGAGAGCGTCAGTGAAGTTGTCAAGGTCGTTCTCTCGTACTTTAAGTTGTCGGGCAGTGCTATAAACTGGGACAAATGTCTGGGTTTCTGGCACGGAAGTTGGAAAAACGTACCTACTATTTTTGAAAACATCAAGTGGACTTGCTCTTCAGCTAAGTACCTCGGTGTGCTACTAGAGCACTACCGAGACACCGCGGATTACTGGAGGGAAGAAATCGAACAGGCCCGAGCAAAAACATTAAAGTGGGGGGTGCGCGACCTGCCAATGTTTGGCCGCTCAACAGTTTGTAGTATGTTTATTGTCGCAAAAATTTGGTACGTCCTCCAGTTGATGTGGATGTCGAGGGCCAGCATCCAGAAGCTGCATAGAGCGTTTGCGGTTTTTGTATGGGGCTCCGGACGGGAACGCATGAGCCGTACAAATTTGTTTCGTGCCGTCCAAAGTGGTGTACTTGGTTCACCCCACTTGTTTCTCCGTCAGGTGGTATCCATATTTCTTTTTCTAAGAGATCAGAAGGACCCTTTTGTGCGAACTGTACTTCAAGTTGGGCTGCGAAACGCACTGCCTGATTTTTCTGACTCTTCTGCTGATGTAAAGTTTTCTGTATGAAGGAGTGCAAACCTTGCGGTTTTTGAAAGTGCGATTCCCCATGGAATAAGTTAAGTGAGGTTCCAAGGAGGCGTTTGTATAAGGACTTAACAGATGGAGTGTTTCCGGTGTCCTTGTATCGCTCTCTGTTTGCTTAAGACACGGGAAAAAAATATTTTAAAAATAGTTAAGAAGATGCCGGTACGACCTTCTGTCAAACCATTTTGTTTTCAACTCCATAGTGATACACTCCCTGTGAAAGCCTGGCTGCAAGAAAGATACATTTCTGTGCCCTGGTCAATTGATTGCCTCTTATGTAAAAAGCCAGAAACTATACACTGCGTGCGGGAACTATAGGGTTCGCTTTGAAAAACGCGCGCAGCGCCGCTAGCGTAGGAGCTGGCGTTCGACAGTGAGGCACGTTCAGCAGCCTGCGGCGCCTTTTCGCATGCCAAGCTGTGGTGGCGGAAGCGCGCACGGACGGAACTTTTGCTTTTTAAGCCGATACGTTGAGGGTGACGTTGCATGAGTGCTGGGGCAGAAGGGCCATTTACTGTTCTCCACTTCTTATATATTGAGTTTAATTCATTATTAGGAATAATTTCTCTAGTTGCGGCCAAAAAAAAAAAAAAGAGTTGGAGCAATTTGCCGAAAAGCGAGACGGAACCGCCATAATTGCTCTGAGTGGGAAATTTATTTCGCTCGTCGCTGTAAACGTAGGACTGCTGGAACGATGATATTTGGAGGCGAGTGAAATGTTCACTAAGTTTGTGCACGAAGTGTGCCAAGTTTAATTAAAACAACAGGTGGGAAAGTTATGTTTCTGAAGAATAAAGAAATAAAGCTGCACGGGATATCCAATATTGGACCAAAATATTGTGTTATAGCGGGCTGTGCAAAGTGCAGATTTGGGCACACAGGTGTTTGGACTTGACAGTAACATGATACAGCACTTATTATACCAAAAAGAGGTGGCACAGAGAAACCAAGTAGAAATTTGGTTTGGCAAGGCGTAAATCAATGGAAACCGGTTTTGACCATGAAAGGGCTGTCAAGAGAATACCACTGGTCGTGGGAGATGGAGACTTTACAGGTAGGAAGGGACTAGTGGACTGTACTTCCAATTGAAACAACTTTACGGAAGGTGGTTTTAAAGCCGAAAAAACAAAGTTGTCGGCCAACACAAGGTTTGGCCGTCAAGGGCTCTTGCGGTCAGCTGTTGTGTAATAACCTGTTGTTCGAGGTGCTGATTTTCGGCGCACAGGTACTTTAACATGACCGTAACTTGACACAACACTTAATATACCAAAAAGAGTTGACATAACGAAACCAGGTGGAAATTTAGTTTGGCCGGCGTAACTAAATGGGAACTGGTTCTGACCGTCAAAGGCTGTGAAGATAATACCACTCATCGTGGGAGGTGCACACTTTACAGGTAGGAAGGGACCAGTAGACGGTACTTCCAATTCGAACCACTTTGCGATAGGTGGCTCTAAAGCCGAGAAGAAAAATATTGTCTACAGAACTCGGGGTGTCAGCGTTTCCACATCCAAAAGGAGGCTGACCAAGAAAGAAAGCACACCCCATAAACGTCCATACTAAAACGTCGATTCTCCAGCAATTCCGAGTTTCACTGTTGTTTTCTTTAGATTCATATTTGTCACTTTTTTTTTTTTTACCGTTCGAATCTTTCTTCATGAAGTTCAGATTGCAAAATGGCTGCGCTCAGAGGTCGGTCTTGCAAAAGCCTATAAACAAGACAAAATGCTTTTATATTGATTGTGCTCTTTTACACAGCACGCCTTCGTTTTGACAACAAGGATCAATATACTCGTGTCGGGGTTGAACCGCGGTTAGTGGCAGACTACGAGGAGCTGCCCGTGTAACTAGGGCATTACACTTGTGCAAAAAGCCAACCTGACTTTATACTTTATTGATTTTCAGTGGCGAGCACGATACCGGTGCTCTCCATACGTGTGCAGCTCTTCATGACATATCAGACGAGCTAAATGGGGCACGCGCATAGATTTGATTGGTGCTCAGGGTGCACGAGCTCAAGTACGCCCATAGCTTTGACTGCATTCTCAAGAAAAGGTGTCCCTAAGTGTCATGAACCGGTTTAGCAGAACCCAGGGGTGGTTCGCTCATCTTGCGGCACCGGCCGCGGTTGCGGCCAGGACGGATTTTTATGTCACGTGACCAGCTCCATGGGGACACGGAAGTAAACAAAGTACCTAGCGTCCCTGCCTAATGGCGGAGAAATCCGCATCGCTTGAAGCACAAAAGCCTAATTTCGCTCGCAGAAACTGACTGCAGGGACTTTCAACTGGAGTCCAATTGACCGCCCCTTTATACTGTAGGAGCGGCAGGTAAAGTTACGGCCAGGGAGCGTAAATATGAGCCAAAATAAAGAAAAAAACACGCGAGATAAAAGCGGTGACAGTATATTGATGTACCTCCACCAGCGCCGGCGGCATGCGCCTTCTGCTGTGGTCTGGACTGAAGGAGTGGCTTGAGACCAGAGGCATTGAGGAAGCATGGTCCCTGGACTGCAGACTCTGCAAGACTACCGAGACATTTACACATGGTTTTGTATTTTGTGCCGACGCATTTTTCTTTTGGGATGTTTTCAAAGAACATTGAAGAAAGATTTCGAGGTGGAAGAGAAACTTCTTCGCAATTTACATTTTTCAGAGCAACTAGATAGTGTGCTAGACACGCTTGTCGTTCTAGGGCTTTACAGTCTATGAAAAACCAGAAAGGTTGACACGGAAGGAAGGGTTGCAAAGCCTTCATCGGTAAATTTTAAGAACATAGCTATAGCAGTGGGTCAAAGGGGGGTTAAAATTTCTGAAGATACGGAATGGAAAGAAGTTGTAAGTATTCTTAGCCGTTCCCCAGACATCATATAAAGCAAGCTCTTTAGGTTGCAGCGTAAACAATGCAGAATTGATACCTATATCAACAGCGCAATCTGGTTGGTGAAAAGTATACTGATGACTCTAATGCTATATGGTCTTTAATGACAGTACGTAAATAGCTTGTATCTTATTTCAAGCGAGTGAACCATTTGTACATAGTATAGTGTTTTGTATATAACTCTAAATAAATGTGCTTCTTTACAAAAAAAGAAACCCCTTCTGCTGTGACTGAGAGTTAGAGCGCCGGTACTTCTCGTCGCGGCGTGAAAATTCCGGGTTTAAACCGCGCTAGGACCTTTGTTTTGCATTTGACTACACTTTTACTAAGAATGTAGACAAGGCTTGACGAGCTCCATAAAATCATGGGGTGGGTAGTTCTGACTCATCAGTTCGTTGTTCATCGGGAGAGCGCATACATGTCTCTGGCTTTCTTTACCAACTTCCCCCTCGC
Source organism: Ixodes scapularis (assembly GCF_016920785.2). Taxonomy (NCBI): domain Eukaryota; kingdom Metazoa; phylum Arthropoda; class Arachnida; order Ixodida; family Ixodidae; genus Ixodes; species Ixodes scapularis. The sequence goes on from NW_024609839.1 coordinate 29,163,157, forward strand.
CTCCAGCATCTGCCGTGCACTCCACGGAAAATTGACAATATCTTCCCATGCTCGTTCACCAGGTGACTGTGCTCCTGAATTTCTCTAGAATTTGTTATTTTCATTTTCCAACTGCTCCAATTAATTGAATTTGTTGATCCAAAGCCATTTTAGCTGTTTGCGTTACAGAGATGGTTTGGGATGTCGACGCGTGATTCATTTTTGCAATCGGTTGTGATCGTCTACTATTCTAACTAAAATTCAACAAGAAATGTGTTAATATTACAAAACGATTGATACAGCAAAATGTAATGCAGAAAAATATACCTTTTATCACATTCCATGCAAGTAAAAGTATGATCTCTTTTATTTCGGTTTTACGAGTTTCTCAGACGTTTGACTTCCCGCCTTGCCTGTAGGATTTCGCTGAATCAATGCATCCCCGGCTGCTGGACTTTTTTTTTTTCTTCTTTCTTCTTATGTTCTGGAATTTTTGTTTAACTGCCACAACTGCAGTCTTTATTAGTACTAAATAGGCGCCTCCTGTAATTGACAAGGGTCGTAGCAAGAGCATTGTATATTTCAAAATACATAAAATTGTAGTTGCTGGGGAAGGATGCTTGTTTCGGCTCCGTTTTTGGGAAAGTCATTCCGATGGTAATATTTTGGTTTCATTTTAATGAACATTATGTAACGATTATATTAGCGCGTTAACTTACCTTGATCCTTTTTTTTTCTTCCTGGTGTTCTAATTGTACAGGTGGAACTAGCAGTAAAACCGTGTAAGGCGCAGTAGAGCAAGTGGATGATTCGTAAAAAGGATCATAGTTAAAAAGTAAGACACGCGCAAAAGACAAAAAAAAAAAATAAAGAAGTTTTTAGCGCGATTTGAACCCGGAAGTTTCACGCGGCCGACGACAAGTACCGACGCTCTAACCTCTTGATCACAGCAGAAGGCGCAAGCCGCCTGCGCTGGCGGAGATATATAAATATACTGTCACCGCTTTTATCTCGAGTGTTTTTTTCCTTCATTTTGGCTCATTTTACCCTTCCTGGCCCTAACTTTACCTATCGCTCGTACAGTATAAAGGGGCGTTCAATTTGATTCCAGTTGAAAGCCCCTGCAGTCAGCTTCTGCAAGCGCAATTAGACTTTTGTGCTTGAAGCGATGCGGATTTCTCTGCCTTTAGGCAGGGACGCTATGTACTTCCTTGTCCCCATGGAGCTGGTCACGTGACGTAAAAATCCCTCCTGGCCGCAGCCGCGGCCGCGGCCATAAGATGAGCAAACCGCCCAACGAGGTAGAGGGGCTTAGAGTGATAAACCGGAAGTTCGGAAGTGGCACGCCCCCGGTTGCCGTCATGTTGTACGCAAAAGTGACTACTCGTCATGTGACCTCCCAAGAGCCGTGACGTCATCGGCAAGATGGCAGCACCCAGAGCTGGCGGATGCCAGTTTGTTCGGTGCGCGGTAGCCGTGGTGTGCAGCTGCTTTCTGACGACTTCGGGCTTCTTCGTGCTCGCTGACGGAAGCATAATGTGAAAATATGAAGGAATTAGACTTTATACCGTTTTTGTGCAAGATTGCTCTGGATCATCTGGATATTAACGCCTGTGAGACAACATCAGCTCCGTATCGCCGTACCGGTGCTCAGATTCCCGGATGTGTTCGAGGATCGATAGAGCTTTAAGTGTTTTAGCATGAAATTTTTTGCATATTCTCAATTTTGTTTGAACGCTGGAATGCCTGATAATCGACGCGAAATGTATGCGTCGGACGTAGGGCCTAGGGGAATTTGTTTCAGCCCTGGGTTACTGCATATTCACAGCAACTTTTAGCGAGGAAGCTCCTGCGACCTTTACGTTTTATACTTATCAACAGTTTTGCAATATAACTTCTAGGATAAAATATTCCCGTTTTTCTAGCTTCGTTTGAACGTTGGATTGTCTGAGAATGGAAGCGAAAGGTATACGTCGTGTTAGGGCCTAAGGGAAGTTGTTTCAGCCCTGCGTCAACAAATAACCATAGCAACTTTTAGCGAGGAAGCTCCTGCGATCTTTAACCCTTTGTGCTAATCGACGATTCTAGATTCGATCGCTTTTCTTTCTTTTTCGTGAGTGCGAAGTGCACACTTATTTTCAGCTGCGAGGATGTCGTTTTATTAAGTGCGGGGATGAATAAATTGTTGCAGGCACCTGCTTCAAAGCTATTCGACTTGCTATAAGGACGACCGTTTTGGTGTACACCATAGATTAACTGCATTTTTCTCTTTCGTAGGATTCATTACAGCAATACTTTTTTTTTCATCAAGAATGCATTGTATTAGTCGGCCGATGATTTACTTGTTCTAATTACCTGGACAAGGTGATTCATATTTGTGCTCATTCCTTGCCCGAAAATCAGTCTCACTAAAAAACGTTGACTACCATTTCTTTCGGTCTCTTCAATAGACTTTTTTCAGAAGTGTGGGCCGCCTATACTTTGTTTCACCATAAGTTGGAAAAGGGCAACCGCTACAGCCCCCTCGAGCCAACCAGAGAGACGGAGTGAAGGTATGTGAGAAATTTGTGCAGACGAGCACTCTGATGATATCTTGTCATGTGCCTCGCTCCAACGTGCATATTGACTCACCGAGACTGTAGCCTTTGCCGTTTGCCAAATTGTGATGAAACCAATTGTAGTAGCTACTATTCTAATTACCCAAAACCTTCATGCTTTGGGCATTTGTTCAACAAGAATGTTATGTCGGCCATCACTGTAAAACTCGGCTCAGCGCCTAATGCACTCGAATGCTGCATTACCGTTCGACGTGAACTGGGGCCCATTTGTGTGCTTTATGCCGAAGAAACAAATGGTGACAGTTGTGTTGCTTCATGGAATTTTGCAAAGGGTATATTGTGTCATACGTATAGGAAGTGTCCTGCTATATAACAATGCATCAGCACATACTATTCAACTAGATGCTCAGAGGTGTGTTTGTTTTTGGAATTAACAAGTTACAGCAATAATTATTTTTTTACGAGTGTAGTACTTACTTTCAGTAGCTGGGCCCGTTTTGTGCTCATTAATGTCAGTGTGCTTTGATGTTATCATTATGTGTGTAGTTTTAAGTATCCTCCCTGCAAGGCCTGCAAAGACCCTTGGAGGCAATAAATTAATAAATAATAGTGAGTTTTAGAATAACGTACGCAATTTTAGCGCACGCTAGCGCTAAATGTAGCGCTTGTATTAGCGCACGCGACGCAAGAGTGTTTTAGAATAGCGTTTCTCCGTCGCGACGCAAAAGCCCAAGCATCTCGCGCTTGCGACGCCACGAAGATACAGTAACAATTTTTATTTCACACACGAAATGCTGTAACTTTAGAAAAAAAATAGTTTTTTGGTCCAGAGTATCATTTTAGATTTGTTTAAACATGAGAATACGACGCGAGCGGTTGACCGGTCGTGTCCGCTTGCGTCGCCTCGGCAAGAGGTCTCGTGTACCGACCTTCGCACATCGTACTTTCGCTGAGAAATGTTCACGCGTCGCAAGCATCAAGTTGCCGGGGGTCGTTGCCAAACCGAGTACAATGTCATCCCGCATTAAAAATCGCAGTCACGAGGATGCAGCCGAACTCGCACTCACGACGCCGCCAAAGCAGCCGCCGACATAATCCTGCAAGCCGCCATTTTTTAAACTCCGCTCGTCTTGGCTTTAGCCAACTTGTCATCACGAATCCTCCTTGGAGAAGCGCAAAGACTCTTTGCGTACACGCGCTATTTCCGAGAAATAGCGCACGCTAAAATTGCGCACGCAAAGCGCAAAACCTGGTTTGCGTTCGGAGCATGCGCAGTGGGGACGACGCTATTCTTTGGGAATGCAAAGTTTTAGTGTGCGCTATTCTAAAACTTCCTAATATTTTCACATCACTGGAGTTGGTTTTCGGATGCACCACATGTTCAGGAGAGGTGGAAGAAGTGCAGCCCCATGGCGACAAGTCTGCCAGTCTGGTATGTCCCATTAATTAATATTGAAGGGTCAGATGTGCAAGTGCCCTCAAAAGCTCCAGCGCGTGCAGTGAGCACAATTCTTGGTATATAGACTCTGGAGGCATAAAGGCAAGCTTGTTTATTTAGTTAATGCATCAAATATGCATATTTTCACGATTACATAATTATTGATTCTAAGCAAATGGCTCCATAACGAGTTCTTTCTGCGACAGTCTGGTGTCAGGCGTTCAGTCGTAGTACCTGTGCTCCTTATTGTCGGATGGCGCTCCTGGCACGTCGGTGTTCAGTATGGTCGAGGGGCAACTTTGACTGATTGATACCGTCTTGTAAGCACACGTCATGTGCGGCGACTGACATCTGATGCATTGAGGCTGCAGGGCTGGCTTCTAATCCGCAAATTTTCCTGGTAGTTTTCTGCATCAATGCAGCAAGCTCGGGCATGGATTGCTTACGTGGCTGTGCCTTTTGCTGTACCGTTGACTGGATGGCTGGCAACAATGTATGTTTGCTATCCAAGCCATTTCACTTCCATTTCGTAATAGCTATTTCTTCTGCATCCCGCGACCACTGCAACTTGTGTAAGTTTCGTGTGCCAAAGTGAAGTCGGGTGATGCTTGGTGTCCACTTTTGAGAACAACCAACCATTCTATTTCTTCAAGTCACTCAGCGTCATTCTCCCTCAAAGTTGGTGTGCATCGTGGAGTGGGCACAGGTAATTGGTGTCAGCAAATTATTAGGTATTGTCCTTGGACAACAACTGACAACAAATCAGCTGTCATTGCATTGCCCCTCACCTGCTTTGTCGTGCTTAGCTCCCGTCGAGGTAATGGGATCGGGAGCTATGGAGTAATGTCGGCATCAGAGACAAAGGTCGCCAAAGATAATCCTCCATGTCCCGCGGTCGCTCCTTGAGACATGATCGAGGTTCGTTTGGCACGAACCCTTGCAGACCAATTCATTGGTATGGGCAGCTCCGGTAGACATGGTTGGCCTCATGCAGTGGTAGCAGAGTGGTTTTCGGTCGGCCATTCACAACACCATCGTTTTCTTCGGTGTACTTTCTTCAGCGTAGACTTACACCCAATGTCGGGAATGCTTCGGTATTGGGATGTCTCATTGAATTGGCATTGAATACTGAATGACAGCCGGTGGCGGTCGTCGAGCAATTGTGACGTAAGTTTCCCTCGGTTCGTCAGATGCCGCTTCGGTCGCAGAAGTCTCCGGTTGAAATGCCTGTAAAACTTGTTCCGAAACAATCTCAGCAATTAAAATAAAAGCCGGGCAACTGATGGCAGGAAATAGCTTCCCGATCTTCTCCCGGACAACGCCGTGGATGATGTCACGGATGCCTGGGAGGCTGGCGTCGAAGTAGCAGCTGGACAACTCGAGTGTCGAGACGCCGGGAAATTGTTGATTGTGACAGGCTCGGGCACGCAGTGCACGTTCAATGTTGGAAGCCTCGGTGTTATGAACCCTTGGACTGCTGTCGGGGGGTTGCGAATAAGGCTGCCGAAGCTGTTGTCCCTCACATGAGGGACATGGAATTCTTAGGTCTCTGTCTTCTGTAGCATCAGGGTTGGCGTGGGCACTCAATCAGGTGCAAAACATCCTCCACGAAGGCGGTGACGCTCTCGTTAAGGCCGTGTTTTGGTCAGTATCAGGAATGCGGCTTTCTATCGTCGATGTTGGCGGACGAATGTGCGCTTCAGCTCGATCTTGCAAACCTCCCACGACGTTAATGAGAATTGATGGTTCTCAGACCAGTGCCTGGCAGTTTCTTCCACGAGAATTAGGCTCTACAGAAGCTGGTTGTCTGTCCACCCATTGTGGCGTGCGACACGGTTGTATTGTTCAATCCACTCGTCGGCGTCTTCATACACACTGCGTGAAAGGGCGCCGGAGTGTGAGCTGCGACCGGCATGCAAACAATGGATGCGGTTTGCTGCTACAGGTTTGTCATTGTTGGCTTAGTCAGCTTCGGTTTTTCTGACAGGAGACTGAATTCCCGTGGTTCTTCCTGGTAGCAGCAACTGGTTCGGATTTCAGGTTTTTTGTGGTGTATTTGCGAGGTTCGTTCTAGTAGTACTCGCTCGTCTTGCGGTTTTTCTGCCGGGTTTGGGATAGGACTTGGTTCACGGCTTGCCGGGGGTTTAAGATGCGGGATAGTCCGCCACCCGTGTCCGTTATCGCGCAACTCGGCAAGGGCCCGCCAGGGTGCACGCAGAAGGAAAGGCTATGGGTAAAGTACCCAGCACCTCCACCACAACATACGATGGCAGCCGAGCATGGCTTGGAACTTTTCAGAATAGCAAATATTGATAGAAGATAGGACTGGAAAAAGCATCCGTGACAATATAACAAAACTGACAGAAGAGAGTCTATCCTGACCACTAAAAAAGCTGCATTGCTTTAGTGGAATGTCCGAATAAATTCTCGCCTTTGACTGCCGCGAACGAACTGAACTGTAATGGATGTGGGACCACTTTTCTGGTAATGGGCCATTGGAGACTGTCGCCGCAAAGCGGTGTGAGCGGGTGAGCTGGATAGGTAACACGCTTGAGTAAATGTCCATACAGCTTGCAATTCGCGTAACGAGTGTGGATGAAACGTTTGTGTCGACAAAACGTGCGACAAACCAGCGGAATCAATACCAACTGCAACACCTGTGCTCCGTGAAAGTGCACGTCTATGCCAGAACAATTTAGGAAGCAGCACAGCATCACCTAAAGCACGGCACAGGAACTACCAGCTTCAAGGCAGCTCTCCGGTGCGCCGCACAGCCAAAGTGAGCCTTAAGTTATTTGAATGAAGCGGCACCACGATTGCACACTGCCAAGCACGACTCGCGTAATTTCCGTCGCTAAACTGTGCATCAAAATACATTGCACACGCTTCGCTGCAGACCTCGAGGATTCTAATAGTCAACGAGAGCATAGAAACGTCGCCTAAAAATTTATCCTATTGGTATCCGAACCAATCGGAGGTCCGAGCAACGCAGGGCCAATGGTCTGTTTCGTGGCCATATTCCCGTCGATCACCAGCGAAATGCACACCGTTCCTCCGTATCTTACCTACATGAGACACCACTCTCAACTCCAAAGTCGCTTTCAACCGGCCTCACATGACGGCTTCCGCGTCTGAAATCAACTCGCCGAGACGATCGACAACGAACAAAGCATCCGACAAGCTCCGGCCCAGCAGGGGCCAGGCGCTGCCTGGCTGCCATCTTTTCTGTGACGTCACGCATTTGGTTTGGTCACGTGACGAGTGGTCACATTTGCGTACAATGGCACGGGCCTTATGGGGATCACTTTCGAATGCAGACAGGAACCCGGTTTATCACTCTAAGCCCCTCTACCTCGTTGAAACCGCCCAGGGGGATCCTGGGTTCGATCCGCACCCCTGCCCGTTTCGATCTAGATGAGCATCGTACTGGCGTTTGGTTGTGTATCACTTTTGCGGTGCTGCACATTAAAGCCTCAAGGCTAGCGGTTGAACTGCACTGGCTAGTACCCGATTCACACGATCAGCATAAATGTACCTTTAACATAAGTCCTTTTGCAATCGGCGAATCAGCCCGCGCTCTTCGGTCGCGAGCAAACGCCACGCGCGGAGAATCGTGAAATGATTCGCCAATAGAATGAAGGTCCCTTAGCTAAGTTTACCTTTATGATCGTGTGAATGGGGTATTAATTGCTTATCTACAGCGGAGAGACAAGTAGCTTGTTGAGGCAGGCTAAGTTCAGGCTGTATAAACATACCCACACCCCAATTTTTGTTTTTGTGACACGCGGTACACCACTTGTCGCGCAATTTGAGCGGATATAAAACGACTATATGTCGGTGGCAACATGTTCACAACCGTGTGCTTCATGAGTTCGGTGTAAGAAGATTCTTTGAACATCAGTTTTTGCGAGCATTTTAATTTTTCTGCGTAAAAAAAAAAAAAAAAAAACCCGTTAAGGCCACGGTCCCACTGAATGTGGCAGTTTAGGCACTTTTTGGCAGGTCATTACTCATCTCCTTTTAAATACTGTTTTGTGGGATTGATGTCATTCGAAAGGCAATGCAATCTTCTTTCATTTGATGTTATGTATGTGTTGGTTTTTACTGTTCATGCGCATTTGTAGCGTTGCGAATATGATGGCGCGAACCCTTACTTGCTCCGCTAGTTCATGTTTTATGAACGATTCATTAAAGATAACGCGGTTCCAATATAGCAGTTTTGTTAAGATGATGTCGGAGCAGAATGTAACGGTACACTTTTTTGGTATTTGCACTACTTTGTTTTTTTCATCCCTCCAAATATTGCCCTAAAATTGACATTTTTCAGCACAAATATGTTTTTAATGACAAGCGCTAGGACAATGAAACTAGCTACAGATGTAGTGCTTATCATTGGTAATATGCAGAAAGAAATTTAATGTTGTGTAAAATGTTTTTGTTTAGATATTTTATATCAAACGTAGCACTTTTTTGTGCTTCGAGTCATGGTACTTCAAATGCCGCTGAGGAAATAATTAAACTATGATAAAATCTTTTATAACATTTAGAGCTACAATGGTTGCCCAAGAGGTGGACGATAGCTTTTTTTCATTTTCAAAGTCATAACGCTCTAGGAGCCCTTCAAACTTACCTGTTTTTAACGCATATCTTTTTTGGACATCAAACAGATTTATTGGCATCTAATAACATTTATTGTTTAGAATAGATATACATTGCGATGTATTAAATTTTCACAGTGATCTTGCTTTGGTTTTTTAATAGGTGTAGAGCTTAGCTAATTTTAAAAACAATTAAAAACTATTTGGGTGTTTTGTTGCGCTAAATGGCGGATGGCAGACAAACTGCTGATTTCTAATGTTCAAAAAATTTCCGAGGGCGGCGTTGGCGTCTGTATCATCATCAATCTCCGTGTCTTTTTACCTTCACATTTAAAAAAATATATTGGAAAATTTACTATTGATAAATTAATGGTTTAAGTACTGGGTCATGTTAATAAATCTAAGACAAATAATTACACAAGCGTAGCGTGATATAATGTGTTCATTATTCGATATGATTGAAATCAATAAACAATAAAGACGAAGAGGAAAAGAATACACCCGAGTTCACTTCATGCCTAGAGTCACTAAATGAGCTTTAAAGGGGTCATGAAACGATTTTCCTACTTCTTCCTCCTTAGCTTTAATCCTCAACTCCAATGCGAATGGTGAAATCACGTGGTCGTGGCATACCCTCGGCACCGGTGCGATGACTCCTAGGTTCCACCGTGCTTTTTATGCACACCATAGAACTTGTCATCCCCCAGTGACAATAGGTTCCATCAGGGCACTCATTGGCCACGAACGCGAACCCAAATATTAGTCGACGGACTGATTGTTGACGAGCGCATACGTCCGAGTGACGTAGTTCTCGTGTCCAATGCGTGAGCTGGGCTCCACTGACGTCAGTTTGGTGCCGGTGACGCGCTTTTGGAACCGAGGACGTATCATAGTGAAAAGGCGGAGAGCTTTCGAAGGCAAGAAGGTACAAAATAGTCCGCTATGTTTTCAAATGTTCGTACCGAAAAGCTGGCTTTTGACTTTCTAGCCTCTTTCTTTTGGCCAACTAAACGATATGCGATTAGTGAAGTCCCAATTTAAAGTCATTCATCCCAACCCAAAGTTTGTTTCATGGCCCCTTTAAGTATCGGCCCTCCGTTCCCCAAAATTGTTTTGGGCGCCACCATTTTGGGTCTTGATCAGAGCAAACGCAACTGCCGATCGTCATGATCCAAAGGTATGACTTCCTCAGCATTAGGTGCGGTGCTAGGAAGCTGATGCAATATTGCAATGCTCTGTCGCGGGTTGCATAAACATTTGTGGGGGACGGAAAAGCGTTTTCTGTGATGTTAGATAAAGCTTCAGATAACTGGCAACCATGATTTTAAGCCACAATATGGCCATGTGTCGTCACTCTGAACCGTAGCTAATTTACTGGCACAAGCGGGAACATTGAGGAAGAGGCAGGTGTCAAAAGGTAGTGGCTTGTGGAATCCACGGTGCTTACGTCATGGCCCCTCCAGGTATTACAAGCCTCTTGAACAAAGCATGAATAATGTCATTAAATAAGCTACGCTTCAGAGTAGCCACGTTTGGTCATATTGTGGCTTAAAATCATCGTTGCCAGTTATTTGAAGCTTTATCTGAAATCACAAGAAACGCTTTTCCGTCCTCCACTTTAAACAGTTTGCGACAAAGCAAATCAACATTACGTGAACTTCCTAACACCGAATCTAATGCTGAGTGTGTCGCACTTTTGAATCATGACGATCGGCAGTTGCGCCTACTCTGCACAAGCACCAAGATGGCGGCGTTCACAACACTGTCGGGGAAGAGAGTGCCGATACTCTAGGCGCAGCTCATTTATTGGTTCTAGTTCCCGCGAAACTCCTTTACCCTGAGTGAAACTGAAAGTAAATATGAATAATACACCATTGTTATAGCTTATTTAGTTATAACCAACTACACATAATGAGAGGAAGAAGCGGCCGGGTAGGAGAAACGCGGGTTTTATGTGCGACCGTTCTAACCGTCTCAAAAGAAAGAATGCGCGAGCTTTCGCTGGTTTAAAAAAGGCATCCAAAGAAAAGAGGCGGCACGCTGTGTTATTTGTTATTATGCGTCTAATGGAAAATTGTTGTGTGTATGTTTATACAGCCGAAAGTTAGTCCGCCTTAGTGGGCGTCTGGTGTCTCAGCTGTGGATGAGCAATTTATCCAGTGCGGTACAACCGCAAACCTGGGGTCTTTAACGTGCACCACGCAGTAGTGATACACGACCGCACGCCGGTACGATGCTCTTCCAGATCGAAACGGGCAGGGGCGGGGTGGGTTCTGCAGCGCGAGCTTTCGCTCCATAGTGCTCCGAGCTGGTGTGCTCTAGACCATGCACTCGGCCACGGACCCCCCCCCCCCCCCCCCCCCCCACCCTTGGGCGTCTAATTTATATACAGGTAGTATTTGAAGATCGACGATGGACGTCGATCGTCTCGACGTAATGTAACGTAATAACAATATACAAATATTAAATTTGTTGAAGGAGTGAACGACCCAATTTTTCCATTCTTGGATTGTAATATGGCGGTAGCCTAATGTACTTACTGTTGATGAAGAGCAATATGAGGTGAATATGGTAGAATCAATGAAGATGCTGCTTTACAACTGTACGTGGAACAGAAAAACTGCACTGTGCAGAAGTGCGGCTTATTTGTTAATATGATAGCCGGATTTCTAGCAGCATTCCCTGATTGACTACTTGGAACAAATGGCCTCGTTGACGTAAAGTGTCCCCGTTCCAAAAGATTTCGTTGACGTAAAGTGTCCCCGTTCCAAAAGATTCTTGAAGCATACTTAAACCGCAAAGGAGTATGGGGCGAAAAATAAGAAAAAACAGCCTGGTGTGAAAGGTCCAAATCACCACCATAGCTTCAACTATCAAATACAAGGACAGTTACACAATACACAAAGAGAGTTTTGTGATTTAGTTATATTTACACTGAAGGACATTGATATCCAGCGTATTCAGAGAGATGACGCCTTCTGGTCAACCAACATAGAGCCTTTTCTACTCAAGTTTTACATGGAAGGCCCGACTTCCGCTGAAATTCCTTACCTAGACGAGTTGTCCGACCGAATAAACTGCAATTACTCCAGATCTGGGAATCTCTCGATCTTCGTTCGTAAGCCATAGTATCATGAGATCGAGGGGTGTAGCTCTTCGTCCACCGAATATTGCTTCGGCGGGTGTTTTTACCATGTAAGATGAGACCGTCGCGTGCTGCTGGAACAAAAACCTGGCGATTCTTAGCTGAACTGCTTCTTCCGTAAGCTTCAAAAGGGCTTTTTTTTTGTTTTGCACATGTTTCAAGAAAGATTTGGCGCGTTATCAGAGAAAAGTATTTTCGGTAGGGCAAAAGTAGGTAAAAGAGATCGTAGAACGCCAATGACGTGTCTGGACGTCGTGGCAGGCATCGTGTAAACTTCCAGCCACTTAGAGTACGCATTGCCCATGACTCCGCAGATGCGGATACGTTTCGCCACCCACCGATTGAATAGTGGATCGTTTTCAGTTACTGTTCATGATGGCGTTGGACTCAAGGAAGACTTCGAGTCTTTTCAGAAAGTTAGCCTAGGTGCCAGGACTTTTGTCGAAAGCGTTAAGTATTGGAAACGTCGACAACGTCGGTAGCCACGTGTTGTGCTTGGCACTTGACACTTACCATTCGCTGAGAAGAAACTTGCTTGTTCGTCTGCCACGAGTCGTCCGATATCAGGTCATCACCGCAACACCATCTCCCGACAAAAACGCATGCCCATAGTTAGCAATCACGTGAACTTATAAATTCCCGAACGCTCAAATCTTGCCGTCGACACGAGGGAGAAATCCCGGGGATTTCTCCCCGGCACGCGCGCATCACGAGATGAAAACGCTAGGCTTTTGCTCATTGCAAAACCTGACGTTTTCGTCGTGGGATGCGCGTGCCAGGTAGAAATTCCCGGGATTTCTCCCTAGTGTGAATACCCCTTAAACGCCGTTCATTCATAGCGTCATCATTGCAAATAAACGTCTTCCTATTTCTTCTGATGGCTTTCATCATATTCCTCCTAAGCTGTACTTACAACATTATGTCTGTCGGTAGTTCCGAAAATAGTGCAACGGCGTTTGTTTTCTGGGAACTATAATGTAACAACCTTTAAAACGTCTTCCGGACACCGTGAAACACAATATTTCATGACGTTATTTTAGTCGTCATTAAAATGGTGAAGTAAGCACCGTAAATCGCGAAGCAGTTTATTTGACGTCCGCTTCCACTGGTGTCTTGGAAGATCGGGTCTACTGAGCGTGCATTCCTGCAGAAGAAATTTTCATTGTTAACACGTAAATCAAAATTTGATTCCTCCTTGGTAAGATTTATTGCGAAAGCCCGTTACAACCGCCGAACCGCATGTCCCTATATCTGAGACCAATTTATACCCAGCCTGACATTCTCGCATACATCCGTTTGATGGGCCACGCTACTTGAGCTAGCTGAGCACAGCTGGCAGCGGCGCGAGCAAGGCCACGAGCCATCCCACTGTGAAGCAATGTCTCGGCCACCCCACTAAAGCCCCTTGATAAAGGCCTTTTTTACAAGTACCGCCAACCATTGTTATAGAAACGCGCGAGACACGTGCCGCGAGCGCGTGCTCCGCCGCCATTCGCTTCCAAGGGCCGCTCATTTCAGTGCTGCACCGCCATTTGCTTCCAAAGGCCGCTCGAGACATGGGCCTCGTGCGCTCGCGCATTTGACGCTACTTGCAAGACACGTAAACACTTCGAGGGGCTTTACACCCCACGGGTGCGTGTCGCCATCTATTGGTTGAACTAACGCCTTTTTCAAGATGGCTGCCGTGGGACCGCAGCCTTAAAGGGAAGCTACGGAGCTTCTTGGAAAAAATGAGTTAGAAGTGAATTCTAGTGTATTTTTACCCCGTGAACCCGAATACCCAAACCATTTGCTGCGTAAGTATTGTTAAACGCGAGAAAAACGCGAAAGACAGTCGCTGTCCGTGACGTCATCGACGGCTCTTTTGGCTGCCCAAGGCTAGGGGGGCGGGGCTTCAGCCCTATTTTGAAATTGCTCTTGTGGCTCTCCGGCGCGTCGCATTGAAATATAATTTTGATATCTGTTATTCTAAAGGCCAAATGAACGCAATTCAAGCGTTTTTTCTCTAATGTAGAAGTGCCCCATCTTCCCTTTAACTAACGTGACAGTAGGAGGGTATCGTGGGTCAAGCCACTGACTTGAGTTCTCTTTATAAGAACGTTCTATAGAATAAAAAAAAGTATATATTTATAAAAAAAAGATCTCTAGGAAATTATTTGTTCTCGTGTGTACTCTCTTTCTTTTTCTAGAAGCTTTCACCAAATATTTTGACGCTCTATAGCTGTCCCTTTTGCAAAGTGCAGAAAGGTTGAAAATTGAGAAATATACACTGCTTAGAGTGCATTGCACAACATTCTAAAATATTCCTAATAAACAATATAATAATACATTATCTGACCATCTGATAATTCAAATACCTTGGTCAAGTCATCTTTTTACAGGTGCCGAAAGGTTTGGGAAAACAAAACTACGAAATTCTTAGCAAAATCAAGCAAGGTGGGTTCAGTTCTTCTTCCTGCTAGATTCTCAATACACGTGTCGTCGTACTATCGAGCATTCGTAATATATCCTACGCATTCGTAATGTCGTGCACTCCGCTAGCGCGATTGCACCTCCACACCGGTGATGACTTAGACACACCGTCATATCTTCCAAGCGGGCTCTTTCCACTGTATATACTTCTACATTCACGCTGCAATTCGCACTCATTTAGTGGGCGCAACCACACCCTCATATAAAAGGGAAAAGAGGTAAGAAAAGGAAGGAAGAGCGGCAGGCGAGGGCGAACGATTTTGAATGCAGCGCAACAAAGGTAGTCGCCGTAAGATGACCTGCCTTTCTTTTGTTGTATTTTGGGGGAAAAAAAGGCTTCCTTAATACTTCCCCAGCTGACCACCTCTTCTAGTTGGAGTAGGGTGATGCGCCTGAGATGTGCCGAGAGACTGCGAAGGGTAAGTTGTAGGTGCGGAGGGGTGGCAAAGTTATAATTTCTTTCGCCCCACCCCCCCCCCCCCCCCAAAAAAAAAGAAAAAAAAGAAAAAGAACGGAAAAAGAGTTTTTGTTAGGGCCCGAAGGTAATCGAGGGCGCCACCACTCGAATTCTTTTTTTTTTTTCTGTCACGTTCTGACGCTTTCCCACTTTTCGGACCGTTTGGTTGCTGGATCTGGCGCGGACGTTGCAAAGTTACCCCTACATTGGCGGCTATGGCACATCCCATGGGTTGGCTAGGTCGATTCGATTCTAGGGCGAATGTAACGGGTTGTAGCTGGGGAACCACGTCTTCGTGCAAGGTTTGCACGAAAACGCATGCGACACTTACGAGTCTCTTGTCCTGCCGCCACCTTTTCCAAGTCGTCTACGTGGTAGTAGTCGTATCCTGACGTTCCCAGGACCTCGAACGGCAAATAGCCAATGATCGGAGGAGCCCTGCGGGAAGGAAGCAGATTGTCTACGAAACGTAAACATTTTTATTTGTCACTTTGATCGCATGAAGGTATAAGGGATAGTTTCTTTTTCATAGTTGGTGGTCGTGAGAACCAGAAAAAAAAAATCAGTTTCTTGCCGAGTCCCGCGGATGAACTGTGGGGACACAGTCTACTGCAGAGAGACTCCACTCAGACACACCACATACTATACTCCGTTTCGCAGTAGAGAGTTTTAGGGAACCGTTTTAGCACAACCTATACTAGGGAGTTGTAGGGAACGGTTTTAGCACATCCTATACTAGGGAGTTGTAGGGAACCGTCTTTGCACGTTAGATACTAGGGAGTTTTAGGGAACTGTTCTAGCACATCCGATACTGGGGAGCTCTAGGGAATAGACGTTGGATACTAGGGAGTTGTAGGGAACCGTCTTTGCACGCTCGATACGGTACGATGGGCCTTTCGGTACGAACTGCGTATGTGTGAGTCTTCTGCGGTAGCACATGCTGCAACTCGTAGGAGGGGGGGGGGGGGGGTCGTACTGTGTCGCCCGTGCAAAAACGGTTTCCCAAAACTCCCTATTAAGTCCGATCGCAGCCCACACTATGACCCGGTGGAGCCAATCAGGCAGCGCCTAAAGAGTGCATCCCAGCGATTATAGTCGTCTTGGTGCGCCTGCTGCCAGCGTCTAGACCAATCACGTGGTGAAGAAAGCGCCGGATCGCGCCGCATTCATTGTGCCTGATCGGCTCAGCCAGTGACGGCAAACACGCCGAGACGGCGAGTACCGGGGCGACGCACTTTTCGCGCTCGGTGATTGGCTGCATCGGATCCTATATATGGCTTCGGCTGGGGCCTGAGTATGGGGCCTGGAACGCGTCTCCGGCTGGTGTGTTTACCGCGTCCAAAAAAATCGTCCCTCGATTTCCGCCTGATGACGTCATACAAGTGTCATGATGTCGCTGATAGCGATCCTGGCGGCGTCCCAACACTTATGGTGTATGTAGCAGACGCCTGTTCTACTGCACGTCGCTTTTCACTGTGACAGTCCACGGAAGATACAACAGCCGGAAGTTGGGACGCCTCGGACGCCGTGACGACAGTGACACTCGCGTTTGCTCGTGCTTTTCGCTAACATTTCTACGGCCAACCGTCAGGATCGCGACAGTCAACAGCATGACACTTCGGCTTCTGTGACGTCATTTGGTGCCACTTGGGGGCACTTTGATGTATGGGCAGGATAGGACGTTAAACACACTAGTCGAGGACGCGATCCAGGCACCATAGGCCTGAGAAAGAGGGGAGCGCTGGAGCGGAGTGCAGAGATGGGTGAACCTGCCAAGGATCGAGTTGAACCAAGTTCGAGGTTTTCATACTTTGAAGGAAAAAAAAAAAAAAAAAACAAGTTAGAGGTGAATTCGAGAGTATTTTTATCCCATGAATCTGAATATCGCGGTTGTTTTCGCCGCAGATGTAACTAACCGCGAGAATAGGCGAAAAACCTCCGACCAGTCGTCACGTCATAAAAGGATCTCTCGGCCACCAAGTGCGGGTCGCTAGTGAAGGCAGCCCGTGCAACTACAAAATTGCCAGGTATATTCCCCTGTGTTGATACTTAATACCAGTCATAACGTGTCTTTTTTTTTTTGCCTTTTCGGAAAACAGCAATTATGCGCGTCCATAGCTTTGACAGGCGCTGAAGGTGTGCGAGAGCGGAGATTCCGAAAACTTTTATGACGTCACGCTCCGAAAAGAAGGAGCTTCAGCGGTACTTTGAAAACGATCTTCTGCAGCCTCCGTGCACCAAATAGAAAAATAATTTCTATATTCAACGTCCTGGAGGCCAAATAAAGTCAAATGAAAACCGCGCTTCGGCTTTTTTTTAAGAGTGGAACGCGATAGTTAAATATGTAAACCCCAACTGGTCCCCAAGCCGGGCAAGCGTGTTTGCGTAGTTCAGAAATAAAGATATAAAAAAAAATGTATGCGTTGGGGGCCTAGTCGGTGCGTGCCTGTCTCGCAATCGAAGGGTCGCGGTTCGAATCCCGCTTGGTCTAAAATTCTTCAATTTTTTTTTCTTTAAGGCAAATTAATTACTTTATAAAGCAAAATCATTTGAAACATGCGGCGACTTTTAATTCACATTACACGTCATCTTTTAGTCACTTTCACTCCACACGTGACATCACGTTTCATGTAATCGTTGTGGGTGTTTGCTATTTTCGCGCGATGACGTGTGGCTGTGACGTCATGAACCTGTCGACCAATCAGGATTTTCCCGTCACCACGCCAACGCCGGATTTTCTGCGATACGAGCTCCTTGCAGCGCTCGCTTTAAAAGTTCGACTGCGGTTCGACTTTTTTAGGCGTGCTCGGAGAACGAGGACAAGCCGACACCACCTGGCAGAGAAGGGATGCAATATTTACCAGGAGTATTGCTTCACGATAACAAACTAACTAAATCCTTAAACGTTTATACGTTGGCTTTTAAAATGTGTACAAGTATTGTTGAATATTCGTTTTTTTTTATTATTTTGTTTAGAAATGTGAAAATTTTGGATTGTAGGGCAACGCTGTCCAAAAGTCGCACGCTCAAAATTTTCCGCAAGGTCGAAGCTTCGGCAAACCAGTCGCACCTCAGGTTCAACAGAAGTTCTGGCAAACAGCGAAGGCTGCTGTCTCAGTAAGCCAACCAGCGACTCGCAGGGAGACAGGTGACAATATTTTATCTCATTAGCTTCGCGCCGTGGTGTGAAAACCACAGGTGGAGGACAAAAACCGCGTATGGGCACCCAATAAAGGGAAAAAAGGGGAGTTCTCCTTCTCTTTTTTTTTTAACTGCTCCGGTTAAGCTCTTACCCTTGTACGTTTAGAAAGGGCAGTTACGTGCTTAGCCTCCGTTGCTCCGATTGGTTCGAGGAGGTTATTCCGTTTGCTTTTTCGCCAAATTACGGTGAAGCGAAGTATGTTTCGACTCTCGAGCACGTTTCGTTCGAACGCAGATGAAGACTAACTTGGACCCACGTGCCAGAGATGTCGCTACCTGTCCCGCAAATATATCATTTTGCAAAAAATCGTTCAGCCTTTCAACTCTCGTAAAGAATGAACACCAGCGGAGTTCTACTCGATACACTGCGTGCTTCTAGCTTCTTCGTCGTCGTCTGTTTTTCGCGCTGTTTCTTACAATGAATTCCCACCAACGCGCCCGACTATCCATTCTTGGTGGTGGTTAAACGTTTTTTTATTGATGAAAGGGTTACATCAAGGCTTCTTGATAAATATCATCTAGCCTTGATGGGTTAGGGAATAGGGTGATGAGGGTAGGGGTATGGGAGGAAGTTAAATGATTTGAGGAAGGCCCGCCGAGCATACGTAGCCCAACAGAGAGGTTAATATTTGTTTCCTATTGACGTTGTCACTGGCCGGTCTTGTCCATCCTCGGTAGTTTGTGGGTCTGGCTTCCGCGGGCAGTTCGAGTATGGCAGCTTGTCTTTCCTTGCTGGTGGCCTGACAGTCCCATATAAGGTGCTGGCAGGTAGCAGGTACGCTGCAAGTTTTACAGAGCGGGTCTGGGCCGCGATCGTTCGGTGAAGTAGGCTTATAAAATCGAGCACGCCATACTGGGGTCAGGGCTGTGCATGTCTGGAGCCTTCGGATGCATACCCTCTCCCATCTGGTAAAGCCTGGTGGGATGGGGCAGTCGTCCATGGGCAGCAGGGATGCCAGTCGTTGTTTCCTGGCTATCCGCTCCATCTCTTTCTGTTCCTCTGGGTCCGGTGCCACGGGTTTCTCTTTGACCGAAGAGGAGGCGAATCCTTGTGAGGGTACATCATCTTGTAGTCTAGCCCTCGCGGCCTCGTTCGCCTCTTCGTTTCCTGGAATTTCCATGTGTCCCGGAATCCATGACAGTTCGAGCCGCCTTCCTTTAAGACGTAGTGCTTTTGCTAAATTCTTGATTTTTCGTGTAATATTGTTCTTGCTGCCTATGTGAAGGCATTCCTTAACCGCTTCCTTCGAGTCGGTGAATATGTACAGGTGTTTGTTGGTGCTTTCTACATGAGCTTCAATTGCTAACTGGATGGCGAGCAGTTCTGCTGTTTTTGTGCTGGGTGTTATTGGTGCGAGCTTACTCTCTTTCTTTGAGGAGCTCTCTGCTAACCAGGCTACGGCCGTTCTCCCGTCATTGTCTCTAGCTGCGTCCGTATATAGGATTTCGACGTCTTCCTGTTCCCTAAGTCTTCCGAGATCTTCGAGGTGTTTTTTTGCTGCAGCTGCGCGACGTTTCCTGTGTCCTTCACCTTGATTCATGGGTATAGGTTTGAGGGAGACGACAGGTTCGTCCTCCCACGGAGGCTGTGATGGTTGGTTGCTTGGAATGCACCACGTCCTTCTGCCTAGTTTTTCTAGCATGATGCGTCCGTGCCATGTCTTCTCCAGCCTGTTGTACTGACTGATCTTCATTTCTTGTGCGATCTCTTGGATGGTGTTGACCTGAGCTGCTTTGTGCAGTTCCTTGATGGGTGTTATTTTTGGCAGGCCTGTGATTACCCTCATTGCGGACCTGTTGAGAACCTCGAGTTTCTCTCTTTGCGTCGCAGTGAGCCTAAGATAGTTTATTCCGTACACTGCTCTGGAGACGAGCAGTGCTCGGACTAATCTTCGGAGCAAATCCTCCTGACATCCCCATGATTTGCTGGTAATCCGTTTGAGGAGGTTGAGTCCGTCCTTCCACTGAGCCTTAATTTGCTTCTGCCAGCTTGTAGCTCTACCGTCTTCGTCGAAAGTTAGGCCTAAAACCTTGATTCTGGGTTGTGGTTGTATGGGAGCACCGTTAAGGAATAGCTGGATGTTATGCTTGCCTCGGGCTCGTTTGCTAGTTATGGTCATATAGGCAGTCTTTTCGGTAGATATCTGCAGTCCCGTTTTTTTCATGAATTTGTCGGTGACGTTTAAGGCTTCTTGAAGTATGGCCTGTTGTTTCGAGGCGGTTCCTTTAATAGTCCATAATGTGACATCATCAGCATATATAGTAAATCCTAGGTCATCGATCTCTTGGAGTTCGAAGGCCAGGTCCGTCATAGCCATGTTAAATAAAGTGGGGGATATTACCGCCCCTTGGGGGACCCCGATGTGGTTAGGTTTGGGGGTTCCTTTGGTGCGACCTATGATTACATGAAACTGCCTGTCCTTCAGGAATGCCTTGATGAAGTTGAGTATGCGTCCATGTAGTCCTCTTCTTTCCGCTGCGCGGATTACTGTGTCGTGAGGTATTGTATCAAAAGCCTTTTTTATGTCGATGGCGACCATCGTTCTGGGCTTTGCATTGGCAGGGTTTTCGGTCATGTCCTTGTGTATAAGCGCCAGGCTGTCTTGAGTCGAGAGGTTGGGACGAAACCCCGTCTGCATAGGGTGCAGTTTCCGGTGTGTTTCGAGGATCCATGTGATTCGAGCTAGGACCATTCTTTCCATAAGCTTGCAGAAGTTCGAAGTGAGAGAAATTGGGCGAAGATTCCGGAGGTCGGATGGAATTTTGCCTGGTTTTGTGATCGGAAGGACAGTGGATGTCTTCCATTCTGTCGGAATGATGCCCTCTTCCCAGATCCTGTTGATCCAGTCTAGAAGGTCGGCGGTGTCCTTCTCAGGCAGGTTTCGTAGCGCCGCAACCGTAACTCGGTCTGGCCCAGGTGCCGTGTTCGCCTTTGCTTTGGCGAGAGCTGCCTGCAGCTCTCCCATGGTGAATGGGAGATCCTCGTCGGTCGGTACTTGGATCTTGCTAGGCTCATAGCAGTCCGCTGGGGGTGCCGTTGTTGGCTACGGAAAGAATATGTCTCCCGCGAGTTCTGCTACCTCTTCTTCCGTGAGTACTAGACAGAGGGCTAGGTTGCCGCTGGTACCTACAGATCTAGTTTTACCCGCCATGCATTTGTACGTGCGCCATACTTTCTTCAGGCCCGTTTTCTCGTTGAATGAGTTGCAGTGTGACCTCCATCTATGCCGGCTTAGCTCAAGTGTGTAGCGTCTGGCTCTGGCTGTGGCTAGGTTAAGCTTGATTCGTAGCTGTTTAGAGCTCTTCTTCTTCCGGTAGCGTTGTAGGGCTTGAAGCCGACTTGCCCATAGGTTTAGGAGATGGAGGTCCGGGGTTGGGGCGTCGTCTTTTATGTTATAAGTTTCCATGGCTTGCTCGAGTGCCGTCTGAATTTTTTGGGCTAAGTCTTGGCCGGGGAGGTTGGCGATGACTTTTCGAAAGTTGTCCCATTTAACGAAGTTGGTCTTCCTCGCGGTGATGTCTGGTTGTGTAGTTCGATGTGAATCGGAACGTGGTCGCTGCTCATGGAGTCTGGCGAGGCGTGCCAGGACATTCGGAGCCCCTTGGAGGCCCATGTTAGGTCCGGCGACGTGTCGGCCTGCGAAGGGTTTTGGGATATCCTTGTCGGCGTGTCTTTGTCGTTAAGAAGTACGAGATTATGAGTCTCGCACAACTTCTTGATGGACCTTCCTCTCCTGTTCGTCGTTTTGTATCCCCACATCGTGTGTCTGGCGTTAAAATCGCCACAAAGAATCGTTGGTGTTTTGTCCGTTAAAAGTTGGTCGAGCCATTTGCAGTCTTTGTCTTCCGTTATAGTTGGTCTGATATAGACATTAAAAACATTCAGGGTCTTGCTACCGATCTTGATCTTGATGCCGATCACCTCTTTATTATTATCGCTGATATTTGACGTGTCGATTTTTGCGTGCTGTACTCCTTTATGAACCAGTGTTGCAGCTATACCATAAGAACGGGGCGTGGCTCCTTTGTGCCTTGTTATGGTGGGCGTTGTGAATGTGACATAGCCCGGAAGTGTTATGTTCTCACAATCCGCCTCTTGCAAGAGAATCATTGCTGGTTTTTCTACTCTCTTGCCTTGAAATCGAAGTTTAAGTTCCGCAACTTTGGTTTGAAATCCTCTGCAGTTCCATTGCATGATCCAAGGCATATATTTCTTTTTGTCGGTGTGATTGCGTGTCTTCTGATGGGACTGATTATACATTGAGCTTGCTCAATAAGGTCCCTAACATTTGCTTTATTTCTTTTATCGAAGTTTCTACGGAGGTCATTCTTGCCTCTACCTTGCTTTGCCAGATGGCGAGCTCTACGGTTGCTGAGGGTGTTTCTGCCTGTTTGTTGGATGGCATGCCAAGTACCACCGGTGCGCCAGTATCGGTGAAACATAAGGGAGTGCTCCATGCTCCCTTACTTGGTGTGGTTGGTATCACTGGGGACGGGCCCGGGGCTCCTTTTGTGGGGGCCGGTTTGTTTGTTTTGTTCTCTTGTGGAGGCGTGGCTGTGTGCGTCGTTCGCCTCTTCGGCGGAATCCTGCGCTTGGGACAATCATTGCTGGTGGCCACATGAGAGCCTCCGCAGTTGTGGCATTTGGGTTGTAGCTCGCAGTCGCTGTCCTTGATGTGGTCGTGTCCACACTTGTCGCAACGGCTAGTTTTATTGGGACAGACATCTGACTTATGTCCGATTTCGTGACAGTTGAAGCAGACTACGGGTCGTGGTCTGTACGATGATACTGGGTAGGATTCGTATAAGAAACGTACGTATTTTGGAATGGACTTGCCTTCAAATGTGATAAGGACGGTCCTGCCGGATCTGCCCATCACTCTGGCCGCAACAATCTTATTTGTTCGACACATGAGGTCTTGCATGAGAGTTTCGGGCGTTTCCTTATTGTCGGAGCCGTGCAGATAGATCACTCCTTTGACTTGATTGCTAGCCATAGCCATGTAAGGAGTGACCTCATACGTCTTGTCATCCTTTTTTATTTCTCCGATGGAGAGCAGCTTACTTGTGATGAGTGGATTCTTTGTGGTTATTGAAATCGTGTTGGATTTCTCGCTCATATGTACCGAGAAGCCATCTTTGTTGCGCACGCCGGTCTTCTCAATAGCGGCACAGATGTCTCTCCCGGTAAACCTATATACTTCGGCCTTACAGGTTGGCTTGAGCACAACTGTCTGCGTGGGTGCAGTGCGTGATGTAGTATTCTGCGCATTGTCTGAGCTGCGGTGCTTGCGCCTACGAGAGGGCTGCCACTCACCGTCGTTGCCTTTGTCTTCATCCATTGGTGTCATATTGTTTCCAACGTCGCCGTCTTTCTCGGGAGAATTTGCCGCTGCTTCGCCTTCGGAAGACGTGCTCGATTTGCTTTGAAGAAATGTTTGAATTTCTTGCTTGTGAGCCATGTACTCTTTTAGCTCTTGCTTGAGAGACATGAATTCCGCTACCTCTTCTTGGTTCTGCAAAAACGCGTTGAAGGTTTCTCGCAATTGCTGAAATTCAAGGTACATCTTCCACTCTGATGGGTCCACGCTCAGTGGTGATTGCGCTGAGCTTTGCATCGCTGCGATGTTTTCAGTTGAGGGTGCCGGGTATGGATTTCTGGCTGCCTGGTTCATTACCTGCGTCTTTGTGAGGACGCGGATCTTGCCATTGAATGCCCTTCTCGGGGTGCAGTTCGGGTTCAGGGAGGCCTGGTCCTCAGCGTCCGCTGGTGAAGCGGGATACCCGGCTACGGTGTATTTATTTATTTATTTATTTATTTATTGTACTTTTCCGGTGCCCCTAAACAGCCCATAGGCCTACATAAGGGTGCACCGTTGACACCTACATGTAGTTTTGCATAAAAAGATGCACGCAAACGCATACATAATTTGAACAAACAAAAACGTGAAATATAAATGTAAATGAGAAAAGTGCATAAAGTTGAAAACAACACTGTTTGCCAAAAAGACTGATACAAGAGGGCGTCACATTATAAAAGCACTAGCAGAGACCGCAAACTAAAACTTTCCCGCAAAAAGATGTCTACTTCGGGCGTGTTTGCGACATTTGACATGTTAAAATTATACTGGATACGCTCAATGGGTCTTAAGCTTTTTGGATCAGAGGAACCGAAAACACGATGGGAGCGTAGAGACCTGCCAGGTACAGCAATGAGTACGGATGAGGTTAGCTTGGGGCAATCTATGAAACCGTGAAGACATTTGTGTAAAAATAAAAAGTCTCGTGCCTGCCTCCTTTCGGAGAGGCAGTGCAGGTTTAAAATCTTCAACAATCGCTTATGGCTGAAATAAATTCGCCTGTTAAAATAACGATCGTAAAGTAGTCGAACAAACTTCTTCTGTACATTTTCAAGTTCATTCGAGTTTGTCTGGTTTAAACGATTCCAAACAACGTTAGAGAAATCCAGTTTAGACAGGATGAGGGATCGGTACAAATGCAAAAAGCAAGAATATCCTCTAAAGTTTCGAGTCATTCTGGTAATTGCGCCCAAAGTACGGTAACATGTATTGCACAAGTAAGCCACATGATCAGAGAATTTAAATTCACTGTCCAAGAAAACTCCTAGATCACGTACAACTGAGACGCGCTCAATCGAACACTTGTTCAAAGTGTAGTCAAAGGTGTTAAAGAAATGTTTTCTCGAAAAAGATATGACTTTTGTTTTAGCAGGGTTGAGAACCAACTTGTTGTCCTTGCACCAGTCAGCCAATGCTGTAATATCTTGCTGTAGTTTATTGCACTCAGAAATGTCCCCAATAGCTCGGAAAAGCTTAACGTCATCGGCAAATTGTAACATTTCCGAGTGATTTATGCATGAGCAAATATCGTTCACGAAGATGTTGAAAAGCAGAGGCGATAGGCTAGAACCCTGCGGGACTCCCCATTTGGAGAGGTACGCGGTTGATTGTGCACCACCGTATGAAACAGAATTCCATCTGTCATGCAGATAGCTCTGAATCCATTCGCAAAGTGGTAAGGAGATACCATAGGACGCAAGTTTCTTAACTAGCAGTGAATGGCTCACTAGGTCAAATGCTTTTTTAAAATCAAAGTAAATTGCGTCGACCTGCTGCTTCGACCCTAGTTTGGCACCCACAAATTCCGTAAACGCTATTAAGTTTGTTTCCACAGAACGATTTGGCATAAAACCATGTTGTTGCACGTTTATACATCTGGAGAAAAAATGCATGATATGACAATGCATGGCCTTTTCGAACACCTTGGCAAACGAACAGATCAGTGAAATTGGACGATAATTAGTGACAGTTAGTGCCGACCCATCTTTGAATATTGGCACAACTAGAGAGTACTTCCATGCAGTTGGAAAAAGCCTACCTTTCAACGACCGATTAAATACAAAAGTTAAAATCGGAGCTAACACGTCACCGCACCCTTTCACTATAAACAAAGGAATTCCGTCGGCTCCAGCCGATTTCTTAGGTGGTAACGCCCGAATCGCCGCAAAAACGTCGTCAATGCTGAGCTCGGGAATTGATAAGTATGCGTTTTCCTGGTCTGGCAGTGTGCAAGTTTGAGACGTATTTCCCGTGGAATCAAAAACACCAGAAAAGAAATCTGCAAACGCTTGACAGACGTCGCTCGGACTGCTGATATGTTCCGAACCGTTAGATAGTGTTATCTTCTGTGCCGTTTTCTTTTTATTCGAGAAGTTCCTGGTATACTTCCAAAGACTTTGCGGATTTTGCTTTAGGCTTGATTCAACACTTTGAGTGTGGCTTCGGAGGTCCCGACGATAAAGACGCTTCGCTAAAGCTCGCTCCGACTTGAACTTTTCGTACCAGAACAGATTATTAGTCAGCTTGTAATGTCTGTGATAACGTAGCTTTTTCCTCATTGTATGTTTCAATTCGTGGGAAAACCAAAAAGGATAGTGATTTGTGACACCATGTACGTAAGCCGGAATGAACATCTTCATAGCTGATGTCACTAGGTCTGTAAGCATTAGTACTTGTTTATCTACGTCATCTTTACCTGATGTAATGACTGACCAATCTGTGTTCGCAAGAAACTCGTAAAGCTCCAGGTAATTCCCCTTTGCATAAGAAAAAGCAGTCGCTTGCGGACATGCTGTACCTTGGTTATCAGCTATACTCAAATCTACTTCAAACGGGACATGCCAGGTGTCAACAGGGACAAGTGGGGCGCTAGCTTGTTGTAGTATACATTCGTTATCATTTGTAAGGAACAAATCCAACACGTTGCCTTTGTAGTTGACAAGAAAATTTTTTTTGTATAGTTCCAAATAGTTCACGAGCTGAGATAAATCATTCGCTTTTCTTCGCACCTCTGAGTTGGACGAGTTTATGATACCAGTGTCCCAATTCACACCAGGCAAGTTAAAATCGCCCGTAATAAAAACACGGTATTTTGCGAAGTCTATCATGCTCAAAGCGTGATTAATACAAGAACTAAAGGTGGAAAAGTCGCATTGCGGAGGGAAATAGTAATTCCCCAGAAGAATATTCGGTTGTCCGTGAAGATTAATTTCGATCCACACTGATTCCTTGTAAATTTCCATATCAGCTAGGTCTGCGATAGGATTCTAAATTGCTTCGGACTGCTATCAGAGCACCGCCCCCGTGAATTTGATTGCACATTTCGTAATCTCTGTCCCTACGATAGACTGAAAACTGGGACGGAAAATACTCGGTACTAGGAATATCCTCCCGCAACCATGTCTCAGTTATACAGTATATATCATATTCAGAAGCGATACAATTTTCCATGAACTTCGCCGCCTTTCCACGTATGCTACGTGTATTCTGGTAATACAAAGATAGTTTGCGTGCATTATTCATCGCAGTTCCTGGGTTGGTTGCGTCCAGGGTTGACGATGGGGTCCGGGGTGGAACCCCGTGGGGTTCGGATTTCAGCCGAACGAATGCTGGCTGGGGTAGGAAGTTAGGCCTAGTGGAGCGCTTTTCTACCTGCGACCTGCGTCGGCCATCGCGCTGCGCGATCCTCTATCCTCTATCCATTCTTCTATTATAGCTGGAAAGGTGGCCGCCATCTACGAGCGACGGCGGAAACCATACTGGTTGTGTGCTTGCCGCCGTCGCTTATAGATGGCGGTAGCTGTCCAGGTAGGTTAGAAATAGAAGGTTCCAAAAGTCTTGGTAGTGATCACAGACGTATTAAGCTGAATTTTGCCAGAGAAGTAAATGCTGAAACTAGACGAGGTAATACAAAGCAAACTTTCTGCAGCGACAAAGAGTTGGAAATAGGTGTTGAAAGAATAGAGGCAGCAGTTTCAGGGCAACGGTATACAGATTGGACCTATGAGAGCTTAACTAGGCTTTTTGCTCTAGAACTAGACAAAGTTCAGAGTAAACGAAAGGGGAAGCAAGTACATAGACCAAAAAGCTGGTGGGACAAAGAAGTGAAGCAAGCGATACAAAAACGTCAGGAAGCCTCTAGAGAACACAGGTATTCCAATCGTAGTGGGGATTCCGAAACGGAAGTAAAAAGAAAATGGGACAATTTTATAACATGTCGCCGAAAGGCATCCAGTTTGATCAATGCGAAAATTCAGAGAAAGTGTCAGGAATGAATGAGTAATGTAAGTAAGAAAGATAGAAACGCTGCCAAGAAGTTTTGGGAGCACTTGAACTCACTAGGTTAAACGACGCAAGCTAGACAGAGGTTCATACTCTCGCATTAGGGAGATCAATTATAGGGAGATGATGCGATACAATATATAGAAGCAGTGATGGAGGAGAAATTTCGGGAACGGTTACATGTGGAAGGCAGGAGAACCGAGGGAATAGCAGTCCAGTTTGTGACATCGCGGATTTTGGACAAAGACAATGGGAAAAGGCGGAACGAAGAGTCCCTATGTGGCACGTCGACAGGCACAGATGGTATCCCTATCAAGCTGGTGAAGAATTTGGGTTCTAAATCTAAGGCAAAACTAAGGGAGGTAGTGAGTACCATGATAACAAAAGGAAATATTCCAGATGAATGGAGGCTTAGTAGGATGAGTATGATATGTAAGGGAAAGGGAGATAAGTCTGATATTAAGAATTATCGTCCCATAACCGTGACACCGGTTATTTACAGGTTGGTAAGGCAGATTATAAAGAACAGACTGGAGGAATGGGCAGATTGCGAGGGCATACTGGGAGAGTTACAGAACGGGTTTCGGAAACAAAGAAGGTTGGAGGACAATTTATTTTCTCTAACACAGTGTATAGAAATAGCGCAAAAAGAAAACAGACAGCTCTGGCTGGCATTCCTGGATATCAAGGGTGCCTATGACAATGTGAACCAAAGGAACCTGTGGGACATAATGGAGAGCTTAAACCTAGATGAAGGACTAAGAGCACTATTAAGGAACATTTACAAAGATAACAAGGTGATTATAACATGGGAAGGAAAGGCGGCAGGGAAAATAGAGATAAGACGAGGCCTTAGGCAGGGGTGCCCGTTATCGCCTTTGTTGTTCATGTTGTATCTGAGAGGATTGGAGGATAGACTAGAGAAGAGTGGGCTTGGATTCGACCTTTCTTACAGTAAGCTAGGCCAAAAAATTCAGCAATCCTTACCGGGATTGATGTAGGCGGATGATATTGTACTAATGGCTAACAACAGGACAGATTTGCAGGAATTGATGAGCATCTGTGGTAGGGAAGGAGAGGAATTAGGTTTAGAATTCAGTAGCGAAAAATCAGCAGTCATGATTTTTAACGAGGATGAAGTTGAGAGGCTGAAGATACAGAATATTACAGTTGAGAGAGCTAGTAAATACAAGTATCTAGGAGTAAGGATATGTGATGGTGCAGAATATCTGAGAGAGCATGAAAAGTATATAGATAAGGGCAACAGAAATGCAGCTGTAATAAAAGATAGAGCACTTTGGAATTACAACAGGTATAAGGTGGTGAGAGAGATTTGGAAAGGGGTCATGGTGCCTGGCTTGACTTTTGGAAACGCAGTGCTATGCATGAAATCCGAGGTGCATGCGAGACTAGAAATAAAACAGCGCGGAGTAGGTAGACTGGCTTTGGGGGCACATTGCAAAACGCCAAACCAGGGAGTACAAGGAGACATGGGATGGGCGTCTTTTGAAAGCAGGGAAGTGGTGAGCAAGATAGAATTTGAGGATAGATTGATTCAAATAGATGGGGAGCAATGGGCACGAAAGGTTTTCACCTATTTATAGATGAGGAGTGTAGACACAAAGTGGAGACAGCGCACTAGGAAATTAAAAGGAAAGTTTTTGGGCTATAGCGAAGATACGGAAGAGCAAGTCTCAGTGAAGAAGAAAGTTAAGTCCACAAAAAGAGATCGGTGGCTAGAGGGAATGCAGACAAAGACGGCCCTGGAAAGCTATAGATAAACAAAACAGTTATTGCCAAAGAAAGCATTTATGAGAATTCTAGAGGCTCATTGTTGTTTGAGGCGAGGACGGGTGTTCTGCGAACCAGAACATACAAAATGAAGTACCAGGAAATGGATACAGTGTGCCCTGCTTGTGGAGAGGAGGACGAGACGGCTGAGCACTTGATACTCAACTGTAAAGGGCTTCACCCTATGCCTACCGAAGACAACATAGATTTAATAAAATCATTGGGTTTTAGAGACAGCGAAGGGAGAGTGGATTTCAAGACTGTAGAGATTACCAAGCAAAGATTAAGTGAATGGTGGCGGAAATCGAGAGAAAACTAGGTATTTTCTTATTCACTGATGGCAAGGGCGTTTCATAGCCTCACTTTCTTTGCACTGTGGAGTGAATATTGCCGCGCGCCAAGTAGGCACCGCGGCCGTAGCACAACGGTTATCGCGCTTACCTCCCACGCGAAGGGCCAGGGTTCGATTCCTGGCCGCGGCTACGCATTTTTTTTTACACTGTAATGTGATGTTCTAGTGAATTCGAGAACCGTCTAGCTGATTCGAGGTTAGAATGTTCTCCGCGTCGAACCTTCTACATCGAACGCTCCAGAAGCCAACGCGTGTACAAAAGCGGCTCCGCCTGGCAAGCAGGATTCAGTCTCGCCCCAGCGTTCAACTCTGCTGCCACGCCGACTTCGACGCCCGCGACGCTCTATTATTATCTTTTGTACTCTTTTATTTTTGGCACAAGTTCGCCACATTAAACGTTTATTTCTTCCTGTTTATTTGTTATTTTTGGTCACTACCCGTGACAATATAGATTTCACATTTAAATATTCTAAGCTTAAATGGTAAAACAAAATGGCTAGGTGGCGTAAGCTACCGCCCGATCCAAAGGGCTCAGCCGTATTCATCCCTCCATCCATCCGGTTTGTGTTGACATACAGGGACATGATCCTGGGGAACCTAGCCCTTAACAGCTCCGCTGTTAAAATGTCCTTTTCCGCAAGGAAACAAAAATTTATGGCGAGGCGTAACCAGCAATGTGTCGATAAAGTTTCTAGCGAATAAAGGTTGGGAACTTGGGATGCAGGCAGTGCTTACACCCTGAGAAGGAAGGGTACCCTGGCCTTCTTCCCATAACAGGCTTCAACCGGTGCCATTCAGGACCCTGTTCCAAAATAAGTAGCTCCTGATGGCAGTCGAATGCCCCTGTTATACAGGCACTCGAAAGTGTCGTTGAGCCAACGATACCCGGTATCCCCCGAATGTCATCCCTGTGCTACATAGTGCCTAACGACCTCAGTTAAGCCAGTTCAACTGCGCGCCACCGCCGTTGCTTCATGGTGGGAGCGCCACCTTCGTTGGGGCAGGATAGAGAGCCTAGATTGAAAACAGGGTTCATTTCAAACCATGGGGAGCGCAAAGGGAAGCGTTCACAATTTAATGGCGGACAACTCCCGCAACGATCGGTCGTAAGTGCGCATGCGGTGCATTTTCGCGTGTTCAAAAAGGAAAGCTGGAGAAAAAGCACAAAGGTTTGCACACAATGAACGTCAAATGCTTCACTAGGGGAATACAGGACACTCTCCTCGTTTGCATTTGACAGAATTACACTTCACAGCGCACAAGAGCAGATACACCTGAAAAGTTCACTCACACACAGAAAGAACACTCTTACTGCGCTCATTCTAAACTCTGGTTTGTATTGTGCTTCATCTTGATCTTCTTTTACTCTTACGTATAAATTACAAATTCAAGCTAGGGCTGGTATAACTAGGTAACCTTTCTTAAATAGTCTAACTTTTTTTTTTCATAAGATAAAGCACAATACCAACCAGAGTTGAGAGTCAGTGCAGCTTGAGTGTTCTTTCTTTGTGTGAGTGAACTTTTGAGGTGTATCTGTTCTTGCACGCTGTGAAGTGTAACCATGAACCCCAAACTTGCCCAAGTTGAAGTACTAACCATTAGACTGTACGACGGCCGCACCATAGACCACCCCTGGTAGAGGTTTATTTGGCGACGCACTCCAAGAAAAAAAAAGGAGGAAAAGGGTAGCGACGGCGCGTCTTCCTCCCTTCTACTGACGCGACCCCAAGCGGACACGAGAAGAAGGCAGGAACGAAACGTGTTTCTACTTATAACTACTTTTTTAAAAATTATAACTACTTAATTAATTAATCATAACTACGTACAGTATAATTAAAACCTTAAATTGCAAGCTTCACCCTTGTTGCTGTTAGACTTGTGGCAGCTGATAAAACCCGTTTGCTCAACTGACGTCAAACCCCTGGTTAGCTCAGTTGGTATAATGCTCCACCTCTAACGAAGAGGTCCCGGGTTCGATGCCCGGACCAGGCGGATTTTTTCGGCCGCTCACCAGTCACCTAGCTGTGTTTCGAGAATTGTGTTTGTCCTTTGTCCCTCTTGTTCCCCTTCTCCAGGGATTATTTTCGTCATTCTCGTCCAGCTCACTTGCACTTTTCATTTATTGCATTATAATTACACCTTAAATTTCAAGCTTTACCATGTTGGTATGAGACTTGTGGCAGCTGATAAAACCCGTTTGCTCTACTGACGCCTAACCCCTTGTTAGCCCAGTTGGTATAATGCTCCACCTGTAACGAAGAGGTCCCGGGTTCGATGCCCGGACCAGGCGGATTTTTCGGTCGCTCACCAGTCACCTAGGCGTGTTTGGCGAATTGTGTTTGTCCTTTGTTCCCCTTCTCCAGGGATTATTCTTGTCCAGCTCGCTTGCACCTTGTATTTAATTGCAATATAATTCTAGGTAACTCTCGCCTCATTGAGTTGCAGTACAGCGGAGTCACTCTCGACCACAAAATATTTATTTATAAGAACTGCGAGGGGTGTCAGTTTTAATGTTTGTACGCAAGCTAAGTGACGAGCTT
This sequence comes from Ixodes scapularis, assembly GCF_016920785.2. Taxonomy (NCBI): domain Eukaryota; kingdom Metazoa; phylum Arthropoda; class Arachnida; order Ixodida; family Ixodidae; genus Ixodes; species Ixodes scapularis. The sequence goes on from NW_024609839.1 coordinate 29,195,329, forward strand.
ATCGAAAAGCATCCAAAAAGTTTCAGTGCCAACAACAGCTTAAAAACGGGAGAAACGGCACTTTTTCTCGTTCTTCCCATAGGGCCCCATGCATTGGCTGGTGTCAATCAATGGCTGCCGGTGGCGACACTCGGCCCCAACTGCCGAGGTGCGGTCCGCGATCCAGCCTACTACAATAGAGGTTAATGGTTAGTACTGAATAAAAAAGGGAGCGAAAGGTGATATACGGAATTACCGTCGTATTTCGAGACTTCCGGTTTTTTCAGAAGTTCTTGAGGAAGTGCTACTACGCCGCTTAATCCATTTTTCTGAAAAAATGTATAGCTTACCAACGCCGCTCAATTAGAGTTCAGGAAAAAATATTTCAGCACAATCTGCATTCTTAGTCCGAAAATAACATAGCTTAACTGAATAAAAAAAAAAAAGAAACTACTACTTGGTGTTTCCGGAGATTTTAGCAAGAGTTTTGATAGCTTAAAGGTGCACTAAAGACGTTTCTGAGATCGTCTGTTCTTGGTGATAACCATATCCTCCCCTGTACTCACAAAGCCTGGCAGTTCGATGAATGAGCCATAGAGTGCCCGGTCGCCGATTTGGAGCGCGAGGATCTGGTAGCACAGAGCATTTCTTGGAGAGCCTGTAGTCAGCGCACAGCTTTTGCAATGGCGAGGACTCGAAACATGGTTTCCAAACCCGACAAAAAAAGAAGCAGTAGCCCGAGGAACGCGAGAAGCACGAGCGGACATTCCATCGCTCGGGAGAAGTGTGTTTTCGCGTGCACGGCACTTTTCGCGAGGCAAAATATGCCGTGCACGCTAACGTCAGGCAAACAGGGAAGCGGCTGAAGGCGTCAAACCAGCGTCCAGGAACACCACCAATAGTGTGTCGTCACTAAATGCTCAAGAGTACCTTCCTCTTAAGAACCTGGAGAACAAACATGACGATTCTGGAGTTGTAGCGACTACTACAACAGCCGCACTCAAAGAAACACGAAAACAAAAAATCAGAGACATCACTTCCCACGCGCCTTCCGATTCGCGTACCTCGGCACCAAACCAGGCTGGGGAAACAGGTACTACATCGTTTTTCAAAACCATTATACCACTGAAATTCACCGTCCTTCGTCAAATATTGAAAACGATCCCACCGACGTCAACAGTTCATCACGCGATTGAAGCGATCCTTTCGTTAGAATTCATTAATGTAAGGATACTCTGAAGGTTTACCACTCTCGCTTCACCCGAAGAAACGAACACTGGTCATGTTATGCTTCAATTGCTAGAGGAGGACGACAAAACATATTTATTAAGCGTTGTACGCTGTGGGGTGGATCCTCAGTTCAGGTATCCATGTGCCGTCCTGGCTCGATCGGCCCTCTCCACCAGCAAGAGCTGATCTTGAGGGAGGGAGCTGGACAGCAGCGTCTCCCACTGCTCGGGGGTAGGGGAAGGAAAAGGGGGTGACATGTCTGGGTTGTTGTCGCACTCCCATATGATGTGTCTCAGGGTGCCGGGTTGGTTACAGAATTGACATTGGGCGTCGAATTGTGTGGGGAATAGCAGGTGCATCCTAATTGGATGGGGAAATGTGTTAGTCTGTAGTAATCTGAGTGTGGTTTCCTGACGTCTCGTGAGGGAAGGGTGTGGTGCGGGTAATGTTCTTCTGTTGAGCCTGTAATGTTGTGTAATTTCTTGATAGGTCGTGAGGGGTGTGGGTTCCAGTGTCTCCTCCGTGGCCTGGTGGGCGAGGTCTCGGGCCGTGAGATGGGCGTGTTCGTTGCCTCTCATGGAGGAGTGGGCTGGGGTCCACACAATGTCGACCTGCCTGTCCGGTGCCTTGTTTTCTAGGATACGTAGCGTGACAGGTGCCACCCAGCCCGACTGGAAGCTACGGCATGCTTCTTGCGAATCTGTGATTATTGTGGAGGTTTTGGTTTGTGTGAGGGCGAGGGCGATGGCAAGCTCTTCTGTTTCTTTAGCCGTTCCCCGTGGGACGGAGGCGCTGGTCAGGTACTTGTGCCCGTCTGTCACCACAGCCACCATGACTCGTTTGCCGTTGTAGTTGGCTGCGTCGGTATACGTCGTCGTGGGTATTCTGGAGTATGTCTCATTTAGTGCTCTTGCTCTTGCTGCTCTGCGGCCCTGATGGTGGTTCGGGTGCATGTTTCGAGGGATTGGGTAAACAAAGATGTGTTGGCGCCACGATTCCGGGAGTGCCAGCGGCAGGGTCTGGTCCCGTGGAACCTGCTTGAGTTTAATCAGCAAGTTGCGGCCGGTTTGAGTGTGAGCGAGTCGTGTCCTTTGACTTGACAAGTGGCCCTCAATGAGTTCCCCCACGGTGTTATGTAGCCCCATACGAAGTAGCTTGTCCGTAGATGCGTTCACGGGTAATCCGATTGCCTGTTTCAGCGTCTTGCGTATGAGCACGTCGAGCTTGTCTTGTTCCGCTTTACTCAGGGTGACGTAGGGAGCAGCGTAAGTTATGCGCGAGAGGACGAAGGCTTGAACTAACCTGACCGTATCGCTCTCCCTCATGCCTCTGTGTCGGTTCGTGACTCTGCGTATCATATGCGTGACTTGCTCAGAGGTTTTACTGAGCTGTTGCACCATTGCGTCGTTCTTGCCGTCCGCTTGAATTAGCAAGCCCAAGATCCTGAGGGACTTGCTTGGCTTGATGTCGTGCCCTTCGAGAGTGACGTGGATGTTGTCGTCGTCCTTCTTGGTTCGCCGTCTCCTCACCACGAGAAGCTCGCATTTCTGTGGCGAGCAGGACAGTCCGCAGCTTTTTGCGTATTGATTCACCGTCTCGGCGGCGAGCTGGAGCGTGTCCTGCAAGCCTCCGAGGGAGTCGGTGCCTGTCCAAAGGGTGACATCGTCCGCGTAGAGGGCATGGCTTAAGTTCGGTATTCGTCCCAACTGCTCAGGGAGGCCCAGGAGCGCGATGTTGAATAACAGGGGGGACAGGACCGAACCTTGGGGAGTCCCTTTGCATCCCAAGTTGATGGGTGCTTTGGAGGTGATGTCCCCGATTTTAAGTATGGCTGTGCGGTTAGAGAGAAAGTCACTTATGTAGTTATATGTCCTTTCCCCGCAGCCTGTCTTGACTAAGTTTCGGAGGATCGCCTCGTGTGCGACGTTGTCGAACGCTCCCTTCAGGTCTAGAGCGAGGATGGCTCTCGGGGAGTTACGTGTGGCTGGGACAAGGATCTCCTCTTTGAGTTGAATAAGCACGTCCTGGGTACCGAGGTGTTTCCTGAATCCAAACATCGTGTCCGGCATTTGTTGCGTTGCATCGAGATGGTTTTGAAGTCTCTTCAGTATGATTCTCTCCATGATTTTGCCAATACAGGATGTAAGAGAGATTGGTCTTAGGTTCTCAATATGTGGCGATTTGCCGGGCTTTGGGATGAAGTGTACCTCCGCCATCTTCCATTGGTCCGGGATTTTCCCTGTCGTCCAGAAGCTGTTAAGGTGGCTGAGCAGGGTATCCATGGTGCGGTCGTCTAAGTTGAAAAGGAGCTTATTAGTGATTTTGTCTGGACCCGGGGCACTGTTCCGCTTACTATCCGCTATTGCCTCTCGTAGCTCGTACAGTTGGATATCTTTGTCTAGTTCTTGATTGGGCGATCCGTCATACGAAGGGGAGGAATAGACTCCCCCCGTCGGGACGTACTTCCTTGCCAGGTCCTTCAGGAGTTCTTCGCTGCTACCCGCGTAGGCATTGAGTGTGCGCGTCATGTTTCGGTTGGACTCTCCTCTACTTTTCAGGGGGTCGATTAAGTGCCGAAGCAGATGCCATGTTTTCTTTGTGGTCAGGGTGCCTTGTAGGCCGTCGCATTCTTGTAGCCAATTCTCCTTGCATAGCGCAGCTGCGTATTCAGCAGCCTGTTGGTTTATGAGAGCTATGCGCTTCTTGAGCTTTCTGTTGTGTCTTTGCCGTTTCCATCTTCTTGTGAGGCTGTGTCGTGCTTCCCAACGATGAAGTAGTTTAGGATCTACATACGGTGTCCTGTATGAGGTGGCAATAGTCTGAGTGTGCGTTTCGGAATCTTTTAAGGCCCCTTGGATCAGTTCTTCGTAGGAGAGATTTTGATCGAGGTCTTGCGAGTTTCTGTCCTTGCGGAAATTATCCCAGTTGGTTATGCGGGCTGAACCAATGTGGGCCTTGTAGCTTTTGTCCTTAATTACAATATGGATTATGTCATGGTCCGATCCTAGGTTATCCTGTGTATTAGTCCAGGTAATGTCCAGAGTTCCTGCCAATAAAGTAAGGTCGGGGCTCGTGTCTCTGGATACGCTGGTGCCCGTTCGGGTAGGCGTTTGGGGGTCATTGAGCAGGGTTAGATGGTCCTGTTCGATGGATTCGACTATTGCTTTTCCTTTTTTGGAGTTGTGAGTGTATCCCCATAGTCGGTGTGGGGCGTTAAAGTCCCCCACGATTAAAAGGGGTGAGTCCTTTGCTATTAATAGGGCTTCCGGAATAACTTCTCGTATTCCTGGTTGCTTCCGCGATGGCCGGCAATACATATTGAGTATGAACAGATTAGATGTTTTCTTCGTTGACTTCGAGATAATTTCTACGAGCGTGTGCTCGCAGTCCTTCTGCGTCGTGAGATGTTGCATTGCCGCAATGCAACCTTTTATGAGAATGGCTGTGGATTTTTTGGTTGGGTCAGCATAGGTGATGTATCCTGGAAGATGAGGGCTTCTATTTGTTTCTTGTAAGGCAACTATTTCTGGCTGAGGGTCTAGGGAGGAGACGTATTGCTGGAGTGCTCCCTACTTGTCTTTTATACCTCGGCAGTTCCACTGGAGAGCCACCGTACCGTTCGTGTTATTGTTTGGGCAAGTCGTCATATTCCTTGGTTGGGTCCTTGCTTTCCACCAGGGATTCTCGTTCGTACGGGGTGGGTCTGCGGCCACTGCGTGGGTTTACTGTTTCAAGGCGTTCGATGCGGATGGTGTGGCGCTCTATTTCTTGCTTAAGAGACTGTACATCTTGTTTTAGGTCACGCATATCTTGCTTTAGGGGCTGCACATCTTGGTGTACTGTTTGTATATCTTGTCGTAGGGCATTGTATTGTGCATCCAGGCGTGTGGTAAGCGGCTCCAATATGGATCTTATGGTTGCCTGAAACCACTGGGGTTGAGCGACTTGTGAGGCATCTGGCGTATGGACCTCGCTCGTCGCCGGAGCCTGGGGTGTTGTTTTTTGTGCGTCGTTATTTGGGGATGGTGGTGGTGGAACCACATCCATTTGTGTTTGCTCCCTCTCTGGGCGGTTTGGTTTCTTGCGTTTGTCTGTAGTGTTCCTCATCTGGGCTTTCTCTATTGTTTCTAGTCTAGCATGGAGTACTGCTATTTGTGCTTTGAGTTGTGTGCATTCCGGACACGGTACGGGTATGGGTGAGGGTGTGGGTTGGACTGGTGCTGGGGGTTTAGGAGTACTGGGAGCAGTGGGAGACACAATTTGTGTCCAGCTGACTTGCTTGTTGTTGCTCTCGCGGGGCCGGGGTTCCCTGCTCCGGGAGGTAGACTGGGACCTTGGGCCCGAGCTGCTACGCCGCCTTCGAGTCGGGGTCCTGGAGCAGTCTCTGGGCCGCCCGCGTTGCGGTGTCGGGTCCCTCCGCACGGCTCGCTCTCTCGTCTGCCTCGCGAGCGCTCTCCGTCGGAGAACGTAGGGCTCAGAAAACCGCTTGGGACAGCCCCGAGCCGCCGTGAGGTGAGGTCCGTCGCAGAGGGTGCACAGAGGTTCGCATGTGTGGCCCTCGTGAGGGTCTCTGAGGCCGCACTGGTGGCACACATTGACTTTTGGTTGTGGACATGCCGTGGATCGATGTCCGGCTTCGTGGCATACCGTGCACGCGAGAATTGTCTTTTTGTACAGCGAGACAGGGTACTCCCCGCCGAATAATGTCACGAAGAAGGGTACCTTTAGCCCCGCAAAGGTGAGTATTACCATCTTGGATTGGCCCAGTCGGCGGCAGGTGTAGATTTCGAACTGGCTTTGGTCGGAATTCGCGAGGATTTCGGCGTCGGAGAAGCGCAGCGGCACTCCCCGAACGAGTCCCTTGGATGAGTCATCGGGCGCCAGGCCATACAGGGTGACCATATGAATGGTGTTGCCGATCTTGAGTTGTTTCAAGTTTCCTAGGGCCTTGGCTGCATCTGAAGAGGGTGTGCTGATTGTGGCCGTATTTTGCGTGGCATCCACGCGAACCCTAAGATTGGCTTGGCGCCACGTGAAGTTGATCGAATTCAATAGAGCCAGGGAAACCTCGGCTATGTCCAGATTTGCAAGCTTGAGGCCGTCTTGTGGGCGGAGAACTAATTTAAAATCATCGCGGGGAAGTGGATTGGGCCTAGGGGCGGCTTTGCGTACTGGCAGGGGAGTTGGAGGTTTGGGCACGGCGGTTGGGCCTACCTCATCGTTGAGCTTGCGCTGGCGTCGCTTCTGTGCCTTGATGACGACATCGATCCAAGTTGAGTCATGTTCTGAGGAGAGTTCTGAGTGTTCACCTTCGTTGGAATCGTGGTTCATCACGATATCCTCTTCGTCGTTTGAGTTTGGGCTAGGGGAGTCCGCGATGCGGCCCCCGTCGGCGGCGGACAAGCCCGACGTTGGGAGTAATCTTGCGAAGTTGGTCACAGAAAAGTTTCCACGCATACACTACAATTAGCTGAGTCGGCTGGTAGCGTTGAAGTCTGGCTGGAATCCGATTTTCCTCACAAATAGTTGAAAGACTGCGGAGCTCATGCGAAATGCGTCCACTCCGCCGTGAGTCTTCGTCTTTCTCCAATTGCTAGAAAAACAGACCTCAGGGAACCCCGACTACAGAGAAATGCATATAACTTTCGAGTTTTATTTTATTTTCGAATTTTGTTATTGTATCCTTGATTCCCAAGCTAACACTCTGGTCTTCAAGGATACATTTTTGCTCCAAGGCAACTACCGATTCCCAGCATACATGTACTACCACACCTTATTTAATTTTTTTTAAAGCCTCAAAGACCTTTCTCACAAGGCATGGAAGGCACGGTGTCTCAAAGTATCGCGCTTACAATTTTAGTTTTGGTTGACCTTATGCTCCGCCCAAGCCCTCCCTCCTAGCCTACATATGTTATCAGTAGAGCGAATTGGTCACAAGCAACCATCTCCGCCACCTGACAAGGCACAGAGACCACTACCTAGCAGATATCGCTAACAGCAGAAGCGCGTCTGGTTTTTCCCAAATTGTGAATGTTCACAACGCGGATCTTCCACGAGATTTTGAACCAGCAGAGTTCTTGTTGTTACTACCATGGATATATCGAGCAATTTCTATTAAACTAGATGTTCCAGGCATACATTCAAGAAAACATACTCTATCGGCGGTATTGAGGCAACATTCTCTAGAAACCATTAATATGCGTCACCGTTTCCGAATTCATGTGTACACTGATGGTTCTTCTACTCACGAACTTCCAACTGTGGCTTTGTTATACCATCAATAAATAAAACCTTGCAAGGAAAGCTAGACCATGTAACATCATCGACGGGAACAGAACTAGTAGCGATTAGAAAAGCAAGTCACTTTATTTCTTCCAGTGCCCCAAACAATTTGTCACTCTTTATTGATTCAAGGGCAGCTCTTCAGAGCCTTAGATCTACGAAAAGCAAGAACATTAATGCTCAGCTGGTTCATCAGATCCTAAAAATTCATAAAGAGGCTATATATAATGGTCACACATTAATTTTACAGTGGATCCCGAGCCATTGCGGTATCAGAGGCAACGAAAGTGCTGACTTTGCAGCCAAGAATGCTCATCATCTTACATCCAGACTGGTAATTCTATTCTCACGTTCAGACGCCAGAGCTACAACCAACCGTATTACTGCGGCTCGAGGGCGAATTCATTGTATCACTACAGACACCTTCATAGGATTGACCCCCTTTCTTACCTTTCGCCCTCCCCGGGGGCTCAGACGTCGGACAGAAACCACTCTTCACCGAATACGACTGAACGTGGCCTCTACGAAATATTAGGGAGTTTTCGTAGATCGTTTTCGCCGTCCCGCAAGGCCCTCCGCAATCCACTACGATAGCGGGAACTCCACAGTCAAGGCTATCGGCGCGCAGGCGCAGTAGCGACTTCTTCGTTGCGGAACGCTTAGCGGAGGGGGTAGCGCGGTCTACGAAAACTCCCTATTAGGGAGTTTTAGTAGACCGTGTTTCCCCCTCCGCTAACCCCTCCGCTACGAAGAAATCGCCACTACGCCTGCGCGCCGATGGCCTTGGCTGTAAAGTTCCGGGCAGCGGAGGGGCTTAGCGGAGGGGAAAACACGGTCTACTAAAACTCGGTTATTATCTAAATTTCCCCGGTGAGCTGGACTCCTCTATCTGTGACGTCGTAGAAACGTTAGAGCACCTTCTTTGTCACTGCGCCCTCTACGCTGACCAAAGAAAAGAAATGATAAACTCAATGACTCTTCAGAATGGAGAACCGCTCACGCGGTTCTCCGTTGTGAACATCGCCAACATCGTAAGGAGTCAAGCCGACGAACTCACTGATTCGTTTTTTCAAAGCTACCAAACTTTATAAAAGACTGTAGGACACGCCCCAAAAGTAACTGACAGCCATCCTCAGTTTTCTTTCTTTCTTTTTCTTTCATCGTCTTTTTTTGCCTCTTTCTCCCCTTCCCTTGTATGAAGTAGCAATCTTGCGAATTCCCGCGGGATAACCCCTTCTTCCTTCCAATAAACATGCTTTCTCTTTCTCGCCTCTCCCTACACAAAGAAGCCTGGAACACACGTGCGAAAGAGGAACACAAAATCGCATAAAAATACCACGAAATAATAATTTAAACAAACAATCCCACATTAATAAAATAAAAAAAAGCCGCGCTTGAATTTTTTTTGGAACAATAAAAAAAAATATCATTTTACTGAAAAAATTTTTGTGGGTGCACTTTTTATGTTTTTGCGAAAAAAAGCTTATTTAATTTTTCTTTTGTGTTCCGATTTCATTACATTTTTCAGTTGTTTTCCCCGCAAGTTTTACAACCTCAAGGCTGTATGTAACACATGAGGGAAATCTGTGCATAAAATAAACCGAAAACGCACAAAAAATTAGCTCCACGCCATTTCTTTTTTGAAGGGTGGACTACACGAGGGTACACAATATATGCGCCGTCTGCTCTGCGCTTTTTCCGTGCATCATCTTCCCATGGGGCCTAGAGAAACGTCACTTCTTTTCTGATATACCGCCACTTCACTCTCGCCATCAGTGACGCATGAGCAGTGATGCCCCCCTAATCACTGTGACGCCATCCTAATGACGTCAAATTCACGAGGTCAATTCTGTTACTCGATTGATGATTTAATTTTCTACAATCAATCAGCGCTACTGCCATTTCTCCTGATGCATGGCTGATAAAACTGGACCTATGCAAAGGGCGGCAGCTTGCGCCACCTGGCGACCCTGGACAGGGTGGCCAATCGACTCTGAACAGCGCGTCCGCGGCGGTTGCCCACCTGTGGTCGAGGTAGAGGAACTTCCACTCGAGGCTGTGCCTAGAGCTGAACTCGTTGCGGGAGCCGTCGCAAAGGATGAGCTCCCGAAGCAGCTGGGGCGTCTGCAGCCGCACCATGGCCACGAAGCAGGGTCCGGCCAGGTCGACCGAGCCGGCCGTCGTGTTGGGCGAACACACGCTGCTGCAGCTGGTCGAGTCGTACTCCAGGCCCGACATCTGGGAGCCTGCACGCACAATAATGGTCTCGGTATGCTGCCTGAAACCAGAGTGTTGAACTGGATCGGATCCGATCCGATTCGACCCGACCCAACCCGACCCAACCTGACCCGACCCGACCCGACCCGACCCGACCCGACTCGACTCGACCCGACCCGACCCGACCCGACCCGACCCGACCCGATCCGATCCGATTTGACCCGATCCGATCCGATCCGATCCGATCCGATCCGATCTGATCCGATCCGATCCGAACCGAACCGAACCGAACCGAACCGAACCGAACCGAAACGAACCGAACCGAACCGAACCGAACCGAACCGAACCGAACCGAAAACCGGAACCGAACTGTTTATTTTAGGCGAACCGAAACTGAACGGAACCGAAATCTTCGCCGCCATCTTTGAACTGGACAAGAAAAAATATATCATGGTAACCGGCTAAAGAGGAACCGAAACGAACCAAAACCGGAACCAAACAGTTACTTTTAGGCGAATTGGAACTGAATGGAACCGAAAGCTTCGCCGCCACCTTGGAACTGAGCGAGAAAAACATATATACCGGTAACCGGACAAAACGGTTCGCGTTATTTTTTTGTCGATAATAGCACACACTGACTATTTTAGAATCAAAATATGGCAGCTTCTTTCGATGTAGTGATGAAATCGTCATACGCTATATTACAATGTATGAGAAATTGTGGGTTTTCGTGGCGGCCTTTTTATTGGCACTGCGATTATTCATATATTGTCACGTGTCACATGGGCACGTGACGTCACGGTGTCGAGATACGCTGTGAAGTAATGTCACGTCACGTGGCCCCGTGACGTCACATGTCATCACGACTTCCTACCTCGAGTCACGTGAAACTGCGACGTACTCGATTGTCATGAGCCCGAGTCGAGTGCTCTGGTTCATGGCAATCCACCTCCGCTAACATTGGGGTAACGGTCCGCGTTCAATTAAAGTTGGCAATAGACGAGCAATATCTGAAGCTTAGCCCATGCTCTATGCTCGGCAATCACCAGCACCTGACTATGGTGAACACGGACGGAGTATAATCAGCTTCAGATCACGTGGTCGCTTGTTTTATTTGCGCGTTGTGCAGGGAAAAGCGGTTTCTTCCCTATATATTTTTTTCTGCGTCTGCCATTGCGCGGAGAGGAAAAGTAATGGGCGTCTCGCAGGTTATCAGCGTCAGAGATTAGTCCTTAGCCATATTTAGGAAAGTACGAAAATAGTTGCACGTCTTATTTTAAATGTACTCATCACTGAGGCAACCAAACATGCTTTCGTCGTTGCTGCACTGCCTCCAAAAAAATGTCTCGAGAATAGAAGGATGGGAAGGAATAGATGTGTCTTATTAAACCGTCATTACATAAAACTGCAAGTGTGTACGGGAGGGATACCTGAAAATAAAGATCCTGGTGGCCTCAGAGGGACAGCCGAACGTCGGCAGTCGCTCTACTTTCTCACAGGAGAGTGTTTCCACGTCAGATCGTGCAGTGATGGTCCGGGTCATATTTTTATTGTTATGTAAAAAAATAACTGTGTTAAAGTCATTCATTCACTCATTCATTTCATTCATTTGTTTATTTTCTGTGCTCATGAACAGCTTGACGCCTTGGTAATGATGCATAACAAAATGTTAACAGGTTAGTTACAAAAGTCTTAAAAGCTACGAAATTTGGGTTAAAAACATCAATATCTGCTCCACTGAGGGTATTGTAGAAGTGTTGAATACGGGTCATGGGACTGGTTTGGATAATGCGATTAACATGGAAAGTTGGAGAAACCCGTAAAACTCGACTCAGCACGTGAATATTAATAGCAGATGTGAGATCTGGGCAATCAATTAATCCATGAATACATTAATACGGGAAAACAAGGACGCGCTCACGCCGTCTGGAACTCAAACTATGGCATTTGCACCTTTCCAAGAGTCTCGCATAAGAATAATAAACAGTACGACCAATGTAACGATCGTAAACAATTTGAAAAAAAAAAACGCTTTTAAAGGGGCGGTGCAACAATTTTCGGACTTCGGTCAAAGATTTCTGTAAGTTGCCCCCTGACACTTCTGAAGTAAAGAACAGAAAACCGATTTCGCCTGCGTGTCCTAGTTGTTGCGTAAAAAAAAAAAGATAAAGACTGGCATTTCGGGCACCCCTCAACTCACTCCCAGTCTTCAGGGTCACACCTGGTCGCACTCCCAGTGACGTCATTCGGAGTGCCGTGTAGCTTCCCGTGTGCTATCTCGGAGGACGCTTCCCCTCCCTCTCTCAGCGTACATTAGCGGGCGCTATGCTGCAGCTTAGAGCCGAGCGAGGTCACGTAATCTCTCCGCCGTAGTTCCTTCGGCTGCCACTTGGGGCTGCAGGTGGGGGAAAAAGCTCGACTTTTGCTTTGCGATTATGCAGCGGAATCGCGACATTTTTAATAAAGGAAGTGTTTTTTCTATCCTCTGGGATACGATAAACAACGTAAAAATGACGAGATGCAAATTGTTTTAATCATAAAATCGTTGCATCGCCCCCTTTAAAGGGGCGGTGCAACGATATTCAATTGGAATGTTTTTCACTTTAGACGAGCTTACTGGCACTAGTGGGACTCAAGGATACTCGGACGCAACGCCACTGACCAAGAAACGCCTTTTTTTCGCTGTAATTTCGAGGACAAAACTTAGTGTTTTTATTGTTTTATTGTCCAAAACCAAAACCTGATGACGTAGCTGGGCGATATTTGAATGCGGCTCATAGATTGGACCCGAGCATGGCGTTGACACTCGATTTGGGCTCGTGATAATTACTAGCTCGAGAAGCATTCGGGTAGTGGCCCGTGTCCAATCACTGCAACGACGACAACAGCCGAACTATAGACCTTTTCATCCTCCTCCGCATGGGCGCTGCCATCTTGGAATCACGTGACGCGGCAGCCATTAGGTTGCTTCAAGTTGCTGCTCCGCTCTCCCCTCCGCGCCTTGGTGGATGCGTTGTATTGGTTGTAATCGTGTTTTTCGTCACGTTTCGCCGCGCTTTCTTGTCTGACTTCGGAAACTGTAGCCCGATACGCCTACTCGAAGACTAAGACATCACGAGCGTTCACAGGTTCTTATGTCAACTGAGGTTTGTTTACTAATAGTAACGGAACATTCCCAGTAAGAAGCGCGTATATTTATATCGCGCATCCAAAATCGGAAGGCGTCAAGAATAGTCAGCGCAATGAGACTATTGTTATTTTCTGAAAGTATCGTTCCTTGTATTCATAACATATCGAAAGCAGTTGCTTTTGATTATGTGAGGAAACTCGCGGAGGAGATAGGCAACGAACGTTTAACTTAATTGTATCTGAGGCTAGAAGTAATGGTCCGTCAACATCAGCCGATTTGTTTGTTCATAATAGCACACCTAGAGATGTGTATGAGGTCCTCAAACTTTTTTTTTTTTTTGCGACGTAGTCGTTTGGTTGGTCGGTTTACTTATGAAGTTTAAGAAAATGTATACCGTGCTCGCTTCCATTTCGACAGTCATTTAAGTGATTTGTTGATTATATTTAGATAACCAGTTGGGACTTCCCGCGTAAGAAACTGCCACGACAACAGTAGCGAGTTTTGGAATAGCGTGCACAAGGCACCCTAGCGTGCACAAAGAAATAACGTCGTTTCTATTTGCTAATCCAAAACGCGGTTTGGGTTCGGGATTTGCGCAATAATGATGACGCGTTTTTTTACGTACGCTGTTTTAATTTTTGCCGGTATCTAATATCCGCAATATTTAACGCAAAAGAAAAAGAAGCCGTTTGCATAACATTTACTTGAGTCCAGGATTGTCGATGGCGAATAGAGCTTTACTTTTGGTGGCCGGCGTCGCCGAAATTTACAAAGCGAATCTGTTCAAACAAAGAAATATTTGTTCACACAGGTCTGTGAAGTGTTGCCTAGCGCTAGAATTTAGCCGAACTTTCCCAGGTATTTCTCCTCCTGCGCCCTTTATTTTTATTTGACCAATTTTACGGAAGACAATTAAATGCCAGATTTAATTTGACGGGCCTGTCACTTATATCTTGAGAAAGCAAATGTTAATATAAAACTAATTTATTTCCAAGGATCAATATCGCGAAATGCTGCTTATGAGTACTTTAGCAGGCTTGATGATATAAGAAATTTCCTACTCGGCCTGTCAAAACATGCTTAAGTACTGAATTAAAAAAAAAGAGGCCGAGACGACACTACTTGTTTATATAAATTATCAGCGTCATTACACGATACATTTTTACTTTGCAAAGTTCGCGAGAGGTTCGGTGCCCACAAAACCAAACAGTGAGTAGTAAACTCGCGAGTTCATCTGTTCTGGCTAACTCAGCAGATTGTTAATCAAGCTGTCGATATGCTTCTTTATATTCACGTGTTAGTCTCTTCATTAGTCTGTTTTTCTGGAAACTGGTAGTTATCCGGCACGGCCGTAGACGATGGTAATCTTCCCTGTACGTTACTCAAGCCTTTCGCAACCGACCATAATCAAATACATAAAAAGAGCTAGTAAAAAAAAAAAAAAAAGCCCGCGATTTAGGCTTAAATACACTTTGTCGTCCTCAAAGTGGCTCAATACCACTGTTTCATTGGTTGTGTGTTACAAGGAAAATAATCCTATTGCAAAATAACGCAAAAATAACGTAAAACAGCAACATAGCCGCGTCCACGTTGAAACCAAAACCAACCAAATTGAAGCAACCTAATGGCGCCGAGTGCATCAGCGCCTTCTATCCGCCGGTGAGGCAACTACTAAAACGAAAAGGTCTATAACAATGTCTGGAACTCAGCGCGTGTTCCGTGCTTTGCCAACCCCAGCGCGTGACTATGATCAACATTGGCGGCATATAATCGGCTCCAGATCACGTGGCCGCTTGTTCTGGCTGCGAGTTGAGGGGGTGAAGTCTGCTCGTTTTTCTTTATTTTTTTTTTTCTGCGACTTCGATTGCGTGTGGTGAAAAACGAACGGGTTATTTCACAGGTCATTAACGTCAGGGATCCGTTGTATGCGGTATTTGCGCAAAATGCAAAAATCGTTGCATCGCCCCTTTAAACATTTTCAATCATATCTTGGTTCGTAGAACTAATACAATTCCACATTACAGAGGAAAACTCCAACTTGGTCTGGATTAACGAGAAATATAACCGTAGAATACAGGTTGATGTGGAGAACTTACGCGAGATTCTAGAAATTACTCCCAGCTTAGGCAAAGAGCCATTTATAAGGTTGTTAACGTGTACGGTAAAGTATAACGAAGAGTCTATGTATGCACCAAGATCACGTGTGCACTCGACTCTTCGCAGAAAATCATTGCCAATCTGGTAACAAATGTTAATTTTTTCTATCTTCTAGACAAAGATATAATAACGGTTTTAGAAGGATTGAGCGTTAGGATGTTCTGACGACACCAATTGTACACACGCCTAACATTCTCCATAATTTTTTCACAGTCTTCCAACGGTATGATCTGCCTAAACAACTTGACATTATCTGCATATTGCAAGACGACCAATTGCGAACAATCGAGCTCAAATCATTAATAGAAACATTGAAAAAGATTGGCCCAAGTACGGAGCCTTGCGGCACACCCAAAGAAGAAACATAAGGCCATGTTCTTGGGAGGAGCGTTCAGCTATATGGCAGACGTCATAGCTGATCATCTTCCGGAGAATAAAATTTACATTTACCGAGAAAAGAGTCAAAGTACAGGCTAGCTGGTGGAAGTCAACCATTTCGTCGTTTACCCTGAGACTGGGGTTTTTTTCGAAGAGCAGAAGTAGCAGAAGAAACAGACAGGTCTGTTTTTTCTGCTACTTCTGCTCTTCGAAAAAACCCCCAGTCTCAGGGTAAACGACGAAATGGTTAAAATTTACATTCTTGAGGTGCGGACATTGACAAGGTTTGGCTATGGTATTTTGCACAACCGTGAATTTCATACCGAAGCCTGCACAAAAAAGTTGTATTGGCAAAATGTTGAGTAACGTATGACTTCCTTAAGAAAAGACAAAAAAAAACGAAAACAAACCTCCACTCGAATTGAGTTGGCTTGTCTTCGTTATAAAGGCCTTGAATCATGGCTTACGCTCCAAGGAACTATAATTTACAACTGGCAAATGCACTGCAGCGGTCCTGCGTTATAATAGTGTTAAGACCGTCATGCTGTCCCTTGCTTAGCGAGTTTTACATTTATGATCCCTCCTATCCCCTTCTATCACGTCACGAAAGACTGGCGGCGGATGTCACTTGCCACTGCTGCCGGCAGTTCAGAGCTGTATGCACAGCATCACCGTGAAGCCCGAAACACTCGCACGAGGAAGGTCTATCACTGCGAAACCAAGGCGAGGGAAGTAGTATCTGGAGAGTCGATATCTTGGTGTTCAACACTGCGTGAGGACAAACAAAACAGCAGCTTGCTCTTTCCAAGTATCCATGCGTACCCATCGAAAGAATGATTTTGTTTTTAGGTGTTTCCATGTCACTGTATACTGTGATGGTCCGAGTCACATGCAGTACATTTCTGTCAAATATATACTGCGTGGAACACATGTCTTTGGGAGAAGCACTCAGCTTTACATACAGGGTGTTTCACAAAACGCGGGCCAAATCGTTCCTGTGAAATATACGCATCGCACAGGGAAGGGGCTGATGAAGTATTTGTTACTGCCAAAGGGCAAAGTTAGGAAAAAAATAATGTTTTATATCATTGGGTAAATACCTACTTTTAGTGTTTAGCTTTATGATTGATAAATTTAAAGGTACAATTTTTATTACAAACATGGTGGGCATAATTGAAAACTATTAAATCCACCCACAATGTAAGGGCATAAGGCATGCACTGCCTTTAACGGCGCTCCGTAAAATATACCCCCTTCGAATATATGCTTTCAGAAAAAAAAAAAGGGGGGGGATCTTAGAAGGCAACGAAAGGAAACACAAATATAAAGCTAAACTAGGGGCACCATAACGTTTTACGCCCATCGATAGAGCAACACGTCTGTACAGCCCTTTGTCGGTTCTAGAATATATCTCCTTGGAGCAGACGTCGTGCGGCAAGGCCCCTATGACGAAGACAGCTACCTCATTTTGAGTGAAGGTTTGTTGTCGATTTTCTCCAAAAGAGATACTGCAATGCAATTTTTTTTTCTTTCTGTAAAAAAAGCAAAACAAAAAACACACACTTATATTAAATTAAAAAAAAACGATTGCACGATATAATTTTTGTTCAACAATATTTACGCCGCTGGACGTTATTTAGGTGCCGAAGGTGGAGGACGCAGCCCGCTAAGCACAGCCAGCGCTTGCAAACTGCTTACCTCTCTCATTGGCTGGAGAGATGATTGAAGTGTGAAATTTTGGCTGTAAATTTGTATCTCCGTGCAGGAGTAGTAGTTGAATCGACTATTTTGCTTTATGTTTGAGAAACAAACAATCTCGATATAGTCATTATTGTTTTCAAAAGTATCCCGAGATTGCCTATCCGCTTCGGTTTCAAACGATGCCAAACATCGCTGTAGGTGTTCGCGTTGAGCTTAACGAGGGCAGTTCGCAATTGAGCTCGTTTATTTTTATAAGTGCTAGTCGTTCTGCCCTCACCGAGGTACGCAAAGGAAGATCGCTACAAAAGTTTAAATAATGGATAGTGAAAACAACATCGTTAATTTTTTTTTATTCAGTGATACTATTAAGATAAAAAAATTACAGACATTAGATTCCCTCATCTCAAATCCAATCCCTGCTGCGAACCCAGAACTCTTCGGCCCTTACACCTTGTGGGTTTGGCTTCTTTACCCCCTGGTCCTCACTGAGGTAAACAGCCACTCCGTAGTCCGCTCCTCGCGCGGCTACGGCCGGGTCCGTCTATTGGCTGCCTTTTTGGGCACCGGTGGACTAGAAACAACACCAACACAGTGAGTCCGTTTTCCACGTGTTTATTGACTGAAATGCCAAACACGCTTTGCTCTTAGACATAAAAAGTCTGGGCGCTGGCTTAATTGCCAACATCACCCGGTCGCTTTCCCGCGCTGCCGCAATAGCCAAATCCACGGGAAGTCGGACGCCCACAAAGAAAAACCGAGCTCCGTAGAGCCGGGGCCTCCGCCGACGAGAGCCTCCGGCCCTTAGATTGGTTTTGCTCTGTATGTTTATACAGCCGTGGTGGAGATACGCCAAGACGGGTAATCGGGTTCTTGGCTGTAGATGAGAAATTTAGCCAGTGCAGTACAACCGCTAACCTGGGATTTTTAACGTGCATCACGCAGTAATGATTACTCGAACGCGTGCCGGTACGAAACTCATCCAGATCGAAACGGGCGGGGGCGGTGGCGAATCGAACCCAGGAGGTTCTCAGCGCAGGCTTTCGCGCCACGGTCCGAGCTGAGACGCGTTAGCCCACTCGGCTATACTTCCTCCCTGCCCCCGGTTCTAAAAAAAATTGGTTTGCTCTGTATGTTCATACAGCCTTGATAGAGATACGCCACGACGGGTAATCGGTCTCTCAGCTGTAGATGAGAAATTTAGCCAGTGCAGTACAACCGCTAACCTGAGATTTTTAACGTGTGCCCCCAGCCCTCCTTAGGGGCCGGCTTATGCAGCCTCGGAGATATGGACGCGCCCGGGGAGGCCGGTAGCGGTCGTGTACAATGTCACTCTCAAGGGTGCGCCGGCGGCACATTCACCCCTACATGGGCAAGGGAGGGACGGCCCCTTCGGGGAATTCGGCCTCGGTTCCTTGTATCCGGGTAGCCGTCGCCATTGGTGATAACGACTCCCACGGCCTGCTCAAAGCTAGACCTAGATAGCGATAGAGGGGACCCCATGGTTCCCCCACAGCCTGTCCCTCCTTCTCTCTTAAGTGCGTGAAATGCTTTCGTTTAAAGAAAGGGAGACGTATCGAAGTGAAGATCAGCGACACTTTTGTTTTGCCGAGGGCGTCCCGTATGTCTCTGTTAGCGTCCATGTGGGGGTGCTGGTGAGACGGTGCAAACTGCCTTTGTTCGGAGAAGGAGGGACAGGGCCCAGAGGCAAGGGTGAAGTGTTCAGGGTTCGCAGCAGATATTGGTTTCGAGCTGAGTGAATGAATCGACCTTTAGTATGCAAAGGGTGGCTGCATTGTAGGTAGGATGTATATAAGAGAGGTTTACTAAATAATCTCTTAGCTGAGTTTGATACTTTGTCTTCCCGTCACCCTTTTCTTTCTCTTCCGCGGTTTGTTTCCTAGGTTTCTTGCCAGTCTCGGGTAATTCAACAAACCAAAATAAAACCACTTTCAGCACAGGCTTTGCCGTGAGTCTATATATATATATATATATATATATATATATATATATATATATATATATATATATATATATATATATATATATATATATATATATATATACGGAACAGCACCTGGGAACAAAAGACGGCACTCGAGAGAAATATGCTCAACACAATATTAGCCCTTAAAGGAGTTAGCCGAGGAGGTTGCCAAAAAAGAGATCAATGAAACGTTCCGGGCCTGGTAGGCTCTTCGTCAGTCAAGTGAGAAGACTTCGTTCTCCTTTTCTTTCAATCAAAGAAAAAACGGCCGGGAAAAAGAAGAAGTTAATATGAAAAATGCTTACCGTTTAGCGGGTGCCTACTCAACTAAATTCTCGCTTAAAAGTTTAATATATCCCGATACCAATGCAATAAATACTATGGAAATAATTAAATATAATATTATTACTGCCATTCTTATCATAAAACTAGTTTTTGGGACATGTGGTTGGGTATAACCCAACTATACCTGGTGTCATGTGAAGCCAATGAGAGGCCCAATGTTACGCGTTTGCTCGTGTCACATTAAACGATGAAGCGAGAAGAAAAAAAAAAAAGCAACAGTGCGGTACCGATTACAAGATCTCTATTAAATGTCCATGAAAAAAAGACGGCAATGATCCTTTCAAACTTTTAAGGCCCTTCGGTTCTAAAGTATTAAATCTATAGATAAATTCAGATTCTTTATTTTTTCGATCTCTGGTGGTTCGAAAGCCCCCCTGGAGTATAATAAAATTAAAATCAGAAAGTCCGTTATGTCCTGCGGAGTTTAAGTGACGGGAAACCGGTCCGGCAACGCGTTTACGTATATGACTTTTATGTAGATTCATGCGTTTTCTTATGCTTGTTTTAGTTTCTCCTATGTATTGAATTTGGCATTTTCTACATTGAATTAAATAAATAACATTTTCCGAATTACAGTCAAAGGTACCATTTATTTTCCAATTAAAGTTATTCGCTGTGCTACGAATAGAGTGAGCTATAATTATGTCCCCACATAAACTGCATTGGTTATGATTGCACTTGGTGCAACCAATCGGGACCAGGCTACGTCCGATAGAGTTTCGGGACTGTTTAAATAAATCTAATAAATTAAGTGGTCTCTTGAACGCTATACCAGGGGGTCGAGGGATAACTGCCTTTAAAGCTGTGTCCATGTGTAAAATATTCATGTGTCGTCTAAGAATATTGTTTATGTTTGGAAGTTTTGATTGGTAAGGTAAGATTAGTCGTAATTCATGATTATTTCTTTTCGGCCGCTCTACTAAACACGCGTTCCGAGAGATCGCTCGACTTTTTGATATAGAAATATTTATTAGCGGTAAGGGGTATCCACGGTTAATGAAATCCTCTCCTAGTGCTCCAGCTTTTATATCAAAATCATTATCTTCTGAACATAAGCGTCTTAAGCGTAGCATTTGACTGTATGGTATACCTTTTTTGTTTTGTATTGGATGACAGCTTTTATAATGTAGAAATTGACGTCTATCTGTAGGTTTTCGATAGAAGGTTGTTTTCAAACCATTTTCAGTAAGTCTTACCTTAATATCTAGAAACTCTATTTCTGTATCAGAGTATTTATACGTAAATTTAATATGTGGATTAAAATTGTTGGCAAAATTAATAAATTCAAAGAGCTTATCTTCCCCATTATTCCAAATTATAAATATGTCGTCTAGGAAACGTTTATAAAAAAGGGGTTTATGCGGGAAGGAGTTAAGTAGCCGCTCCTCTAAAGACATCATATATATATTTGCATAGGAGGGAGAGAAGCGAGATCCCATTGCTGCGCCATGTATTTGTAAATAATGCTCATTCATAAATGTGAAGTTATTAAGCTCTAAAGCTAAGTGCATAAAAATATTTAAGACGCTTTTACTAACAGTGAGGTCGTTCTCATTAACAATATTAAGAACTGCTTGAATACCTTCATCATGCGGTATATTAGTGTAAAGAGACACTACGTTTATTGTGACAAGCAACGTACTATTAGTCCTAAAATCTATTTGGATATCATTAATCAAATTGAGAAAATGAGAGGAGTCTTTTACGTAGGACGGGGCACCGGCTGCAGTACTTTTAATTTGTTCGTCAATAAAGGCGGAAATATTCTCTGTATTAGTACCTATTCCCGAAATAATTGGTCTACCTGGGTGATTTTGCTTATGTACTTTCATTAGCATATAGAACTGTCCTGGTCTCGGATTTTCCTGAATGAGATACGTAGAAATGTTTTTCTCTATTTTCTTATTATCTACTAGGTATTTTAATTGTGTTTTTATTGTCTCTCGAAACTTAAGTGTTGGATCATAATCTAGTTTTTTATAGAACTTAGTGTCGTTCAGTTGTTTAATTGCTTCCGATACATAGTCGGCTGTGTTAACTATGCATATACCTCCCCCTGTGTCAGCCTGGGCTATTATGATATCTCTGTTATCCGTCAGATTTTTTAAGCATTGCCTATCCTTATAAGTTAAATTATTATTAAGTGGTCTGTCTTTTTTATACGCTGATAAAACATCTTTCTGGACCGCCTCTATGTATTTTATGACATTAACATTTGGTTTATTCAACGGCGGAATCCAATAGGATTTGTGTTTATATAAAGGCTCTTGATAAGGAGCTCCTTTGAAAAACACTTTACAGTGCAATTGCCGTGCAAATTCATTTAAACCTTTGTGCAAGTCCAAATCATGACTATTGTTGCGAGGAGTGGGGCAAAACTTTAATCCTTTCTTGAGAACTATCTCTTCGTGTTTAGAAATTACATAGGAAGAATAATTGAATATTTCGGACTTTTCTCCACCCAAATCTGTAGAATGTTTTGAGTTACATGGATTAGTATGCTGTGTTCTATTAATTAGGCGTGAAAAGAAGTTTTTCCATTTTTCTATTAGGGGTGAGAAAAAATCCAAGAGTACATTATCTCTAAGTGCCTTACGTCGTTTAGTATTAATTACTTCTCGCTCCTTTTTATGTATGTAAGGCTGCAATTCTTTTAATATTATTAAAGGTAAACCAGGGGAAGTTTTTAAAATAATATCGATCTGAGACTCTAAAGCACGAATATTTTCCATTGACTGCTGTATTGTAATGTCCAGTAAAGACATTCTAAAATTAAAAATAGCGCTATTCCATGTTTGTACATTTACATGGGATAACTGTATGGTTGGAGCTGTATATGTGTTTTATGATAAGTTTTATGTTTTTATGAGTTTTATGTTTATGATAAGTTTTATGATAAGATAAATCTGGTTTTATGATAAGAATGGCAGTAATAATATTATATTTAATTATTTCTATAGAATTTATTGCATTGGAATCGGGATATATTAAACTTTTAAGCGAGAATTTAGTTGAGTAGGCACCCGCCAAACGGTAAGCATTTTTCCAATTAACTTCTTCTTTTTCCCGGCCGTTTTTTCTTTGATTGAAAGAAAAGGAGAACGAAGTCTTCTCACTTGACTGACGAAGAGCCTACCAGGCCCGAAACGTTTCATTGATCTCTTTTTTGGCAACCTCCTCGGCTAACTCCTTTAAGGGCTAATATTGTGTTGAGTATATATATATATATATATATAGTTTTTTTTAAACATTGCTACCACTGCACTGTGTGGATAAAATATTTAATGTATGGGCAGCCCTAAAGAGAAAACTAAATGTCTATACTCATACGAAGGCTCATTTAGCTGTGGTTTCACAAAACTGAGGGGATTTCACCCACGCTGTAGGTGCTTGTGACCTGTAGCAAATGGCCCATGGCTTTGGCCACAAGCTATGGTGGAATCTCTGTTGACTGTGTTTTCTAAAGATTTTAGAAAGTGATCCTGATCGTCGTCGTTTTTTGTTTTGTTTAACTGATGGTTCACATTTCCGAGCATCACAATTACTGCCTGAGCGACCGTTGAAGGTTTTGGGGGTGTTCAATCAGCTTTGTGTTTTTTGCAGATTTTTTGGTTTTTGTTTTGTATGGAGGAAAATCTAGAGCAAACGGCAGTAGAAGTAGTCGAGGGGCCAGGAGTGGAAAGGGGGAAGTGAGTTGAGGAAGAAAGCTGAGGTGCGCTGGCCTGGGAGTAACAGAAAGGGTCAGGCTCGACGTGCAGGCCCTCATTGCTATCTTCATCATGAGAAACCTCCACATCTACAACATTGGTGGTGCTACAATGTAGAGAGGGAGGAAGTGTCTCGGCAGCTCGGGAAGCCATGCTGCTCGTGGTTCTGAAAAATAAATTATATGTAAAAAAAGTATCTTGAACTTTCCACATGCATTCTGCATTTTTAGAAGCAGTCATACTGTGTTTGTTCCAGAACATTAAAGCGGAATTGCAATTATAAAAAAACAAGCCTGCAATAAAGCATGAAAAAAAAAAGTCTTGAAAGGTCCGCTGAATTGGAAAATAAGAACATTCAAACACGAGCTCACACTATATAACAGATGAAATATAGTTTAGAGTAACTTGAAAATCTTTCAGACTGAAATTAAGGCATTTAGCGGGCACTGTATCATTTTACTTTTAACTGCCTGAGTTGCCACATAAATCATGAATAGAATGCCATAGGGGAAAGGTAACTTAAAAAGGTGGGATTTGTGAGGCACATTACCTGTGAGAAAAGCGTGTACTCCACTATATAAATTACAATTTTATAGCATAAATTGCTCGCATCTTCAAAATATGCAGCCTTTAAAAAAATATAACTCCCAAAAGTGGCCGAGCAGTTAAACACCCTTCGAAATGTGGCGCTCATGAAGGTAGTTTTCTCCCTGTACCTCAGTCGTTTCATGTGTACAATATACATTATTCAAATGTGGCTGACAGACGTCATAGACACACACCCTATTGAACGGCGTTTCATCAACAGATCTTTTCGTCGACACGTGACGCTTCATTCACAGTTCGTTTCATTGAAAAGTGCTTGCTCTCATTTTATCAACACTCCTTGCAACGATTCGTCAACCGCTTCTGTCGAGGAGCATTGCCTCAGCCGCTGACATTCTGTCCTGATGGAAGCCTAGTTTGCCGAACTTTAGGCAGTTCAACATGGCTTTGTGCAAGCTTGCGTATGGGATTACATATATATCATCTCCCCCGGGCAGAGCAAAGCAAAGCGAGGAGTGACCACGTGTAGCACGATTGGTTTGGAAGCTTAGAATTAGGGCTCAACAATTCGGTAGTGCTATATTGGAGCTATTTGGCTGGCTCTGCTATAGTTCTAGAATACTTCTGATCAACGAAAACAAGCCTGTCATTCAAATCAATCCACCTACCAAAAGAATGATTATGTTGACGAAACATCACAGGGCCGAACGAGTTTCCATGAACAGTCGCAGTGTCTTTGAAGGATGTGTACATAAAAAAGTTGTTAATGAAACTTGTTTCCACAAACGTTACAGCCACCTTCCCTCCCGCGTTATTGAAGGCTTCATGGTCGCAAGTTCAAGGGGACCATCCCCTACAAGGGGAGCATTTGGGAACATCTCCCGCGAACAAGCAAACTGCGGATAATTGAATTACAAGTGAAGAGATGAACATCACGTGGTGAATAAAATATAAGAGCAAATCAGCCAACTTACGGGCGCTTGGCAATGGCGTCTCGCAGAAAGAGGAGCTGGCCTAAAAATGTCCATTTAACATGAACCGCCTGAACGGCTCCGGCACAACTCATCCTACTCTTCATGGCCTCCTCGTAGTTCTTCTTGAAGGAGTCCCGGAGGTTCTTGCACATCTGCTGGACGTCTCCCACTGTTGAGTTTGTACACGTTACATCAAGGCATTGGGCACGCACAAATCAAAAGCAAACTTACATGCAGATTTCTTCACGTGCAGCTCTTGGATGATGTTTTCCAATTATCTTGCTTCTGGAGTGCATTGTGATAGTTCAAGGATCTGATGCTCCAGATCGATGGTCTACTCTTCCCAAGCAAAATTACAGCCTCGCACAAAATTGGTGCTTCTTCCGCCATTGCTTAAGTTTTCGCGCTTTTAAGACGACTTGGCACACAATTAGCTGCTGATACGGACTGACCAAGCCAAGCTAAACTCTCGCGTTTACACAAATAAATAAACATGCATACTGCACGAACACTTTCTAAAATTTTAGATGCAACAAGTTGGATCTCGAAGTGACACTTGAGAGCGCGTGCTGCGGACATAAAGTCTGGTCTTCACCGGAATCTTAGGAACACGGTGTTCCAGCCTCCAGAGCCTCGCACATCGCTAAGAGGTCCTAGAGGCTCGAACATAACAAGCAATGCTGGGGCAAGTTGCCTGTATGAATGAAACGCGATGGGTTATGACGGACACTTCGGGTTCTTTTACATTGTGATATTTTATTGACCTTCGTCTACAGAATGTCAGGGAGGTCCAACTAGTGAATTGTAAACATCAGGCAACTGTGTCCCTGATATTAAAATGAGATCGGTAAGAAAATGAGCCTCATAGCAACACTAGACATGCGAAAATAAGTTTAAAGACTATCGAAAACACTAACCCAATGGGGACGCACACACGTTTTTTACTTTCGTGGTGGCATTAGATTGCTGGCTCGAAGGCGATGGCAGCGATATCTCTGAAGCGATTTCAGCGGTCTTTAGGCGCAGTCCACGTCACCCGCCTTTCAAGTTTGCGCCGACATTCTTGAAAAAAGGATTTCTCGCATCGACATTCATGGAGAAGGAGTCCCCACCTTTGAAGACGCTCTGATACATCTTGGCGTTCAAGCAGAGCTTCAAACGTCGTCGCTAAGCTCGCGCAGCACTGCTTTGCACCGTTGCCCTTTTGTATGAAGGCCTGTTTGCTCCTTATAGTTGAGATGGTGATTTCACAACACCTTCTGTGTCACTCATAGGGGTTTGCACATGACTAGAATGTTCTCACGAGAGCATTTGAGTCGCACACAGCACCAAACCCACAACCAGCCGATCAAGTCAAACAAACGGTCGCCCTATTCGCTTTTCCGCCGCTCGCCGCTAGGAGCATCGGGCGCATCGCGCGCAAACATCTCGCCGACCAGATTCGAGCGGCGCCGCTCTGCGAGGCGCATACGTCACAGTGACGTAGGGACGCGAGAGCCGGTTGCCATGGATACCGCCGCGCGCTGCCGGGCGGCACCCGTTTTAAACGTTCATGTGATCGGTTTGACGAAACGTAACTCCCCACGTGCTAATGATGCCATGCTGTGTAAAAAATTGGGTTCTGTGGTATGTTTATACAGCCTAGAACTTGGTCTGCCTCACAGGGGCGACGAGTCTTCCAGCTGTAGATGAGCAATTTAGCCAGTGCAGTATAGCCGCTAGCCTGGGGTCTTTAACGTGCACCACGCAGTAGTGATACACGACCGCACGCCGGTACGATGCTCATCCAGATCGAAACGGGCAGGGGTGGGGATTGAACCACGTTGTGTATTGTACAGCATCAAAGTGTAGACGTTTGCAAGTGCGGCCTCAGGGCGCTGCCATCTTGCTGCTGGTGAGGGTAGGTCTAAAGTCACTGGATCCTCAGAAAGTAACGCCATTGCCTTCCCTGCCTGCTACCCGAGCACAAACAAATACTAATATGCAGACGATCAAAACCTCTCATGTAAGGCGATTGCCTCATCGGTCTCCGTTGCTATTTCAATCGCCATTTCGCCCCCTTTCAAATCTTCCAAGTTTCTAGAAAAGGAATTCTAACCCCGTCGCACCCAGATTACCATGTAGCCTCATTGTACCGAGAAGCGCGGCCGCTTTTCAAACGTTTATTGCGCAGCGGGCGTATAAGCTCCCGACTTCGCACAGCCGCCATTAACTAGCGTAGTGTGCTGGATAACTTTCACCCAGCGCGGTCACTCGTGTTACGACAAGGAACTCCACGCTATCCTCGGAGACTAAACATTCGGGGAGTTACACGCCCCCTCAAACTACGCAGAACCCGCAAAAACGCCTCATCAAAGCCCATGAGCCAAGAAGCCGAGAGTGAGAGGAGGGGACGGCAGCGCGTGCGGGGAGGAGAGGACGCCGAGCTCCGATTGGGCTGATTAGTGGGTAGACGTAAAGCTATGGCTGCCTCTGTCTCCACTGCACTGGAAGAACGCGTTCGAATGCGAGAACCAAAGACAGGCGTCTGGCTCTCGGATTCAGACCCGATCGATGGGTGCAGCCGATACAAGGGCAGCTAGCTCTAGGTCTACCTCCTAATCGCTCCAATCGGAGCTCGGCGTGCTGACGTCCCCGCACGCGCTGGCGTCTCGTCTTCTCCCTCACTTTCCCGGACGCATACTCCTCTCACACTCTACTCCCGAATAAATTTAATTATCGCTTAATCTGATAAACACGGGGATCACATGAGTACGTAGCGTATGCAAAGCATCCGAAACCACCCAAAGCTGACGTAAGCAGTCATGTAAATGAAAAAAAGAAGAAATCATAATGATTAAATATCTCAAAAGGGAGACACTGCCTCAGCTTGAAATTAACGCGTTATCTTCTCGTAGCACCCGCTTCCAGTAGTTGTTTTCCTTAACGATTTCCTGCTTTTTTTAACATGTCCATTTGGTGTGACAATACTGACCTAGCTTGTGCGCATATTTTCATGGAGTTTCTCGTCGTGGAAATTACAGCTGCAAGCTGGAGTGAGAACGAGGTTGTTTTGCACACGTTCACCTCCAAGAAGTAACTGTATGTTGTTACTCGTTACGCCATCAAAGTGTAACGAGAACACATTACTCGTCCCTTCTTTTAGAAAGTAACTGGGTCCTTACTTTTCTACCGACAAAAGTAACTAGATACAAGTAAAGCGTCAGTAGATAGAAGCGAAGCGTTACTTACGCGTTACCTGCAAGTCTGCGTGACGTAACCAGCCTTAACATATAATAATCATGCGGGCTATTGCACGCACCACATAGTCCTCAGGTTTATCAAAATGATCAAGACAAGCGTAATTTTTGTTTTCAGAATTTATTGATATACAGGGTGTTTCTTATTATTTTAAGCTTAACAGATTTGTTTAAAAAATATTATAAAAGCTACACTTATGCGGTTTCTGCAGCTGAGTTATACGGCCAGGGGGACATAGTATAGGGGGGTAATCGCAACGATCAGTCCACCAATGAAGGAAAATTCGATTCATTTACTTTGGAATTCTTGAAAATAGACACATGGTTCCAGTTAGAGCTGAGCGTCATCAAAAATCACTAAATTAGTATTCTTCAGAAAACCGTTGAGAGCGTGAGAAGCGTAGTAGTGCGCTAAAGTTCGCACTCGTGTAGCAGGCGCAAGCATTCTGGTGCGATAAGGCGCCCGCGCAATCTTTCCGTCTCTTATCATAACCCCAGCCTTGCACCTGTTGCACGAGTGATCCTTTTAGCGCATTACTACTCTTCCCACGCGCTCAAAGTATTTATTATAATTATTGATTTAGGGGTTTTGATTGACGCTCAGCAAGTCCCTTATTAGAATTCTATGTCTATTTTCAATAATTAAAAAGCTATGTACAAATTTTACTTAATTAGCCGACTGATCGTTACGATTAGCTTCTTATACTTTGTCCCCTTGGCCGTATCACTCAACTGCCCAAACCGCATACATGTAGGTTTCACGTTTTTTTTAAAACAAATCTCTTGAGCTTAAAATAGAAACCAACAAAGAAACACCCTGTATACTGTAGACATAGAAGCCTAATTATAAAAAGAAATGGAGGCTAGCATGTCGTCTCGGCATTCCTGAAGATCTGTCGCGTTTTCGTTTCGCTTACGCGTACTCGCGTTCTCGTTCTTCAAGAACAAGGAATGTACGCGCCCTGACTCGAACGTTTTGGTCAGATCCATTTCCGGTGCGGGCTGCGTTACAGCGTTCGTTTCGACCGCCTCAAATTATAAAAGAAAATCTCGTGTTCGGAAAACAATTATGGAAAGTATCGGGTGCTGAAATAAAGGGTACTGCGCAAGCAATCCGCTATACCCAATCGTAGTTTAAAAAACAAACAAAAAAACAAACAAAAAAACTTTGAATTTAGGGACATATATTGGGACTACACAAAACCGTCTCAAAAGTGAGTGCTGCATTGTCCCAATGCTTGTCCCTAGTCTAAACGATTTTTTTTTTTTTCACTTCGAAGATATCGGGTGTTTTTGCTTTTTCCTCCGAGCGTGCAATTTGGAATTCGCGCATATCTGCGGGTGCTCAGTTTCAATTCTAACAATCTGTGCGACCACGCATCGGTCGCACAGATTGTTATTTAATATTTTTCTTCAAAAACAAACAAACAAAGAGGGTACGAATTCACGTGGCCTGGAAACAGAGCTGCGACAACATATTATCGACACGTATAAAACACGTGGGGGGTGCGAGTCATTTCAAGGATTTATTCGGCCTCCTCAACAACCCTCACCGGTGAAGAAAATAGACTCGCGATTCATATGGAACAAAGATAGAACAGGTTACAGCCTAAAGCCGCCGTCACCCCGTTCACACCTCATATAACATACACGGCATTCGCTTCAGACGTGGTGACCGAATTGTCTTGGGGCACGCCTGAAGCCTCAAACTCAAAGCATGTGTATACGCCTCACGCATATGTGTGCTTCGATCATGCGTGCCGAAAGTTTTTGTTTAACGTGTGTGAATGCGAGACAAGAAACAAACACGCCCCAGACAGGATCTGGAGATCGTCGTTGGTGCGATGTGTTAGCAATGGAAACGCAGCTCGAGGCGCCGCACGTGGGCCCATGTTTTCACTCCGGTGATAAGCGTTATAAAGGTGGATAGTTTGTCACACCGAAAAAAAAAAAAGAAAGACGTTTACAACACCCTGTAATACCGAATTAGAGCGCATCTCTTGAGGAGGAGGAGGGAGACGAGGAGGGAAGGGTACGGACGGGACGGTAAGCCCCTCCTCCTTATCCGTACCCTCTCCACCTGCCTCCTCATCTGCTCCTGCCGTGCTCCTCGCCTCCTCCCCTTCATCCTCCTCCTCCCTCCTTCTCCCTCCTCCTCCCTATTTCTCCTCCTCCGTCATTCTCCTCCCCATCCTCCTCCTCCATCCTCCATTCTCCTCCCTTATATTCCTCCCCTCTCCTCCTCCCTCCCGCGCGGCGCATTATTATGAAACGTCCCATAATGCAACGCGCGCGTCACCGCGGTGCATTATGTGACATCTTGTAAACCCTGAGATGGGGAACGATAAAAAAAAACGGACGAACACAACATGTTGTGTTCGTCCTGAGATGGGGAACGATAAAAAAAAAAACGGACGAATACAACATGTTGTGTTCGTCCGTTTTTTTTATCGTTCCCCATCTCAAGGTTTACAAGATGTCGATTGTTTACCAGCTCGCCTGCACTCTTTCACTGCTTACATTATGTGACGTTTCTCATAGTGCTCCTCGCGGTTACGCCGACGGCGACGCCACTCAAGCCGTAAACGGGCGCCTAAGAGCTGCGCACTAAAACTGCACAATGATCTCCGACTCCCTCCCCACCCCGTATTTCATGAGATTAAAAGGGCCGTGCAACAATATTCGACAGGGAATGTTTTTCCCATTGCACGAGCTTACCGGCGCTATGGGTGGGACCCAAGTACACTCGCACGCAATGCCACTGACCGAGAAACTCCACAGTTGAGGTGTCATTTCAAGGACAAAAGCGAGAGTTTTATTTCGATTTCTCCTTCGCAAAACTGAACGACGTAGCTGGGGGATCGCAGCATCCCCCAGTGACGATATTTTAATGCGGTTCATAGATTGGACCCGAGTGCTGTGTGAATGCTCGATTTGGGCTCGTGACAATCGATAGATCGACGAGCATTCTAGTAGTGGTCCGTGTGCAATCGCTGCAGCGACGACGATAGCCGAACCATAACGATGCCTGGAACTCGGCGCGTGTCGTGTGCTTCGCCACCCCCGGCGCGTGGTTATGATTAACATTGGTGGCATATAATCGGCTCCAGATCACGCGGAAGCTCGTCCTGGCTGCAGTTTGATGGGTTGAACACTGCTCGGTTTTAGAGCCCAGCTCTTAGGCGTCCGTCTCCGCGTTTTGCGGCCTCGACGTCGGCGTCGGCGTCGCCGTCGACGTAACCGCGCCGCTAAATTAAGCGGGAAATTGAATTGGTGTTGAGATCACGTGACGTCAAATTTCCTGCTAAATCTACCGGAGAAATTGAATTTATTCATAGTGATATGACAAGAAGTCATGTGACGTAATTTTTCCAGGTAAGTTTAGCGGGAGAACTGACGCGTCGACGATTTCCCCGCTAAATTTAGCGCGGAAACTTAACCCACTGAATTTAGCCAGGAAATTTTCACCGCTAAGTTAGCGGGTTAAGGAGGTTACGCAGGGGCCTACCCTCGCCTCGATACCCTCCCCTCCTCCTCCTCAAGAGCCGCGCTCTAATTTCGAGTTACAGAGATCTGTAAGCGTCTAATTTTTGTTTTTTAGAGTGCAGCTCTCAAGCGGCCGTTTCCGGGTTGAGCAGTGTCGTATTCACTGTCTCCGTCGGCGTCGGCGTAGCCGCACGCGTTGCATTATGGGACGCCAGTTTCCCCCATAAATTTAGCGGGAAACTGAATTGGCGTTGAGGTCACGTGACGTCAATGTCCCCGCTAAATTTAGCGGTGAACCTCACCCCGCTGAATTTAGTGGGGTAATTTTCGCTAAATATTTAGGTAAATGGGAGGAGGAGAGGAGGAGGGGAGGGTACGGAGGGGTAGGAGAAGCATACCCTCCCATCCGCGCCCTCCCCTCTTCGTCCTCCTCAAGAGCTGCGCTCTAATTTCCCATTAGAGAATCGTAAGCGTCTTTCATTCTTTGATTTTTTTTCTGCGACTTCTATTGCGTGTAGTGAAGCACCAACGCGTGTTCCATAGGTCATTAGCATCAGGAATTCGTTTTAAGCGGTATTTGCGCAAAGTACAAAATTTGATGCATCCCCTTATAATGATCTGTGAGTCTAGGGAGCATGAAGGCAAAACGAAAGAGTAGGGTGTAAAACAAATTGTGTTGCACTATACTGGCTAAATTGCTCATCTACCGCTGAGAGACAAGTCGCCCGCTGAGGCAGACTAAGTTCAGGCTGTATAAACATACCCACAACCCGAATTCTTTTTTAGAGGCAATGGGACTAGGAAAACGGCGAGGGGGGAAAGCCAAGCTCCAGGGGGAGACCGAGAGTGTGTGGACGGCGGAACCTGTCGGGACGTGCCCGAAGGCAACTTTTTGAACTGGGAAATAGTCTTAGTATGTCGTTCCGATATTTCTTATACTCCCGATAACGATAACGTATACATGCGCAAAGGCAGTATTAGGTGTCGTTATCGGAGTTATCGGAACGATCCTCTAAAACGTTCTAATAAAGAGGGGTTTCAGCCTATGACTTGTTTGAAGTGTGATCGGAAAACATAACAAAGTGGGAGCTCGTCCGTCGAGCCATGGACCAAGCAGAAGTCCCGGAGTTCATCCATGGGATGCTACGCGACGGCGACTTGCTCTCTTTGTAGGGTCGAGCCGTCGGTGTCGTAGGGTCGACTGCTCGACCCTACAAAGAGAGCAAGTCGCCGCTCATGTGCGTGAGGTGTTGTTGGCGGAACCCATCGACTCCCATCGGTGTCCAACCGCGGCATCCGCCACACAGAGGTTCGTTGCCATGGAACACTACAAGTTCGGAGGTTTTGGAGACCTCCAGTCCCCCGAAGGGTTGATAGACAAGCTAGATTCGTGCTGTCCTCTAAACTATGTGAGACCCGTGGTGAATTTCAACGTTGACGATTTTTTCCTGGAAATATATTTCTCGCAAAATTAAAATTTGTCAATTTGTGTAGCGTTAAGAGAACTGAGCAGTACCTTTTAATAGGTTCATAAACACTTCCCACCAAAGCTGCAGCGCAATTTTTCTCGGCCTTTTTCGTCTTTCTGGGGAAAAGTCATGGGGAACTCTAATTCAGTTTGTGTGCTCCCAAGAAATGTTGAGATGTCACCCTGCTACCCTGTCCAATCTGGGCGCCCCAATCTGGACACCCCACCGTGACATCTTATGACGTCACGGCGGGACAAAAAAGTGTTTTCTTTTATATTGGTTGGATGTGCCGGCAGCGCCTACAAGTCTTGGAATCCAGAATAGCAGACGCTGAAGTCCGGGGGAACATTCGCTATTCTTGCAGAATCAAGAAGTGGGTCAGTAGAGCCGGGACAAGCTTGCACAATAAAAAAGCCAGGGTATCGAACCGAATCCGAACCCGAGCCGAAAACACAAGCAAACCTGGTATTTTTGACCGAATCAGAACAAAACTGTAATCGTAAGTGGCGGTTACCGATTCATTGGAAAACGGTTCTGAGTAATAAACTGCGAGCCGCGTTTTCTCGTGGGTGGCGGCGTGAAGAACATTAAATATTCGAGGTAGTGAAGTTAGCGAGACAGTTTTGACTAAACAAGCGGCAGCGACTTTGAGCCAGCTCAATAATAACGAAACAAATAAATATATTTCAGGTTTATGTGCAGCACGACTTGGCGTCGGCGAGTCTGAGTAGTGTCGTACACTTCTATAGTTTGTTACACCTTACAATAAACAACGGGGAGTGTGAACTCACGTGACAAGATACGAGCGATAGATTGAATCGAGTGGCTCGTAGTCTCCATCCCGATACATCGTGAGATTAAACGGGGTGCATAGGACTATGGCAAGAGGCTAAAAAGCTATTCTTCATGTGCGTGTTTTTTTATGTTTTTGCTGCTCAACATTATTTAATAAAAACACTAACATCAAAATAAAAACAAAAAATTGAAGGCTGTATGCGTGTTTGTTCTGCGGTGGCAAAATCCGGAGGCGCCAAGAGGTGAAGCTACGACGCATGCGACACTGTGGAATCGGTCACCGGGACGCCATTCGCCCAGAGCAGCCCAGACCCCTAGAGGCTGCATAATTTTTTTTTTTCAAAAAGCAGTTATTCCTTTATATATATATATATTTTTTTAATTATCTGTCGTTCGCCTGTCGCTGTCTTTATACACTTAAACTCAGTCGTTCGAGCAAGGCTATCGGGCGTGCGGGGTGGGTAGTTTGCAAGTACAGTGCGTGTGGGTCGATTGATTTCACATGTGAGTGCCTGGCAGCAACTGCTTCATCAAGATTCCTAAGTGTTTCGTCGTCTCGTTTCAGCTTCTGCTCACTTTCCTGGTTCCGTCATGGCCTGCGCCAACCGGCGACGGGAACACTATTATCGCCTGCAACATTACATCGTCTACTTCCGTGGAACCTGGTGGGAAAACGTAATCGTCAACAAAAGTCATCTCTTTGTGGGTTGTGCAAAAAAAAACGTGCCTACTGCGGCGCCATTTCTCACGGTGCCGTTACAAATCAGCCTACCTACTTCCGCCATCCCCGCGACCTCAGCGCCACCGAAAAGAAAAGCGCCGGTTTCCGTCAATTTTGTCAGTGGACCTCGCAGAAACTGCTCCATCAAGATGCCTAAGTCTTTCGTCGTCTCATTTCAAGTTGGTAAATTTGAATATCTTGAATTCAAACGCAATGACTTGTGTCGTTTTGTGTTGCCGGGCCCCAAGGCATGCTTTGAGCTGTATCTCGAATGTACAGACCTGTACAAGATTGCCTCTGCATCTACTTCCACATATGTCGGAAGTGTTAGAATCAGGGTGCTCTTACTCCTCGGTGCGGACATTGAATCTAACCCTGGGCTAATGACCAAAGAGCACGAAGCTCTACTAAATAAAGTTCTTAATATCGTAAAGACACTTCAGGCAGACCAAAATAACGTCCATCAGAAAGTTAGACTTAAAAAAAAAGCAAAAAAAAACAAAAAAAACAAGAAAAAGAACGGCATCGAAGAATTACTAAATGCGCTCACAATATGGGTCAACCAGTTAGAAAATGATCTTTCCGCTACAAAATCAACGGGCGTAAACAGCAGCGTCCGTTCTGCTTATTTGCTGGAGTCTGCCGCCGCCGAGAAATCTCAACTCAGAACGCGCCGTAATGACACTGAGAGTCGAGCGCGCCGGGCTAACCTTCTTTTCTTTGGCTTCCGCGATGCTGAGGGAGAAACTTGAGTACAAACCGAAAAGTCTGTCCTTGATGTACGCCTCAAAAGATTAGGTTTACAACTTCCCGCGTCATGTATCGAAAGAGCTCATCGCATTGGCCAGTTCAATCAGCAACGGCGTCGCCCATTTATTGTTAAAATGGCTTCTTACAAAGATAAAGAGGCGGTGGTTTGAAATGGTAATAAATTCAAGGGCACCAAATTCTCAGTAAGTGCAGATTTTATCCCCTCGGTGCGTCTAGCTCCGTGTAAACTGCTCCAGTTAGCGAGGACAGGGGACAGCCTTTTAAACTGCGGTTCGAGAAGTTACTCACTGGGAACAAATGCTATGTCTATGTATCTGCCTCTGACTCTGTTATTGAATTGAACTCTCGGGAGCCAGAGCACACTTCATTTGAACATAATACCGGAGCTTCCAACTCTCGTTCAACTTTTTTACCACACTTCAATTTGCCTCAACATAGCGCCTCTAATCCCAATCAAACTCCGAAATAACATGCAATGAGCCGTGGAAGCTGTGACGTTATTACGTCTCCTAATATCATTTCTCTTATTTTTACTAACATTAGAATCGTTATGAACAAGATCAATAACTTATCTTCTAATATTGATTTTTCTAATGATGACGTTGTTGTTCTTACTGAGACTTGGTTATCCGGCAAGATACGTAACAGCGAGATTTTGAATTATTAGAAATAATTTTATATATACCGTCATAACAGGGCAGAAAGAAGCGGTGGCGGCGTATTGATTGCGCCGCCACCGCCTGGTATCTGACTTGTATCAACCTGGTATCTGAATTGGAGCTAGTGTGGGCTGGGTCTCAACCTAAAGAACAAAAAATACATTTTAGGCTTGTGTCAACGCCCTCCCCCTAGAAGTGACACTTTTGTTTCCAAATTTTACGATACAACCAACACAGTCATTGTGTGTTTTCCAAATGCTCCAGTTATTCTTTAGGGGGATTTTAGTTATCCTTCCATAGTTTGGTCAGATGTTTCTACTCATCTTAGTTACTTCTCGTATGAGTGCAGGGAATTCGTGTACTTGTGTATAGATTTTAATTTCTCACAAATAGTTACCCAACCTACGCGTATTGCTGCTTCGACCTGTTTTATTCTAGACATCATCTGAACTACCTCGCTTGAGATCATCTCACGTTAACTCATTTGCCAGGTATTAGTGACCATTCCTTATTTCATTTTTTCTTAGATCTACCTACATGCTTTAGTTCGAAAGAAATCAAGCGAATTTCTGATTATGCGCGAGCTGATTTTGATTCCATTAATAGGAACTTTTGCCTTTTTCTTTATTCTCACATGAATTGTTTTGATGAGCGCTCAGAATAATTGCTGTTTATTTAATGAACAAGTTGCCTATCTCATGAAAGCGCACGTGCCACTTCGCACTATGTTGTCCTCCCCTGAATCGAATTGGTATAACGTGTTTTTAAAAAGGCTAGCAAAAAAGAAAATACAAATATTTTGTGCCGCAAAGCGATCGGACAACGAATAGTGATGGTCAGTGTACCGTACTGCAGCTGATGTGTATAAAAAAGCAGTTCTAGATGCAAAATGCCATTATTTTAATAATACATTACCAGGGATGGGTAGTATTTCAAATACAAGTATTTGAAATACGCATTTCAAATACTTCGTGTATTTTGTATTTGTATTTAACTACAAGTTCGGTAATGTATTTGACGTGGGTATTTCAAATACAATTGTAATTAAATACAATTTTGTGGGCGAAAATACATCCCTCAAATTTATGGTCATTGTCCTAGTGCAGGAAGAAAACTACGTTCTGTACCGAATGCAGTGTCTCTCAATCAAGCACAAGCGTTTGGCGTCTTTGTGATTACGATGCTAGTCCAGGGCAAGAATAGTGACGAAATCGACGTTCACAGGCAGACTGCCTAAATAAGTGCCTGTGACAACTGGTGATGCTTTCCAGCCTGATTTCCATCCATATTTTTGCCTGGAACATACTAAATGCACGGGTCGTCCAGATTTTCGTAACTGGCGCGAGTTGCAACAATAAAAAATTCTCTAGCTAGTGCTGCGCGTCTTGGTAGTCTCGGTTCTTTGTTGGTCTATACCAAAATGTAATCGACAAAAAAGCTGCTTGAAGCTCTGTACTTCTTTCACCTATTACGTCCAAGCTGACTACATTTTTTTAAATTATATTTCTATTACCTTACTATCGCACACTTACTCCCGAGTGTGGGATGCAAAATTAAAATGAGATACCCAGAAACCCGTTGCAGCTGCCCTGAAGTCGCTGACGCAAATTTTGAGGAATGTATTTGGAAAAGTATTTGGAGGAGACCAAATACGTTTGACTGTATTTGTATCTTGTACTTAAATGCTTTTTTGGAAATGTAATTAGATTTGTAATTAAATACATTTTTGACGAAGTATTTTGTATATGTATTTCGATACATATTTGCATGTATTTTGCCCATCCCTGCACGTTACTCTCCTTGTTGTTAAATAACCCGCGTCAATTTTGGAAGGTTATTAATCCCTATTTCTCTTTCAATATAACGCTTAGGGATGCTGACGGAGATGAATTATCTAATGATCAGCGTTCTTTTGTTTTAAATGAAGTGTTTACTAAATCTTTCTCTATTTCAGTTAGTTCTTGTTGCCCTGTATTTACCACCTGTGATTTGTTACCTATTTATCCTGTTGTTGTAGATAGTGAAGGAATCGCTAAGATTATTGATCACCTAAAAATGTATTCTGCGGCAGTACTGATAATATTAACACAAAATTGTTGAAAAACACAAATGTATTCCAGCATTATCCTGTCCTAGATTTTTTCTCAGTCAATTTAACATAGTGTCTTGCCATTGGATTGGAAGGTGGGGAAGGTGGTTCCTCTGCACAAAGGTAACGATCAACAAAATGTATTTAACTACAGTTCCATCTCCGTAACGAGCATACCATGAAAAATTCTTGAACACGTAATTTACTCTCAACTTGCTAAATTTCTTGATTCTAACTCTTTCCATGACATATCATAACATGGTTTTTGGAAGTACTCATTCGAAAAAAAACATTTTACCTTTAATCATAATCTCCATTTCACACTTGACTAGGGTTCCAGAACTGACTGCACATTCCTTGATATTTTCAAAGCTTTTGACAAAGTTCCTCACGCCCTTTTTCTCCATAAACCTAGTAGCCTTAACATATGCCCATACGTTCTCACCTAGATAGACGCCTTTCTGACTAACCGTTCACAGTTTGTCTACGCCAACGGAACGAATTCTTCATACTCGCCTGTAAACTCCGTTGTCCCACAAAGTTCTGTACTCGGTCCACAACTATTTCTTATTCATACTAATATTAATGATCTCCCTACCCGTGTCTCCTCTTCTGTTAGCCTTTTTGCTGACGACTGCATTACCTACAAAGAAATCCTCAACGACTCTGACATCTCTGCTCTTCGGACAGATATTAACAATGTAACCCAATGGTGCCACGACTGGCTTATCAAACTTAATATATCTAAATGTAAATCTGTGTCTCTCCTCAAATTGACATTCGCCCTTCCTACTCCATCACTAACTCTACCCTCCTTCCTGTGTCCTCCTATAGATACCTCGGTTTTCATTTCAAATGATCTGTCCTGGGAAATTCATGTCGACCATGTCACGAAAAACGCTAATAAATTATTGGAATACATCAAAAGAAATTTTTTTCTTGCACCTCTTTCAATAAAGCTTCTCATTTTTAAACCTTGATTAGCCCTACACTTGAATATGCCGCCTCAATCTGGAACCCTGGTATCACCCTTGCATCTGCCGTAGTATTCATTCAAAACCGCTCCGCCCGTTTTATACTCTCTAAGTATCACCACACAGCTAGCACCGCTTTAATGAAAGAATCTATATCCCTGCCCACTCTTTCTCTTGGTCGAAAGATTTATGCTTGTTAGATAGGATTTATCACTCCAATCTTACTCTCCGCCAAGCGCTATTTTCTGAACCATTTTACATATCATCACGCACCGATCATCAACTAAAAGTTGGGATCCCTCATTGCAGCACATCTACCTTTAATGCCTCTTTTTTGCCTCAAACCTCGATTGACCGGAATCACCTTCCCGCAGCCATTGTCGCAATCACTGCCTCAGATAAATTTAAGGTTGCCATTACTAACCTGTTAAATGATGTTTAGTAATAAGTTTGTGTATTTTTGTCTTATTTGTTTTATTTTATGTACTGGTGCCATTACTAACTAGTTAATTGATGTTTAGTAGTTATTTTGTGTATTTTTTGCCTTTTCATTGTTATTTGTTTTGTTCCATTTACTGTTCCCCACTCCTCTCTGTAATGCCTTCGGGCCCTGAGAGACATAATAAATGAAATGAAATGATTACTGGTACTTTGGTACAGTTTTCGAGAGCCTGTAACCCTAAGGAAAAATCTTATTTGCATTAAACTTTCTTGGTCCAACAAGCACTTAAGATATAAGAACCATATAAGAACATATAAAAAGATAGAACCTATAACAAGATATCAGAAAATATAAGAAATATATAAGAAGTTTCTTATGACTTCCTATATAACCTTATATTGTTCTTATATGTTCTTATCTGCTTTTATTTAACTATATGCGCTTATTGGGCTAAGAACTTTCTTATATAAGTAAGATTTTTTGCTGGAGATATCCGCGTTATTTGCATAATATAGTTTTTGCAATAAAAATACAAGATCACGAAACAAAATTAAGCATTCAATTGTTTAGCTGTTCTCGTTCCCGCAGTGCGCCTTCTAATTACCACTTTTCTTTAATACTGAGAGCACCGTGTTGAACACTGCGTTATTTGCATTGTAGACTTCCTTCTTAAGAGCCGGTTTGAACTGACTCGCGCTTGGTAGAGCCTGTAACCGAACCCTTATCTCGAATACATCACCGAAGCGGAACCTACCGGAACAATATGCAAAGCTACTGAACCCGAATTCGAACCCGAACAAAACCGGAAAAATGACAGGTTCGACACTAAACAAATCCTCATTGTACTCTACGCATTACCCTCCCCTCTCTCAAAGTAATAAACGAAAACTGTTAACTTAAACCTTTGTTTGGAAGGCAACGATTTCTCGAAAATTGTAACGAGGTACGTCGACCCTGAGAGCATCACAATACCGGGAATAAACCCAAAAATGCATTTCAATGCACAAATACAAGATGAACGTTAAAATTGTATAACGATAGATAGAAACATTATTGGATAATTTATTTCTAAAATAATCTCGCGATGCATTTGTATCGTGATACTGCCCATACATGCATACAAATGCCACCGTGGTAAATTTGAGCTCATCAGGGTGCCTTTCAGGTTGGCTGGTGGACCTGCAACCGACTTTGACGGACAGAATGTTGACTGACAAAAAACACATATCCTGCTTGACCTTCTTGGATGACGTGCTCATTTATTCTAGTTCATTGGAAGATTACTTGAAACGCATCGATGAAGTCGTAAGCAGGATTACACAGGCTAAACTCACCGTTAATCCCAACAACACCCAAATGTGAAGCCAGTCTCTCAAGTTCCCTGGTCGCATCATCTCACCGGCGGAACGCCGCCCATACCAGGATAAAGTGGCTGCGGAGATAAACTTCCCAATCCCCCAAACAGCGAAAAAGTCGGAGGCGTTCCTGGGGTTGGCAGGTTATTACCGGACCTTCATCCTCAGGTTTTCAGAGGTGGCGCGGCAGCTGAACTTTCCCCTGAAAAAGAACACCAGGTACAACTGGACAGACCCTCAGTAACGCGCATTCAACAAGCTCTGATGCCTCCTGGCCGACAATCCGGTGGTGGCACTGCCAAGCATTAACAGCCCCTTTTGGTCGAGACGGATGCCAGCGCTGTAGTATAATCTGCCTTCCTGCTGCAAGCCACCGGTTGACAATTTCAAGCGATTTCTTTTATAAGCAAGGCCTTAAAAAAGGTGGAGCGATATTACAACGTCTAGGAACGAGAATGATTGGCTGTGAACAGGTCCAGGTCATACCTAGTACGTACACAGCTTGAAATTCACACCGACCAGGTTTCCTTGAAGTGGATGTTTACGACTCAAAATACATCCATCCGGGTGCGTCGCTGAGTTTTAAGGCTGCAGGGATTCAACTGTGTCGTTTAACACCGACGAGGGAGAACTCATATTCCCGCAGAATCTCTTAGCAGGAATCCCTCATTCTCTGTGGCTGCAACAGGTGTTCCGGGAGTGGTGGAGTGAGTGGAGGAATGGTTCGCAATCGACGTGTGGGAGCCCAATCAATAACTCCTTCTCGAAGAAATTTCACTAGAACAGGACTTGGACGTCGCCCAACTGAAGAATGTTGATGAACTAAGAAACAACGGAAAGGCCCACAGCTTGCCAAGGTTATCAACTACTTGGTAGAGGAAACACTTCCACCCAATCGTGCAGAGGCCCGTCAGATATCCTTGACTAAGAAAAGTGAGCTAAATCTGGAAGGGCCGCTGCACCAGGTGACCGGGAAGATGCAGCTGGTATGGATTCCAACGCTCCTGCGTCAGATGGTGCGTCAGCTTTACCACAACCATCCAGTGGAGACTTGGGATACTTCAAGACACTAAGATGTGCACATGAGTGGTAGATCTGGCTTGGATTGATATCAGATATACCTCCCGTTCCGTGCGTTTTTTGCAACTGCTGTCACATGATGAAGTCAGGTAGTCATAAACCGGGGGGGTTATAGACAGCACGCAGTGCAGCCTATGGCTGAACTGAGTGTGGACCTCATAGAACCTCTGCCCAGCTCACAACGACACCACTGACTCCTGCTCGTGGTGGTGCACAAGTTCACTATGCTCGCCAAACTCTACCATTTGCGCTGTCCTGCCAGCAAGGTCGTTGTAGATCGGATGTTGGAAGTCTAGTGTTCAGGGGTTTTCCGAGAGCATAATTATTAGGGGCGAAGCTCCTTAGGGGCTAGCCATGTCCGTATGTCCGTCCGCCGTCCGGCGGGCCCCTGCTCGTGAATTCAACAGCGAAAGCAAAAAAAAAAAAAAAAAGAATAAAAAAAGATAAAAAAAATAAAAAAGGAAAAAAAAATAAAAATAAGGGGCTCTGAGATGCCATCCCATCTGTTTTCTTAAAAAAAGAAAAAGAAGAAAACCACACATTATTTTACTGACATGAATGAAAACGGCACCATCAGCTTTACCTATGACTAAAATCAGTATCAAGAAAAAGAAAAAAAAAAAAAAAAGAGTAGGGGGTTCTGAGTTGCCATCCCATCTGTCTTCTTAGAAAAAGAAGAAAACCACACATTCTCCTACTGACATGAATGAAAATGGCACCATCAGCACTACCTATGACCAAAATCAATATCAAGAAAAAGAAGAAAAAAAAAAGTAGGGGGTTCTGAGTTGCCATCCCATCTGTCTTCTTAAAAAAGAAAAAGAAGAAAACCACCCATTCTCCTACTGACATGAATGAAAACGGCACCATCAGCACTACCTATGACCAAAATCAGTATCATCAGCACCACCCGAGCTTCGCCCCAATCAACATCATTCACCACGCGGAGATGCGGTAATTGTTTTATTATTTTATTTTAACAAACTGCCAGCCATGATGCCAAAGAAGGTTACTAGTTCAGAAAGTAGAAAAACACTTAAGTTTCTCAAATGCTGCCAATAAAACCACGCACATTTTGACTATTTAGAGCATCCCGTGGCAAGGATTTTCAATTCATCGACACGCTTAACACAAAAATGAGTTTTTGAAAGAATCCACATTAAAGCGATAAGGCACAACACATTTGTCACATCTCCTTATAGTTGAGTTATCGACGTCTGCGTATGTAACATGTTTTAAACATAAAAAAACTGATCACCCTGTAGAAATTAAAACAATAGCTTAATTCGAATACAATTATGTTGCCACTTATAAGGTGGAAGGTTCGCATCGAATTTCAGTGAAGGGACACTGTCTTTGAATGCTAATAAGAATAAATCGGACAGCTTTACCTTGTACGTGTTATATTTTGTAATTTTTCAGTTTCATCCAAAACTGGGCATACACAATCAAGCGTTAGTAATATCAGTGCCTTATACGCGGTTAATTTGAGCTCTGGGCCGTCAAATTCTTAGTTCTGTCTAAGTGTTCAAGGGTTTTTAGCGCTTTTTGTAAACATTTTTATACGCGCACTCCATTTCAAGTTCAATTTAAAAATAACACCTAGGTATTTGTACAACTGTGCACAGTTTAATGGCATCGCCCCACACTACGGGTGAACTGTGCTGGTACCTTTTTTCGCGCTATGATCACGAATACAGTTCTGTTTATTTATATGTACCATTCGTCACACTAGTTTGTCAATATATGTAAATCTTATTTAATTTCTTATCATCATAGGATCTCTGTACCCTCGTAAAAAATGTATATGCGCAAGAAATGTTTATGTCCAGTACATTCATATGATCAAATCAGATAATATAAGAGCATGGAAGAAGCCTATAAGAACAATATAAGACCACAAAAACCTTAAAGAACAATATAAGATTATATACAAAGTTAGAAGAACTT
Organism: Ixodes scapularis; assembly: GCF_016920785.2. NCBI lineage: Eukaryota > Metazoa > Arthropoda > Arachnida > Ixodida > Ixodidae > Ixodes > Ixodes scapularis. The sequence goes on from NW_024609839.1 coordinate 29,238,989, forward strand.
ATCAGTTTCTTATAACTCCTTATGTAATCTTATAGTGTTCTGATAAGGTGCTTGTGCGTTTTGATATTGTTCTTATAAGGTATTGTATGCTCTCATATGATCTTATTTGATAATATGCGTTTATTAGACATAAAAATTTCTTATACATGTAATACTTTTACTAGGGTATTTCTGAATATATAAACGTGTAATCGGGCAAATATTTATTTTTGATACCCGCTTGAAACATTGGTCTCATGTCACTGATATAAAGGATAAATAACACCACATCTCATTTTTCGCCCTTGTCGACGCATGAATTTGGTCGTGAACTATTTCCATCAGTTGTGTGACTGTTTAGTAACCTCGCCTTAAACCATATGATAATTTCTTAAAAGGTTATTTTACTCAATAAAAGTTATTATGTTTGGCGATGACGTGTTCAAGGACTTTACAAGTAGTATTTGTCAGTGAGACAGGCCGATAGTTTTGCGAATTTGTTCGTTTTCCCTGACTTTCCTATTGAAAATCTGTGTATGGGGCCCGCCAAGATTTCAGAAATGTTTTGGTGCGCCCTTCAAAACCTTTTAAGGGGTCTGATATATCCGTCGAAGTCTTCTAAAGTGCTTGACGCACCCTTCAAAATTTCTAAAGTGTGTAAGGGACCCGTCATATTTTTTTAGAGGCCTGTGGGGTCCGTCCCAATCATTTTCGTGAAGGCATGGTGCCCATCAAAATCGTTAGAACGGGTCTGTGGAAAAGATCAGAATATATACGTCGAAGTGTAGTGTCTTTTTTACTTCGGTTGCCACATTTTTTGTCACAGTGCTTTACTTTTTGTATGTTCAAAAGTAACCACGAGGCGACGGTGACGCGTTTGAACCCGTTGGCGACGAAGTTCGTCGCACAGAACGTGTTTATGTACTTCATGGTGGCACTCTTCGGGTTTGGACGAAACACGCGTCTCTTTACGTTGGGCATCCGATCCACTCGTCGTCATAATGTCCGACGTAACAGCAAACTGGAGAGACTATCATCCTAAGGACATACACACACAACCGAAAGAAACACTTATTCAGTGCCAGTTGATAACTCTCTGTTTGCTATTTCCCTGTCAAGGGCATATGTCGACGTGCCTTGTATTTTTCATTGCGACTCTTAGGCGAGTACGCCGTATCAATCATAAGCTCCATTTTCCCTCCAAATAAATCCCGCCACCCAGCAGACAGCGCGAAGGATGTTAGCAAACCGCGCTTCACCGCAGCACGCGTACTTTGGCAGGTGGCGCGAGGCACCACCCAATATCTGACGCACATCGCATGCCTACCCTGCAGCGTCCTACTGACAGCTCGAGGAGCTCGAGCTCGGCGGCTCGGCAAGAAGGGCCCGTTGCCATTTTTTTTCGAGTTGTCAGATTGCGGCGTTGGGAGTTTGGGTGAGTCCATGTTCAAATTTATGTTTTTGGTTTTGATGGAATGCTTATGATTGCAGTTTGAAGAGGAGTTACGTGAGTCCGAAGAATTCTGCAAGTGTGAATTCGGCGAGAAGAGAAGGTCTCACCCGTCGAGTCACCGGCCAGGGCCCGTTTTCTCGAACGCGAACCGTGGGTTAAAGTTAACTATTGTCCCTAGAAGAGGGAATTCTAGGTCACGTGACTGGGAGGGCAGGGGCGCCGAGGGAGGAGCAGTACCTACAAGCGAAATGGCCGCAACGTCGCTTAAAGGGCAACTCCGGTCCATACTTTCGATTTTGGTATTATGACTGTTTTTAGTGCAGTCAGCGTCCCTGAATTGAAAGGTGTAATTTATTTCTCGTTATTGTGCGTAGTTTTAAAGATATCGACGTCTCAAAGTTGTGTTTGGGGCGCGGCCGACAAAACCGAAACTAGCCGCTCGAGGTTCCGGCAACATTGGAAATCAGCCGCTATGTGGACGTGACGTCATGGTCGTTCTCGTTCAACGAGCACGCAGGCCGAGCGGCACCTACGGCTACCTCTGTCGCGCTAGCCGTCTAAAAATAGAAGGTAAGCTGACTTTGTTTTAATTCTGCCTACGTGGTAGTTATCCAGCACATTTAGCAAGAGTTAGTGAGTATACCCAAAAGCTAGCGACTAGAACCCGTCAACTCGTTCGGTGCCGTGCCCGGCGGCTGCCGCCGTGCGTGCGCTATGCCGTGCCGTACTCGTCGCTTGTATACCCAAAAGCTAGCGACTGGAAAACGAGTGAACTCGTTCGGTGCGTACTCGACAGCTGTCGGCGTGTGTGCGGTCTTCCGTACTCGTTGCTAGGCCTAAATTGTCATCGGGAGTCCGTGGAAGGAGCGGCGTTGCTCTACGCCGCGCTGCCAGTGACGTACAGTACTGGGGGCCCTCTTGCTTTCGCGCTGCGGGTCAGTCCCAGACACAAAGCTTTGACGCTCTCCGGCGCGGGCCGTGTCGCTTGAACAGGCGTGTGCTAAGCTGTAGACGTCTGTTTTTTTGTTCTTTTTTCCTCAGGCGCGTAAAAGCCGAATTTTTAAGCTATGACACTAAATCACCACGTAAGTTCGTCTAGGTAGCAGTGGCGTCACAAGGGGGGGGGGGTCGCGGCGGGCTACCGCCCCGGGTGCCGCTGACCCTCGTGACGCCACTGCTAGATAGTGAATCTAATACGTAAAAATAAAATAACTTGCCGCACTAAAAAAAGAAAAGAAAGAAAAGGAAGTTCTTTGGGCAGTCATTTTCTTCTCAAAGCTAGCGAAAGTTTTTGTGGCTGATAGAGGAAAACAGAGAACGTTAGCAAGGTGAGAACACTTTCTTTCCCTTCCACATTCCCTCCCCCCGCCCCCCCCCCACAATAACAGTTTTTTTTATTGGAACACGTAGGATCTTAAAAGTTTTCCTTCGTAACTTTTTGACTAAGGCAAGTGTTTTTTGTTTTGTTTTTTGCATTTTTAAATATTATATTTACCTCCAGCCGAACTCGGGCAAATTAGAGTTGTAACTTACAAATCCGAACTTTCACGATTTTTTGAAAGTCCTTTGTGGTATCCACAAGCCCAGTGTTAATTAATACTGCTGCGTAACGGGTTCAAACGATTGGGAGGCGAATGCTTATACCGCATAAGCTTCACGCGCCGGCTGTTCGCTCGTAGTCGTTACGGACCTTTGTATTACTCACGAGATAGCGTAGTAAACAAGCACTGGCACAAAGCAGAACATTTTGTTTTCCTTTTCATCATAAGCCACCAGCAACCAACACCCGTAGGTTTCGTTCGTAACTCTCCGGCGAAAAATGATCGGAGCAGAGCTTCGATCTGGGGGTCGGTGTCCAAGGCTTTCCAAAGCCCACTCGTCGAACGGCGTTCATTCACAGATTCTCCAATTTCCGATCCGTTGGAAACTTGTGAAAAAGCACCTCCGGGTTGCGCAGCGGGTTGTTTGAGCAGCCCACAGCGCTACAAGTTGTACTCGGCATATTTCGAAGAACAGCCGGGCAGTCTTGGGCGCACCGAGTTGCTCGCTAAAACGAGTCTTGGAGTCCTTACAAGCAAATAAACAAAAGGCTATACCGAAGCTACACGGGCTACAGATAAAAGCAACGTCATCACAAGCCGAAGTAGCGGTGGTAGCGGCACAAAGAAGCGCGGAACGGGTGCGCCGTGCGCTCAAAAAAGAGAACGACTATGACGTCACGGTCCAATGTTGCTTGAGCGATCGGCAACCCGCCGCCCGCCCGCTAAGGAGCAGCGGCTCGCGGCGGGTCGCATTTTTATTATCGGCATTAGTTGAGAATGCGGCGTCCCACGGGCGTAATATTTTGGCTGGGGTCGTATTTTGTGTCACTAAAGCGATACCAGTAATTTAATTCATTTTGAGTTTTGGCCGGAGTTGCCCTTTAATGAGGGCTAATAGTTCTTCTTGGTTCTGCTGAACATTCATTTTGATCCGGCTGTTATAGTAATGACGCACCATCAACCTATTAGCACGTCAAGCAAAGCTTAGTTCAGAGGGACTACTAAACTAGCCGATGGCAGCATTCCGCGAACGCATCACTCCTCAGCAGTCTAGAATCCAAGACATATGACGGTACATGAGCCTTGCCAGTGTTTTTATGGTGAGTAAAAAAATGTTTTGCGAACGAGTGTTGGTATATATTTATACTAACACGTTTAATTTGTTTCACTATGCACGCCAACTCGTGACCAGCGATTACTTTGCGAAGAAAGGGGGTTATCCTCGATGAAGTCTTCGTTCCGGGTGAACAGCTGGGACATCGTATTGTTTTTTTGTTCGCAGTGCGCCGACAGTATGCCGACAGCATCGAGGTTTCTACATATCCCCTTTGGCCAGCAATTCAACGGTGACGAGAAGCTTAGCTCCTCGTCACCGGTGGATCGGTTGGGCAAACGGAAGAGGGGGCAAAGAGTTGAGATCAGCAGGAATCGCAGAAACGTAAGCAGCAAGGGACAAAAACGAGACTACAGCACCGGTGTTGCCAGACTGGAAGGAACACGGGAAAGTTATGCGTTGTTTATGGCGAAAGATATTGAAGGAAATGTTTCTTACATTTTCGAATATTCGTCGGCAAACTCTAGCATAGTAGCTAAAATTTCTTCGTACCATCTGAAGCAAATAAATTGGTCTTCAAGTACAACATTACTATATTTTGACTTAAAATACCATACTGCATCGATAATAACCAGCGGGAAAAGAGGATAAACAAAATGAGTGGCTTGTTTCACCGATAGATGGAGCATCTTACTGCCCAATCAAAAATAATTATGGTTGTTCTATATCCAGCCGTTTATTGCAGTACCTAGGTACTTTTTTCTTCTTAGGCACCGTGGTTTACCAAAATGGGTTTACCATCACTTCGAGAAAACCGGCCCAGGTTGGCCTATTTCTGCCTAGCTGCTAAGGGCCCGCTCGAGCATCGCTAATGGCGTGAGCTTGTCGAAGTCGCATTCGAGGAGCGAACCCTAGGTGCTGTGAACGTTTTTGCGGTGGTAGCAGACGGTGTCCATACGTAGACCAGCCGGGCCAAACGATTTGGGTCCTAGTTTACAGGGATCCTGCAGTGTGCGGGGACCCTATGAAGATCGACAGTCCGCTGCGAGGGCGCCGCTGTACGGGAAAGAGGTGGCGTGTCGTCGGGGTTTAGAGGTTATGAAGGGTCGTTCGGGAGTCTGAGACACGAAAGGATGACTACCGATGCCAGCGGAGTCGCCGCCAGCTCACAGAACACAATCTCAGCCGCCCTAAGCTCCGTCTCGAGCGGACTTGATGGAGCTCTAAACGGCCGGCTCTGTCGATCGCGGTCACCCGCTCCGTTCCATCACGCACGGCCGGTGAGCTTCTCTGAGTGCCTCAACTTCCGAGCGTCCTCCCCTTCACCTGCGGGGGGTACGGGATGACGTCCAGTTCGTGGCTCGTGATCAGCGGGAGTCTCATTTCTATCACCTACCGCTGTTTGTTTCAAGCGACGTCAATCCCGTTTGATTGGTTCCAAAGGTTTGACTTGTGATTATGCTATGTGACACCTAGGTTTGGAGTTCGGTGTCACTTCATCGTAAGTATGCCGCTAAGCTTTATTGGCCTGTCACGATTATTCGCGCGAAGCATGATCAAAACGGATGCGCTGTGTTGTTTCTGTTATTATTTCGTATCCTTGTTGCGTGTACCTCGAAATATATCTTTTTCCGACAAAGAACTCGTTTGTTTCTTGTTGGTATGATATATTTTGTCTACACCTGCCTGCGCCCGGGTTAGGGCGCACGTTGTTTCTTATTGTCTTTTCGAGTTACAACATGCACGTAAATTGCAATATCTCAAATAAACTTCCAAAAACATTTTAAACTGCAATTTTGGTCTATGGTTCACACTATTTGCGGTGTCTAAAGGATTGAAGGGCTGAGGGGGCTGAAGGGATTAAAAGGGGTGAAAGAAGTGGAAGGGCTGGAGGGTTTGGTGGGCTGAAGGGGTTTGAAAAGCTGATAGGATCCAATAACACACCAGGGCTGAAGTGTTATTTTCAATAGGGTTTGATATCGGAACTATCTTTCCTGACTTCGAGTCACGTGAAACTTCTCCACAAGAGTGATTTTTATATATATCAGCTAAATAAAGAGAACACAATTCTGTGTACTTTTAAAGAATATGTTTGGGAGTCCATCAGCACCATGCAACTTTTAGACATCTATATTTAGAAGCAAATCAAAAATGCCTTCTTGATCAACCTGAGTAGCATCAATACCTGCAATCAGTAATGACTGTTTTTGACAATGGGGAACATCTTATTATCACGTGTAAAAACAGCGGAAGTGACTATTAAAAAATGTGCCAATTCAGCTTCAATCGCTGACAATTTCATCGTCAATACCAACAATAGAAACGACCTTGCTTGCCGGGGACAACTACCTTTAAAAGTTATAGGGGGAGAATTTTATAAAATTGTGGAAAGTAACATTAATCTGTTTTCTTGGCGTTTATTGCATCATTTGTTAGTTGACAGTATACTTATTTCAACGCGCTGGCCAGATGATTCATTCAATTGTAGTCGCTTTCTTCGCCGTTCTATGCGTTGTTTCAGTTGTGTTATACTCATGGCAATTCAAGGATTGTGTTTATTTTTTTCACACAATGTATAGCGATCTGCGACAGTGATTTAAAAAAAGTCATCACTGGCTCTGACCTTGTGCTCCTAATAGAATGTTTTGTAGCAAGATTGAAAAATGTAAATCTAACATGTCAAAGATAGCTTCGTCATCACCTCGAGTAAAATCTGGAAGTGTGGTCTTCGCTGATGGTTGCGAGGTTTCACCGTGTAATTGTAATTGAAATCTGACCATGCCATGGTCCGAGATGCCATCTGCTACTTCGCATAAATAGTTTTGTTCATCAGGTTGCTTTCTTATGAAAATTAAGTCAAGTACTGATTCTAAAAGACTGTTTTCTAGAAGTATAACCTACAACTTGTGTGAGGCTGTGAGAAAATACTGCTTCAAGGAGGGCTCGGGACACAGCAACCACACCACTTCCTTTGCGCATATTGCTCCAGTCTCTTGAAAGAAGGTTCAAGTCTCCACCAATAAATAACCTGATTTCTCAGCTTTGTGTATATCTGTACAAGCAACCATTAAGAAGAACAAGATATTCCCATTTTAATCCAGGCGGACGATATACAGCACATATGATAAGGACCAAGTTTGCAAGTGTTATTTTACAAAACAAACACTCAACTCTTTTAATGGGAGGCATCGGGATGCAATCTATGCCCTTCTTAACTATAAATAACGAATACTAATAATTCTTGGAAATGGGCTAGTTGGTTAGACATTGTGATGGTTTGCTGCGCTGCGTAGGTGCAAGAAAAACGCTATTGTTAAAATTAAAATTAAAAGAGAGGATAGGAGAATTCGGCATTCATGTACGCTGTTTTCTTCTATCATTTCTTTTATTTTTATTTTATAAAGTGCGTTTTTTCTTGCATCGACGCAGTGCAGCAAACTCTAACATTATCACAACTTCTTAACTAGAATGGCGACGCCCTCTCCTCGTGACCCACGATCTTTACGAAATATATGAATGGTTGGTAAAACAAATCAGCAATCTGTAAATAGATCGTGAAGCCACGTTTCCGTAATTCGCACAACATCACGATCGTGTTCCATTAAAATGTTTTCCAGTTCAAGCGTTCCGTTTAACACAGCACGACAATTGAGGTTTAGTAGGTACAAACACTCTCAGGACTGCTGCTTGGTGCGACTTGATGATATGAGCGCTGTACCGATGGAACCATATGGAACAATCACTGCACAGACACCGCGTGCCGAATGCCTCGTGCAAGCAAAACAATTGGTCATCGAGCCATAGTTTGCCTGGACCAAGCAAACTTTAGTGCCCCCAATACGTCCTTGTTGAGCAGTTTCTCATAATTTGTTTTTTTTTAATAATCTAGACGCGCTTTCTGAAGTCTTCACCTACTGGTATTTTGCTTCCTTTTAATCTTTTGCAGTTGAAAAAAAAAAACTGCCATTTTTTTCTGTTGGAGTCAAAGGCCTTCAAAACGACTCGTGAAGCGGTGATCTTTTTACCAAATCGAGGGAAGCATTCCGTGGCCTTGGTTTTAACTTCTATTTTGTCAAACACAGTCGTTTCAATCAGAGTTAACAGGTCAGCATTCCCCTAATCTTCTTATTTGATTAAACGAATTAGCAGGTTGTTTCGCCTAGACTAATTTTTAAGGTCGTCCAGTTTCTTAGGCAGGTCTGCAAATGCCTTGCCGAGGTTCGTGACAGTAGTCGGGGTTTTTGTAACGCCGTTAGGTGAACATGCAAGGAATTGAATTTAGCCCGCAGGTTGTATAGTTCTGTATGTGCGACGTTTTATTGAATTGACTCAAATTGTTCGATACACCTCTGCTGATCACCGCTCGGCAAGGCATTTGCAGAGAGCGCGTCCTACAACACGAGGAAGCGCTTTCTACCAGCTTTACTACATTCATGCTTGGACATTTTTCGGTTGAATTGTTGGCGACTTGAGTGTATGATTGGTCAAGGAAACATGCAATGAAAGTCAGCAATGCAGAAGCGTTAGAAGCCGCAAAACAATTTTATATGACTACCTATGAAATCAGATTTGAAGAGAACCTAATATTGTTTTTGTAGCAGCAAAGCATTTTCAAAGTGACTGTTGAATCTGTATAGACCTTTTCCGTGTACTCTTGTCCCCAGCCACTTAATTAATAAGCGTATCCGGTATGGGCGACGAAAAAATATTAAAACGTTTCAACCTGCAAATGGTTAAAAATAGAGGGGATGCAAAACAAAAATGTGTGACGGTTACGCTTTTATCCTAAATGCCTTGTGTTGGCGTGTCGACGGCAAAACAATGTTTTCGCCCATACTGGAAGCAGTCTTGAGTAGTAACGCGTTAATAATAACGCGTTACTGTAACTTTGTTACTACCATGGTCGGCGTACAGAGAGTATTTTGCTGTGGTGGGGGTGGTTACTAACAACTTGTCCGCAGAAAACGGCACTCTGTTGTCTCAACGCCTACCCGGCAATGAAAAACCTGTTCCGGTTTAACAACACTGCAATCCCACCCAGCGCGTTAGACGAGCGCCTGTTCAGCAAGGGCAGGGACGTGTTCATTATCAAACAAGGGAAACTTTCAGACACTAATTTTGAGAAGCAACCAATGCTAAGTTACAATATGAAGTAAAAAGTGCGCTTCTTAATTTTATGCAAATAAACTTGGTCAAAAGCGTTTTCTAGTTTTTCCTAACTTTTTTGTGCTATAGAAAAGTAACTGAAAAGTAACGTCGTTACTTTTTAAAAGTAACTGTAACTGTAACGAGTTACTTTTTTGTTTCGGTAACTGTAACGGTAACTTCGCTACTTTTTTTCTGAAAGTAACTGTAACTGTAACGAATTACTTTTTAAAAGTAACTTACCCAAGACTGACTGGAAGTGACGACAATTCAAGATGGCGGCGCCCTTGTGGAAAAGGTCTCTAAGTGTTCTGTTATCACTTCGGCAGCGTCACTGAAGCATGACGATACTGTTACCTACTGTTTGTTCTATTAACTGTTTTGCCATTGGCCCGTGGCAGCGCTATATATACTTCCACGCCTGCCCGGAATAAAGCGTTCTTACCCTGGTAGCCGGCCTGCCTGTTTAGTCTTCGCGGTTCTGTCCTACCGCGAGATGCCAAAGTGACAACATGTTCAAACAGCGGTGGCATTTTCTTTTTGAGGGTTAATATTTTTTTTATTTATTAGATTAACTTTTAAAGCAGAATCTAGAAGGTTTGCTTTTAGAACACTAGCAATTGCAGTGACGAATGTTCTGCGCCATTTGCGCCAAATTGCGCCCTGCTGCATCGTGCGCCATGCTGCATCGTGCGTCAAAATACCATTTTTGCTAAGAATTGCGCCATAGCTATGTGGAGATGGGCTAAAATATTAATGAAGAACATTTTATTATTGGTTGACCAAAATATTCAGAAGAATTATGAGGGAAAAAACTGAACAAATATGTTGTATCTCACGAAAATAAAAAAGAAACGCAAAATACAATAACAAGTGGTAGAACAAGACAAACAAGGACTTCTCCTGTCTTTTTCTACCAATTATGTTTTGCCCTTTTTGATTTGAGTGATCTAGTTCAAAGCTCAAAGTCCAAGATCTAGACAAACTAGTCCAAAAGTTTTCTTTTTTTTTTATTGCATTGCACAGAATCTTTAATCACCATGTAGTTTTTTATCATCTTAGGTTAGGGTAGGGTGCCTCAATGTCCTTCTATTTAGGATGATGCCACCCTTTGTAGTACCCGATGCCGACAGGGCGCGCTCACGGGGAAAATACAAAGAAATCAATGAAAACAAAATTTCGCCATAGCATAATCAGCGCCACAAACGCGTGCAGGGACACGCTCTCTCACGCGCTTCTGAACAAAAAATAAAAATAAGCGTAGGACAAAATGGCCAGATGTCTCCACCCTAAGCAAAGCGCACATGAAGGCACCCTAGGTTAGAACACAGTCAAAGGCTAGAACTCGCACTAAAAGCGCCAGTCACCGGACATTCGCTGCATTTGATTGTTTTAGCCGATGAAATAACACACACAGGGAGATGACGGGTGCCACGATGTCGCGCTTTGATGCTGTTTGATTGGTCCCATTGGTTAATGGCCTCGACTGTAGCATAGAATTCAGGTGAAACAAAATATAGACATTGCTCGTAAACCGCTCTGGCGTGTTGATGCACAGACCGGTTGATCGCCGACGCCGAAATCGTCTACATTTCCAGCTGATGTCGGCGATGTCAGGAACTAATAGTCGCGTCAAAACTTTGCGAAATGGTAGGATGACCACTAGTGTAATAAAACAGAACCGGGTTCTTGCACTTCCGATGAGATAACTCGATTACCAAGCCTGCCACATGCCTTCGTGCCGTGGCTGCAGAGCATCGTGGCCCTTGCGCCGCTCGCGTCAACATTCACCGCCGCTCCCATCAGCGCGCGCACGTCGAGCTTCGCCGCTTTGCACCGGAGTGATAGGAGCAGGAGCTCACCCGGGGCTGCGCCTGGGTTAGCGCGATAGGCATTCAAATGATGCTCAGGATTATTTCAGATCGACCTTCTTTGTCTTGATGGTGCGTTGGTAGGTTGATCTCTAATTAAAAAAAAAAAAAAAAAGAAGAAAAACTGAGGCGAAAAAGAGATTGAGAAAAAGAAAACACTGGTCTATATTTGAATGCAAATTATAGTCTAGGTGGTTCCTGTGCAGCTGTCGATCAAAAGAGCAGCGAACTTTGATTGACTCCGGTAGCAACGCTGCTCAAGAGCAGTGCCACCTTTAAAGTGAGAGTGTTTGATAATATTTGTGTGTGGTTGTTTTTGCAGTTTATGATTTTAGAGTCATCAGTTTGGAAGGTTCATAAAACTTGGGGACTTTTTTTTATTTATAGATGTGCCAGTGAATATACTGGATTCTTGCTGACATTTTACTTAAGTTATATTTACAGGCTGAATAAACTACCGAATGTAAAGTAGAGCGGGAGAAAGGGCTTTATCCTAACTGCAGTGTTGCGCAGTTATTCATTTTTCAAGCATTTATTAATATTCATTGTTAATGGAACCTACTCTTACCAGAGCCAATTATTTCTAATAAGAATGTTCTGTCTTCCTTTTGCGCCCTATTTTTATTATAACAAAATGTGATAAGTAATAGGCTTCAGTAATAAAGAGGAACCATTAATTATTATCATAAACGACCTCATTTAAAGATGCAATAACTTTTTCATTCTCAAGTGATGTGCTTACAGATTTTGGCATCGGCGCCAAAAGCGTCAGCGGCTGCTTCAAACCATTATTTTGCCTGCTACAGAACCTTCTACAAAAGGTCAACTGCCGCTTCCATCACTGTCCTTTTCACAAAACACAATATTTTATGATGTGATAAATATGATATCATATCTTATATGATATTTATTTATTTTATTTATTTATAGTACTTTAAAGGGCCCATTACAGGGTATTACACAAGAAATGGGAAACTAAAAGTTCTAGTATAAAAAAATAGTAATACAAACTCGTGAGCAGCGACACAAGGGATGGTAAACTAAACATTTCAATATAAAAAAGTAGTAATACAAATTTGTGACCAGCGATAAAAAAAATAAACACAGAAAAATGAAGGGCACGTTATTACCATGCTAAGACTGAGCATCGTTTGCACAGTGAACTAAATGTTCACCTAGCAGCTTTTTAAATACGTCTGCACTGTTGGTTGCAACTATGTTATCAGGTAAATCATTCCATTCTAATATCGTTAAAGGGAGAAAGGAATTGGCGTAGGAGATGGAAAAGAAAAATGTGGGCTCTAGTTGACAGCTGTTGTCTCGTCTTAGGAAAAATTAAATGGCACGTGGGAGTAAACTTTTTCTAAGCGTAGGGTCGGGGTGGTAGATCTTGTAAAACTGAGTTAATCGAGATATCTTCCGCCTTAAAGCGAGCTCGGGAAGATTCGCTCGCTCTCACAAACCGGAAACACTAGTGTAAAAAGAATAATTAGAAAAAAGAAATCTCGGACCTCTGTTTTGCACACGTTCTAGTTCTCGTTTAAGGTAATTTTGCCACGCGGACCATACGGATGCTGCATACTCTAACTTTGGGCGGACTAAATTTAGGAACGCGATCTATTTCACTTTTAGGGGGGGGGGGGGGGGGGGGGGGGAGTAGTCTTAAAGTGTACTATTTTCCTTAGCGATTATGTTATTAATATGAGTGACCCATGTTAAATCGCTTGTTATATGAAGACCAAGATATTTGTAGGTTGAAGCACTACTGAGTACTGTGTCGTTAATATTGTAGCTGTAAGGGGAGAGTGATAAAATACGAGAAAAGGTTAGCACTTTACATTTAACTACGTTCAGGGATATTTGCCACTTGTCACACCAATGAGCAATGGATAATAAGTCGGTTTGCAGGGATGAATGATTGTCAGTCTTCGTGATCGTGCGATAAATCCCGCAGTCATCTGCAAAAATAGATTCGAAAAAGAAGTTGTCCTAGTAAGCAACCTGGAGGGACGCATGATGTTACTTTAGATCGAGATGACTCTGAATTATTTGTGAAGGTGTCTTGTGAGCGACCATAAAGAAATTCTGATATCCAGGCGATGATAAGGAGATCAATTTTAAAATGGTGAAGTTTCGTAAGAAGACGATTATGAGGTAGTCTATCGAAAGCTTTTGCAAAGTCAAGAGAGTTGGCATCGACTTGTTTTTTCATGTTCAATGTTACAGTGATTGTTATGTACGAATTCCAGTAGTTGTGTTTCGCATTATAGTCCTTTCCTAACTTCAAACTTCATATTGATTAACGTTGAGAAGGTTATTGGATTCAATATATTTTATGACATTTGAAACTATTATGTGTTCAATAATTTTGGATGGAATACTAATGGGCTATAGGGGACGATAATTAAGAGGTGAATTTCGGTCTCCTGACTTATGTATAGGGATGACACGGGAGATTTTCCCGTCAAGGGGAATGTACCCAGAAGCAAGGGATTCACGGAAAATGTCAGACAGGAAGAGAGATGATATGTGTTTTGTGTTGAATAGTATCTTGGAATTTATGAGTTCATTCCTATACTTGAGGTAAATTTCTGGTTTGCGATGTTTTTTAAGACACCGAGCGGTTCGATAGTAATCGCTTCTATTTGTGGGTGATTAGGAATATAAAACTCCAGAACAGTATTAAAGGGCAACTCCGGCTAAAACTCAAAATGAAATAAATTACTGGTATCGCTTTAGTGACACAAAATACGACCCCCGCCAAAATTTCACGTCCGTGGGACGCCGCATTCTCAACTAATGCCGATAATAAAAACGCGACCCGCCGCGAGCCGCTGCTCCTTAGCGGGCAGCCAGCGGGTTGCCGATCGCTAAAGCAACATTGGGCCTTGATGTCAACATCGTTCTCTTTTTTTCCTCCGTTCCGGACGGGCGCACGGCACAGCCGTCGCGCGCGTTTCTTAGTGCCGCTACCACCGCTACTTCGGCTTGTAATTGCGTGTTTAGCCGTTGCTTTTACCTGTAGCCCATGTAGCTTCGGTATAGCCTTTTGTTTATTTGCTTGTGAGGACTCCTAGACCCGTTTTAGCGAGCAACTCGGTGCGCCCATGCAAGACTGCCCAGCTGTTCCTCGAAAGATGCCGAGTACAACTTAAAGCGCTGTGGGCTGCTCAAACAAGCCGCTGCGCAACCCGGAGGTGCTTTTTCACAAGTCTCCAACGGATCGGAAATTGGAGAAGGTGTGGGTGAACGCTGTTCGACGAGTGGACGAAAGCCTTGGACGTCGACCCCCAGATCGAAGCTCTGCTCCGATCATTTTTCACCGGAGAGTTACGAACGAAACCTACAGGTGTTGGTTGCTTGTGGCTTGTCAGCGAAGGGGTCGAGGCTTAAAAAGGATGCCGTGCCGTCGCTCTTTGCCCATCGTATATGTACAGAAAAGGTAAACATGATAAAAGTATCCTGATCAATAAATGAAACAGTCATTGTCAAGTGCAGTGTTGAAGATTGAGCATTCACGCTCCATTGAATGTCTGTTGAATGGGGAATGGTGGGCATGTAGAGTACAACCACAAACTAGCTCCAAACACTGAAGTTTGTAATGAAGACGAAAACAATGTTCTGCTTTGCGTCACTGCTTGTTTACTACGCAATCTCGTGCGTAGTATTCAGGTCCGTAACGACTACTAGCGAACAGCCGGCGCGTGAAGCTCATGCGATATAAACATTCGCCTCCCAATCGTTCGAACCCGTTACGCAGCAGTACTAATTAACATTGCGCTTGTGACTACCACAAGGGACATTAAAGAAATCGCGAAAGTTCGGATTCGTAAGTTACAACTCTCGAATTTGCCCGAGTTCGGCTGGAGGTACATATAATATTTAAAAATGCAAAAAAAAAAAAAAAAAAAAAAAAAAACAACACTTGCCTTAGTCAAAAGTTACAAAGGAAAACTTAAAATCCTATGTATTCTAATAAAAAAAAATGTTGTGGGTGGGGGTGGGAATGCGGTAGGGAAAGAAAGTGTTCTCACCTTGCTAACGTTCTCTGTTTTCCTTTATCACCCACAAAAACTTTTGCTAGCTTTGAGAAAAAAATAACTGCCTAAAGAACTTTCTTTTTTTTTGTTTTAGTGCGGCAAGTTTTTTTTTTTTTTTATTTGTACAAAGATTCACTACCTGGACGAACTTATGTGGTGAATTAGTGTCGTAGCTTACAAATTCGGCTTTTACGTGCCTGAGGAAAAAATAACGAAAAAACAGACGTCTACAGCTTGACACACGTCTGTTCGGTTGTCGCGGAACGCGCCGGAGAGCCTCAAAGCTTCGTGTCTGGGACTGACTCGCCGCGCGAAAGCGCCAGCACTGTACGTCAATGGCAGCGCGGCGTAGAGCAACGCCGCTCCATCCACGAAGCCCCGATGACAATGTAGGCTTAGTGACGAGTGCGGGAGACCGCACGCACGCCGACAGCTACCGAGTACGGCACCAAACGAGTTCACTCGTTTTCCAGTCGCTAGCTTTTGGGTATACAAGCAACGAGTACGGCACGGCATAGCGCACGCGCGGCGGCGGCCGCCGAGTACGCCACCGAACGAGTTGACGGGTTTTCCAGTCACTAGCTTTTGGGTATACGCACTAACTCTTGCTACATATGCTGGATCCTACCACGTATACAGAATTAAAACAAAATCAGCTTACCTTCTATCTTTAGACGGCTAGCGCAACAGAGGTAAGTGCCGCTTGGACTGCGTACTCGCTGAACGAGAACGATCTTGGCGTCACGTCCACATAACGGCTGATTTCCAGTGTTGCCGGAACATCGAGCGGCTAGTTTCGGTTTTGTCGGCCGCGCCCCAAACAAAACTTTGAGACGTCGATATCTTTAAAACTACGCACAATAGCAAGAAAAAAATTACACCTTGCAATTCAGGGGCGCTAACTGCACTAAAAACAGCCATAATCCCAAAATCGAGAGTATGGACCGGAGTTGCCCTTTAAGGTTTTTGTTGGTAAATACAGAACAAAAATATTTATTTAGGCAATCAGCACACTGCCTGTCAATTAAAGTCGGTCCTTCGATGTTTGTGAAAGAGAAAGGGGTGAGAGGTTCAGGATGATTTATCATATTCCAGAACTGTTTGGGATTGTCGGACACTACTTTCAATAGGTCTTTTTTCATAAAATTTATTTAGCGTTTGAAATTTCTTGTCTGGATAATTTTTCACAATATTCATATTTATTCAATGTCTGCTTATTGTCAGGTGATAGCTTATCCCTCTTAAATCAAGCATATGGAAGGAATTGCTGCCATAACAGGTAGATGGTCGCAATTTTTCTGAAGCACCCTCGTCTATCAAGTTATAGTTATATCGCACTCTCCTTCACGCAAAGCTCGAATACGTATCCGCCATGTGGGAACCGATTCAACGTACTCTCATTGTTGCCATAGAATCCGTTCAAAAACGATCAGAGCGTTTCATCCTCTCTAACTATTGTCGTCTCGCTAGCATTTCACTAATGAAATCTATTCTTGGGCTTCCCGAATTAGAATTTCGAAGAAATATTTCGCGTCTTTCTCCTTTGTATAAACCTTTCTTTTATAACTCATCATTATATTACGAACTTCTTTCGCAGCCTTGATACCTTTCATCCCGCATTGATCACCAGTTTAAAGTTGCCATTCCGTATTGCAGCACAAACATGTTTCTTGGTTCATTGCTACCCAAGACCAGCGCCAGAGAGTTATACCGCTTTTCCCACTTTCTCCATTGAAGACGTCTCATTCTTTATGACCGCCATAACTGAACACCTTCTTAATTGAAAGGGTGAGCTGAACAATTACAAATTAGGAGAACCGGGAGACGAAAATACATACACACCGTTGACTATCAACTTGCTTGCTGTTCCTATTCAATATGTACCAACTAGCTCAAGTCAAACCTATAGTACCTTCCTAATCCTGCACTTAGTTATTTTTTTTGTGTGGTGTTGTTGTTGTTGTTTGATTATTTTACTCTTTGCTTGGGAATTTTTGTGCCCACCCTTTCTGTAACACCCCTTAACCTTAAGATATCGAAATTAATATAATAAAAAATGTGCACCCCACAAGAATAAACGTGGAGCCACACTCTATGATGTAATTTGTTTGTGCCCTGGGAACCAACTTGACTATCGGCAAGTACTGTTTATTTTTGTCTAAGGACAACCGAGCTTCCCACTAACGGGCCCCGAGTTTATGCTTGTAACCCCTGAAAAAGGGTCAGTTCTGCGCTTGTCTCGAAGAAGATTGACTGTGGAAACGGCACCTAGAAGTGTTTGGCCTATCTTTCTATCTTGTGCTACCTGTTCTCACTTATTCATTATGTATTGACTTCACACTCTGCCACCAGTTTTAAACACAGCTCTACTCAGCCGTGCCTATTTTCTTGTCTACCTCAGTTGACATTTTTGTTTTAGCAAATAATTTTTGCAATGTCTCAATCAAGGACGGCCAGATTGCTCATAGGCGAGAATATTTGTTTCCTTAGCTTGATGTTGGTGTCTAACAGTCATATTTTCCAGAAGTTAACATAATTTCACGGACGGCACAACAAAATCAGGTAATGTACACTTTGTCATAATTAACACTGTCAGTATGCATTATTGAGGTTATTTTTGGAGCATTTCTTTTAATGCATTTTCGATAGAGCCCATACTAACATAACCAAAAGCAGAATTATTTATCTGGGGTGAAATCATTGCTCTAAAGTTCTGTGAGCACCTGACTACCAAAAGCCTCGACCTAAAAAAAATAAGGTCTGATGTCTGCGTTTTGGCCATAGTCGCCAAATTCAGCGTTCTTTTCCCCTCTGCTCTTGAAAACATAAATAACTGTCAGCCAAAAATAAACATCGCTTAAACCATAATATATTGGTTCGTAAAGGGAAATCTGCCAAGTATCGTTGGGAATGACCTGCAATCGGCACACAACCAACGTTCCGGAGAATTCTCGCAACTGGCCTACTCATCTGTGGTCATATGGAAGTAGAAAAGCCTGCAGTTCTGAAGAGGTTGCAGGGGTTATTTTGCCTTTATGGTGTGGCAGGTCAGATTCAGATAACACGCGAAGATGTGTTCAAGAGACGGAGAAGACAGTAAATGTGAAGTTAAGGAAATGCAGTCAGGTCTTCACGTTCTGCCTGGGCAGCGATTCACAATAGAGATTGTGGTTTCACACCAAAACTTGTGTTTTGATATACAGGGTGGTAAAGAAATGTATTTTAAATATGACCACCTCTAGGGGAGACACAGCTCGATGATCGCACCTCTAAGTAAAGAAATATTGGAAGAATGCAAAGGCACCCAGTTTCCTTTTTTTTTTTTCATCAGGCGGCTTAGCTTTTGCAAGAGACGGATAATAATGTATTTCAGCACAACACTGGCTGCAACTGTAATGTTTCGAGGAGCTCCATTTGAAGTGCTTCTTACCAGCTTTGAGTGTATAGATGTTTATTTTTCTCTTGCATTCTTGGCAAGTGGACTGGTGGATTGGTCATTGAGACAGGCAGTGAGGATTGTCTACGCACAAATGTTAGAAAAACAAAAATAAAACCACAAAGTAGTACTCAGTGGCGTAGCCAGCATTTTATTTCGTGGGGGAGTTCAACAGCATTATTACCCCCCCCCCCCCCCCCTATGACGAAGCAGGGCGAACTCGGCGGTACAGACGCTCACGCAAAGATAAAGGAGGCGTTAAAACTGGTAAAGCCGCCTTGCCATTTTTCAAAACGGAACACGGTTCATGTGTGAGATAGTTCATCGCTCGTGTCGGCTTTGCCGACACGAGGGAAGAGGAAGAAGTGTATTAAAGAGCGGGCAGTTGCGTGCCTGGTTCCATGTTGAAAGGTTGCCCTTTTCATACTTCCAACATGGTGTCAGAAGTGGGATCCGGCCATGCATAATCCCTCAGCTTGCGAAACAACCGGCTCTTCAGACGCCGAAGCGACCGCAAAGCAGCTGCCACGGAACAGTTCTGGTCAACCTCTAATACAAGGTACGCAATCAGACATCAGCTCTATAATGGCGTCGTTCCAAATAGCTCCACCCGACCCATTTAACTTCACCACTCCAAACGAGTGGCCTGCTTGGAAGAAACGTTTTCTTCGGTACCGCACAGCCTCGGGATTACAAGCTGCTACCGAAGAAAAGCAAGTCGACACGCTCGTCTACTTGATGGGAACGCAAGCGGAGGACATCTTCAACACTTTCAAGCTAAGTCCTGAGAACGCTAAGAAGTTTGAAGTCGTGTTAGGCCACTACGAGACCTATTTCTTTCCAAGACGCAACATAATCTTCGAAAGAGCACGATTCAATACCCGAACACAGGGAGAGAGTGAATCAGTGGAAGACTTTGCGACGGCATTGCACACATTAGCCGACACCTGCAACTTTGGCGAGCTAAAAGAAGAACTCATCAGGGATCGCTTGGTCGTGGGCCTGCAAGACAGAAAAGTTTCAGAAAAACTACAGTTGGACTCGTCGCTGGACTTGATGAAGGCACTCACAATTGCCCGTCAGCATGAGACAGTCCGACAACAGCAGAAAGAGCTACGATTCCCAGAAAACACAGAATCAGTAGACCAGATACACACCAGAAGGAAATTTACTACGCCGCAAAAGGCTGCAGTCGCTTGGGACAGAACTTTATCAAAACGTTACCAACACGACACCAAAGCTCAAGAACGATCCTGCATCTGGTGCGGACACGAAACACACCCTCGATCGAGACGTCCAGCAAAAGACGCGGTGTGCCGGAGTTGTGGAAAAGGAGGACACTTTATGACGGTTTGTCGGTCGACATCTTCTCTTAGAAATGTCACCGAGCAACAAGAAGGGCTCGTCTCAGCAGGACAGTTAATGACTGCCTCGAAACCCGCCACCGCAACGAAGAACAATGGGAAGCAAGAGCCAGGATTTCTCGGAACGTTATCAAACTTTGGAGCCTCAAAGTGGGAATTGTCAATATTGGTCCAAAGCCAACCGGTTCTATTCAAGATAGACACCGGTGCAGATGAGACGGTGATCCCCGAAGACCTTTTTAGGAGTCTCTTCAAAGACCGCACTCTACACTCGCCGAGACGCCAGCTGCAGGGGCCCGACGGCAAGTCGCTTCACGTTCTAGGCGTCGCAAGCATGAACCTTTCGTTCAAAAACTACAGTAGCGAAGAGGAAGTTTACATTCTGCGTGGCCTCAACACACCGCTGCTTGGAAAGCCAGCTATAGAAAAACTCAAAGTACTCTCTGAAATCTGCGAGGTGCGTGGACTGTACCCTGAGGAAGATTTTCCCAGCCTTTTTCAAGGTCTCGGCACAATGGAGGGTGACTACGACGTAAAGCTTGCACCGGATGCGACGCCCTTTGCCCTGACTTCACCTCGCAGGGTCCCTCTGCCTCTTTTTAACAAGACAAAAGTGGAGCTTGAGAGGATGCAGAATCTGGGAGTCATTTCACCAGTGACAGAACCCGTGGAGTGGTGCGCCCCGATGGTAGTGGTCCCTAAGGCCTCGGGTGACATTCGCATCTGCGTTGACTTTACGCAACTGAACAAGTACGTCCAGAGGGAATGGCACCCGATCCCATCAGTGGAACACTCTTTGGGAATGTTGCAGAAGGCAACCGTTTTCTCGAAAATCGACGCCAACTCGGGGTTTTGGCAAATCCCCTTAAGTGAAAACAGCAAGCCCTTGACTACATTCATAACACCTTTTGGAAGGTTCTGTTTTAACAGGTTGCCGTTCGGAATTTCTTCGGCGCCAGAACACTTCCAAAGAAGAATGAACGATGTTCTTTTGGGTCTTGAAGGAGTGGCGTGCCATATGGACGACGTCCTGATCTGGGGATCTACAAAAGATCAACACGATAGCCATCTAAGAGCAGTCCTGGAGCGTCTCACTCAAGCGGGGATCACACTAAACAGAGAGAAATGCCTCTTCAGCGTTACGAAGATTTCTTTCCTGGGACACGTGATTGAGAACAATCAAGTTCGTCCAGATCCAGCAAAGCTGTCAGCTATTCTGCAGATGCCAAATCCAACATCAAAGAAGGAGTTACGACGCATCATGGGAATGGCAACGTATCTGGCGCGCTTCGTGCCTAATGGTGCACAGCTCCTAGAACCGCTATCGTCGATGCTAAGCACCAAGCACGACTTCGTCTGGAATCAACCTCAACAGCTTGCCTTCGACCGGTGGAAATCTATGCTTTCATCAGACCCAGTTCTAGGCATCTACGATCCAAGCAAGGAAACAGTTGTCAGTGCTGACGCATCGGCATACGGTCTAGGTGCTGTCTTACGCCAGAAAGAAGGAGAGTGGTTCAAGGTGATCGCCTACGCGTCAAGACTCCTAACAGACACTGAACGCCGATATGCACAGATCGAGAAGGAAGGCTTGGCCCTCGTATGGGCCAGCGAGAAGTTTCGAGACTACCTCGTGGGAAGAAACTTCACTCTTGAAACTGACCACAAGCCCCTCGTCTCACTCTTTGGGTCCAAAGCGCTCGATGACCTGACACCGAGGCTACAGAGGATGCGCATGAGACTCATGCGTTTCACGTATGCGATTGTTTACGTCCCTGGCAAGGATCTCACTGCAGCCGACGCTTTGTCAAGGTCTCCTATCTTACAATCCGAACCTTTCGAGCTCGAAAATGAAATTGACGGCTACATTACACACGTCGCCTCTTCTATGCCTCTGACAACATACAGTATTCAAAAAGTCGCCAGTGAACAACGTAAAGACAAAGTGTGCATGCGTCTTCAGAAAATCATTCAAACAGGGTGGCCGAGAAGAAGAGATGTGGAGCTGGATCTCAAACCCTATTGGGAAAACAAAGACAACATCTCAATTGTTGACGACGTATTAGTATACACGTCAAGAGTGATAATCCCGGAATCGATGCGCGACCAAGTCCTGCGCCAACTTCACGAAGGCCATTTCGGGATGGACAAATGCAAAGGACGAGCGAAGGACTCTGTCTGGTGGCCTGGAGTCGATTCAGACATAGAACGTTTGATCAAAAACTGTCACGTGTGCCTCAAACAGAGCGCCAATCACAAGATGCCTCTTCTGCCAACAGATTTCCCACAACGTCCATGGGAAAGAGTAGCGATGGATTTGTTTTTCTGGGATGGAGCCTGGTGGCTAATCGTAACTGATTATTTCTCACGCTACCCAGAACTGACCCGCCTTGCCAGCCTCTCGTCAAAAAGTGTGATCAATCACTGCAAGTCCATTTTTGCGAGGCATGGGATACCGGACGTGGTGTTATCTGACAACGGACCCCAGTTTTCAAGTGCCGAATTTGACAAATTTGCAAAAGAGTACAGCTTTCGGCACATTACTTCGAGTCCACGATATCCCCAAAGCAACGGAATGGCAGAAGCCGCGGTCAAAATAATAAAGACGTCACTGAAGAAAACTGGAGACCCGTATAAGACCCTGTTGGCATACAGAACAAGTCCACTGAAAAATGGGTACTCTCCGGCAGAACTCCTGATGGGCAGGAGGTTGCGAACAACTATTCCTGTTTCATCCAAGTGCCTTGTTCCCTGCCTTCCAGATCTTAGCAGCGTAAGAACATATGAAACATCCCAGAGACGAAAGCAAAAACAAGACTTCGACCGTAGGCATGGGGTCAGGGACTTGGTCGACCTTGACGAAGGAACCGACGTGTGGGTAGTGGACCTGCAACGACAAGGAGTCGTCGAAAGCAATGCAAATGAGCCCAGATCTTACTGGGTTGACACTGACGCCGGAGAGCCCATTCGCAGAAACAGAACACACCTGATTCCTTTACCAAGTCAGATTCCCAGGCCAGAAATAGTACCGGTACACGAGGATGTGCAAAGAGACGAAACTGAGCAACCGGAGCCTGGACCTCATTCCGCCGAGAACAATCACACCTACACAAGGAGTGGAAGATGTGTTCGTCCACCAAAGAGGTATCCCGAACAATGAACGTTGCCGATGTGAGACTTAGTAGGGGAGATGTGTGAGATAGTTTACTTAGTAGGGGAGATGTGTGAGATAGTTCATCGCTCGTGTCGGCAAAGCCGACACGAGGGAAGAGGAAGAAGTGTATTAAAGAGCGGGCAGTTGCGTGCCTGGTTCCATGTTGAAAGGTCGCCCTGCTCACGCAAAGATAAAGGAGGCGTTAAAACTGGTAAAGCCGCCTTGCCATTTTTCAAAACGGAACACGGTTCATTTATCAATACGGGTGTGGTGGCTCGCTGTTCTACTGTCGTCGTAGTTGCGGAGGAATCCTAGGGAGTGACCAAGCTCAAATTACAATTATTCTAAAACAGTCCAATGTGCGCAAAGACTAGTGAGCGTTTTTCCTTCACACATCGCGTTTTTTTAGATCTAATCCTATCCTGAACCTTGTCATTACCTCTTTCTATGGGTTATCGTGATTTACTGCCTTAGAGTTCTGCAGGAAAGTTAGCTGATAAACTTTCTGAGTAGGTTACCAGCGGGGGCTGTTCGTTTCTGACCGAAGTTAACCAAACTGTACCTACAGGCCTGCCTCCTTGCCTTTTCTGCTCGTGTTCTCAGCTACCAATTTTAAATACGAAACTCATCAGCGGTGACTTTTTGCTATTTGTCTCAGCTGATTTTGATAGTTTGCTTGCCTATGTGACGCTTGTTATGAAAGCACAATCTGTAATCAATCGTGACTTTACTTTCCTCTTCTGTATTATGTATATTAGAAGTTGTATTTGGTTTCAAAGTTAACCGGCATATTAACAATATTCTTCTGTCATCTCAAAGAGCAGGAAGCATTGAGCATACCACCCCAGAAGCTTCTATGCTTCGCTCTTGGTTATCTTGCGTCTTTCATCTTTCATGGTGTAAAGTAGAGGCCTACGTTTCTTGTCCAGAATGATCAACAGTATCGCAAAACTTCAAGTTGATTTCACATTCTCTGGAAATTGGTGACAATATTTGTATCTTTGTTTATTAGCACGCATTATTTTGTAAACGAAAACAAACAGTTTATATTGGAAATGGAGAGGTCCCGGGTTCGATACCCGGACCAGGCGGATCTTTTCGGTAGCGCACCAGTCGCATAGCTGTGTTTAGAGATTCGTGTTTCTCCTTTGTCCCTCTTGTACCCCTTCTCCAAGGATTATTTTAGTAATATTCATAATGCTTTTGATGTTTTTCTTTTTTTTTTTGCAGGTTTATATACTCCACAGACATTATTTGGAGTAGGTCTACCTCTAAAAGTAACACACAGTGCGACTTTTCGGCAAACACAACTTTTCGAAAAAGTTGCATCAGTTGTCGGGAGGAGGCAGTCATGCATGCGAGATTTTTTACTTTTTTTTTTAGCTGAAAAGCGAAAAAAGAAATGGCACACCAAAAGAATAAAATATTGATACCCAAACGAATGAAAATTATTCCATCTCGATTTTCTAATTCAGCCTTTACACTGTCGGAACTAATCCCCAAATAGACGAAAGTTATTCCCTTTTAACTTTTTCTTTCCTTTTAATTGTGCCCAAATTGGTTCCCAGAACGTTTTACTTCGTCCTTCAAATTGTCGAAATTGGCCTCCCAAAGGGACGAAAGTCCGCCCCCAATTTAGAAAGGTGCCTCCCATTAATTGTTGTCATTGATCCCTGTACGTGGGAAAGTTAGTCCCCAATTGGCTAGGACGACCAAGGTAATGAAAACGCGATTGATCTCCCAAAAGGGTAAACATCGTCCTTTAGGCTCCGCGGTAGGGAACAAAAACGCTCCATGTGAAGATTCAAAAGCTTAACCTTAAAGAGGTCAATGCAAAGAGACTAAAAAAGGAGGAACTAAAATCAAATTTCGCCATGTCTGGAAACCGTTCTCAGTGACATCGAGTTTAATCCCCCAAAGGACGAAGTACTACTTCGTCCTTTGGGGGATTACACTACGAAGTACTTTATTGTCCTCGTTTGTTCGCGGTTTTTAACCTTTCATTCAGTAATGGATCAACTAGCCCAAAGCCAAGTTTTAATACTACTCTATATTGTTTATGAGCGTATGTCACGGTACCCGATTAATCTTACAATATTTCTAATGGGTTTTATTTTTGTTTCTGTGTTTCAAAGTGTCTTAGTATATTTACCCACATCCCCGCTTATATAAACCTTATCCGGCCCTTAAGGAGAAATGAATGAAATAAAATTAAATGCAGTCAGGTTTCAGATGATGATGATGGATGTGTGAAGTAGCTGAGAGCTTCTTACTAGGACTTTCATGCCTTCTGCAGACTATTACAGGCGAATAAATTCATCATATCATATTCCGTGATTTTTTTTTCAATTTTGTGCTACCCTTAAATAATGTTAGTCTGTCTGGATGCTGCCAAAGATTTTGTCAAATCAGATGTAACATTTGGGATTCTTTGCACCCCTCAGACCTGCGACGAGCTCGGAGCCCTCGGTCCTTCTCAGCGCGACCCCGTATTCTCGCGAAATATTCTTAAATTGAATTGGTATATAATTAAAATTAAGTTAGGTTTTCACACTAATCACTGCGAAAAAACACTTCCAGCAACATGCTTCGAGAAAATTAAATTGATGTATTATAAGTAAACAGAAAATTAGGTTTTACCGCACTATTTAGCGGAGGAATGTTTAACACTCAGTTTAGCGGGGTGACGCTTTTCCCAAAGTTTGTCTAGGAAGTTGAGTTGCTGTATAAATATACCCGAATTCGGGTTTTCCCGCTACGCTTAGCAAAAACACGCTTCCCGCTGGAGTTTTATTTTTTTTTAATTCATTACTTTCAATTTAACTGGAGATGGAACTTTACCCCAAATCATGTTTCCGCGCCAAAGCTATAGCTACTGAGCCGCGACAGACGGACGCACACAACCGCATGGTTTGGTGGCCCGAGACAAACCATCGCATTCAATAAAAAACACATCGAGTGAGGTTTGTACTAGCGCGTTTTGTGTCAGACAACTTCTTCCAGCCGTAAGGATGGGCGTGACTCACCGTCGGCGGTGACGGTCAGACAGGTTCCCCGGATGTTGACCAACTCGTACTCCGCGTTACACGACTCCGTCAGACCCAGGTTGCCCCGCTTCATGTACACGTCCAGGCTCACGTAGGACTCTGCGAACAGATCCAAAAAAAAACATCGCGTCCATACGTTAAAACCACGGTCGAACTGCTAGCACACCGCACAAAGGACGGCCTGAAGACAACGCTTTATTCATCTTTCTTCCTTGTGTGACGGTCCTGTCTAGTTGGGGATGCAAGAACTGCCTTTAGCGATGTTTGAAGCGTACTACATGAGACAAAACATGCTTGAGGCGTGCCCGAGGATAGTTGTGTCATGTCCGCTGAGGCCGTTGTGTATTTTGTATGATGTATGAGCAGTGAGACCGAGGTCTTAGACAGCGCGAGGTAAGTGAACCCCAATAGGCGTCTGCAGTGTACCCCGCTGTCGATGAGAAACTTAGCCGCTTCAGTATCACGGCTATCCTAGGGTATTTGACGCGCATCGCGCAGTGGTGATGCACGTCCGCACACCGGTACGATGCTTACCCAGATCCAGACAGACAAGGCTGGGAAATTGAACCCATGGGCAGGCGCGATACGGGCAACCTCGTGATATGCTGAGGATGAGCGTCCATCACGACGGCGAGGCTTAACTCTACTCTGCTTCGTTTTTAAAGGTGCACAAGGACGTTTCTGAGGTCTGTTCTTGCTGATAACCCTCCCCCCCCCCCCCCCCACCGTCGTCACGCCGCCGGTGCCTGCGCTGGATTGTGTGCTCCAGATTTTTCCACTCAGAAAGGAATCGAACTTCGATCACATTTTTTTGTATGGAAATAGACCTTGCACGAGCATAATTTTTCAATTTCTGGGATGTTAAGATGTCGTAGATTGAGTTATCCCAAAGAACAGACGATCTCAGGAACGTCTTTAGTGCACCTTTAAGTCGGACCGCGGCAGAAGCTACGGTTCGATGGAGCCAATCAAACAGCGCCAAACGTGCGTTGCTACGGTGGTCGTTCTCTTTATGGTGGATTTACGCTCGCGAATTCGCGGGCGGGTCCGCGCCGCGGCGACGAGCGGATTTTGGAGCCGGGTGGCGAGATCCGCTCGTGGTGGTCGGAAAGTCTGGATCGATCCGGGACTCATAAACAGATTTTACACCATCGACGAGTTGGTATCGCCATCCGGCTTCAAAATAACCTCGCCGCCAACGCAGATCCGCACGCGAATCCGCAAGTGTTAACGCGCCATTTGTGGGTTTGCTAAAAACCGGTTAAAGCAATCCCGCACACAAAAGTGCAGCATCACGGCGCATCCACTATGCCTGACTGGTTTAGGCGGTGCTATGGCGAACGCCTAAAGACGATGAGCGCCATGACAATGCACTTTTTGCGCCTCTTGATTGACTCCGTCGAATTGTAGTGTCGCTTACGGTCGGACTTAAGCGCCGTTCACACATATGCAACCGAGTAAGAGCGAGAGAGACCAGACCGCTTTTTAAGCCTTTTGCGACGTCTTAGGACCTGCTCCGCTGCAGCGCATTCGGTCCTAATACGTCGCCAGAGGCTTAAAAACCGGTCTGGTCTCTCTCGGTCTAACTCGGTTGCATATGTGTGAACGGCGCTTTAAGGCCCGTTTCCACACTTGCGACCGAGTACGACCGAGAGAGATGAGACCTGTTGAAACCTCTTAAAATTTCTTTGGGCGAGTAAACACACTGGCGCGCTGGTGCCATCTATGCGGTGACCCTGGAACTGCATTCTACAAGAGAGAAGGTTTTGCGGGATTTCCGAGGTCAAATGTGCGTTATACGTATGAGAAAGGCTCCTTTATAACGTTGACAAAAATGTTTCGAACCAGGAAAGAAAGGATAATGCGCGAGAGAAATAGAAAATATGCCGGACCGCCAAGTTTACACTGCAACCCAATAGATGACGCCAGTGCGTCCTCTCGTTGTAAGCATAGAGTTATTATAATGTACGCTAGAGGTTCAAGTGGCGCTAGTGTGCTGACGCAAATTGAAGCAGACAGCAACCAGTCGAAAATTGACTTCCGGTAATGCATTTCTATGGGAAAAAGTGAGTGCCTTTTCTCTCTGCGCTCGATCATAAGAGCAAATATCCCGAATAATTCATACGTACTAGGTAGCTTGGAACATTTCTCAGTCAGGCCGACGAAATAATTGGTCAGTTACGGTGTTTTTCTTTCAAATTCATCGCATTAAAAACGGTGCTAAAACAGCTTCGTACGTGTATTTATGTGCACTGTCGGACACTGTTAGCGCGAACACGACGTGCCAAACGAACGAAGAACATCTGGAAATTAAGAAAGACGGCAAGAACTACGCAGTAACACCGGATCAGTAACTACACGTGCATATACGATCAAAATTAATTGAAGGCCACGTAATCTATTCCTATTTTAAATAAGTAAGTACCGTTTTATTCTTTCTGCTCTGAGCGAAGCTGCTTGTTCTACGTTCAAAATATCACTCGCACGCTCGAAATCTTTGAGAACAAGCGCCCGATAGAAGCTGCCCGGCAGAGAAAACAATACAAAGAGACAACTTTTATAGCCCACGGACTTTATTCTCTACGTTTTGAATGTTTTTATCCGCTGATGCACGACGGGGTCATTTTTATATAGTGACAGGACTGGCATATTATCAATATATAAGCGTCACCGGATTGCTGGCGAGCCTTGAACACACTCTACATTCCTTTCAATTGTAATTTTGTTTCGAATCGTCGCTTGTTTCTACACACCTGCTGCGGAACACACGTTTGGGACTGAAATGTAGCGAAGTTAAACATCGGTCACTGATGAAGAAAAATGCGCTAACTAAAGCAATTACACTTTTACAGTGTTAATCAAGGTACATACTATTCGGTACGACCCAAATAACCAAAGTGTTCCGTATTATGTTCCGGCGAAGAGACAAAATGCACGCGCGCTTTCCCATAGGAATACACAGGAAGACTGGAAAAGTAGACTGGTTGCTGTCTGCTTCAATTTGCGTCACGGAAGTCGCATAGACACTAGCGCCAGCTGAACCTCTAGCGTACATTATAATAACTCTATGGTTGTAAGAGATAGTTAAGAGGTTCCGAAGCACTTGGTTCTGAGAGGTCGCGAGTGTGTGAATGGGCCTTTAGAGTGGAACGGAATATATACGTCGCACAGCTACTGAGTTTTGCCTTCGACCAGGTTTGAAATGTTCGAACCCTTAACACAAATATCGACTCAAGTTCGAATCAAGTACGGCATTAATACGGATTTGTCAAGGTTACTAAACCACTCAGTGGGGAAACTCACTTTTCGAAACACGGACCGCTCGCATCCACCGAGACCGAGCTACATTCGATAACAACGCCCCCCTTTAACGATAAGTCAAAACTTGATGGTTAATTTATGTTGCTACTGCGAAATTGCACTGCGAGATCGCGCCACCGGTCCTTGCGCGACTCGATTTGAACCATTAGCTGCAGCCGTGCAGTTTCTGGAGTGGCCGTTGCGGGAGAAATTGCGGTGTGGCGATCGTCTTTAGTTCTGCTCTTGAGTACGGATCGGAGCCACTTTTTCAAAGCAGGCTCTCTGGCAGTTTCCCAACTGAGTTGTTCTAGTAACGTTGGCATTCGCAGATGTTGAAAACGAGCTGATGCCACCTTCGAAGGAGGGGTGGAACATTATTTCTTACTCATAATAAAAACAATTATGATATTTATATTTTCATCGTGTATTGCGTAAACATCGGTAATCCTTTTTCAAAGCACAGAACACCATTCTGTGCAACTTATGTTTTCCCAATGTTTGACAATTTTGTTTCGAAGTCGGACAACGCTGCAAAAAATATGAATTGTAGGTATGCCGTACATCGAGCTTCGACGTCGAAACTCGGGTGGAACGAAACTTTGCGACATTGATCTTCTTAACGACAGGAAATACATCGTTTCAACAAGTTTGACGAATCTCTCACGGGGTCATTCATGGTCATAGAGGGGCTATAATGTACGCTAGAAGTTCAGCTGGCGCTAATGTTTACGGGACTTACGGTTTCAAATTAAGGCAGACAGCGATCTTCTTTTATAGTGCTACTATGCATTTCTATGGGTAATGGCGTGTGCATTTTGTATGTTTTCGAGATAATAACATAAATCAACTTTATTGCATGGCTTGTAGCTAATAGGAGGTAGGCTTATTAACATTATGGGAGAGCAAGTGTCTTCAGTTTGATTAGTTTTTCTGATCAATGAGCAATGTATAAACTCGCAGCACTTCATGTCCAAGCCTTTTCCAGAGCGGGTGTGCAATGACGAGCGAGAAATCTAAGCAACACTAACAGTTGAAAGTAACGTAGCGCTTGTTCAAGGAGAGTCAACATCCCGATGACGCTAATAATAATCATCTACGAGATTTACATGTCACTATATAGTAATGACTCCGCCTTGCGACTTTACTCACGATTAAAAAAAAAAAAGACAACAGTAAAAATATGCAAATGATCAAAGTATGTATCTTTTTTTCAGTATTCTATATATCGGGTCGCTTTAAACAGGTGCCAAGCGTTCTGACTTTCTCCCTACTTCAAAGTTTTAAAGCATGCATATGTGCTGTTTTTAACGCTAACATGAACAGAGAGAAGAAATGTCCATTATTTGCTGCGAATCCCTCAAACTGCCTTTCAATTTATTTTTATCGTCTACATGAACACGTAGCTACTGGTCCAGTATTAGCGCGTAGTTCTTGAAGTCCCTCTTTATTTCCGAGATGCTCTTCTTTGCTTTGGCGTATAGATTCTCCTGCAGAAAGGCGCCGATGTAGTGTTCGAGCCACCAAAGAGAGACAGTGTGTATAAAGGCATATATGAAACCATTTTAGCACAGTGTTTATTACCATGAATTTAAAAGAACTCTATAACTAATATTTTTGCCTCCGGGGGTACGAAATGTTAGAAGCTATTTATAACATAAATATTCTTTGTAATATTTCCTCTTATAACCAAACGCAGGGATAAAATACACCCACCTTTACCCATACAAATGATCTTCCGGAAGTTAATTTTGGACAGGTTACCGTCTGCCTTATTTTGAAACTGCTCCTTAGCAACAATCGGACTTCTATCGTACATTATAATAAATATGTTGTCACGGCTGCACCTTCTTTGAGAACTTCGTGGTGTAGCAGCTCTGCGCGAAAGCACAAAGTTATGTGAGTATAATCCAGTTATTTAGTTGTGATTACACCAAAAGTTAGAAGCACGAACGCTTAGAAGACAAGGCTAAAGCCTTGTCCTTTATGTAATATTGATCGCATAAGGGCTCAATCCCTCTCACCTTTAATGCCTGCCCTCTCCTATGCGGAGGGTCACGTTTTTGTCGGTTTGATCATTATGTAAACAGATATTCTTACTCCAGAAGTCCAAACATCCAGAAGTCCAAACATCCAGATTTTTATTCTTTGATATAGAGCGCACCAGCAAAAATCCCCGTTCTGGGGCTGTTATTCGTTGACTAAAGAGTGGCCCATAAATTTAATATAATAAGCGAGGGGTAAAGGTCCTATGTATTTCGACCTCTTCTTATCTGCGGGGCGTAGACGTGGACATCGATGGTGCCGATGGGAACATATTTCAGGCGACGCTTCAATATACGCAATAAAATAAGAAAACATCACTTGCAAGTTCGGGATCTAGTGTTTTTTAGCTTTAGTTTTCACAAAAACTCCGGCGTCGGGCATTGTATACAAACGAAATAAGGCTGACAAGCACTCGTCGCAGCTAAACGATCACGCTGAACCTATCATCTGCGTTCCAACTCCGCTCTTCTGTCGCTCTCTTTCTCGTTATTTTTCTCGGAACCACCGATGTCAGGGCTTACGATTTGCCGCGTTCTACTGCCGTCTGTACCCACCCTGCCGCGGTTACAGCCACTTTTATATGAGGACAGCGCTGAAGTCCACCCACCATGAGCGTCGTCCTGACGCAGCAACCCCGCAGCTTGGGAGGACGCCGCGCTGAGGAGTTCGCAGATGGCGCTGTGATCGCTTTCGTGCAGAACGTCCAGGACGAAGATGTTGTGCAAGTCGCGCTGGGCGACACGGCAACCACGAGACGGACCGTCAAATGATGAGACGACAAGAAAAAACAGGTGAGTTCAAAGAATACCGCAAACTTTTTCGAACCTCAGGGACGAACTGGCTCGCCGACCCTTCCAAATGTTGGCACAGTTTGAAAATGTTCGACGTTGGAGCAGTGGTGATAATGCGATTAAAGGAAAGGTGCAAGCGAGCTGGACCTTTGGCTGGACAGGAATAACGATAATCGTTACTGGAAAATGGGAACAAGGGGGACAAAAGCCAAACATGAATCTGCGAAAAAAGTTAGGTGACTGGTGCGCGACTGAAAATATCCGCCTGGTCCTGGTATCGAACCAGCAACTGAACTAAAGTGGAAAGTGAATGTTCAATGTATTTATATTTATTTAATAATTTGGTACTTTTGCGGTTTCACTCAACAGCCTGTGGGCCGACAGGAGGGTGCACCAGTGCATACATGCAATAGTTCAAGCAACACAAAATACAGGATGCAAGAACAAAAACATGCCTTGAAAAAGAAAAAAAAAAAGAAAAGCTTATATGTAATATTAACAAATGTGACCTCCGATAGTGCAACACATATATCGCCGAAAACCTAGGTTGTACCCATCATCATTTTTTTAGACCACCTGAGACTGGGTGGAAGAAACACGACGACGTCTTTTTTGAGACGTCGTCGTGTTTCTTCTACCCAGTCTAAGGTGGTCCAAAAAAATGGTAAACTTACACCAGCTCGCCTGCGCCCTAACTGTTTTTTCGTTGTACCAATACCTGTATTGTTTATAGAGCGATCGACTGGCAACGGAGGGGTCCCTGGTTCGATACCAGGACCAGGCAGATTTTTTCAGTCGCGCCCCAGTCACGTAGCTGTGTTGGGAGATGTGTTTGTTCTTTCTCTGCCTTGTTGCCTTTTTCTAGGGATTATTGTTGTTATGTTTGAGTAGTATTGCCCAAATTTTACACGTATATTTTTTGAAATTTTTTTGTAAGAAGTAATATATAGAGTAGTTCGATTTTTGAATATGGTAAAATTATTGGCAGACTTTGCGTGATACAAAAATGATGGGATGTGAATGAACAGGTAGGCATTAGGAAGGATGCGAACTCTTGTCAACCCTCGGGTTCGAACTGGTTCACCCAACCCGTCAACCTTCTGGTGAAATTCAACGAAATTCACCCTTAAAAAGGTGTTGCCGACTTCTACAAGAACAAACACAAAAAAACAACTAAAATTGAAAAACAAATACTGTTACTTATTATAAGTTTGGTATTATAATTACCAGTGTCTGCGCTCTGTACAAATGAGGGAATGTAAAAGGGCAGGTAGGCACCAGAGTGTCGCGAACTTTTGCATAACTTGAGCATCGAAGAGTTCTCCGAAACTTCAAATTTTCAAACTTTTGGTAAAATTCGACGAAGTTCAAATTTTGGACAGTGTTTCCCAACTTCGACAAAACATTTTTAAAATATAAAAAAAAAATTATACTGTAGTTTATTTTAAATTTGATAGGGGGTATTATCAGTATTTACGCAAAAAATAACAAGCATGCCATCGTTTTAATATATTTTTGATCAGTGGCAGGTTAAGTGCTCAGCGGAAGCTTCTGCTACTCTTTTGCAGATTAGCAGAGCGAACAGGTAGAGGGGATGACCTCCTCTCGAGCACTCTGCTAAAGTGGAAAAGAGCTGGAGAAGTTTCTTCTGGACTCTTGACCTGTCACCAACCATAGTTTGCAACATTCCTCCGCCAGGTGGCGTCAGCTCTTTCTTAATTTCCAGGCATTCGCATAATTGTCAAACTTCTGTCAAACTTTACATTAAAGATATAACTAGGGTGTGTACTTTCCGGTGTTTATTTGTGAGAAAAATCGGCGGATGTTTTTCGGTGTTTATTTATTTTCAAAACACCGGTGTATTTCGGTGGAACGTCTCACGACGAGGCTAAAATCGGTGAATATCGGTGAAAAAAAAAGCGACTGATCACAGACAGAGAGTTCCAATTTTATTCACATAGTTCATACACTTCTTCTCTAGGAAGCAACTATTTCTAACACTTGGTTATTATAGTAGATGCAAGTATACTTTCATGCTTGCATCTACACGCAAGGAACGTGCTGTCGTCATGGCAGCACGTTCCTTGCGGTTCGCAACCCGCAATTATGAAAACGCACGCTCCTGTACGACACGAACGTTGGCAGTGTCTTCCAGGAACCACAGCAACCTTTGAATACATGGCTTGCACCAACATCACTTGGCCAGACACAATGAGGAAAAGGCACGTGAGAGCCTACCCTCCACTGTGTTAATTTGTCCACAAAAGGGAGCCATGGGAGGCACGATAGGGGAAAGGCGTGTGACAGCTTAGCTTCCACTGCGTTCACTAGACGCTTTTGACCCCCAGAAAAGAGGGCGGACTGACGCCACCTGCAAGCCATGTATAAACACTGGAAGAATGCAGGAACCACGAGATAACACGTTTGACGAACCTCTACGGGGAAAGGGTTTCGCTAGGTCGGAAACTAGCAACGACCGGTGTTTTTCGGTTTTAACCAGGGCGAAAATATCCAACCACCGGTGTTTTTCGGTTTTAACCGATTTTATGTTTTCGTCACCGACGGATGTTTATCGGTGTTTTTCGGTTAAAACCGGAGAATGCACACCCTAGATATAACCCAGTCGAACGTGCAAAACGAAAGTATACTATAATCAAACCTTTGACTGAATGTGCGAAGTGCAGTGACTTGCTTTGGAAGGCATTCGTTGCTCTTCTGGTCAAGTCAAATTACTATGATAAAATAATGAGACCTTTACAAATATCTGCAATGCGAAACTAGAACGCAGCTCTTGAGGAGGAGGGGAGGGTACGGAGGAGATGGTATGCCCCTCCTCCTCCTCCGTACCCTCCCCGCCTGGTCCTACTACCCTCCTCCTCTCCTTAAGCTAAATTTAGCGGGGAAATCCTCCGGCTTCATTTAGGGGGAGAACGTCTTATAATGCAACGCGAGCTGTTACTCCAACGGCGACGGCGACGCCGACGCCGCTCAGCGCGGAAACGGGAGCCGAAGAGCTGCGCTCTAAAAAATTAGACGTTTATGAATCTCTGTGGCGCCAAATTAGAGCACAGCTCTTGAGGAGGGGGAGGGGAGGGGATGCCGCTTTCCCTCCTCCGTACCTTCTCCTCCCCTTTTAATCCTCCCCCTCTCCGCTCCTCATCCTGCTCCTCCTGCGTACCCTCCCCTCCCTTTTCTGCGTACACTCCCATTCCCCTCCTTTGTACCCTCCTCTCTCCCTTTGCGTACCCTCCCATCCTCCTCCTCCTCCGTACCGAGGAGGTCGTACAGTTTCCCCGCTAAATTTAACGGGAAAATTGATGTCACGCGACCTCAACAGCAATTCAGTTTCCTCGCTAAATTTAGCGGGGAATTGAATAGGTTAGGGGTGAGTTCTAGGGTATTTTTATTTCGTGAAGCTGAATATCACGTTCGTTTTCCCCGAACATTTAACTAAACGCGAGAAAACACGAAAAACCTCCGACCAGTCGTTACGTCACATCAGGACTTTTCGGCCGCCAAGCGCGGGTCGCTCGTGTGGGCAGCGCGTGCAATAGACACAGTACGAAATGCACATCACCATCTAGTGGGGCGCCGAAGAACATTCTCCGTCTCACCAGTTGGCTTCGGCGCTGGCAAAGGCCAGGGGGGCTATGTTGCACGTTTTGGACTCCCAGGAGACTAGGGAGAAGGAAGTGACGTCAACAACGCTCTTTGGATGTTGATTGGTGGAGTCGCTGATGACGGTATTTGAAGAAGATTGTAAGACACGCTCATTCACACCTACGACAATTCCTTCTAGTCTCCTGGGAGTCCAAAACGTGCAACATAGCCCCCCTAGGGCACGAAAGCGTAGTTCTGAAGAATCCTTCGCTCGCACAAGCTTTCGCGAAGAGAAAGCGCTTTCGAAAACCAGGCGCCCGCGCCCATGCTTTTGCCGGCACCAAAGCCGAATTTTGACCTGAGTGTACGTCCGCCATGTTGGTTGCGGCGAAAAATCGGCAACCGGCGGGCGACGAGTACGTACTTGCGCCAGAAAAGCGTAAAACAATGCTAACTCTTAGCTCGAAGGTGAGGGTGAGGATCGATGACGATGAGCAGTAGGCCTCGATTGTTACCGACAACGCTATGAGATTAACAAACAGCAGAGGGACCTCGACACAACAAAGATGGCAGGGCACAGATTGTTGCCAGACGTTGGAACAGTTCCGCATATGGTCTGTTGCAAGCTTGTCAGGTATGTACCCCCGTACTAAAACCAGTCGTGACGTCTTTTTCTTTAAGACTGTGATGGCGCAGGCGAACTGGTCTAGATTTACCAATTTTTTGAACCACCGGAGACTGGGTGAGACGACGCCTTCTGTCTTTCTATTCATGTCCCTTCCACTGTGGTTCTTCTAGTTTTACACCCGATCTCAGGTGGTAAAAAAGCAGGGCTCTTTTTCTTACCTTTCAAAAACAGCCAGAGTGCGCGTGCGCAATATCTTTGATGGGAGCTGAAGATGCGCGAGAACGACGATTCCGAAAACTCTGGATATGATGTCACGCTTCGGGAAGGATTAAAAACAACCTCGGCATTCGTGATTCCGGAGGCCAAATGAAGACGAATTAAGGGTTTTCCCGCAAATACAGAACCGCTTCAGTTTCCCTTTAATACTTTCGCACCACAGTCTGGAGCGTTAAATTATGGTTAATTGTCCCAAGATTTAGTTGTCAGATTAGACGACGTCTTTTACGTCTGGAGCTAATACCGCCTGGTAGGTTAACAATAACCTGATTGTAATGGGAGTACGGTACCCTAACTCACTATATAAAGGGTCCGTGCAGACACCAGCGCCACCGCCGAGGAGTGACGTCAGAGCCGCTCTTTCCTTTATTGTCATTAGCAGTAAGGATGTCATGAACCTGACGAGCTTTCAGTTTGACCAGGTTACACTATCTCGAACTTCTAAGCCGGTAAAGCTAGACAGAAGTTCGAATATTGCGCGCACACGCGGGAACCGAAAACCTGCTGACGCCGGCGGGCGGAGGGAGAAGTGTTTGAAAGTGTATCTGGTATATTGTTTTCAATAATATATAACTATAGAAGAGTGCATTTGTTGACTTGTACAAAATGCACACATCGGTCATAAATGGCTTACATTTAAGACAAACTACTCGCTAAGTTCTTTTCCCCAAAATCAGAATTTGTTCTGAGTTTAGGTCTGGGAACACCGTTAACCAGAACGAACTTCGTCGAACTTTCTAAAATGTGTAATGGTTCATCGAACAAGTGAAACCTCTAGTTAGACTTCAGCCTTGTACGCGTTATTAAAAAAACAATCGGTCATTTAATTTAAAAAGTAATCGTTAGTTTTCCAATTACTTCAAATTTTTACGGCAAATTTTTCAGCCTGGTTAATAACAGTTATTGCCTACTATCCATTATTAATTTAGAATCACCGAACTATAAGCTAGCTATCTTCTTAATCTGTAAATTTTAGTAAACCATCTGCCTGCCGGAGACTTATTTCGATGATTCCTTGGTAGAAAACTTGTACAAACAAGGAACGCCATTAGGAGGAAGACGGAGAAATAGTAACAAGGGCGTAGAGTTGTGCTAGTTGGGTTAGATATATTGAAGTGAAAAAAAAAACAGCAGTGCCAAAGACGTAAGACAAGTAGGAGTACAAACTAGAGGTGCAAACCTATCGATAGTACTTTCGATATTATCAATAGTGGAAGCCAAATTTAACTATTGATATTGAAAAGCTATCGATAGTGCTATTGATAGTCGCCTATCGTAATACTACCGATAGGCGACAAAACAGTCCCTCAAGTCCCAATTAATATTTTACTGATGCGACGTTTTCGAATTTGTCTTTATGCTTATATGGTTTCTCGCTGTAGTATTTTTTTTTATCTGACCTTGTTGTATAGTATGTAGGTATTTTTTTTTGTGCATCATGATGTCTGCAATTTCATCACCTTATGTTTTACTTGACTAGGTATGTAGGCATGTATGTGATGTATGTATGTGTGTATGTATGGCGTGTTGCATGTATAGTGTGTTATTTATGCTGATTCATCAGTTATAATATTTGCGTTATCATTACTTCATTATTACTTGACCCGGTATATATATTTTTGTGCGTTATTGTGTGTATTATTGTCGCTCCACCTCTTCGTCGGTCAGACTTTAAATGTTCTCCTATGCTTTGAGTGATTATTTAGTTATTGTGTACTCTATGTCAAGTGCTGAGGGCAGGGGCCTGTCAAGCTGCAACTGAAGCTTTTTTCCCTGTTCTCCACACTCCTTTGGAGTGAAAATAAACGATCATATTAGTATAGTACTATCGATAGTATACACTATTGATACTCGACTCTCTTAAAATTATCGATAATATACTACCGCTAGTCGACTATCGTGAAACTCGATAACATAATATCAATAGTCGACTATCGTGAAATTGTTTCTTCTCGAATGTCGTGAAACTCGATAAAATACTGCCACGTGCGCCTCCAAGCAAGCGCTCTCGTTGCCGAATGGTTATCGGTTGCGCTTGGGTATCACACAAAGAGCCGAGTTTCGATGCCCGCTAGAGGACGTACGCTTGTGTTATTTCTGTAAATGTCGCGTTTGGGTAAATTCAAGAACCCCCAGTTGCTTGTTCGATGTCCGAATGTTCTACGCGCCGAACATTCTACGCCCATTGTTCCAGAAGCCCGCGCGTGTGCATTAGGGGCTCCGTGTGGCGAGCTGGGGCAACACCTCATCGACAGCTTTAAAGACTGCACGCTACGTCACATGACGTCGCTCCCGGGAGGTCGGCGCGGGTGCTGATTAGATGTGAGTGCCGCGTCAGCGTTCGCCTGGGACTATGATAAGAAACGAGCCCCACGTGAACGCTGACGCGGCACTTGCATTCAATCAGCGCCCATGCAGGCCTCCCAGACGTGACGTCATGTGACGTAACACGCAGGCTTTGCTGTCTAGGGGGTGTTGGCCGGGGTCAGTGTCGCTCTTGCGCTCGATCGTGCTACTCCGCCGAGCTGCGACACGTGCGACGCTACCTCTTTGTATTTTTGTTTGCGACGCAAGTTCGCCAAATTAAGTGTTCAGTTTCTGTTCATTTGTTGCCTTATCATTTGTCGTTTGTGACATTTTGGTGGAGGTACGGGGTAAGGATTGCACATTTTCAACACCTCTCCGAGGACTGGCAACCCAGTCCTGCTGCAAGCCCGACCAGAAGACCCCTCTTCGAAGAACCCAACAATCGAGGAAGCCGCCGCATTCGGGGACTGCCCCGGAGTTCGGTCAACTGCCAGAAACATCCAAGAAATCCCAGTCGACCATGAAGAGCCAGTCCTCGAAACTTCAGGTGACCGTTCCGCCGTTTTTCTGTTTGTCGCTCCACGTATGCCGGTACCCTTCAACGGCGAAGTCCACGTAGACGTATACAATTTTTCAGTATTACAAACGCGTGACACGCCACAATAGGTGATAAGCTGAACAGTGCTTGCAAGACGTCTACTTTTCCTTAGAGGGAACTCAAGGCACTGGTTTGAGAACCATGAGGCTTCCCTAACGTCATAGAATACCTGCAAGGCCCAACTCAAAAGGACTTTCACAAATCAACAACAACGACAGAGAGCGGAAGACCTCCTGCAAATAAGGACTCAAAGCCCAAACGAAACGGTCACCAGCTTCATTGAAGACGTCCTCTGCCTGAGCAGCCGCGCCGACTCTCAGGCCTCCGAGGACAAGAAGCTGCACATCCTGATGAGAGGCGTGAAGAGTGACATCTTCTGCGGCCTTGTCTGCAACCCACCAACTACTGTCGACAAATTCATTGCCGAAGCAACGAACATCGAGCGTGCCTGTGTCGGTCCCAGCCATTCACTACAATCAACTCGCGGGCTCGCCCGTTGCTTCGACTCTGGCACCTTCCCGATTCGACCAGGGCGGCATCAGCGATGACAACATTCGAGAAATTGTCCGCGACGTTGTCAGGAAAGAGCTCCAGAACATTCTACCCGCCGATGATCTCCCCGCCTCGATTTCCAACGCCGAGGTTGTCCAAGAAGATGTCCAGCGAGCCTTCCAGCCACCAGAAGCAGCCGGCACCATGGCAACAATGGAAAAACACACTCTCAGCTACGCCGCCATAGCCCAACAACCACCGCCAGCTGCCCACCGTTACCAAATTCCACCCCGACCTGAAGTTCCAGCACCTCAGCACTGCCGACCCAACGAAGAACGGGCCCAGTACGTCCTCCCGCAGCGACCCGGGCCGAGACCGGCCGATGTGTGGCGCACAGCTGACGGACGCCCTGTTTCTTACCACTGCGAGGAAGCCGAACACATTTACCGATGGTGCACCTACCGCCAGATGGATCTGCGGGGGTTCGCACCCAATGACCCTCAATCATGGCTTGGAAAGCGGCCAAGAGACATCGGGAAATACCTGCGTCGATACCCGTCTCGCACCGGCTGGACTCCAAGGACCCCACCCCCCGTCCCCACGACGTCCGAGGTCAACTCTTAATCAGTCCCGCCGAGAGAGTTTGTGTGGAGATGCCGTTCACCGACGTGGAGATGCCGAAGTGGAGATGCCGTTTACCGACGAAGAAAAGTTCCACCAAGAACGCCGGACAGCTCCCACTCTAGCAACGGAACGCCTCAGAATGACTCTCCGGTCACACTGCCCAACAACGTTAACGTAGCCATCGGCGGACATGGCGGGTGGGTACTCGTTGATACCGGGGCAGACTACTCCGTCTTGAGTGGGAGATGCCTTCGGAAAGTGATGACTCTGTGGGTTTGACCACATATTGGAGCAACCAGAGGGCACCTCATAACACCCGTCGGGAGGTGCATTTCTCGAGTCGAAATTCACGGTGAAACCTGCCCGGTAAGTTTGTCCTTCTTCATAACTGCGCGAGGAACATTATTCTCGGTATGAACTTCTTGTGCGAACACGGCGCCGTCATAGACCTGGGAGCGAACAGGTTGAAGCTACAAAAACCTGCCGTACCGCCGGAAGAACTCAGAGCGATGTCAGCCGTGGTTTGAGTCCTTGCCGACTATGTAAACCTGCCACCCCGATCGTCTGTTTTGGTACCCGACGGGACCGATGAAGCTTTCTGCGTTGAAATTCTGCTTGAGAACAGCGTCCAGTTTATTCTAGGAAGAAGAATCGGCGTCGCAAGAGGTGCTTCACGAGCGTTCCATGGTCCTCGTTGCAAATTTTTGACAAGACCCGCCACACATTACGAAAGGTACCGCCGTGGGCAACATCGAGGAACTCCGGAACACAGCAGCAATAACGGTGCTCTAGGAAGACCACTAAAATCACCGCCCTCGCAACTTGACATCGACCCGAAGCTTCCTGCTACTGAACGAAGACAGCTGTTTGAGCTTCTCTGCGAATTCAGCGAGTGCTTCGCCATGTTTTCGTTGGTTAGACAAATGGCGGTAGCGAAGAACCTTCATTGTCACCGACGACAATGCCCTCCCTATCCACCAGTCACCATACCGAGTCTCGTTGAAAGAAAGACATGTTATTCAACAGAAAGTTCAGGAAATGCTCGACGACAACATCATCCAACCCTCAAGCAGTCCTTGGGCCTCTCCAGTTGTGCTCGTAAATAAGGACGGAACTGTAAGGTTCTGCGTGGACTACCGTCGACTAAACGGCGCGACCAAAAAAGACGTGTATTCGCTTCCCCGTATCGACGACATATTGGACCGGCTGCGCCACTCTGGATATTTTTTGTCGATGGACCTGAAGAGTGGCTACTGGCAGTTTGAAGTCGATGAACGCGACCGCGAGAAGACTGCCTTCGTCACGCCCGACGTATTATAAGAGTTCAAAGTAATGCCTTTCGGACTTTGTACAGCACCAGCCACTGCCGTACCACTACGTACCATCTGCAGATCAACGGGCTGTGGAGTGACTCAACAAGACAATCGCCCGCATGATACCGATGTACATCGAGGTAGAGCACAGGACCTGGGACGATGTGTTGCCCTACGTCACCCTCGCCTACAACACGGCGGCTCAAGAGAATACTGGATTTACCCCTTTCTAGCAGGTACATGGACGGAAGGGAACGACCATGCTCGACGGGATGCTGCCACACGAGCCACCTGACGGTGGGAGCGACAACAGGCCGAAGAAGACCACCAGCTCGCTCGAATCCGGATCCATGACCAGCAACGCGTCGACGCTGTCCGCTACAATCTTCGTCGCCGGGACGTCCACTTCCAGCCAGGAGATGGTGTGGGTGTGGACGCTGATTCGTCGCCGCGGCCTCAGCGAGAAACTGTTGAAACGGTACTGCGGATCATACAAAGTGTTTCGTCGACTCGGGGATCTGAACTAGGGGTGATGTCCGGCAGAACACGGACTTCATCACGCCGCCCTTCACGACCAGAAGTCGTCCACGTCGTGCGCCTT
Organism: Ixodes scapularis; assembly: GCF_016920785.2. Lineage (NCBI taxonomy): Eukaryota > Metazoa > Arthropoda > Arachnida > Ixodida > Ixodidae > Ixodes > Ixodes scapularis. Next base: position 29,281,646 of record NW_024609839.1, read on the forward strand.
AAAGGGGCCCTGCAAGGACATTTTACTGGTTTTTAATTTTCACCGAACCTGAGCCCACTGAACGTAGTAACGTAGTGCAACTTTTCTTTTCTCGAAATTCGCTTTAGTTTAAAAGTTATAGGCAAATTAAAATTACAAAAACAAGCAAAAAATAACCTCCCTGATGACGTCCTTGGTTGCTTGAGTGGCCGTGAACTAGGGGAGGGGTAGTGGGCTCATCGCGAGCGCTCACGGCTGCCCCACTCCGTGTGGACGGCGCGAGAGGGCGCCACTAGAGCATATGCTGGATAGGCTGTATGCAGCGGGCAGCCAGAACGGCGTTCATTGCATTTGCTGCGCGAGTAAACACTAATTCGGCATGACACTTCATTGGTCACAAACGACAGCAAAGACGGGGTAAAGATCTGTTCAGAATGGGAGCCACTTTGCGCTGCCATACCGCGAAACGGCCAAACCGCCAAACAAAGCATCTTGCCGAAGGCCTTCGGAACGCTCGGAGCCGGTCGGATCCTCCAGTTTGTAAACGACCGCAGCGCCGCCGAGTACATCCGTGACCTTCCCGTGTCGGCGCCTGATCCCACTACTCCTTTCTAGTATGCGCCGCTTTTTCCGCCGCTTGGTGGCTGGTATGTCGACGGGTCATTTCTTTTTTCCGTACTTTATAAACTGCATTTGTCTCTTTTCTGCGCTAAAATACCGAACAAAAACTACTTTCATAAATAATTGAAACGGTTCGCACCACTTATATTTTGTATTTCGACTAAAAAGAAGCTTTTAGCGGCTCTGACCAGTAGTAAGCCCAGGACCTAAGACGTCACATTTCGCGCGCTTTCGGTACCGCGGGTCGCCTCCGTCGGTGGATGAGGCTTCCGCGTCGTCCAGTTAAAATAAGATGCACTGATATTTAGTAACTCTCTCCATGCCCGCTGGCTTGCCCGAACTCCGAGGGACGTGGAAACCGCAAAAAAGGTAGACGCTTAAATATGATTGCAGGGCCCCTTTAAAGGGCAACTCTGGTCCATATTTTCGATTTTGGGATTATGACTGTTTTTAGAGCAGTCAGCGTCCCTGAATTGCATGGTGTAATTTTTTTCTCGTTATTGTGCGTATTTTTAAAGATATCGACGCTTCAAAGTTTTGTTTGGGGCGCGGCCAACAAAACCGAAACTAGCCGCTCGAGGCCGCGGCAACACTGGAAATCAGCCGCTATGTGACGCCAGGATCGTTCTCGTTCAACGAGTACGCAGGCCGAGCGGCACCTACCTCTGTTGCGCTCCGCTAGCCGTCTAAAGATGGGAGGTACCCTGATTTTGTTTTAATTCTGTATACGTGGTAGTTATCCAGCATATGCAGCAAGAGTTGCTGCGTATACCCAAAACCTAGCGACTGGAAAACCCGTGAACTCGTTCGGTGCCGTACTCGGCGGCTATCACCGTGCGTGCGGTCTTCCGTACTCGTCACTAAGCCTAAATTGTCATCGGAGCTCCGTGGATGGAGCGGCGTTGTTCTACGCCGACCTGCCAGTGACGTAGTGTTTGGGGCCCTCTCGCTTTCGCTCTGCATTTCGCGGTCCCAGACACGAAGCTTTGAGGCTCTCCGGCGTGGGCCGCGGCGCCCAAACACAGATGTGCTGGGCTGTACACGTCTGTTTTTTCGTTCTTTTTTCCTCGGGCGCGTAAAAGCCGAAGTCTGAAGTCCACTCGTCAAACAGCGTTCATTCACACCTTCTCCAATTTCTGGTCCGTTGGAAACTTGTGAAAAAGCACCTGCGGATTGTGCAGCGGGTTGTTTAAGCAGCCCACAACGCTACAAGTTGTATCGGCATCTTTCGAGGAACAGCTGGGCAGTCTTGGGCGCACCGAGTTGCTTGCTAAAACGAGTCTTGGAGTCCTCACAAGCAAATAAACTAAAGGCTATACCGAAGCTACACGGGCTACAGATAAAAGCAACGGCTAAACCAGGGTTGGGCAGAAATACTCAAAAATGTATTTGGAAATACAAATACTGGGATACATTAAAATAGTAGCTAAAATACTGATACTGAAATATATTTGTAAAAATGTATCGCGATACGTATCGGAAATACATTTTAAATAGAGGCAAAAGGTATTTGGAAATACAAATACAGGAATACATTTTAGGGAGGCAGAAATACAAATACAGAATTACTGATACTGCAATACATATTTCTAATTTGTTTGAGATGCCAACTGAGATGAAGCTTGAAGTTTGAAGTGGAAGTTTTTGATCCCGAAATTACTTTCCCGAAGGTTGGCACTTTGCCTTGAAGGTAGTGGTTTCGGACGACGAGGAGTCTTCAATGGGCTCAAAAAAACGTTCCATCAAGGACTGACCGCGGTCTCTTCCCTGACGTCCTGTCTGTCTAACGACGAATGTGAAAAGGCTTCGACCTCTAAATAAATTCTATGTCACCCTAAACCCCATCAAAACGTCACCACGCCCCTGACAAAATTGATCACATGACGCCACGGTGTAATGAACTGGTATTCTTTATCTGTAGGTGTGGCCTTGAACATGAAACTTTACAACGCTGCTGTATATGACAGGACAAAACATACTTGCGTTGAAAGTTACCTCGTTGAAGACCGTGCAGGCAGTGCCATTTGCTATTTTTGAGAATAGTGGACCACCTGAAGCATTCTGGAACACACGTCTTGTCTTCTGTTATGGTTGAAAAAACCATACGGTGGCATCCTCATTGTGAAGGTTCTCCTGCCGACCCTCCGCCACCGACGCATGAATTGCAGTCCTCAAGTTTCGCCTAGCATCCCCCAAACAGAGACCTCGTGGATTGGGACCTGATATTGCCGGTATAGGTGCGAGCTCTCCGAGAAACAGCGCGCTTGAGACGAGTCGCAGGTGTACGAAGTCTGGGTCGGAACAGCGAGGCCACGTCTGGTCTCCTTCCTGGGTCTCGGATCACCAGAGCAGCGGGTCATGTTCACGTCGACTTATGACGTACCCTTGAGCCGTGCAATATTACGGGCGCAGCCGCAGGTGCATTCGTATAAGTGTTGAACATCACTGCGTGAGTCATTTTACTATTTTAAGTTGACAACCGCCAGGCTCGTGCTGCAACGGACTGTGACTCAGCTTTGCCGGCTGGGTGTACTGTGTACGCTGAAGCAAGAGAGACGGTTAGCAGCGGGCGTTGTATGGCAGCAAACAATGACTCAAGAAATCCCTACCTAAAAACCTGTGGCAGAAGATGCTCTGACTCCACTCCTGGCACGCCACCTGGTTCGAGTCCCCCACTACGCAACATTTCTCAGAAGAGAGAAGAGCACGCATAGAAAAATAGTTTGGAGAATCGGAAGGAACTTTGGTCAGCATAGTAACAAAGCCCCAGTATATCTTTGACCCTCGCGCCCTCAGAAGTAAAAAAAACAAAAACGTTCGGAATTTTTTTTTTTTTTAAAGGGGGGGGGGGGGGGGGTTATTTCTCAAGAATTGTAACGAAATACATTTCATCTTGATTTTATCGCGATACAAAGAAACATCTAAAATGTATTTCGTTACAGGAATACAGATACTGGTGAATAAAATGTATCGCGATACGGAAATACAGATACGAAATGTATTTCTGAAATACTATCGCGATACATTTGTATCGCGATACTGCCCAACCCTGGGCTAAACACGCCAATCACAAGCCGATGTAGCGGTGGTAGCGGCTCAAAGAAGCGCATTCCGCGCAACGCCCGTACCGGAGGAAAAAAAGAGAAGGGTACTGACGTCATGGCCCAATGTTGCTTTAGCGATCGGCAACCCGCTGGTCACCCGCTTAGAAGCAGCGGCTCGCGGCGTGTCGCATTTTTATTCTCGGCATTAGCTGAGAATGCGGCCTCTCCCGGACGTAATATTTTGGCTGGGGTCGTATTTTGTCTAACTACAGCGATACCAGTAATTTATTTTATTTTGAGTTTTGCCCAGAGTTGCCCTTTAAGCCGTACTACGCTGAATAGTACTGTGAACTGGATTTTTTGTTTTTCGATCGGTAGGACTTTGTTCTACAAGCCCCCGTAGTTTCCCATTCTGTTGCTTGTTTTAGAGTGCAGCTCTTAGGCGTCCGTTTCCGGGTTGAGTGGCGTCGGCGTAACCACGCTAAATTAAGCGGGAAAATTGACGTCGGGTGACCTCAACAGGAATTTGATTCCCCGCTACAGTTAACGGAAAAATAGACGTTACATGACTTCAACACTTATCCAGCTTCCCCTCTATATTGCCGCGCGCGCAGCTGGCCAAGTAGGCAGTTCTCGCGTGGCCTAACGGTTATCGCACTTGCTTTCCACGCTGAAAGCCGGGGTTCGATTCCTGGCCACGGAGGCGCATTATTGTTGACACTGTAATGTGATGTTCTGGTGAATTCGAGAACCGTCTTGGCTGATTCGAGGTTAGAATGTTCCACGCGCCAAACCTCTACGCCGAACGATCCAGAAAGCCACGAGGGTACATAAGAGATTCCGCAAGGCAAGCGGAGTCAGTTTCGCCCCAGCGTTCGCCCTAGCGTTCGCCCCAGCGTTCGACTCTGCTCTTTCGCTGACTTCGACGCCCGTGACGCTCTGCTGTTATCTTCTGTTTCGTTTTATTTTTGGGCACAAGTTCCCATTAAATCTTTAGTTTCTTCAGTTATTATCGCCTCATCAATTGTCATTCGGGACATTTTGGTGGAGGCCGCCGCGGTCGAGTGTTTTCGTCACCGTTATAACCGACGCAGCCATGCACGGTGAAGCTCTTCTGGAAGGCAGCGTCCAACTGCTCCTCGAAAAAGGAATTGGTGTCGCAAGAGGCGTAACGGATCTCCAAGAAAGACGTACAACTGTTCTTGTGACGAACTTTCGAGAGGAGCCGCAGCACCTAACGGAGGGCACCACCGTGGGCCACGTCGAGGAGCTTCAGGCGCCAGCCGTGGTCACCGCAATCTCCGAGGAAACCTCGTCGCCACAGCAGAAGAGCACGACGCCGCCGCCGCTCGACATCGATCTCGAGCTCCCAGCTACGAAGCGCCGGCAACTGGTTGATCTCCTTGCCGAATACAGTGACTGTTTCGCCACGACATCGAAGATTCGCCAAACACCAATGCCGAAACATCGCATTGCTACTGACGACGACGCACTTCCTGTCCACCAGTCGCCGTATCGAGTCTCCTTAAAGGAAAGGAAAGTGATTCAAGATCAAGTCCAGGAGATGCTCGACGACGACATCATTCAACCCTGAAGAAGCCCATGGGCGTCCCCAGTCGTCCTTGTAAAGAAGAAGGACGGAACCCTGCGGTTCTGCGTGGACTATCGTCGACTGAACGCGGTGACGAAGAAGGACGTCTATCCGCTCCCCCGCATCGACGACACGTTAGACCAACTGCGCCACTCCCGATATTTTTCGTCGATGGACCTGAAGAGTGGTTACTGGCAGATTGAAGTCGACGCACGTGACCGAGAGAAAACTGCCTCCGTCACTCCCGACGGACTGTACGAATTCAAAGTGATGCCGTTCGGACTTTGTAGAGCACCAGCCACCTTCCAGCGCGTCATGGACACCGTACTGGCAGGTCTGAAATGGCAGAGCTGCCTCGTCTACCTGGACGCTGTCGTGGTATTCTCACGAGATTTCGACGAACACCTCAGACGACTTCGAGCCGTGCTTCAAGCCATCAAGACCACCGGCCTGTCCCTCAAGCCAACAAAGTGTCCGTTCGCATTTGGGGAACTAAAGTTCCTTTGCTACGTCGTGAACAACAAGGGTGTTGTACCGGACCCCGAGAAGACCCGCGCCGTAGCTGCATTTACGCCGCCGTCTGAAAAGAAGGCCGTGAGAAGATTTCTCGGACTCTGCGCCTACTACAGGCGCTTTGTTCGAGACTTCGCCAAGCTATCTGCACCGCTTACACACCTCACGAGGGACGCCGTAAAGTTCGAGTGGACAAAAGAACACCAGAGGTCATTCGACGAGCTCAAACGAAGACTCCAGACGCCCCCGATCCTTGGCCATTTCGACCAGTTTGCTGAAACCGAGATCCACACCGACGCCAGTAACACCCGACTGGGTGCGGTACCAGTCCAAGTGCAGGACGGAGCAGAGCGAGTTATCGCATACGCAAGTCGGACGCCGTCTAACGCGGAGAGGAACTATTCAACGACTGAAAAGGAGTCTCTCGCTGTCGTATGGGCAATAACTAAGTTTCGCCCATATTTGTATGGAAGTTCTTTTCGCGTGGTCACAGACCACCACTCGCTCTGCTTTCTGGCGAATCTGAAGGACCCCTCCGGACGCCTCGCTCGGTGGAGCCTACGACTGCAGGAGTTCGACATGACCGTGGTGTACAAGTCCGGCCGGAAGCATAATGACGCCGACTGCTTGTCAAGGGCCCCAGTCGAGGCCGGTCCTGCCTGCACCAAAGAGGACGACGATGAGTGTTTCCTTGGCGCTCTGGATGTCAGCGACATGGCAGCACTCTAACGAGACGACCCTGAGCTGCGAGCACTCATCGAGCACTTAGAAGGACAAGGAGGCGCCGTTCCCCGCGGTTTTGTACTAACACTGCCAACCTCCTCCTGCTGTACAAGGAGAACTTCAGCAACAACAACACGGCGTGGCTGTTGGTGATCCCTTCCAGTCTTCGAGAAGAAGTTTTTCAAGCCTGCCACGATGACCCGACGACGGGACACCTTGGTTACAGCAGGACTCTTGCAAGGATACGCGAAAGTACTACTGGCCCAAGCTTGCGAAGACAGTACACCACTACACCCGATCTTGTCACGAGTGTCAACGACGGAAGAAGCCACCGACGAGACCGGCAGGACTTCTTCAGCCTATTGCGCCGCCATTTGCCCCATTCCAGCAAATCGGTATGGATTTACTCGGACCTTTCCCACTGTCGACGCAAGGAAACCGATGGATAATCGTCGCAACCAATTATCTCACGCGGTACGCCAAGACAAAAGCCCTTCCATTGGGAACGGCTGTTGAAGTCGCCAAGTTTTTCATCGAAACCATCGTCCTCCGGCACGGCGCTCCTGAAGTCCTGATCTCAGACCGTGGATCATCATTCATGGCCCAGCTGACGCAAGAAGTCCTTCGTCTCAGCCACACCAGCCATCGTCGCACCACGGCGTACCACCCGCAGACCAACGGGCTGACGGAACGACTCAACAAAACCATCGCCGACATGATCTCCATGTACGTCGACGTGAAGCACAAGACATAAGATGAGGTGTTGCCGTACGTCACATTTGCCTACAACAAGGCCGTACAAGAGACCACCGGAGTGACACCCTTTCAACTGGTGCATGGCCGCAAGGTGACGACAATGCTGGACGCTATGTTACCCCACGAACCGGCTGTCGACGCAAGCGACGACGCCCAGGTGGTTGCCCAAAGGGCAGAAGAAGTCCGTCAGCTCGCCAGACTCCGTATTAAGGCTCAACAACGCGTCGACTCTGGCCGCTACAACCTTCGTCGTCGGGACATCCACTTCCAGCCCGGAGACAGGGTGTGGGTGTGGACACCGATTCGCCGCCGCGGTCTCAGCGCGAAACTCCTGAAACGTTACTTCGGACCCTACAAGGTAGTTCGTCGACCCGGGGATCTGAACTACGAGGTGATGCCCGACGGAACACGGACTTCGTCACGCCGCCCTCCACGACCGGAAGTCGTCCACGTCGTGCGACTGAAGCCGTACTACGCGCGATAGGACTGTGGACCTTATGTGTTCCAAATGACTCTTTAGTTTACCGTTATTTTTATTTGTTTTGTTTTTGGGTTGCATCGGGACGATGCACTTTTCAAAGGGGGGAGTAATGCCGCGCGCGCAGCTGGCCATGTAGGCAGTGCGCGCGTGGCCTAACGGTTATCGCACTTGCTTTCCACGCTGAAAGCCAGGGTTCGATTCCTGGCCGCGGAGGCGCATTTTTGTTGACACCGTAATGTGATGTTCTGGTGAATTCGAGAACCGTCTTGTCTGATTCGAGGATAGAATGTTGCACGCGCCAAACCTTCTACGCCGAACGATCCAGAAAGCCACGGGGGTATATAAGGGATTCCGCCAGACGAGCGGAGCGGAGTCCGTTTCGCCCCAGCGTTCGACTCTGCTCTTTCGCCGACTTCGACGCCCGCGACGCTCCGCTGTGATCTTCTGTTTCCTTTTATTTTTGGGCACAAGTTCGCTCCCAGAAACCTTTAGTTTCTTCAGTTATTATCACCTCATCACCTGCCATTCGTGACAATATTTAGCGGGAAAAATGACGCCACATGACTTGGTGTCACGTTACCTATAAACAAACTCAGGTTGGCCGCTAGATTTAGTGGAAAAATTTACGTCACGTTGCCTCAACAACAATGCACTTCTCCGCTAAATTTAGCGGGAAAATTGACATCACGTGACCTAAACACCAATTCAGTTTCTCCGCTAAATTCAAAGGGAAAAATGACATCACATGACTTGGTGTCACGTCACCTATAAAAAATTCAGTTTCTGCAGTAGATGTAGCGAAAACATTGACGTCACGTGACGTCAACAGCGATTCAATTTCCCACTAAATTTAGTGGGAAAATTAACGTCACTGGACCTCAACACCAATTCAGTTTCCCCGTTAAATTTAACGGGAAAATGAACGTCACATGACTTGATGTCACGTCACCTATGAACTAATTCCCTTTTTCCGTTAGATTTAGCGGGAAAATTGACATCACGTGCGGAGGAGGAGGGGCTTACAGAAGAGGAGGAGGAGGGAAGAGGATGAATAAGTGGAGAAGAGGAAAAGAAGGAGGAGGGGGGGAGAAAGAGGAGGAGGGGAGAGGAGGAGGAGGCGCATGAAAAGAGAATAAGGAGGAGGAGATGAGGAGGGGAGGAGGGGCAAAGGAGGAGGAGAAGGAAGAAAGTAAGAGTAGGGGTAAGAGGAGGATGGAAGGAGGACGAGGCGAGAGGATGGGAGGAGGAAGAGGAAAGGAGGAGAGGACGAGGAGCAGAGGAGGAGAGAGGAGGAGGAGGAGGGGCATACCCTCACCACCATACTCTCCCCTCCTCCATTTCAAGAGTTGCACTCTAATTTCGCGTTACAGAGATTTGTAAACATTTTTACTTTTTTTCTTTGCTTTGTTTCCTATCACGTCGCATCGAGGCGATGCTCTTTTTAAGGGGGAGTAATGCCACGCACAAATTCATGCAAGCGCGCCCGTTGCCGAATGGTTATCGTGCTTGGGTCCCACGCAAAGGGCCGAGGTTCGATACCCGGTAGCGGAAGTGCCTTTTTCTGTAAATGTCGCGTTCTGGAAAATTGGTTCCTTGTTCGAAGTCCAAACATTCTATGCGCCGAACAATCTACGCCGATTGTTCCAGAAGCCCCTGCGTGTACATAAACAGGGGTTCCGTGTGCAGAGCCGGGGTCAGTATCGCTCGATCGCGCTTCTCCGCCGACCTGGGACGCTACCTGTTTGTACTCTTGTTTTCGGCACAAGTTTGCCAAATTAAACGTTTAGTATTCTATTCATTCGCCACCTCATCATCTGTCGTTCGTGACAATACAATCAATATTCCACTATCGTGAAACTGTTTATTCTGGAATATCGTGAACTATAGATGGATAACGTAAAGCTATCGATAATGTTTTATTAGGTGACGAAGAACCCATGTGTGCATCCAGCAAATGTGTCTCTGAGAAAAACGCAACTGGAATTAGGAACTTTCGCATAATGATCGAGGAACAATGTAGAACCTATTGGAGAACAATCCAAAAACGGTAAAAATGCTCCTTAGACACTTTTGACAATAAACATTAAAAAAATATCAATTGCATAGTCCTATCGAAAAACTATAAACAAGTGATATCACCTTGGATGTCGAAGCTTTTTTTTTCTGTTCTAGATTGCTTTACTGGGTGCGCCGTTTGGCTTTTATAGGAGGGGGTCATTAGTACAAATCGTCCCTGCCGCCCCTGATTAGTAAACTATGTGTTGCATAAGTCCGGAACCCAGCCTTAATATGAGGCTAGCGATGGTGATCGAATGTGCAGCTATGGTGTCATGACTTGACCCGGATGAAAAGATAAGGGGCGCTTTTTCTAGTCAAACAGGTTGCGAGAAAGAAGTTGTCTTTTGAATTCACAAGTTTTTTTTGTTTTTTTTTAATAATGCCTAATTGCCAACAATACCATTTCTTAAATTACAGGAAATTTTCGTTTTTATCTTTTATTTTTGATCTAGTTGACGTTGGTCCCACAGTGTACTGTATTTGAAGGATGGAAACGACCTAAAACCAGCAGTAACTAACGTTATCGACTTGGTATATTATTTTTACTGGTAATGTTCAGTGCGATGTCTCTACTACAAAATCTTTGTTACATTTATTTATTCAAAAATATTTATTTATATATTAAGTGACGGCGTTTTGTATGTTGAAGTTGTATTTTATGTGAACAGGTAAATATTTCGCAGCCACCATTACTAAAATCTGCCAAAATAGAACCGAACAAAAAGTGGCAACATCACGGCGAACACGCCTAACTAATTTTGTCAACAAATAATTCCCGATTTTTGGGAATTCCCTACGAATAGTCATCAGCATAAAAAAGGTTGATCCCAAGGAGAGGGCCCCATTTCAATGCTCAAGGCTATGAAGAGTAATTTGTGACAATTTAATAATAAAGAAAATACCAGTGTGAATAAAACCTGTGAAAATCCTGATGAAAATCCTGATAAAAATCCTGAAATCAGCGAGTGTTTTCCCCAGCTCCAAGACAAAAACAAAGCTTAATATACTCCATATTTTTACAAAGATGGGCATTCTAAAGTGTGTATGTAGCCTGATATCTGAAGTGAAACCCACGAAAAAAGTGAAATACGTTCACAATTTTTTGTAATGCCAAATTAGAGCGCAGCTTTTGAGGAGGAGTAGGGAAGGGTACGGAGGGGAGGTATTGACCCCCCTTTCCTTCTCCTCTACTCTTCCCCTCCCACCTAGCGGGAAAATGTCGCTAAATTTCCCACTGGGCAGTTTCATTTGGATTCAGGCAACGAAGTGCAGTCGCATTCTTTATTTTGCTTCAAATGTTTTTATTTCGTGGCGCATGTTCTAGGAAGAACAACCCTTTTTGTTTTAATGTCCTGACATAATTAGTTTCTGAGAAAACAAATCTCAAAGAAGTGGAAAAGAACGACGAGGTTTTGACGATTGTAGTGTATGTCGCTGTTGAATCACTCTCAATCTCAAAGTATTCAAAAGAGAGCGTCTATATTTATTTATTGTGATATATATGCAAGTAGGTCAAACTGTATTATAACTACTATTTATTATTCGTCGCTCCAATCTTTGTAGAAATCCCCAAACATGCCTCCTCGAACAACTGTGATAAATTAGTAAGGTACGTTGTTGGGCTAGTTGGTTCATCTTAGTAAAACATATAAAATAGCGCAACAGAAACAAGGACAAGAAGTAAACAGGACAGGCGCTAACTAACAATACTTCGGAACGGAAAACCCTCCTTATGCGTCTTCACATTAAAAAAAAGCCTTTAAAGTAACGTTTTTCGAATCGCCGACAGCTTTTGCCAATTTTTGCAGCTCTAGGCTCTTACACAAAGAAACAGCAGTCTTCTTTACCTTTAGCGGTTTGACGTCAGCCAGGGCAAAGTTCTTCATGACGGCCTTTTCTGCACAGTCCTTGAAAATATCAGACGGCATAACGACGAAACCGCCCTCTTTGTCCGCTTGTAAGAGTCGAAGCCCTTTTTCCCTGAAAAAAGTCACCACACTGTCAGTCGATTCCCTGCCTCGGCGAGAACTCCTGGTCATCGTTCGCAGAAGACAGTCAGCACCATCAAGAAGACATCGTTCACGGTCTTCCTGCTCCGCCTTGTTGGACATTCGGCGATTAAGAGCAAGAAGCTCATGGGCTGGAATATTTGGCTCGGTGCTGAATTTCGGTCCTTTCTTGAGGGCTGAGGATATTTGAGCTGGAATGCTGGTGTCGCCCAGCACGATCAAACCATCCGGGGCTGTTGCCTTTTTCTCGGCTGTCCTGGGCACACGAAGAAGGGTGCAATGCCACCAAAACTCTGTAGTTTGCGCGGCTAGACGTCGAAAGGAACGAAAGTTGCCCTCAGCCACACAGTCAGTGTAATACGTGTAGCACAGGACACGCAACAAGTCATAGAAGAGCCGGACTTGGCGCCAGAGTTCAGACCTCAGTATCTTGGAAATTCGCTTGACGTGGCCGAAGGACGGTCTGACGAATCCAAAAAACATAGATACTTCCGCGGGTACCAGTCCTTTCCTCAAGCAAAACGAGATGAGTCTTGCACGACAAGTAGCAAAGGCGATATGGCTGACCAGACACGAAGCTGATTCACTAAACGTAGAACATAAAAAAGGGCCCACTGTAGAAGAAATATAGTTTAGTAAGGTATTTTTTAATGTGAAGACGCATAAGGAGGGTTTTCCGTTCCGAAGTATTGTTAGTTAGCGCCTGTCCTGTTTACTTCTTGTCCTTGTTTCTGTTGGGCTATTTTATATGTTTTACTAAGATGAACCAACTAGCCCAACAACGTACCTTACTAAACTATATTTCTTCTACAGTGGGCCCTTTTTTATGTTCTACGTTTAGTGAATCAGCTTCGTGTCTGGTCAGCCATATCGCCTTTGCTACTTGTCGTGCAAGACTCATCTCGTTTTGCTTGAGGAAAGGACTGGTACCCGCGGAAGTATCTATGTTTTTTGGATTCGTCAGACCGTCCTTCGGCCACGTCAAGCGAATTTCCAAGATACTGAGGTCTGAACTCTGGCGCCAAGTCCGGCTCTTCTATGACTTGTTGCGTGTCCTGTGCTACACGTATTACACTGACTGTGTGGCTGAGGGCAACTTTCGTTCCTTTCGACGTCTAGCCGCGCAAACTACAGAGTTTTGGTGGCATTGCACCCTTCTTCGTGTGCCCAGGACAGCCGAGAAAAAGGCAACAGCCCCGGATGGTTTGATCGTGCTGGGCGACACCAGCATTCCAGCTCAAATATCCTCAGCCCTCAAGAAAGGACCGAAATTCAGCACCGAGCCAAATATTCCAGCCCATGAGCTTCTTGCTCTTAATCGCCGAATGTCCAACAAGGCGGAGCAGGAAGACCGTGAACGATGTCTTCTTGATGGTGCTGACTGTCTTCTGCGAACGATGACCAGGAGTTCTCGCCGAGGCAGGGAATCGACTGACAGTGTGGTGACTTTTTTCAGGGAAAAAGGGCTTCGACTCTTACAAGCGGACAAAGAGGGCGGCTTCGTCGTTATGCCGTCTGATATTTTCAAGGACTGTGCAGAAAAGGCCGTCATGAAGAACTTTGCCCTGGCTGACGTCAAACCGCTAAAGGTAAAGAAGACTGCTGTTTCTTTGTGTAAGAGCCTAGAGCTGCAAAAATTGGCAAAAGCTGTCGGCGATTCGAAAAAACGTTACTTTAAAGGCTTTTTTTAATGTGAAGACGCATAAGGAGGGTTTTCCGTTCCGAAGTATTGTTAGTTAGCGCCTGTCCTGTTTACTTCTTGTCCTTGTTTCTGTTGCGCTATTTTATATGTTTTACTAACTGTGATAAAAAACGAATATATATTTTTAATTTTGTTTTTCGCGACGCGTTCTCTTCACACCCTTGTTTTAGCCGAAATACATTTCGTTAGAGGTATTTGCCTTGGTTTTGAGTTTTAAGCCTCTAACTATGCTAAAAAAGAGCAAATACCGAGGGTTGGTTTATGGGTTAAATTAACGGTCGTCGTGTGTGGCGTATTTAATCGCTCTGAAATCTCAAGGTATTGAAAATAGAGCTTCTATATGTTTTTATTGTAATATATATGCAAGTCAGTAAAACGAAATTCCAACTAATACTTATTATTCGTCACTCCAATTTTTGTAAAAATCCCCAAACATGTATCTGCGAACAACTGTTACCTAAACTGCGTATTTTGTCTTGAGTCGACTATGTTTAGTATCGCTTTTAAAATAATACCTTGTGTAGAACCTTTCATTGCCTTCCAAATTAGCAAGGTTTGTAGCTTTATCATGTACGAATACTGAGAAATAAATTTATAACAGAGAAGATTTTCACTTTTCGTTCAATTTCAGCACGCTGTGTTAAAAAAAAAAAAAAAATTTAATGTACTTTTTTTTTTCTCTTACGTCGTGTTCTCTTCACACCCTTCTTTTAGCCAGCATACATTCCCTCGGAGGTATATGCACTAGTTTTGTGTATTAAGCCCCTTAAGCATGCTAAAAAAGAGCAAATGCTGGTCGTAGGTTTATGGGTTATAGCTGTATATTTTAATCTTCATTATAAGAATCAAAGGGACGTTTCATAAATAATCATATAAAAGACATGGATGTCGTGAAGCGCATAATAACAAGTTGGGAATTTTAAGCGTCTAAAGACTATAAAATCGTAACTGCCGAAAGCGGGTTTTAAGACAATTTCACCGAAGCCATGATTGGAGAGGCCTCCAGCCTCTCCAATCATGGCACCCTATGCGCTACATAATCTCTACTATGCTAGAAATGTCAAAGCATAATATTGTAAAACATTAGAGTAAAAATTTAGGCTTCCTATTGGAAGCCTAAATTTTTAGATGTGAAATTTTTCATTTTTAATCCGAAATTCATGTTGATAACACGACAGAATAGTTTGTATTTCTTTTTGCCACTCTTTAATTTTTACGTTTTTATTTTATCCCTCTCTGTAAACAACCGGTGCGTTAAAAAAAAAATTAAAAAATGTTTTTTTTATCCAGGTGCTGAAACTGACCAAAAGGTGAAAACCTCTGTTTTATAATTTATCAATCAGTACTCGTGCATGATAAGACACAAACTTTGCGTATTGTGGAAGGCAATGAGAAGTTATACTCGTGGTATTCTTTTAAAAGCGATACTAAACATAGTCGGCTAAAAAAAGATCCGGAGTTTAAGTCATAGTTGTTCGCGGAGACATTTTTCGGGATTTTTACAAAGATTGGAGTGACGAATAATAAATAGTAGTTGAAATGTCGTTTTACCGACTTGCATATATATCACAACAAAAAATATTGAAGCTCCCTTTCGAATACTTTGAGATTGATAGTGATTCGAAAACGCCACACACGACCATCGTCAATTTAACCCATCAACCCACTACCGACATTTGCTCTTTTTTTTAGCAAACTTAAAGGCTTTAAAAAAAAAACAAAAAAAAAAACAGTGCACATATTTTTAACGGAATGTATTTTGGATAAAACAAAGGTATAAAAAAACGCGACAAAAAAAAATTAAAATTTTTTTTTTATATACAGCATGCTGAAATTGAACAAAAAGTGAAAACCCTCTCTGTGTCATAATTTATTTCTCAGTACTCGTACATGATAAGGACACAAACCTTGCTTAATTTGGAAGGCAATGAAAGGTTCTACACGTGGTATTATTTTAAAAACTATACTAAACATAGCTGACTAAAAAAAAAAAAAGAAATCCGCAGTTTAGGTTACAATTGTTTGTGGAGGCATGTTTGGGGATTTTTATAAAGATTGGATCGACAAATAATAAATAGTAGTTATAATGCCGTTTTGCTTACTTGCATCCATATCACATTAAAAAATATATAGACGCTTTCTTTTGAATACTTTGATATTGAGAGTGATTCAAAAATGCCAAACACGACAATCGTCAAAACGTCGTCGTTCTTTCCCGCTTCTTTGAGATTTTTTTTTTTCTCGGAAACTATACACGTTAGGACATTAAAATAAAAAGGATTGTTCTTCTTGGAACATGCGCTACGTAATATACAAATTTGAAGGAAAATAAAAAAATGACTGCACCTCGTTGCCTGAATCCGAATGAAACCGTCCCGCTATAGTTTTTCGCTAAATTTAGCGGGACGCTTCCCATAATGAACTCACACGTGACGTCAGGTGTGACGTCATTAGGGGAGACGTCCCATAATGCAACGCGCTGTTAAGCTGACGCCGACACCGCTCGACCCGGAAACGGGTGCCTAAGAGCTGCACTCTAAAAATATTCATGAACCCCATTAATATGTGGGCAGGAAAACTAGCAAAACGATATTCCTGGTTTAACTCTAAATTGATTCTATTAAACTGCACCGTCTTATTTCGTTTCCTTTCAATTTCGTGTTTTACCCACAACCACGTGTTGTCTGCCCTTACATATCCGTCGTCATTCCCTTTTAGGGAATGATGTCCTAAAAGCGCTACCCCCCTTCCCTTTTAGGAAATGAGGGTAGCGCTTTTATTTAAAACACATGATAGTTTTCCGAAAGCTGACTTTCGACAGTATTGATTGACGATACAAACTCAGCTATCGATGATTGCATCGATAGCCGACTCGACAGTCAACTATCAGAGAATTGACTATAGACACTATCGATAGTTTTGGAAAAATTATTCATAGTATCGATAGTCAATTTCTCGATAGGTTTGCACCATTAGTACACACAGACAGCTGTGTGTCTGTACTCCTACATGTCTTGCGTATTTTTCGCTGTTTTTGGCACTTCGAGAAAAATAGTAAGTCTTTCGAGTAAATTTTGTATACGTACAAAAGTAAAGAAATTACTCTTGTAATTACACCCTAATAAGTGAAGTCAGATTTTTACAAAATTACTTCAAAAAGTAATCAACCAAAATTAATTTTGAGAAAACACGGAAAAAATAAACACAAACAGGACAAGAACACCGACGAGTACGAAATATACTTACTCGTCTGTGTTCTTGACCTCTTTGTGGTTATTTTTTCCGTGTTTTTTAAGTCTCAACCAACGCGCTCCTTACGTTTTAAAGTAATTTTATTACTTGTATTGAGTACCGCACAAGTGTTGGTTCGACAAACCTCCACGACATTCCTAATTACGTGCCGTTTGAACGTGCAACGGTTCGCAGTGGACGCATCGAGCAGTCGGGGCGTCAAGTGACCTTCAGCATTGGCACAGCGAGGCACGGGGTGAGGGGTCACGTGATGTCTCGCAACCCTCGGTTGGCTAGGGCGACTCACACTTTCCGTTGCGTTCCACCATTAGTTGAAACGGAGTATACACTAACACGGTGTTTACAAAGAAGCCCGCTTTGCCCACACCAGGTGTGGGCACTGCGCCTGCGCAGAAACCAAATTGGGGAGGAGGGAAGCGTCTGCGCATGCGCAGTACCGACAGCAGCGTCACCGCTGTGGCGTGACGTCAGTGAGCTGACGTCAGGCCGAGGGAGAAGAGGAGATATGAGATTGCGTGCGGGGGCGTCAGAGTGCCGAGCTCTGATTGGAAGGATTAGGGGGTAGATGCCGAAACTAGCTTTCTTTTGTCTCTCTTGCCGCCCTCTTGCTTCAATTGGAACGAACAAGAGCGTCGTCTGCCCCTTGCAAAGAGTCTCGCGTTCGAACGCGCTTGAAGAATGAAAGTACGCGGACCGCAAGTTCGTCAGCTTCGTTTGCAGGGGTTCTGGTGACGTCAGAACGCCGAGCTCCAATTGGCTCTGATTGAAGAGTGGTGGGTAGACATACAAGGGCAAGCTGCCTTGAGGTCTACCCACTATCCTTCTATCATAGCCAATTAGAGCTCGGCGTTCTGACGTCAATACAACCCCCCCCCCCCCCCCCCCCCCCCGAAAGACGCCGGCGAATTCCGCTCGGCATTGAGACAAGGGCAGCTAACCTTTGTCTCTATAGGCACTGACAGTTTAAGAAACGCATGTTCCGATCATCTTATTTTAACCTGGAACGTTTATACGCTAGGATTTTCAGGAGAAGTGCAGCCTCAAAAAGGGTAATTAAATTTAAAAGGCGGGAAGATGACGTCACATGGCTTCGTGTCACGTGACTTATACACATTTAGTTCCTCCGCTAAATTTAACAAAAAAAGTGACGTCACGTGACACGGTCATGTGACCTACACGCAAATTCAGTTTCCCCGGTAGATTAAGCGGTAAAATTCACGTCACGTGACCTCAACACAAACTCAATTTCCCCGCTAGATTTAGCGGAAAAAGTGGCGTCACGTGAACTACACATAAATTCAGTTTAACCCGGTACTCGTCATTCCCCCCACTCTGTCGAAGCATGCCGACCCGACGGGGAAAGTAATGGTCAATGAGTCAATACAGTGAAGAGGACTGGGCGGAGTCAATCGCGTGGAAAAGTGTGAAGGGTCTGCTAGAAAAGAAATGCCTGGAGGGCACTAGTGCTAAACCAGGAACGTTTCACGCGGCAACACGATTCCGGGGCAATTTGCGATACATTTTTTTTTGTTACGGAGTTAATGAGGTTAGGGCATTCGCCGATAGGACCGCCAATTACTAATCATGAAGCGGGACGCGTGAAGGTAATTAGCCACGCGTTTCTTAAAGGGCCCATGAAAAGAATTTTGGGCTGGAATAAATCAATTTATATTGGGATCTTACTAATAACACCTCGTTCAGTGGGCCAAAAGAAAAAAAGGTAGAGAGTCAAAAGCCTGACTTTCGGTACGAAAATTCGAAAACACAGCGGACTATTTCCAGCAAGTGATACATCCGCGGACACCGCAGCGCGTCACCGGAACCAAACGCATGTCACACGGCACCGGATCTCACTTTTTTTCTTTTTAATTCAATTCAATTTTTATTTTCAGATCAAGTCATACAAAATAAAGAGCTGGCCCACAAAAGCAGCATTCTGCTTGTATGTGGGGCCAGGCGACCAACTAAAATACATGTTGTTGCAAAAAAAAAAAGAAAGAAAAAGAAAACACTTCGCAGCAGAAAAAAAAAAAAAAACACGAAAGGAACACAAAATTAGCAACAGAAATAAATACAAAAAAAAGGAACACTTTAGAGCATGAAATATAGGTGCTTCTAGCCAAGTCTACTCACGCAATCATGAAATAAAAGTACGAAATATCTCCAACGGTCAGGCTACGATATCTACAGCTCAGATGCTTGACACCAATTCCTTAGTTTCCTTTTTAGTACCCTAGTGGAATCTATATTCATAAGGGACTCTGGCAGTTTGTTAAATAAGGAAGGAAAGTAATGATTTCTGCTTTTCTTTCCATACAGTGTGTATATTTTCGGAATGACATATCTTTCAGTACGTCTCAAATCTCTATTTTTATTTACGACAGTTTTGTAGGAATTGCTGAAATAATTATTTGTTATTGCTACGTATGTAAAAAAGCTTTTAAAAACAGGATGCCCAGCTCTTTAGCTTTCTCTTGAGTTTCCGATACTTGATATGAAGTTCCATATGATATGTTGTTTACCATGTGTTTTAGTATCGTATCTATCGCTCGTGTTTTGTATTCTGAACAATGACCGTACAGTCCAGTTCATCCATTCACCCCTAAGCTGACATTGTGGTGGAAGCTACGCGCTTGCCGGACCAATCAGCGGCCTCCCTTTCATCACCTGACCTCATTATCTGCGTGTGGGTATGCGCCGGAGGGCGAGATCACGTTCCAAAAGTGTGGCTCTGGCCCAACGAGCACGTAGCTTCCACAGCACTGTCAGCTTCGGGGTGAACGGGGTGGGGAAAGCAACTTTTGTCTGAATTTTAGCGACAGGCTAATCTTCAAGGGGGACAATGGCTGTGCCCGGGTACACAAACGAGATTACGAGCAACAAGGGACTCACTCCTTTACGTCTTCTTGAACTGTTTGGTAAAATGCGCGATTTATGAGTTGAGGAGGAGGGCTAAACAGGAAAAAGTTGGGAAAGCGTTTCATGACTCCTTCAAACCATCTCTGACTCTAGTTACTAAGGAATTTAACCCGAGCTCTGCAATGTGACATCCCCCGCCAGATTTTCATCTTCTCCCCCTGAATTTCTTTTCAGCCTGGCTTTACCACGCGGCCCCTTTGATCGTCGGGCAAAGCACAGAAGACAGGAACCAAGCGTCGGATAAGAGGTCGTATGCACCCACCGGAAGGTGTCCCAGCAGCGAAGCGACGCTCTCCGAGGTGTACAGGATCTGCCCGTTCAAGGACAGCACGAGCAGGAAGCCTTCCAGAGACTAGTAAGAACAAGAAAATAAACCGATAAGAGTCTCCTTAAAGTCCCTCGATACTTCTTTTACAAATAACGACAACCAATGCAAATGACGAAGCACTTTCCCCTGGAACAAAATGGCGCCATCCAGTTCAAACCTTTGCTGTGCGCCACCATTCGCCTCTTAAAACCTGCACGAGTCGCGCAGTCGGCGCTTCAAAGAATGTCGCTACTTGTATGAAGCTCATATCTAGGGACTAAGTCACCTGCGTGCGCAGAGCCTCCTCATGCAGCGGCGAAAGCTCGAACTACGATTGGCGTCCGGAGTCGCTCACCTCTCCTGCCTCCTCGACAGACTTGTGCGCTACTCATTAAGAGTAACCAAATACCCCTTAGTCGATTACTTTTTGAAGTAATTTTATGCTAATTTGAGTGCGTTTGTTACGAAGTAATTTAATTGCATGAGTAATCTAATTGCTTTTAGAACTACTTGGATCACTCGAAGCTGTTACTACGTTTCCTTCCCCTTTCTAAAGGCGCCCTCCATTTCTACAAGTTTCCCAGCAAAAAATCTTTCAACCGAGTCTCCGACAGGAGAATAGGTCACCAAGATTGGTGGATTAGGGAGATAAATAGGAATAATTCGGTGGCTTTAGTGCAATTTAGGACAGTGCGGAATACCCGTTTTCCAACCGGCAGAAAGGCTTGTCATTCTGAAACTCTGAATTAATCGCAAAAGTAGCTTTCTTTCTCAAGTAATGCGCAATTACTTTTCTTCTCAACAAATGAAGTAATCTTAGTTCATACATTTTTAATGAAGAATAATTGTAGTCGTGGTTTATTACTTTTTTTTTAGCGTTTAAAGAATACTTTTCGGTGACTCAGATGAGTCGCGGAGGAAGTAGAAGAGGTAGCACAACTCAACTTCCGGACTCCAATCAAACTTTGAGTTTTTGCCGCTTGGTGTCGTTTTTTTATATGGAAAATGTTAGCGTGCCTAGGTAACAGAGTGTGTCCAAATGCGCGACTGGGGTTTAGCAGCGTTTGCGATGCGCAGCGTTTGAGCAGCGTTTGCGATGCGAGCTGCGAGGAGGAGTCAAAGGCATTGTGCAAGCGTCTCCGCCACCCTTCTCGCCTTTCTTCTCGACCCCCACGACAACGCGACGTGCAAATGGTCGTCATGGTTTGGCTTGCTTCCTCTCTCAAATCTAGGCACTCTAGAAAATGTTCATGTTAAGAAGCGTCTTGCCAGATTCCAAGTATTGACCGAAGAGAAGCAGCGTTGTTTCTAACAGGTCAAGAAAAGATTCGGTCCAAGCTGTCTCGTATCGAAATGCTTCTCTAAATTTTTTACCAGCTGCAACAAGCAGGTCAACTGGAAAACCATCCCGTCATTATGACGCTGTCTGTGATCCTGTGACGGTATTGGGATAGGATGGAGAGCGTTGCCTACCTGGAGGTATTTTAAAAAAGGTTACACCCGTCGGTTAGTTTTTGTGGCGCCAGAGTATACGCCTGATGGGACCTGCTTGGAAAGGAATAATGAATTATTTCCTAAATAACTATATAAAAAGTCACTGGCGACCTTTATATTCAAAGTCCTATAATTCGTAGAATCCAGTATTCAAAAAAGTGATTTTTTAGCTTTGTTTAGAGGACACCCAACAGTCGTTTCAGGCAGTGGACATGAGCATAATTTGTTAATTGCAAATTGCTAAGAATATAACTTAGTCATTTCCTCGCTAAAATTTGAGGAGAAATTGATGTTACGTGACCTGACATTACGGTTGCGTCCTGCTGTAACGTGATACCATGAGGCCACGAGATGTCAACTTCCCCGCTAAATTTAGCGGGGAAATGAACGGACTAACAGACGCACATATATCTTAAATAAGGAGCTTAAGAAGCATTCCAGACTTGAAAGATCTATGGGGCAAGGCAGACTTTATTTTCGTGTCCACGTGTATTCTGCCCATTCTATGAAGAGAGCCTTCTCAGATAAAATCTTGCCTTATTCCCATTCCGACAAAACTAACAAGCCGGGCTTTTTTTTTCTTTTACTTGTGTGTTTTTAGAACACGAAAGGAGTTTGTAGTTCGACCATTATACTCCTTATTAGTTATTACAACAAAAATACCTCAGTTTCTTCCAAATATAGTTATTAAGAAAAATTATGGAACCAATTACCCCGTTATATTTTACGAGCTAGGGATTAAAGTAAACCTTCTGTCTAAACACCTGATGCTCCAGAAGTGAAGGAAATTTCGTCACATTTTCTTTTGCCGTGTTGAAAGAACGGACACCCAAGCTCACCTCCAGCATCAGATGGGTGAATTCTTCGTTGGAGAGGAACGACGGCTTCCAGTTTTCTTGACCTTCTTGCGCCTGGCTCTGGGAAGACACGTCTGAGCAGAGATGGGGAAATCAGCTACGCTCGTGTAACCTCCGAACAATTTAAAGCGTCATGCTTACATTGCGTAATGTCACAGCGCAGACTTAATTTTGAGGTCTAAGCAGATGTTCCGCCTCATCATTCGGTGAGTTGATTTCGTAGATCGCAGAGATTGGCTCTTCAAGTGTCTTGCGGGTAAGTAGACGCGCAGGCATTTCTTAGAGAGTGGCGCGTGCTTAAAACCGTCTGTACATCGTTTCAGCAAATACCATGTGAGCCTATACACCTTTCCAAAAAACGCTCCTAGGCCGCCGCCATGTTGCTGATGCTGATGCGGCTGGTGCGACTCTCGCGCCCCCTATCAGCTAGAAATTTTCTGCCACTCTCTGGGACTGTGAAGACCCGCTCAGCGCGGTCCTCTACGTACGTTTTTGCGGTTTTGCATTCGACGTTTTCTCGCCTCTCTTGAAAGTTTCCACTTATTTTTTTATGCGTGCTGAGTACCCTTTTTGTGATGTCTTCCATTGTGAGAAAGAAGGCTGGTAAGTGCCTGCCATTCAAGCTTTTCTGCTCGACATTCACTGGAAAGGTGAAGGACGTTGAACGGCCCTCGACGCGATTTTGCGAACATTGTTCTCCCCCCTCCCAGAGATAATCCGCGTAGAATCCTCAGTTATCTCCAAAAATAGTTGTCCGGGTTGGGGTGAGAAATGGGTCAGTCGCGTTTGTTTCATTGCCTTGGTGCGGTTGTGAAAAAAGGAAGCTCTCCCCGAAACGTGCCCCAAAACGAAGTCATCTCGGATTCCGTGCGATCGTCAAGATGTGACTGTCGTCGACTGTGACTGTGTTATTTGAGATCTTTCTCAAATAAATTCTTTTTGGATAACGCTGCATCGTGTGGTACGTACGATATATTATTCGAATGTTAACACTTCCTCGATTCTATGTCCGTGTCCTGTCCATCGGTAAACACGTTATTTGTGAGTGTGAAAAATGCATGCCTTTCGGCCCTCTTCTGTTGCAATTTATTTTTGACAGCAAAACGCTTTGTCGTTTCACATGCGGCGAATCCCGCTGCGCCGTCCAAACTTATCGTAAGAAAAAAAAAAGAATAACTAGAACTATACATTCCAGTCGCATTCGTTCTGTCGCGCGCATACCCCCCAAAAAAAATTAACAGTTCTTTTTTTTTTTTTTGCTTTTTTTGTCTTTTCAATTGTGGTACAATGCTTTCTCAATGTTCTCGGGAAAATACATGTACCATGAAACACAAAATATAGCGGGAAAAGGCGATAATTTAGCCGCCAGCAGCGTTTGAAACGGTGCCTACGCAGGCTGCGCCTATTGAAATCACAGTCCACTCGGTTAGGGTTAGGAGGGACGCCGGTGAGAGTCTAGCCTCAAACTCAGTGACTGGGATCGAAAACGGATTGTGGTCCCTGGGGTCGAGTGTTTTTTGGAAAGGTGTATACTGGCAACTCCCGCGGAGCGCGGGCGAAAAGTGATCGCAGCGCCCCTGGCGAGCTCGGAGTCTCCGCTAGCAGTCGAATTCTCCACGACGCATTGGTTTTGTCCATCTCCGTGCGAGGTGACCAATGAAAAAAAGATTGTCTCTGGTATTCGCTGCTTTGAATGTTAAAAAACAGGTGCAACCTCATGAGTGAAGGACATTCTCTTCGCGTGGGAAAGATGTCACAGCTTTCAAGGTGCAATTTTCGGGCTTTCCTGAAGAAAACACTCCGTCAGAATTTACGTAAGCCAGTCAAAACTTGAATGTACCATCGCCCTGTTTCTTGAAAAAGGGCAATGTAAAAAATCTTCAGAACATAGCTACGTCTCAACTTTACTGTTCTTATCGATCAATTCGTTTTGTTGTTGCAATTTCAATTTCTCATGAATGTATTGCTTAAAACCGTTTCGTCGAATAGGTGAGCTGGCTAATCCCGATCGTCTCCGGATAAAGAAGCAAAAGGCAATTTCGAACCACGTACGCTACTGCGATATCAGTATGCTATGGAAGGAGTCGATTGTGCACATAAAAAATCCGACGTTATTACTAGAACTACTAAAAGCGGAGTTACAAAAAAAAAAAAAAGGGGGGGGACCCGATGGACGGTCGTGCACCTCCTTCCATTTTTCAGTCTACTTTCTTCTTTATGCTCCACTCGACGCTACGCTGCCGCGGTCTTTCTTCCTCCAGCGTTTATGTTTTCTGTTTGCTTTTTTTTTTTCCTTACTTTTGTTTACTTAACGTTCGAACCATCGCGTATTTTGCTTTGCCTTGTTTGGCTTAGTTTTTACTTTCTTTATTTCGCTTCGTCGCTTACTACCACCGGTTCGTCAGCTACGCTATGCCCAGTCATCTGCAGGGCCGCCTGCACCTTTGTTAGTATTTTTTTTTTCGTTTTTCCATTGTCGTCTGTGATAACCTCCTATGTTCGCCTTCTTTTGAGTTTCTGATCCGAAATTCGTTGCTCAGAGTTATAGACTGTGAGCGACTAATAGATTGGGTACGACCTCATTGCTTTCTATTCAATATGCGTGACCCTGGTTTCAAAGACACGCAGTTAAAAATCTTCGAAAGAGCTCTGTCTCAGTCCCTCAGGATGGGAATAAGGTTGGCCGAATACCCGCCGGTGTCGGTGCCGAAATATTTCGCGCACCCAGAAGGCTCTTCTGTGTGCTTCTGGGCGTTAAGTCGTCCACACACATACGTACTAATTGCGTATGTAAGAGCATTTGTCGCGTTTCTATTTCAGCGTCGCACATGTCCTCCATGGTGCTGCTGATGCACACCCAACGACAGGAACCGAAACCGCAGTGCACGCGCTAATCGGCAGCACCGAGGTACACGAAGCGCTACTGAAGCGCTAACAATGCGCTATATTAGGACGAAGTCACGCGCTAGGAAGCGCCACATGAGCGCTCACGTAGCGCTAACTTAGCGCTCCGCTGTATGTGTGAACAGGACTTTACTGTTTCGGAACGCAGGAGGATGTATCCATACAGAATCGTAGCATCAAATAGTGGAGGCGGGTCGGAGCTGACTTTATAACGATCGCAGCCTATGTTCCAGCACGTCGTGAAAGCAAGAGCTGCCGCGAGCGCAGCCATTGGTGATGCAAAGGCCATGCGGCTTTTGGCGCATTCTGATGAGCGCTTTGAGACCTTACATAATTTTCGAAGTTGTCGGTTTGTTACTGGTTTAGGTATTTTATCTAATTGTTTGGCCTCTTTCGCGGTCGAACAAAACACCTATATGTTTTATAATAATTTTTTTTTAAATTTATTTCTGAGCTTAGTGGTGCATGCTTCAACAAAAGACACTTGGCAACATTGTACGCCAAGCAGCAAACGTCCTGGCTGGAGAGTAGGTGCATATACGTCTCCACTGTTTTTTTACAAAACCACAGTCTACGCGTGCTAAATCACAGTCCAGCCAGCACTCGCTCGCAATTGCGGCCAGCCAGAAAGTGCGCGTGCATAACACACAAACGGAGCAATGAACGCGCCCTCCTATACGCTTTTAATTTAAAGGTGGGTAGCAGCGGCACCCTAGGACTGCGCTGCGGCGCAGCTCCAATGCCGCTCAGCGGTGCTTCGAGCCTACTATGTGCCAGCGCCGCATTCGAAGCATTATTCTGCCTCACTGGAGAGGCCTTAAGACTGCGAGGGCGTATCCAGTCCGGCCGTGACATTCACTGCTTATACATCATACAAAAAACAGTCTGCATACAAATTGGAATGCGAGTCATCGTATAGATCCGCGCTTCGAATGCCGCATGACAATAAGTCCCAGGAGGAAGCTTTGCACGCGGCGTTCGAACCAAGGACATTGCGGTGACTCGTGTTAACAGACTGTCTTTTGTGTGATGCATGAACTGTGTGACCCCCGCTTAAGAGTTCGTAGTCTCTTGAGCCGCGGTCAGACTGCTGATACGTTCCACAAAAGGGAGTCTGCAGCCACTGTCTCCTAATATTACGGTTTATTGGTGACACATAAACTGTCTGCAGACGAAGGTATGTATGAAGAAATGATGCTTCGAGCGTGCTTAAGGCGTGATACTTGTCTCATCGTGTCGGCAGACTGTGTCATTCGAGTGATGCACGAACAGGGCGACAGCTGCGGCTTTACTCTAGCCTCACCGTTGTGCGACCTCAGAAAGGCGATGGTGGAGCGGAGCACGGTGGACTTGTCCATCTTGCGGGCGCTTGTGGACACCATGGAGCAGAGTTCGTTGATGAGCATGTTGAACTGGTCGCGGCGCTTCTTCTCGCTCAGGTTGCGGGACTTGCTGCGTGCCAGGGCCCAACTGTCAGGCCCCAACAGACGGCTTTGCAAAAGTAGGCGCACGCCGCGCATGCCAAAACACTTTTCGGAGAACAGAGACTACAGACTGCGGTGAAGGTGAACCTCGAGAAAATTTTCCCTAATTCATGCGCATGACACGTGTAGAGAAATATGCCTGGAGAGGCTTTTTGATTTAATAAATAAACGCAGAACGGTATGATTATTTGCGAATCTGCTTGCTGTATGAAGGCTCGTGTACAAAACAAGCACCGCCGTCACATGGACAATAGCTATAACTGCAGTCACGCCTACTGACACCTTAAAAAAAAACCAGGGCGTGGCTGATTATAATTCCTCTTTGAGATTGGTTCCTTGGCATTCGCATCAGCTAGTGCCGCAATCTGATTGGCTGCCAAGCGATAATGAGATCCGCGAGGCTTCGCCACGCCCCGTTTTTGTTAAGCTGTCATGCCTACCTGCGGTAACCGCGAGCCTCGGGTGGCCGATGCTCCACAAAAAGACTAACTGTTCTCCGTTATGCCCTTGTTCCATTAGAGCGACAAACAGAAACAACTGACACCGACAAGCCCCCAACACGTGCATCGTCCACATCTTTTGGCAGACTTTGAATCCCTCGTGCTTATTTCACGAACACCGAGAAAAGGCAAGCCTGCCAGAGGCACCACGGCGTGCATGCTACACGTGTTCGAGGTCTTTTGGCGTCGGTTGTTTTTATGTGTTGCTCTTGTGGGTCTCTGGAATTAGTTTAATTAAGGCGATCACACGGTGCTAACCCCTGCAAACATTTAAAAAGTTTTAAGGGGCGTATTATAAAAAGAAATGTATAAAGACACCACTTTAAAGGAAAGTAAATCTCTGACATATATCGTCTGGTCCTGAACACATTAGACCTTCATTTTTTAGCATTGTAAGTGCGATTATACATTTGAGTCGCCATTTTGTCCGTTAGGGAACTCAAAATGAGGCTGCCCATAGCAGTTTACACGAACTAGGTTTAGCGGGTTGACCAGAGTCTGTCGCTTGCGTGCACCGCGCAGAACGACAATTAGGCGTAACCGCGGTTAAGCCAATTCGTGTAACAAGTGTGTTGCGTGATACAGGGAACCTAATTACCTTAATAATCAGATACGTGTTGTTGACCGGTCATCGCAACTGGCCAGGCATAAAGCCACGACAAAGTTTCGTCCATAGTACTGACACTTCATTCCGCAACTGTCTTGCGACTGCATCCGTTTTGTTGCCTAGAGTAAAGGGAGCGCAACTGGCTATTTGCACCAACCGGGACCAATCGAAGTACTGCGCTCGCTAGACCGTGACGTGGAGTCAAGCATCACATGACGGTATTTCCACAAATTTGTTTTGCTTTGGTGGTATGAATTTACGTGTGGCAGCAGAAACTGTTCGCTCTGTATATTTTATCTTCGCTATTACGCAAAACGCGAGAACGACAAACCTATAGACAAGTCCGAATTTGCGAAGTAAGGATATCGAAAGTTTTGCGTAGGTTAATATAGAATCCTATAACTGCTTCACGGCTGTCAACTTCGCTCGAATACTTCCCCGTAGAAGCCAAGCGGGATAACAAATTGTGTTTATATTTATACAGTCACAAGTTAGTCTGCCTTAGTGGGCGTCTGGCGTCTCAGCAGTAGATGATGAGTTTAGCCAGTTCGGTACAACCGCTAGCCTGGGGTCTTTAACGTGCACCACGCAGTAGTGATACACGACCGCACGCCGGTACGATGCTCATCCAGATCGAAACGGGCAGGGGCGGGGATTCAAACCAAGCGGCATTCTTCTACATACGTTTTGCGGGTATATCAATTTCGAGCAGCAAAAGAACAAGAAAGAAAATTACGTACTCGAAACTACAATGCTCGGTGAGAGTCACTGTGAAAACGACGACAAAGGTCCCACCGATTCGAGCGGCCGTTACTAAACAAGCAAGGCCTGGCAAGGCGCTCGTCTTCCCCCTGTCCACGACTACAGTGTACGACGACCGGCTGCCTTGTTATTGGGATTATGAAATGAATAGTGGGCTGAGACAAATTGGGATTTCACTAATCATATATCGTTTAGTGAGCCAAAAGAAACAACTAGTATAGAATGATAGAAACCAAAAAGCTTCCTTTTCTGTACAAACATTTGAAAATATGGAGAACTATTTCGTATCTCCTTTCTTTCGAAAGCTCCCTGACTTTTCACTGCGATGCATACGTGGTGCTCATGCACGTCAGCCGAACCCAGTTCATTCATTGGACACGAGTACTGCGTCACTTGGTCGTATGCCCTCGTCACCAATCAACTCGTCGACCAATGTTTGAACTCGCGCTCGTGGCCAATGAGTGCTGTGTCGGCACTTATCATCACTTGGGAATGGCAAGTTCCATGGTATGCTTAAGAGCACAGTAGAAGCTTGAAATGATCCTATCTGGTGCCTAAGTACGTCACGATCACGTGATCTTTAATTTTTCTTTTGAGTTGAGGACTAAAGCTAACAAGGAAAACGTTTAAAAATAATTTTAGGGTCTACTTAAAAAAAAAAAAAAAGTTCGGGCAATTTTGTTTTTGTTTTTTTCTGGGAATTTATTTGTAAGTTAGCTTGATCTAAATTTTCCTGTTAGATGGCCAGTCTTACCTCTTCGTCATCCCGTTGTCATTTATGGGGTGTTCCGCGGCATGGCGGACGCCCTCGTTGCAGTAACACACTCGTCGATTCTCTTTGCTGCTTTCTTCGACGTAAAGCTCGAATAAACTAGGTATGATGAACCGTGGCATCGTGTGGTATGTACACTTTATTTTTCGAGCATGTCCCTTCTATTTTGAGACGGCGGTGGTGCGAAGGTCAACACGAATTGGTCTAGAGCATGTATCGGTTGTTTCGCGTTACGCGATGCCGGGCCAACATTTTCTTTGCCGAAAGTCACACGACATCGAGACCGAAGAGTTATCGAAAATGGGAATACCATAGAGATGCCGTGCCTGCGTGCGTTTCAAGACTCGATTGGCTTTCACGGGTCACGGCGACCTCAAAGCTTGCGCGGGGCGAACTGTTAATAAACCGGCGATCAGAATGGAGAGTTCGACGCGAGCTCGACCGTCCTCGCAATTCATTTCTATTTGCTTTGTTCGTTTCCGACAGGTTATAAAAAAAAATGGAAATTGGCTTTGGAAATGTTGTCCCAGAATTTACCTGTTCGGTAACTTGACGAGCCAACGAAGCCACGACAACTACCGAATTGGTCACGGTCAGTGCGATAATAGGTTGTATTTACTGACGTAAACTTGTCCCCATTTGGTTGTTGTGAGCTGTTTGACGTGTGTCGAAGACAAGCATTCCAAGGATTTGCAGGATCCCTTAGATGCATAGAGCACAGAAGGTTATAAGTCTTACCACGCTGACGTCTCCTCAACAGGTTGCGATGTAATCCTTCACATTCGTGAATTTGTTTGAGAAAAACGAACTTACAACAATATGGCGGATTGACGTCATGTGAAAACACCCTATTCAAAGTTGGGTCAATCTGTACTGTTCCTTAGGCCGCGACGCCAGTTTTGACGTGCAGCTCGAATTTAATTACGACAGGCAGTGCGACCAAAAAGGTTAGGTCAAAAGCAACCCTTGACTCTCGTTTAAAATATCGGACCAAATGTGAATTTGGGAGTTATGTGCTCGTCGTAATTACACCTCAAGCTACATGCTACCACCCAAGCGCAGAAGCGATCACGTGATCCTAGATTCTGCGTCTCGTCGAGGCGCCTCCAGGTGGCGCCTCTCCTTCACGGGGCTAATAATCGCGATTCGAAAGTACAACTTCCACGGTGCCTGAAAACTCAGGTACTAGGAAGTTTTAAGGAACCGTTTTTGCGCATCCGATACTAGGGAGTTTTAGGAAACCGTTTTTGCACATCCGATATCAGGGAGTTTTAGGGAACCGTTTTTGCACACCAGATGCTAGGGAGTTTTAGGGAACCATTTTTCCACATCCGATACTAGGCAGTTTTAGGGAACCGTCTTTGCCCATCCGATATCAGAGAGTTTTAGGAAACCGTCTTTGCACATCCGATATCGGTATCGGATGTGCAAAAACCGTTCCTTAAAACTCTCTGATATCGTTTTTGCGATGTGGCGGACTCTTTTGACTTTTCCGGAGGACGAAAAAAGCGTTTCCTGTTATTTGAGAGAAAGCTTCGAACAACTGGCCACAATGATTTTATGCGCTAAAATGACTGAAGTGTCGTTATTGTATAGCTTGTTTAGTCCCTCTGGCCACGTCCAGGTGCAGATCACTCACCGCTTGGTTTCGTCCTTTTCGTCCAGATCGCTTTCGTCGGCCATCCTGCAAATTAGAATCTTCTGTTTTACGTTGTTTTTTATTTCCCGGAAAAATGAACTACGCGTCGTCCAACACTCACTCTTCGCCCAATTGTGGCGCTAGCGATCCTAAACAGATGCCAAAGTTTCAGCTCTAACCGTTATATTATTTGAGAGTTATAAAGGATTTTCTGAAATTTTCAATGGGAAAATGGCGACCGACGGAACTCTATGGCGCAAGAAACAGAAAATGGGCGAAAATGGCCCCCTTCTTCCATTGGTTATTTCAGAAAATCGCTTATAATTTTGAATAAATTAACGACTAGTGCTGAAACTATGGCATCTGGTTCGGGCCACTAGTGCTTCCTCGGCCTCAGATTGAGCAATCAACAGTGCAAAGTTAATTAAAAAAATGGGGGGGGGGGGGGGGGGGGCAGGCATGACGAGCCGGGGGGGGGGGGGGGGGGTGGATGTTGTAAATAAACATGTGAGAACTTGTAAATATAAGATCATATCGGTACTTAAGTGCACCTGATGTGGTTTACAAAATTTTCAACAGTTTTATTGGATAACTCATTCATACAATTTCTTTTTTTCTAAAGAATTGCCGCCGGAAAAGATCAGTGAAGCAGTAGCATACACTTCCAGGCTGTATTTTGTTTTTACATTTTTTCAAGTAAAGCCGTTGCCTACATAAAAAATGAGTTTTTAACACCTAGATTTTTTTTTTGCCTGGTGTAAGGTAAGTCATATCCAATGTAATCCGGACTTCACTGACTTATTTGGTTGTAACACATGCAGTATTTATATTTGATTTGAGCACCAATAAAGTTTAGTTATAAGTCCAGCCATGTTGTACATCAGTCTTCTTTCACTCGGTTCGTGTCGTTGCGCTCTCTGTACGGGGTGGGGTGTCCCCAAAAATATTTACACAGATTTTTTCCACCCTAAAAATAATCGACACATTGTTGAACGCTCATTCCCCGCCCAAATGTAGCGCTACAGGTACGAACCAGATGGCAAAGTTTCAGAATCAATGGCTTAATCAAACGTTATTATTGATCTGCTACAGTTTTCAACGGGAAGATGGCGACCAACGGGCTCTCAAATACACGGGTTGGATGATGCCAGTAAACCGAAAACGGGCAAAGACGATCCCCAGCTCCCCATTTTAAATTTTCAGAAGATTACATAACTTTTGATTGCGATGACGGTTAGTTCTGAAAGATTGACATCTGCTTCGGGTCGCTATGGCACTATACTTTGACGAAGAATCGGTGTTCGGTGAGGCATAGCTTATTTTTGCGACAAAACTACCCTTCTACATTTTTTTAACACCTTGTACTTTTAGGAATGAACCAACCAGCTCAATCATTAGCGTTATCTAATATGTGCCTTCGGCATCCACAGCCAGGCATCGTTGATATAAACGTAAGTATAAGAAACATTTCCTCGTTTGATTTTAAAGGCTTTTCAATATCGAGTCACGAAGCTGTGGACACGTGCACCGCGTCTGAATATCCTGCAGAAGAGAGATACTGCACACGCCCAGGACGCCTTCTACAGCTGTCGACAAAGATGGCAGCGTCCAGGAGGGCGGTTCTTGAAATGGTCCGTACCTGGGACTTCCAGATCGCGATGGAGTGAGAAACTCTCGTTTTGATTAAGTTCGACGAAACTTGTGACGAAGCCACGGTACGAGTGGGGATATGCGGCGGCCTCCTCCGTGATTTTGCAGAGGCTGCCTGATTTTCTTTCGTTTTGTTTCAAGAAAGTAGGTCTCCAATCACCTTAGTTCGTTCAATAAAAGCAATTACGATAATAGCTAAGCGCCTCTTACGAGTTGTGAATGTGAAAGCATGAATGTCATTCTTCCGCTCCCTTAGTTCGTCTGCGGCGTACTGGCGTGGACGGCCACGTTTCGCTAATGCCGAGGTTGCGGCCCGCGCCCAAGCGCGTCCTCTCGTGAAGTGTCCGCGCCGCGCTGAGCTCGGTCGTGCAGCCACTACGGAGTCTGCCCGTCGGCTCTTCTGGTTCGGCGGCCTGCCGCTCTCTCTTAGCGGCGGCCGGACCGCTGCGCCGCCATGGAGAGGGATTCTCTGGTGGCGTTCCTTGGAACTACGCTGCGCGAAAGCTAAATAAATAAACTAAATAAATAAATGTTTATTTCTCCATCTCATCCATGATGGAAAGAGACCGAGGAAAAAAGCTGCATAAATGCAGCTTGACGAGTCCTCGGCCCCTTCCCTACTATCAGCAGCAGTGGCAGCTCACAGAGAATACAAAGTGAAAAGAAAGAAAAAAAAATACAGGCTCAGTTAACAAAAATACATGCATGAGAGCCTCGTTCCTTGAAACTATGACGTGCGCTACCCTATGGGATCCTATCCATCAGATTTCTGCTACAGACAACAGGCTTCGCTTCATTGGGACAGGGGAGTTTAGCTGCCGTTTGGCGCGGCTTTCAAAAGCTGATAACGCCGGTTCGCTCTATGGCACAGTTAATGCTTCCGCATTAAAAAGTCTATAGAACATGTCTGCCAGTATAGTAGCGAGCACAAAAAACGGCGTTGCTAAGCAAGTTTGTTGAGACGCACCCTGCGAGGTCACGTCACATTAACTGCGTGATTATTCGTACAGTTGACAGTCCTCTTCCTTGAGACGAAGGGGACTTGCCAAACTGTACACATTTTCGCAATAACCAGGTTTTACTCTGCCATGTTATTTATTTCCCCTCCATTCAAAGCAGAAAAAAAAATGGCATATGAACGTTGTGCCAAAACCAACATTCAAGTTTTATCGCGCTTTCTGGTAAGGTGACATCACAAGTTACATCACTTGTAAATCGAGAATTAGCCAAAATTTGCGAATTTTTTTATTTTTTTTTTGCTGGCGTTGATTTTTAAGTATTTTTTACACCATCAAACTTCTTGTAAATCGTTGGAAGCAACCTGCATTGCCTCCACATCACAACAATTGACGTGACGCTTGCAGTGGAGCCAGAAGAGCAACTCAGCTTCTACCCCTCAGACCAACATTAAAAATATACTACCTTCTCAACAAAAAAATGAAAGCCGTTTACAACTCCCTGTAACGCCGAATTAGGACGCAGCTCTTGAGATGGAGGATGGAACGGTACTGAGGAGAGGGTATACGCCTCCTCCCTCCTCCTCACCTCGTCATCCTGCCTGCTACTCCGCCACGGGGGTCACGTCGCCTCAAGAGGGCCAGTGGCCCCCGTGAGGTCACGTGACCCCTGTGAGGTCACGTGACCCCTGTGAGGTCACGTGACTCCCGTGAGGTCACGTGACCCCATGACGTCACGGGGTCACATGACCTCGGGGTGTGTGGTCACGTGACCTCAAGGGGGGTCACGTGACCCCCCTCCCCAGGACTTCCCTGAGGGGGTCCTGAGGACCCCTGAGGGGGGTCACGTGACCTTCTCAGGACCGCTCTCAGGGCGGTCACGAAGACGTTTCGGCACAGTGCTGAAACGTCACCATGCTGAAACGTCACCGTGGTTACGCCGACGGCGACGGCGACGCCGCTCAAGCCGGAGTCGGGCGCCTAAGAGCTGCACTCTAAAAATAATTATTGTGACTTGTAATTTCGGCTACTATTCAGATGTGTCTATTAATGTGTCGAATCAATTTTGAGGCAAATCAGTGACTAGCAATTTTTCGCCCCAAATATACCATCCCGGAAACACGCAGCGCCTCCCATCGTCTTTTCGACGCACTACGGTAATCCGATGTACGGCTCGTGAAGGAGGAGTACTTATGAATCGAAGGAACGGTTCATGTTGGATTAGCATTTTGCAATTTCAGAACGAAAAAGAACGCAGCAATGTAACAAAATAGAGTGCGTATGAGCTTTGTGATGTGTTCGCTCTCGTTGTGTTCTTTGTGTTCTGAACTAGCAGAGGTCAGGAATCAAGCCTCTTCGAGGATGTACAGAGCTTACCAGCCGGCGGGAGCGTATGTACTATCAAGAAACATTGTAATACAAACAACAGAGCGAGTGGCCTTCGGTATGTGCTGCGCAGCCTGGCCACGGGCCGTCGAAGCGTGTGCGGTAGGACCAGGGCTACGAGGATTCATGCCCAACTCCGGTATGCCTTGACCGTCTCTTGGTGTGTCCGCACTTTGATTGTTTCGTGGCGCCACCACCACAGCTCGTAGCTGCATGCGTGCGTGAGCGCCGCTCGCGCACATACATAGCCTACTCTATACTCACAAAGCCTGGCAGTTCGACGACGGAGACATAGAGTTCCCGGTCGCAGATTCGGAGCGCGAGGATCCGGTAGCCCAAAGCATCAAAGAGTCATTTCTCGGGGAACCTGGACTTCAGAGCACAGCTTTTGCAGCAGCGAGGACCCAAAACACACTTTTCGCTAGGGAGAAGGGTGTTTCGGCGTCTCGCCGCAGCGGGGCGCCAGTCACGTGGCTCTCCTTGCATCCCTTGTCTTCCGCTCCACCTTTTCCATTTCGGCGGCCGCTTCTCTTGGGGATCTGCCAGGCTTTGTCAGTATATAGGAGGTCATGGCACACAGCAACAAGCTGAGATAGTGGCGGCGCGAACGGGCCCCCAGCACAACGGCGCGCCGAGTCAATGCGCTTACGCACCGAGCAATGGTCAAGACATATCGGAGTTGGACACGAATCCTCGTGTCCCTGGTCCTACTGCACATGCGCAAGCTTCGATGGCCCGTCGCCACGTCGCGCAAAATCTACCGAAACTCACGCGATGCGTTGTCGGTATTTCAATGTATTTTGATAGTACATCGGAACGACCCCAGGATTCCCCCTCGTCGTGGGGTGCAATGTGGGCTTACACGAGAGGCCTCGTGAGACTTTACGGAAAGGTCTATTGTCAACTTGCGACGGCCATGCTGTCCATGGCTAGGTTCCACCGGCGTGATATGGACTGTCATGCTGGTAATCCAACTGCCATGAGCGTTTTCGTTATCCTGATAAATTTACAGAACAGAACTTTTCCTTGGAGTCAAGCAGTGGTAGGATTAATCACCGTTACGGCGGGATGACGTAACATCACGACATCTATAGTTACTGACATGATAAGAACGGCAAGGTGTCTTGATCCCTCGGATGCCTCCTCTTTAGCACACGCTCGTCACCCTTCTGACGCGCTTTGACTGCTCGTGTAGGCTGTACAAGGTCACTGGACGCCGGAGCGTTACCGAAGCTTGGTAGCTCGTGCTGCAGGCGGAACAACTGCGAGACCTCTCTGCCGTTCGCATCGTGCCAGTAACTCTAAAACGCATTACTAATTTTATACTCAGAGAAGGCAAAGCTCGCGATAGAGCAGTAATTAAGATTTGGTTTCGAGCTTTTCCTAGGGACTAAACACGTTGAAAATAAAGCGTTCTCCTAAATTAAAATATAAATGTTTTAAAGAAAAAAGCTTTAAGGAGCGACCACGGCAGGGTCTCGCGACGACTCTTCTTGTTTTAACTTCAAAAGAAACATCTTTATGGTCTTTTAATGGCCACCAACGCTTCTTTGGGAGTATGTTCAAGTCCCTGAAGTCTTCTCGGCCTCCATTCGTATGCTTACAAAAATTTCCTCCTCAAGCCCCTTTCATCACCTTCGACCACGTTAAAGCCAAACTTTTGAGGCTAGGAGAAATAAAACTATAAACAACACGATCCAAAACCTCAACTCGCGTTTTTCTTTGTGGGTGTGTGTGTGTAGGGGGTGGGGGAGAAAAGAGGTGGGGGAGCGAGCGCGTGTATCTGTTCTTGAACTTTCTTATCTGCAGTTGGGAACACTCACTCGCTTCTCTTGTTCGCCGCAGCATTCGGCTGCTGATGCTGCTGCGGATGCTGCTGACCCTGGTACTGCTGCGACTCGCCCGTCCTCTTCATACCGGCGGCGTCGACCCGTGTTCCGGCCGAGCGCGTGCCACCGCTCCGAGCGGGCCGCAAAAGACACGCGAACCCGGCCCCCAAAGCTCCATCGCCGTCGCCCGTCTCGTCCCTTACGTAAGGGCCTTATGAAACGGGCCCGATCTCAAACTGCCGCCTGGACAACCCGCCGAGCGCTCGCCAACGCGCCCAGCGCGCGCCTTCCAGCTCTCCCGCGCAAATCGCCAGTGAAGACTCCGAGAGGCGCCCACGACGGAAACAAAGGGGGGAATACGACACTTTGTATCGTGTTCGTTTTTCAGACACGGGAATTTTTCTTCTCATTTGCGTCGGTAGTGCGGCAATTAAAGCCGCAGCCTCTCCACCCATACATTATACAAAAAACGGAGGGTTCGTCGCAGACGTAATGACATAAGCAATCTATGGACGCGCCTCAGGCGAGTCCCTATCGTTTCCTCAAAATTCTTTTCGTGAAGACACATTTCGTGGGCAACTTTTCATTGCATTATGATTATAATGCAATTAGTGCAAAGGCACAAGCGAGCTGGACAAGAATGACGAAAATATTCCCCGGAGAAGGGTAACGAAATGGACAAAGGACAAACACTCATCTCGAAACACAGCTAGGTGACAGGATCATAACCTTAAAATGCAGACCCCTCACCTTTCTTGGTGTTAGGCTAGTGGCAGCTTATAAAACCCGTTTGCTATTGGCCCCAAGATCGACCTAGAGGTGGCACCACTGTCGGGCTGTCGTCATCATCAAAGCGGGGATAGAAGCATGGCTGCCTCATAGGCTCTCCACGTTCGCATGTAGATTCTTGCGTTTATTTTGTCCCATAGTATCGGCGGGGAAAACAATTTTAGCGGAAAAAGGTGCGGTACACTCTAAAAAAAATGGAGGAAAAAGGTAGATGCGGCACATTTTCTTCCCTTTTACTGGCGCGCCCCCAAGTGGACACGAAAAGAAGGAAGGAACGAGACGTTTTTATTCTTCTCCAGGCAGACGGGAGAAAGCTTCCGCCCTCCCGACTCATCTTCTTTCGGTTTTGTTTCTCGATCATGTCGCGCACGTTGTTTAATAAATGTTGTTGAGTTGATTGAGCTTCAGCGGCAGCGAAGGCCGCATGTAATTCCGTCTCGCAGTCCAAGCGTGCAGAGCATTTCGGTGGCATTGGCGATTTTACCCCTAATTTTATCAAACGAGCAAACGAAGCAGCTAGAAACATTGAAGTTCCGGAGCAGTGCCAGCAACACTGGGCTAAGATGGCCAGCTCCGGATTGCGGAACCCACGCGGAACCATGCGGACCACGGGGAACGATGTGTCCACAGTGGTTGTGCCGACGTTGACGGCGTATCGAAATCGCGGAAACCGCGTTCAAGACAGGCATGTTTTGCTGCCGGGTGCCTGGGTGCCTTCTGTGCGTAGTTCGGATCTGTTTTCCGATGCCGAGTGCCAACCGGCAGTCGGCGTGGTTCTGTACTTCTGCGTGTCAGCAACATAGCATCAACATCGCGATGGCAGTGTTGTGCGTTGGGAACAGAGGACCGGAATTATCGCCAATGTGACCGTGTATTCGCGTATTAGTGGTGTAACAAGATGAGATGACGTATAGTGTCGGGCATTCATGATGCTGGTCGGCCGTGATCCGAAGGGGCGGGATGTCGCAGGTTGACATTCCGCTTTACATTACAGAGTTTAAGACTAAAAAAGGGATTAGGTGCAATCGATCGACGTGCGGATAGTCATGTTGGAATGCTGGTCTGAACCGTAGCTCCTATCATACAGTGGCCAATGTGACTGTCAATTGTCTCCTCCCCGA
The DNA here is from genome assembly GCF_016920785.2 of Ixodes scapularis. Lineage (NCBI taxonomy): Eukaryota > Metazoa > Arthropoda > Arachnida > Ixodida > Ixodidae > Ixodes > Ixodes scapularis. The sequence continues at coordinate 29,320,351 of NW_024609839.1, forward strand.
GAGTGATTCCGCTCTGGGGAAAAAACGGAAGAGTAGGAAAATTTGACGGAAAGTACGTATATTTACAGTCTGCAATTTTAGCATTAAAAAAGTTAATAGGTACAACTGAATAAAAAAAGCTATCCTCTATTTTCTTGTTTAAATATACTACGGTTCCTGGAGAAACTGCCCTCCAAGTGGCGCGCTGCGATGAGCGCTAGAAGCTTTCGAGCTCGCCATGTCGTAGCCAGCGTAGCACCGTACAAAATCGCGGCTTTGACTCCATTCAAGTTTATCGAAAAGCGATTTATCTGCCCGTGAAGCATCACTTCCAGCTGACTGAATATCCGCTCTACAGAGATTATTTCAAGACGACACTTGCAGCCGTGCGGAACAGCACAAATAGAAAAAGAAAAATTACAATAGAAATACTGGCTACGACGTGCCGTGCGGGGAAGCAAACACATGGCTTGGAACCGCATTGGAGCGGCTTTATTTATTGGCTTTCAAACATTTACGGCGGGGTCGAGCGTTCCCTTTTTGCTAAGAGATTCATTCCCTGAGCCGTTCAAAATACTCTCAGAGGTATGACATTGCTGAAAAAAATCAACATGCTGGGAGTATATTTTATTGCTTAGGCGGTCACCGAGAAATTCCGTACGTTCAAAATGACCAGTATAAAAGACGGAAACGCAGAGCTTGGAAGCGGTGACCGGGTTAGTGTTCTGTTGAATTGATGTTTGTATGTGAAGAGTGTGTGTATGCGCCACTGATCTCTATGACAATTGCTTAATCGCGCTTTCCACTCGTTTGCTGCAGCGCGAGTGAAGTCAGCGGACGGCCATCTTGCTCGCAGACGATTTGCGATTTTGCTAGCGTTGCAAAGGCTGGCGGCAGCGTGCTACAGACGCATTTTCTACTCGTTCATCGTCATTCGTCGAAGAAGTATTTTTAAAACCCTGCGTTACCGTTGAAGCTTACCGTTGTAAACACGTGGAAAATTTTACGAAAGCGCAGTGCCGCAGGAAAAAGGCACAACTCGTCGAAAGCAAGTTTCGCCGGTCTCGAGGCGAGATTAAAGGTTCCTTAGCAAATCTCCTTCGACGAATGACGAGGAACGAGTGGAAAACGTGTCTCCAGCACGATGCCACCAGCCTCTGTAAGGCTAGCAAAACCGCAAATCGTCTACGAGCAAGATAGCCGTCCGCAAGCTTCACTCGCGGGAGCGGGAAACACGATCCAGCAATTGTAATTGAGATCAGTGGTATGCCATAAATATATGTTCAGCTGATGCTTGTAGTATGCTTAATGTGTCTACATGTGTGTGTATAATGAAGGTTCCCGAAGCGCAATGGTGGCGTGAGCAAATAAAAATATTTTTGTAGAACATGAATTGGGCGGTACCTAGCGCCACCTAGCCTAGCTACTTGCAGTTACTCTGCTTGACCCTGTCATCTGGTGGCAAATGATTTAACCTTCTTTCACGCTACGCGATAATTTCTGCTTACTGTGCAACGGCGGCATCAAGTTTGTTCATTTGAGAGTGGCTTTTGGTTTCGCCGATTTGTTTACCATTCCTCCGTGATGTGCGGTTGACGAAGCAATTGTGACTCGAGGAATAGCGAAGGTAAGACGTAGAGTGCGCGAAGTAACTGGGTATCGGTGGTCTCCATTTAACATCGCAGTGCTGACGACGAGGAGACTGAGTAACTGCTTTTGAAACGCAAGTTGTTTTTTTTTACCTGCGGGGGGAAGCTGGCTTAGGAAATAGAGACATTTCACGGAAAGCTATGTTAGGCTCATATTTGCTGCTCCTCGCGTCCCGTACGAGAGACGTAGCGTCCTCGTTAAGCCTTATTGAGCTCGATTTGCTCGATACGTAGCCGCCATAATGAGATGCAGGCGACGGGTGAACTTTGCTCCTCTGCTTCAGGGACGAAAGTCTCTCCCTTTCTAAAGGAACATAGGTTACAAAACCGTTCCTCCCTTAGGGAGGACTATCGATACCCTTTTTTATAAGAGTACCGTTCGGTGGTTCAATAGAAATCGATTTGTGTTACCAGCGTACGGCCTAAGTTTAAATATTCGCTTGTGTGGATGCGTCGTCTTCTCTAGGCAAACGTTGGGAAGCATGGATCACCACGACAAATGCCTCGGGGGGGGGGGGGGGGGGGCAGGGGGGGAGTCATCACGTGTCCCCCACATTTAGAGCGCAGCTCTTACGCGCCCGTTTCTGGCATGAGCGGCGTCGGCGTCGGCGCCACCGCCACCCCCCCCCCCCCCCCCCCCCAGAGCCGTATATTGGGAGAGTTTGGCCAGTGGGTGTGGCGACGAAGGCGCCGGAGACGAGAAAAGTAAATGAAAGGGAGGAGAGCGCCGAAGGAGCGAGAGAGAAAGAAGGGAGCAGAGAGGGGACGACCGCCATTTTTTCGCAACGCTGTCGGAGACTGGTCGGAGAAGAGCATTGCTGAGGCTACGCGTCGTCTGCTACGGGCCGACTTCTTTTTCGCCTGAATAAACGTTTGTGGCTATAAGCCGAAAAATCTTCATTTATTAGCTTTTTAATCCAGCGAGGAATAGCAGAATGTCACTTTCTTGCCAGAGCCAGCGATATAAAAGGCAATAATAGAGATTTAGATGCCGATTCCAAGCGTTCCGCCGGGAGAATGATCGAAGATGGCGGCCCTCCCCACTCAGGTGGGAGCAGCCAGGAGTTCACGCGCATGCGCTCATGCCTCTCGCTCTACGCTGCGTGCTGATTGGCTGACTCGTGAGGAGAGCGTTACGGCGGCGAGATCATAGACTGACCAAACTCTCCCCATATACGGCTCTGCCCCCCCCCCCCCCCTCCCCCGGAAGACCTCGGGAGGACCTCGTGGGGGGTCACGTGACCTCGGGAGAAGGGTCACGTGACCCCACCCCCCTCCCGAGGTCACCGAAGGTAACCGAGGTCCTCCCAAGGTCTTCCCGAAGAAACCTGGGGTCTTCCCGAGGTCCTCCCGAAGGAACCCGAGTTCCTACCGAGGTCCTCCCGAAGGGACCCGAGGTCCTCGGGGGGGAGGGGCGTGGGGGGAGGTCGTTGTTACGCCGACGCCGACGCCGCTCAAGCCGGAAACGGGCGCCTAAGAGCTCCGCTCTAAAATGATGTACCGGCCCACCAGCGTCGAAATTCAACAAAACAAGGAATTCCAACCCCAGGACTGTGGGTTGTGGAATCTCACTCACATAGTGAGCAGCAACAGGTCTGAGTGTAGAACTAGTGCCACTAAATAAGCGCAGCTCATTCAGTGGCTCTATGTGGAACCATGGCCTGCGAGATTTTTTACGCGCTCGCTGCGCTTCTTAGGTTATTGCATTTGCGCGGTATTTATTAATTTATTTACATATTTATTTATTTATTTATTTATTTATTTACCTCTAAAAAGCCAAAGGGGCATTACATTGAGGGGGTACATGGAATGTCGTCATAGTCGTACAATGTTGCAATTGTATGAAAATATAAAAGGAAACATAATCGCGCTAACAGAACTCAATAACGCGTAACATGGTGCATGGTGACGCACACCGGCATGTAATAATTTCTAAATGATTAAAAACTAATACAGGAGAAGTTTACAAGTGCTACTAAAATTAGGGTACATAGAAAAACTTATAGAAAAGACTTACACGGCGATGGTGAAATTGGCAAATGGAAATATAAAGGTACCAAACGTACACGTGAAACTTAGAAAAGAAAAATAGATTTCATGATAAAGAGCCACGTAACAATGAGACAAACGTGTCATGGTTTGTTGTCTGTGTGATTTCGCTTGCCAACCCATTCCAGTCGTCTATGGCCTGCAGAAGCGGGGAAAATTTATACAAGTTAGTTTTTGCGAAGGGAATATGAACTATGTTGGGGTGATCATGACGAGAAAAGATACGGGGGGGGGGGGGGGGGGGGGTTGACGTTATTTTCGCGAAATTCAGTTGAAGAGTGAAAGAGCTTATCGAAATACGATAGCCTTGCAAGATATCTTCTCTGCTGAATTGTTTGTAAGCCAATTGAGGCTTTAAGTTGTGTGACGCTTACAGGTACGTATTGTTTGAGTATGAATCGAGTTGTTCTGTTTTGAAGAGGTTCTAGCTTGTCATTTAAATACTTTTGACACGGGTTCCAAATTATAGATGCATACTCCAACTTTGCCCTAATCAGAGCAGTGTATGTTAGTAGTTTTGTTTCTTTTGTTGCCATGTACAAATGTCTTCTCATAAATCCTAAAGATTGATTTGCTCTTTTAAGAATGTAGTCCATATGATTATTCCATGAAAGATTAGGACTTAGATGAACACCCAGATATTTAAAGGACGTGAATTTATGTAATTTTGAATCTATGAAGGTGTAGTCAAGATGTAAAATGGAAGAACGGTTTGTAAATGTCATCGTTTTCGTTTCTTCTATATTTATTTGCATTTGCCATGTTTCACACCATAGCATTATGCTATTCAAGTCTTTTTGAAGAGCAATTCAATCTGATTGATTTGATATATGACGGTACACCACGCAGTCGTCTGCAAACAGTCGAATGTTTGATGAAACATTGTTAGGGAGGTCATTTAAATAAACTAACAACAAAACTGGCCCATGAACAGATCCCTGTGTCACTCCAGATTTAACACTTACGGGAGGTGAACTTATGCCATTTGCTATTACGGTTTGCTTTCGGTTGTTGAGGTATTCTCCAACCCACGTAATTGCCTTTGCATTAATTTTAAGATATTGCAATTTTCTAATGCGACGACTTTGTGGTACGCGATCAAAGGCTTTTGCGAAATCTATGAAAACTGTGTCGGTTTGAGAGGATGCATGGATGTTGGTGTGCATATTAGTTATCAGTTCAAATAGCTGAGTTTCGCATGAGAGACCGCGTTGAAATTTATGCTGGTTAGGAGAAAGTATATTGTTAGTTGCGAGGTGCTTCATCATGGATGAATAGATTATATGTTCTAGCCGTTTACATGGAACACGTGTTAAGGATATGGGATTATAGTTTGTTGCACAGTTTCGGTTTCCGGATTTGAAAATTGGGACTACATTTGCTAATTTCCAGTCGGTCGGTACACAACCAGTGTCAAGTGACCGCCAAAGAAGGCTGGCAAGCACAGCGCCTGACACACTTTTAGTCAGTTTTAGTAGCTTAGAGCATATCCCATCAGTCCCTGGGCTTTATTTTGTGGGTAGTCAATCAAGAGAACTCATCACACCATCAATGTTTATACTGAAAGCATCCTTTTTAATACTTGATTCTGTGCAGGATAACTCAGGTAGAGGAAGTATATCTGCGAACACTTCACCAAAAAAGGTGTTAAGTATTGAGGCTGGTTGAAAGGTGGAGAGTGTCACGTCACCTTCCTGGAGCAGAGGAAATTTATTTAATTTTCTTTCGGGCTTACTACACGCCGCAACGTTTTGGGGTTTGTTCTTAGTATGCAAGGCAAGTCATGGTTAAAAAAAGTATATTTTGCCTTCCGTACCTCGTTCTTGCATAATCGTGCGCACCCTTCGTACAATTGCCAGTTATGCTCCGTACCTGAAAATTTGGCCTTTCTGAACAGTCTTTTCTTTTTTGAGATCACCCGTTTTACACTTCGCGAAAACCAGGGACAGTTCTCACTTGCGGTGATAACCAACTTCGGGATAAAGTTTTCACGTATCAGTATTAGTTAATTTTTGATAAATTGCCAATTATCTTCAACTGAGCATGCGTGGCACCTGCTTAAATATTGCGCCAGAAAACTCGACAAAGAGTCCTTGATGGCACCGCTATTTGCCTTAGAATAATCATAAATGACCTTTCTAATATCGACTCTCATAGTTTTCACAGCATTATAGCTGAAGTAAACAAGTCTATGGTTGCTAATTTTATCAATGACAGGCACAGATATGTTACTTTTACTGTGGGGCACATGGTGTCGCTATTAACCAAGCCAAACAATACGAATAAATAGCCGTGAAGTATCATCATCACAATTATCATTGGTCTACGGAAATTATCTGAGCAGTGTGAAATGTGCTCCCCGCCTCTCGCTGCAACACCTAGAGACCTTCGGCAAGGAAGAAATTGATCAAAATGTGAAGGTTCGTCTTTTCGAAGCATGAAAAATGTAGGACAAATTCCCACGATGTTGTTTTTAAACAAACTGCGCGTCTGATCTTTTCAATAAAAACAAAAAAAAACAGAAAGGCAAGTTAATTTCTAAACTCAATAAATTTCCTAAATTCTAAGTACCATCTGCTTTGTAAAGCAGAGAAGTTGATACGCCAGGCTCATTCTCTCCGCGGAGATCGGGTTATCGAGTGGGTTTGGCGGCACCGAGACGGCAGGATCACTGAATTCCTTTTTGTTTTTCATTCAGGCAATGCTGCTGTCTTGTTCGGCACCAGCACAAGCTGAAATGGGATATCACATGGTGCTACCGGACATTGTCTACATCGACGGCGTGAACGCTTCGAACCCAAGTGTGGCATTCACATTTGTGCTGAGAGATTCCGAAACCTGGACTTCGACACGGACAAGCACCAGGATCATCGACAACAACAATTCCACACCGCTGAATTTTCAGTGCTCCGGCAGTAGGTTTGGCAGCACCGAAAAAGCAGAAACACTGAATCTGTTTTTTTTTTTTTTTTTTTTATTTATTTAGGTTGGGGAAGACAGTCTTTACGCTTTTGCTAAAGGCGATTGTCCGAGTTTGCTAGTGCTGCCAAGCCCACAAGCCCTTTGTTTGATCATTGGTGAAGGTTTTGATATTATGGCATATTTCTTACTAAGCTGTGGCGACATTGAAACTAATCCCGGTCCCGAAACAGTTATACTTTAACAGATTCATTATGAATTTCAGGAGATGAAGAGAGACATGACCAAGCCTAAGGAGAGAGTTGGTAATGTTAAAAAAGCAGTGTCCATTATCCTAAAACTGGCAAAAAGAATCACAGAGAGTGAAAATTAAATAGCGAGCTTACGTGAATGTGTAGGCAGCTTAATGAAAAAGGTTGATGGCCTAGAAAACAGCAGCAGGAGCAATAACTTGGTTATAAAAGGCATTAAAAAACAATAAATAAAACAGAAGAAACACAGAAAGAAGTTCTCGGCAATATCTTTCAAGATAAATTGCAAGTTACGGTCACGAGCGTGGAACGTGTCCACAGAATTGAAAGGCCTTCTTCAGATAGGCCTAGACCAATCATCTTGCGCCTAGCAAACTTTATCAAAAAGAAAACCGTATTGCCCAACGTCAAAAACTTGAGAGGGACCTTTATTTTTATTCATCCGGACTTTTCGAGCGAGGTTAGAAGAAAGAGGCAAAACCTTTGGTTAAGCGCCTCTGAGGATAGAAAGACTGGCAAAAAGTGGCGCTTGTCTTTAGAAATGGAAATATTGTGGGTGCCACGTAAGCTTGGAACGGCGTCACGGGTCAACGATGCCTTGTTCGTGAACAAACGGCCCGTAATGCGGCTGGAGTTGTTTTTCAGAAGCAAGCATGCCATACGCTGCCCAACAAGTTTCATTTACTCAAAACGAACGCACGTAGTTTCGTGAATAAAAGCGTGGACTTGGAGCATGTGGTAATTAAGCAGGAACCGCATGTCATTGTAATAACAGAAACGTGGCTTTACTCAGACACCCAGAATGATGAAGTCTGTCCGCCTGGTTACAATATGATACAAAATGACCGTTGTGGTCGCGGCAGCGGTGTAGCCATTATTGTTGATAATAGATTAAGATGCAGTGTCATACCAATTCCCCCTGGCAAAGCATCCGCGTGGTGTAAGGTTTATTTAAGAGCTCAAGAAGTTATTATAGGCGCGGTTTATCGGTCACCTGGGGCTAAAGTAGCTGTTGTCGATAGGCTGAATGACTTTGTGTTCGGATTTCCGACACAGTGCCAAAAATGTGGTCATTGCGGGAGAACTAAATGTTTCGGATGTGATATGAGATCAAATGTTACCGTGTGAACGGGAGCGGGCATCAGCCGCTGCAATCATGGATATGTGCTTTAGTCACGTTTTTTTTTCAGATAGTGAGGGGCTTTACTCGTATACAGCGGGGCAGTGAATCTGTCCAGGATCTTGTTTTTTTAAGTGATTGCTTGGTATCAAGACTGCATGTGGTTGATATAATTCCCGGCATTTCAGACCATCCCAATGTTAGCGTTTCTCTGACCTTGAACAACATTCGGAAAGAACTTAAGGTACGCTCATCATGCAAAGATTATAATATGGCTCATGATGGAACTATTCTAGACAAAAAAGATATTTGGTTCAGACTGTTTGAGGCGTTCGGTTCCCAACCGTCATTAAAGGGACCATGAAATGATTTTAAAATCGAATTTCTTCCACTGCACGTCGTAAAAGGTGTGAAAAGAAACACAAAAACACAAAAAATCGGGAGCCAAAAAAAAAATTATTTGCTGTAGAACTTTTAAAAAAAAACTGGACTCTTTTGCGCCTTCTTCGCCTTTTCACTACGATGCATCCGCGGAAACGGAGCACGTCGTCCGAATCCACGTCGCCTATTGGGTAAGAGCCTACCTCACCAGCACCACGATCGTAAACAATAAATAGCCGGCGAATGTTTCCTAAAAGTTTTGTTAAATAATATTCAGATCCACATTTTGTAGCATAATTGGAGATGTGTGGCGAAAATTGCCAAATTTGATAATGCTGAGAGCCAAGCGCCATCTATCGTGTGGTAAATGAAGCAACTACTGCGCGTGCGCATTAGGGCAGGGCCGACCAGTTACTTGGGTGGCGACGACCGACAAACGTTTATTTTCTTTGATTTCCTTCCTCTCAAAACTCTGACTGACTGAACGTTTATTTTTCTACGTGTTCTTCTCGCGTGTGCCGACTTCAAGCAGCAAGAAAAAAAGTACTTAAAACAGACCACCACGAACAAGAACGCTGGATCTACAAACACCTGTGAAAATCCACCGACTCCGACGAAGCGAGCTGCTTAGAATATAGGCCTAGCAGGCACTCCGATTCGGCGCAGCGTTGCTTCGTCGAAAGACCGTCTGCCTACGACCGGCTGGCGTGCTGAATGGAATATGCCCGCGCGACCCTTGTGGACCCTTCCCGTATTATAGTTTGATCGCTGACCTCAATTTTAGATTAAGAGGTGAGGTCAATCTTTTCCCCTTGTTTTCCGAGGCAGTGTTGACGAACACTCGTCGAAAAGGGACTCTCGTCGATTCTATCTTCTTGTTTTGTGTGATATAGAGCTGAAATAAACGCCGTATGGATTACCTTCGTAACACGATGACAGTTGGGTTGACTTCTGGAGTCTTCACCGGAAGACTCGCTGCACTTCCCAACAGGCATCCCGGCGTATGGGACTAGTCCCATGCTGTCGCTGTAGCGCAACATATCTCATTGAATTTCGCTCAGCTGCGATGCGGCGATGAGAGGCGCCGATTCAGAAAATACGTCGGTGACATCAGCGCAGTAAAACCTACCGGCGCACCCCAACTCGTCGCCGCTAACTTCCGGTTCCAGAAACAGCCTACGTCACGGCTTGTTCTGCGGTCAGTTGGAGAGAAAGAAAAAGTGGATATTTCATTAATTTTTTGTGTAGAAGTTAATAAACCGAGACGAAAACGGATGCCTGTTCGGCATTCAGTGAACATTGACGGTTTAATGTAAAAGTTATCTGGAAAAAGTAAAAAGGTCATTTCATGGTCCCTTTAAGCGTTAATGACTTGTGGCCGAGGCTTGAAGCATTAGTCCACAAGTGCATTACACAGTATGTACCTTCGAAGATAAAAAGAAAAAAAGAGTACACAATCTTTGGGATACAAGGAAAGTTATTCAGCTAAACCGGAAAGTGAAGCAACGCAGAGGAAGACTCCGTCGGGAGCGTTGTGAAGGTTCAGTAAATGAAATAACAGCAGTGAGCACTGCCACGACAAGTAAAATAAAAGAATCAAAGCACAATTCTTAAAATGTCACAATGCTACAGTTTGTTAGACAATCACCCCAGAAATTTTATAGGCATTTCATAAAAAAAAAATGTGTTTCCGAGATAAGTACACAGGAGGGCGTTACTAAGGACCAGCAAGATATTGCTAGCAAGTTTGATACTTTTTTTCATGTGTTTTCACAAAATATAACGATAAACCAGTACTGTTCGAGTTACCTAACAGCTTTCCAGATGAAAATGACATGACACGTTTAGTGGGAAAAATCATGGCTTTGTCACTGAACCTAAAGACTTCCAAGTCGATGGGCCCTGACAAAATTCCTAATGCTTTTCTAAAGAGATACACGGAATGGATGGGTAGAAACCATTTTGTAATCTTTGAGAAATCACTTTCCACGGGAACTCTTTCAGAGGACTAGAAGATGAGTAAAATAAATCCTATACCGGGGGGGGGGGGGGGGGGGGGAGGTGTGATGCTAATCTGTTTCCAACAATAGACCCATTGCTTAACGTCAACGCCTTGCAAAATTCTAGAACATATAGTTTCGAAACATGTTTATTTATTTATTCAGTTTATTCAAGTTCCCTTAAAGGTCCTCGTTGAAGGCATTACATAAGGGGGGGGGGGGGGGGGGTACATAACACGAGAGCATAGAACAGTAACAACGACATATGCGCATACATGGGGTGCTGCAAAAACAAAGTGGCATCGCCACGAGCAATGGCAATACACAAATTAGTCTGGGTACATGGGGAGCATAAGGGGATGAATACATTGATACATTGCAACCAGTAAAGCACAAGAGAAACAAAAAAGAACGGCAAAGTGGGGATTAACAGAAATCAGAACAAAGAGTGTTGCGAAATGCGGTGAGATCCGTCTGGGTTACAATAAGTGAGGGGAAGTCGTTCCAGTCTACAATAGTACGAGGGAAGAAGGAGGAGTTAAAATAGGTTGTGCTGCCTGAGATGCTGGAAACGTGACACGGGTGATTTAGCCGCGATGAAGATCGCCTGGGAGGTTGGAGGAGGGGGTCTCGGAGTGCAGGGAGAGGCAGTAGTAAATTTTGTGAAAGGAACAGAGTCGCGCTATCTTACGGCGGACGTTTAGTAAAGGAAGGTTCAGTTCGCTCTTTAGGGCGGATACGCTAACCGACCAACGATAACACACACCACAGCGTTAACGTTAACAATGCTACGTTAACGACCAACGATATTTCTTCAAAATAAACCTGGCAGCGCGGTTCTGGACTGCCTCGAGATGATTTAATAAGTATATTTGGTGAGGGCTCCAAATGGCCGCAGCATATTCCAATTTGGGTCGAATGTATGTCTCATAAGCCAATTTTCGCGCGAATGGGGGAGCCGATTTTAGGTTTCGTCTGATGTAACCGAGGCAGCGAGACGCCTCGGCGCATATAAACTCGATGTGAGCGTTCCAGGTAAGATCGATAGTTAGAGTCACATCCAGGTATTTATAAGACGGGGACGTCTTCGACTAAGTTATTTTCTAACTTGTACGAGAACTGAGATCCTTGTTGTTTTCGTGAAAACTGAACTAACTTGCATGTCGATTTGATTAGTGTCATTAACCACCTGGTGCACCATGCCTGGATTTCGTCCAGGCCTCTTTGAAGTAGAAGATGGTCTTCAAAAAAAATTATCCTTCGATATGGGGCGCAGTCGTCAGCGAAAAGACGGATGTTAGAGGAAATTTTGCCTGGAATGTCATTAATAAAGATCAGAAAAAGTAGGAGACCAAAAACCGAGCCCTGGGGAACTCCCGAGGTAACCTCAGCGCGGGTAAATGAGGAACTATTAATTCAGGTGAATTGAGTGCGAGAGGAGAGGAAATCCCGGATCCAGGAGAGAATGAGAGGGTCCATTCGGAGGCATGAAAAATTGGCAAGCAGGCGACAGTGGGAAACGCGGTCGAAAGCCTTTGAAAAGTCCAAAAATAGGGCATCAGTTTGGTGGTTGGATTCAAAATTAGTGTATAACTCGTGGGTAAATTCTACGAGCTGCGTAGAATTCATCCACAAGTTCTTAAACAAATATGTAACATGAGTTTTGTGAGGGCCTATCAACAGTAGGGAGTTTTAAAAAAAGCGCGCGCTAAAACTTTGCTTATGCGAAGAATAGCGTCGTTGCCACTGTGTATGCGTAAAACGCTAACTACATTTCGCGCTTTGCTTGCGCTCTTTTGACTTACGTAATTTTTCGGAAATTGCGTGCGTACGCAAGGAGTCTGCGCTCCTCCATGGTGGATTCGTGATAAGAAGTTGGCTAGAGCCAAGTCGAGTACAGTTAAAAAATGGCGGCTCACAGGACCATGGCTGCGGCCGCTTTCTCGGCGTCGTGAGCGTCGGCATCCTCGCCGCTTCGATTTTCAATTCAGGCCGACATTGTACTCGGCTTGGAAACCCCAGCAAGACGTGGCCACGATCACTGGCAACTTGATGTTTGCGATGCGCGAACATTTTTTGGCGAATGGATGGTGTACGATGGTCAGTACATGAGACCTGCCGAGGCGACGCAGGCGGACACCACCGGTCGACCACTCGTGTCACGTTCCCATGCTTAAAACAAGTATAAAATGTTACTTTGAACAAAAAAAAAAAAACTTGTTCTTTCACAAGTTACATAAATTCATGTGTGAAATAAAAATTGTTACTATCTTGGTGGCGCTGCAAGCGCAAGATGCTTCGACTTTGAGTCGTGGTGGAGAAACGCAATTCTAAAACCCTCTTGCGTGGCGTGTGCTAACCAATGCGCTACATTTAGCGATAGCGTGCGCTAAAATTGCGTGCGTTATTCTAAAACGCCCTGGTAACCCAGCTTATAGAGACACTATAATATCTCAGTGTAGTTCTAGATAGAAAGAACAGTTAGAAATAATTTATTTAGACTTCAGAAAAGCATTCAATAAGGTCAGTCATAAGAAACTACTAATTAAATTGAAATGTGTCTCAAGAGATAGTAACGTTGTTAGCTGAATAGAAGCATTTCTCACAAATCGCAAACAATTGTAGCTATTGACGAACACAAGTCTGAAATATTGTCACAAATGGCGATTGATGAGACAATGAAAACTACAAAAAAAATTCTAAACGTTAAATGGTACAAACGTCCTGCCCCCCCCCCCCCCCCCCCCTTTTTTTCCGAAAAAAATGAAAGACGTTTACAACTCCCTATAATGCCGAATTAGAGCGCAGCTCTTGAGGAGGAGGAGGGCAGAGTACGGAGGTGACGGTATGCCCCTCCTCCTCATCCGTACCTCTCCTCCTGCCTCTTCAAGGGCCTCCCATAATGGACCGCGCGTCCCCGCGATGCATTATGGGACGTCTTCCATAATGAATCGCGCAATAACGCCGACGGTGACGGCGACGCGGACGCGTCACACCGACGCGTTACGCCGACGGCGACGGCGACGCTAACCCGTCACGCCGATGCATTACGCCGACGCGTTAGGGTTACGCAGACGGCGACGCCACTCAAGCCGGAAATGGGCGCCTAAGAGCTGCGCTCTAAAAGGCTCGAGGAACACCTAAACATTTCTTAGGAGTGTTGAATGCGAAAGCATGAATGTCGTTCTTGCGCGCGTTCTCGTGAAGTGACCGCGCCGCTCTCCGGAGTATGCTCGAGCGGGCTCTCTTTGGGAGGCCCCGCCAGCCAAACGCTTCCTTTTCCTGGCGGACTGTGGCGCGGGCACGTAGCGCCATGAAACTGACGGGCCTCAGCCAATGGGAGCCTTGTTCCTTGTAACTATGACGCACGGCAGCCAATGGGGGCCCTCTCCATGAGACTTCGGCTTCACTTGGAGAGGTGAATTTATTTCGACATTTTGTAGGCCCTGAGATGGGCTCTACAAGATGTCAATTCATTAGGGAGTTTTCGTAGACCGCTCCCGCTGTTCCGCAACGCTCTCCGCAACCAGCTACGCTAGCCGGAACTCTGCAGTCAAGGCCATCGGCGCGCCGGCGCAGTAGCGGCTGCTTCGTTGCGGAGGGCTTACCGGAGGGGGAAACGCGGTCTACGAAAACTCCCTATTACAAGCTCGCCTGCACTCTATCACTGCTTAAGCGCCATACGCACATTCGCGTTTGAACGCGTTTGAGTGCGTTGCGGAGTCCTTGCGGCCAGGCGCAGTCGCTTGCGGACCGACGCGCGCCTCCCCGCAACGCTCGGTAGCGCGACGCAAGCGAGTAGAGACTCGTTCAACTTTCCAAAGCGTTGCGGTGCGTTCGGGCGCGTTCGACCAATCAGAAGCCGAAAGAGGAGAGGGGTGACGTGTTCGCTCGCCCCACCCGGCCGACTCGGCGAGACGTATCCGGTTCGCCGGTCGCAGTGCTTGCATTCTTGTTTTGGGGAGCGGTGGAGACTGTATTTTCCAAGGCTGCGATGGTTCAAGCTTTACAAAACGTCGGGGAAGCCGGCGAGATTGTTCCAAGATCGAACGCTTCGACGCTGTCGCCGTGCGCCGCCATGGTGCCTTGGATTTCGCTTACTATTGGTGACCCACTAGCGACGATAGCGCGTTCTTATTGGCTCTTGACTGCGGTTGACTGCGTGTCAACGCAACTGTGCGTACAAGTTTGGCGCAAGCGGTCTTCGCAACGCAACGCGTCCGCTTGCCGCTACGGAACGCACCGCGCTCAAACGCGAATGTGCGTATGGGCCTTTAGAATTTATTTGCCGTTTGGTTCCGTCTTTTGCGCGGCTTCAAAGCTGGGATGCCTCAGATCGCGGCTTCAATTCGCTTCATTGGAAGAGGGGAATTTATCTGCTGTTTGGCGCGGCTGATGACGTCGGCTCGCTCCATAGAACCAGTTAATGCTTTCGCATCAAAAGGCTAGCGTCGCAGGCTTCAATGGCGGCGAAACATCAGGCTTGAGCGCTGGGGCGAGACTGACTCCGACTCGCCATGCGGAGTCCCTTAAGTACCTGCGTGGGTTTCTGGAACATTCGTCGTTGAACATTCGGCGCGTAGAACATTCGTACCTCGATCCGACGACAGGGTTCTCGAACTTGCGAGAACGCTAAATAGAACGAATCAGTAAAAGACACGTCGCTCCGAGGAATCAAAATCAAACCCGGGTCCTCCGCAGGAAAGTCAAGCACGGTAACCACTCGACCACGCACGCGCTCGATAGGCGATGCGCGTGGCAATATATGATGTCGAGTCGGCTGTGCCTCACGGCTTGGGCCCTTGTTGTTCATTCTGTAATGACCTTATAGCTGAATTATCTATGTAAGCCCGATTGTTTGCGGACGTTTGTATCATGTACACTGAAGTGAAGTCTGTCACTGTTCAAGTAAGGCTAAACAAATATTCGTCTAAACCAAAAGGCTGGTGTGCAGAACGACAAATGGCGCTAAGTGCACAATAAAAAGTATGAATTTCCATAGCTCATGAGCTTAAAAGTTTAGCTAAACACTTCAAGGAGTTACCTTAACTAACGTCACTGAATATAAGCGCCTTGGCGTCACAATAAGTGTCGACTTCCGATGGACCAAGCACATGGATAACGTTGTCGGTAATGCTAATAAAAGGATTTATACGGCGCACTCTCAAGCTTGCTTCACAAAAAAACTAAGCTGACCGCATACAAGATGTTAGTTCACCCGATTATGGAGTTCGCATGCAAGTCTGGGGCCGGTATGTGAAAAAACTGCAGTTAAAACTGGAAAGTGTACAGCGACGCGCATCAGGTTTTATTTACTCCCGTTATTGAAGACAGAATTCGGTTTCCCCTTTACGAGAGAGCCAGTTTACCGCTACTCCAAGTTAAAAAAAGAAGGTTAGGTTTTTTTGGTTTTTTTAACAGTACTATTAATAATGTTGTGTTTGTTAACAAGCAGTGGCATCTAGATGAAGACTCGTCACGAGTAACCAGAAATAAGCATAGACGTCATGAAAAAAAGAAAGACTGTTTAATTGGGAATGTTTTAGATGCTCGTTTCTCTTGCAGACAGCGCGGGATTGCATGGAACCAGTTGCCAGAAGGTGTTGTTGGTGCACGCGGCCAGTTGGAGATCGCATCACTTACTTCTTAACGCTGGGTTACACCTCAGGCTGTCTGTTGTGTAACTAATATTTTACTGTTGTTACTTTTATTGTGCTACTGTCTATCTTGTGCTCGTGTCGGTGTAAGACAGCGCAGACTGTGATTGTTGGGCTGTTATAACCATTAAGTAAATCCTTGTATCCCCCCCCCTATCTCGGTAACGTGAGGGACTGATGGTGTGGTGAAATAAATAAATAAATAAATAAGTAATAAATAAATAAATATAGCACCTTCCACATAAAGGAAAGCAGGAGACAGAGCCCTTCCCTCTTTCCACGTTAGCACAGCACACGCTGTAGTCCGCTCTCCTCCTCCCCAGAATTCGCTCGGCTAATATACAGAGTGAAGGACTCCGTCTCCTGTTTTTCTTGGCTTGCGATGGACTGTGCGATGGACTGTAAGGAAGATGTGTGAACGGTCTTAGTCTCGACTTTCGCATGTTGACTCCAGTCTACATTGTTCAAGTCGTCATATTAGAGCGCAGCTCTTAGGGGCCCGTTTCCGGCTTGAACGGCGTCGCCGTCGCCGTCGCCGTCGGCGTCGGCGTCCCCGTCGGCGTCGGCGTAACCGCGCGGTGCATCATGGGAAATGTCCCATAATGCACCGCGCGAGCCCCCCACCGGTGTCACGTGACTTCGTGGGGGGGCACGTGACCCCCCCCGAGGTCACGTGACCCCCCGAAGTCACGTGACTCCCCTGAGGTCACGTGACCCCCTCCTCGAGGTCACGTGACCCCCCCCCCCCCCCGAGGTCACGTGACCCACGCCGATGTCGCGTGACCCCCCGATGACGTCATCGACACTGATGACGTCACCGGCATCCACATCGTCATCGTCATCGCCACTGATGACGTCATCATCGGTGATGATGATGACGATGCGGATGCCGGTGACGTCATCAGTGATGATGACGATGTGGATACCGGTGACGTCATCAGTGATGATGACGATGACGATGTGAATGCCGGTGACGTCATCAGTGATGATGACGATGACGATGTGGATGCCGGTGACGTCATCAGTGATGATGACGATGACGATGTGGATGCCGGTGACGTTACCGACATCTGCAATGTCATCGTCATTAT
This sequence comes from Ixodes scapularis, assembly GCF_016920785.2. Lineage (NCBI taxonomy): Eukaryota > Metazoa > Arthropoda > Arachnida > Ixodida > Ixodidae > Ixodes > Ixodes scapularis. The sequence continues at coordinate 29,337,447 of NW_024609839.1, forward strand.
CACTGATGACGTCATCAGTGACGTCACTGATGTCGTCACCGGCATCCGCATCGTCACCATCACTGATGACGTCGTCAGCGACGTCACTGATGACGTCACCGACATTCGCATCGTCATCGTCATCATCACTGGTGAAGTCATCAGTGACGTCACTAATGACGTTGTCGGTACCCGCATCGTCATCGTCACTGATGACATCATCGGCATTGGGGGTCACGTGACCCCCAAGGTCACGTGACCCCCCAAGGTCACGTGAACCCCCCCTGGTTAGTCTAACCCCCCCCCCAGCGCCCTTCCCTCCTCCTCCTCCTCAAGAGCTGCGCTCTAATTCGGCGTTACAGGGAGTTGTAAGCGGCTTTCTTTTTTTTTTCAGTTTGCTTAATTTCTTTTGTTTTCTGACTGTTTGTCTTTTTTCTTTTTTTTCTCTCTTGCTCCTTTCCCTCGGTATCCGTGTTGCCATGGTCATGCTTTCGGTAGGTCTTTGCCAGCTTCGGCCCTTTAGTCGCGTTAAAACGCCCCGTGACAAGCATTCTCGTAACAAAAAGAAAAACAACGACAACAACAAAAAAAAACAGTTCAAAACACAGGCAGTGAGGCCCTCCTGAGACCACAATGAAGGATTGACAATACTTGGCCCTCACACAACCTAGGCTTGTATATTAGAGGGTCCTTTGAACAAGCTAGCTGTCAAGACTGTACTCAGGTACTTTGCGTTGGTAAGGCCATAACATCTTAATAGGATTATGCAAGATCGGCTTAGCGTAATCAAAAGTTTTACATACGCTATTCTAAGACTTCCCAAATTGAGGCGAACGCGCTGTATTTTTTATTTGATTAGACGGTTCGTTGGAACTTTTCAAGGTTATATTTCAACTGTTTGGCGGGAACAGCTCAACTCAACGATTAATCCCTTGAAAAATTAAAAAGTGCAATATAAACGGCCTGACGGGCTCGCCAGCGCCACAGAGCGATTCTTCGGAACGCCAAGTCATCGTGTCGCCGCTGCAACTTAAATGGACAAGCGACGCCCCTTTTCAAGCCGGCGAGGTGCCTGGCAACATCTTCGGGAACCTCGAGTTCACCAAAGAAGCCAGTGCAACATCGACAACTACTATCGCCCATGAGGTTATAAAAGGACCACGACAGCCTTTCAGCGTCAGAGGGCACGGCGGCACTCCCACGGGAGCAATGGCTAGCCCTATCATATTCTACGTGCAGGTGAGCAGAAATTACTCCTTGTACTTAAAGCGTACCAGCAGCGTTTGCCTTTCTTTGCTGCCGTGCCCTTGGACGTGTGCTGTTCCTTGAGTGTATTGCTGTAGCTCGTGACCTGTTATCATGCGGGGATATCGAATCCAATCCAGGCCCGGATGATGATCATACACTGAGTGGCATCATCTTTGTTACTAATTTTTCTGTACAACACGCAATCATCGGCAAACAACCGAACACAAGATGAAATACCCAAGGAAATATTATTGATATATATTAGGAACAAAAGCGGCCCTAAGACAGAGCCCTGTGGGACTCCCGATGTAACATTAACGTATGTCGAATTTTTACCATTCACTAATACGCACTGACAACGCTCTAGCAAATAATTTTCAATCCATCTTAGTACCGTTAAGTCAATATTTAACATCTTGAGTCTATTTAGCAGAAGTGAATGCGAAACAGTATCGAAAGCCTTGCGAAAATCTAGGCATATACAATCTGTTTGGCCTCCCTCATCAACATCAGATGACAAGTCATGATAAAATTCGACGAGGTGCGAGGTGCAAGATAAGTCCTTACGGAAACCGTGCTTTTCTTTAAATAATATATTGTTTTTCGTCATAAGATTCATTATTTCAGTGTATAAAATATGTTCTATGACTTTGCATGAGATGGAGGTTAATGAAATGTGCCTGTAGTTTTCGACATCTTTCCTAGAACCACCTTTGTGAATAGGGACTATGTGAGCGGTCTTCCAGTCGTTTGGCAAGAGACCCACAGATAGCGACTTCACATAAATTAAATAAAAATAAAGTGAAATTGGATGAGCACAGTGCTTGAGCACACGAGGAGATATGCCATCTGGGCCATTAGCCTTAGTTTCGTCGATACTCTTTGGTTGCACTTCGATACCACTCACGCTTAGTTCCACTGGCTGCATTATTGGGACAGTGCTCACGGGCGAAAAACAATTACAGTCATATTTGGGTAAGAAAACAGATTGAAAGTAATTATTTAGACACGAAGCTTTTTCTGCATCATCTACAATTACCTGCTGAATATAGGTAATTTCGTTTATTCCTGCACAATTGGTGCCGCATCCCTTTAAGTATTGCCAAAACATTTTAGAATTCATTTTCAATATATCATTTAGTCTACAAAAATAATTTTCCTTGGCACTTTTTATATTCAACTTGTATTCCCGACTTACCTCAGCAAGTTTCTCTATGTGGTTGTTACTTTTGGTTTTCTTTAAATCTAACAAACACTCGCCTACGTTATTTAGTTATTCCAAGGACACGTGAAGTCACCCATGGTGTTTTTTTTTTTTCGTTTTTTAAACAGTGCCTAATCTATGCTTGGGATATACTTATTCGTAAGTTCAAGTAACTTCTTTTTAAAAACCGACCATAATGCGTGGGTATTATAATCCTCAGACAGACACTCAAAAACAGGTAAGTGGTCAAGAAGTTCACTGGAAATACTACTGTAATCACCTTTCTCAAAGAAAAAGGCTCTTCTTGATGCACACGACTTCGACCGATTAGTTTTAGTGTTTATGCCTGCAACGACCGCGAGATGATCAATAATACCCGGAATGACGTCTACCGAACTAACGAGATTTGGTGAGCTACAAAAAAAGAGGTCTAAAATACGATTATCCCGAGCTGGCTCTTTCACGTACTGTAACAATTCGAAAGTGTCTGCTATACTTTTCATTTCAAGGTTGACGCGGCTATTAACCTTGTTTACACAAGTGCCGTCTTGCCAGTCTAGGTCTGGCAAGTTAAAATCTCCCGCTAGCAAAATAGTTTGGCCAGAGGCCTCGGAGACAATATCGTACAGTAGCTGCAAGGTGCCGAAATCCGAGTTTGGTGGTCGGTAATACGCTCCAACAACACATGAAGAATGATCAGTTGAAGCAGCCGCCTCGGTGGCTCCGGGGCGAGAGCGCCGGCCTACGGATTCCCAGGTGGCGGGTTTGAATCCCGACCGAGGTGCCCGCAATATAGCGGAGGCTTATTGCGGAGAAGGCGCCGTGTAACCGAGCTTTCGGTTGTACGTCAAAAGATCCCCAGGTGGTCGAAATTAATCCTCAGTCCTCCGCTGGGGCGTGCCAGATGCCCGTCGTAGGTTTGGCACGTAAAACCCCCAAATTTGATTTGATCAGTGGAAGTGACTGTGCACCAGACTGACTCGACGGCGTCGTGACCAAGATCGAGTACAGATGACGTTAGTGAAGAACGAATTAGCAAAAAGACCCCTCCACCGAGGCGGGGCCTATCCTTCCGATAAGCAATAAATTCCTTCGGAAATACTTCACTATCGCGGATAGAGGGATTCAGCGAAAATTCAGTCCCAAACACAATATCAACCTTGACGGACGCGATTAATCCTGCAAATTCATCGACTTTATTTACTACACTTCTTGAATTTACAAGAATAGCAACTAAATCACGAAGAACTGTTTCCTTTCTTTTTTAGTGGAGCGTCAATGTTTCGGGACAGGAACAACTTCCTCTTTTTCTTTGTCCCAAGTGAACACCTTACCATTAACAATTAGTTCGTCAAAATTTAATTTTACCTGATTGTCTCTATCTGCCTTTTTAATTCTTGCCAATTCCCATAGTCGCCTGCGGATGTCTCGAGTTTCGGGTGAGTAGTCCTGGTCTACGCTGTAGGTTGTACCCTTAAACTTTTTGGCGTTCGACATAATGTCCTGTTTTTCTTTGTAAGACGCAAAATTTTCAATAATCGGTCTTTTTTTTCTCGTGACAGTAACGACCATTTCGATGCGCCCTTTGTACCGATGTCAATTCGATACCCAGGCTGGTTTTACAAATGCGCTCGATTATTTTTTCGGATTGATCCCACGTTTCTGAGTGGTTGTCCTCTACACCATAGAAAACAAAATTTTGCCGGCGACTTCTATTTTCCAAGTTTACGCCATTGTCTTTCAATTCCTTAACTTGTTGGGCTAAATATTTGATAGAATTAGCTTGTGCAGATACCAGTTTGTTAACGGCTTCTACCTGTCTCTCTGCGACTCCAAGTTTATTGTTTATTTCGGCTATCACAGTTTCGTGCTTGGTGAACCTGTTTTCTATAGAGTCAAGTTTTTTCATAATGCTTGCCTGACCACTCTGTAGACTTTTCAGTAAATCTACTTCTACAGAAGTAAGAGGACCCGGATTTAGTTTTATATCTCCGGATAGCAACAACAAAATAATCAGGTATAGTACGCGGTTTGCGAAAAGGCGAAATCGTCTGCGCGACATTTGCAGATTGGTTCGCCTACAATAATCGGTACCGAAACTTGGCATGGGAGGAGCCGGCAACGCACAGAGCAGTTTTCGAACATGAATAGGGTAGTAATAACTAACCTGCATCAGTAACAGTGACATGAGCTGCATGTCGGCAAGCGTGCCGGATCCGAATCCCACGAAGCCATTGTGCCGCGCGTCTGTATAGCCTCCGTTGTGGTCACATGGTTCCTTGAAGACCGGCAGAGCGCCATCGTCGAACGGCTTATCCAAGGGGAGCTTGCAATCGGTGATGACTGACAGTACGATAACGCTGATGCCCGTCGACACGTGCCATCCAGTTGTCGTACTCGTAGAAGCATCGTGAAAGTACGGGGCTGCTGTTGTTTCGTTGCCCACGCCGAGCAAGACAGTCGTTCCGAGCACGGAGAAAACCTGCATCAGTAAGAGTGACATGAGCTGCATGTCGGCAAGCGTGCCGGCTCCGAATGACGTGATATGCATGCATTTTTCAAAGGCCTTTGAGCGTGTTCCGCGTGACAAAGTGCTTGAAAAGCTGCGTAAATTATGTCTTAATCGGAGTTTGTTAATTTGGATGCGTTCATATTTAAGTGACCGAACGCCGTATGGTCAGTTATAACAATGTATGCGCTCGCCTATTGGCAGTTTATTCAGGAGTACCTTAAGGTTCGGTTTTAGGACCACTCTTATTTTTAGTTTATATTAACGACATAGCTTATAATCTGCCACCTTCTGTACATGTTAAACTTTTCGCGGATGTCTGTATGCTCTTTCCTAAAATTACTGCACTTTGTGACAAAGAGTTACTAAATGAGTCTCTTGGGTAATTAGTTCATAGTGTACTACATGGGGCATGACTGTTAATTTTTAACAAGACGGTGTTTTGCCGTATCACCAACAAGAACAAAGTGTTAGATTTTAGTTATACTATAAGAAGCACAGAACTTGCGAAAGTAGATGAATGTAAGTATCTAGGTGTGATTTTTAGTAATACATTACACTGGAATAGTCGCGTGGACTATATAAGTCAAGGGCGTAACAAAAACTGGCGTTTCTTAGAAGGCACCTGAGACATGCAACTAAAGATGTTAGATTAACTGCATATAAAGCATTTGTGCGTCCGATATTGGAATACGCAAGTTGCGTATGGGAACCCTACAGGCCAAAAAACACATCACACAAGTAGAAAAGATTGAGAAAATTCCCTTCGATTTATTTTTTCAGAATATAGGCGTACGTCGTTTGTTACTGCGATGAGAGCTGAGGCGCAGCTGATAAGTAGCCTGGAGAACAAAAGAAAAATTTGTAGATTGAAAGAATTTTTTAAATGGTAAACGGACTGACAAAAATTGATTCCGAAAAATATTTATTGTGTTCGACAGCCTGTTCCCAAAAGAACGAGCAACACCATAGCAATAGACCATATGCTATTACCCAAGCGCCCTTTCCCACACTCGAGGAATCGTGGGAATGGTGTTCCTCCATCTCCCTACAATTGGCTACTTTTCGAAGAACTCCATGATTACAGTTTTTGAGCGTAATTCGGAGTCACCTTGAACAAGCGCCAGATATACCCCAAGTACCTGCCAAATCACTTCTAAGATATCTTGTCAATGTCAGCATATCTGGTACTGCGCATGCGATCCACCTTTCAACCTGGCTGAGCTGCCGAAATCTCTTATAATATTATCAATATCGTGATCGTTCTTTTAGCAGGAATTGCTTAAAAAACCGAAAATTCACAACAAAAATCAGGATTTAGCTCAAAGTCAGGGGGGCTGTTTATAGCAGTTTTAGCGTTTCTAACTTAATGTCAGCGTCTATGAAGCTGTACGAGAATGATGATAATGTAAGAGATATCTGCAGCTCATCCAGGTTGAAGGGTGGACACCATGCAGAGTATGAAGAACGCTGACATTAAGGAGAAATTTTAAAATCGATATGACAGGTCCTTAGGATATATCAGGCGCTTGTTCGGGGTGACTTTGAATTACGCTCAAAAGCTATGTAACCAGGGATTAGGACGGAATTACCGATCACTAGGAAGCTGAAGGAGCACCGTTCCCATGATTCCGCAAGGGCGGGCGGGGACGCTTGGGGGATATAGCAAGTGGTTCATTGCACTGTATCAATACAAAAACGATGTGTTCAAATGTTCATTTTTTTTTTTTTGCAGAACAATTATTGATTAGAACGCTCTGCCAGAAGAACTTGTTAGTTGTTGCAGCCCTGGCCTGTCTGGAGTCCCATTAACTGATTTTTTTTTAAAGAAATTAAGTACTGCACGTAAAAAGTAAGCGCAGGCCACTTCGAATTGCCTGCGCACGCTTTACCCACACAGTGTGTGTGAGTGTGTATTTATGGTGTATTTTATGGTGCCTCTCATGCGTAGACCAAAAGGTCCGCAGTATTGTAAATAAATAAATAAATAAATAGATAACAAAAAAAAACTTAAGGTTATTGAAAGTAACATTAATTACACTAGTCGCCCGTCCTATCGTTGGCTACCCACGCTTGTAAGAGGGCCTTAGCAAAAAAGGTGTAGCAAGTTATTCGCCAATATTTTATCGATAACTCTACGTAGAAATTCCTTAACTGGTGACGTCTTAAATACATCGCGCGACAAGACTAAAACAGCCCAAGGAAAATAAAGGCGCGCCTACGCCATCCCATTCGCTCGGCGGAATCGTATCAGAACATTGTCCACTTGCCCGTACACATTACTGAACACACATCATTGTCCTTTTCAGGCGATGCTGTCTTCTTTTGGTGACACTGTATCCAACTTTAGCTCGGGGGACCGTCGTTCACATGAGGAACATGGCATCGAGCACACCGATTCCAGCTTCGCAAGAAACTGCAATTCAAGCACCGAAACCACCCGACACCGCCCGGTGTCAGGCGGTGCGTGCTCCGAGGGGTCTTTCCTTTTGCCCACGCTGTCTATTGCGATGATCATGGGGTATCATTGCTGATACCCCATGATCGACTATCATGATGAATATCATTGCTTGATTGTTTAGGTTGACATGGGCGGTGTCGGCTGTAGCTCACACCTGAGGTTCCTTGTGCTTCTTCTCGTGTGTTTCGTTTCTCGCGCTTTCATGATGCAGCAGGCTTCTGGCATGAACCCTCGGTCACTGTGCAGTGCCCATCATCTTTCCGTGAGGGATGAGAAACATGACGAATGTGATAATACCGTTGCGGTATAAAAGGAATTTGTACTGCGCTAGAGGGTATTTAAATCCTGAAAACCTTGCGATGGAAGTGCTTTCCTTGTAGCCTTTTCTGATATGCCACTGTAGGTGACTGTTCTCCCCACGTTTACGAGCAAGGGCCTCAGAAACTTGTCGACTACAGCAGTCACACTTTTGCTCGCGTGTTCATCATTCGCGACGCTTGCGAACACTGGTTACTTTTATGGAGACGGCAAAATTAAAGAAACCAACTTTTATTCAATACGTTCGTTTGTTCTAAGTGGGGAAGAACCATGTAGAAATATTTTTATTGTAATTATTACTTTCATTAATTTAGGTTTGAGAGGTAAGTCCCGTGTCTGATTGGTTGTAAGTCCCGTGTCTGATTGGTTGTAAGTCCCATTAGTTTTAAACATGCCGTTGCTTCATTTGTATGCTTTGAGCCAAGAGAAGAAAAATCTCTACTCTTCGAGGGCCTTAATGATAAATCCTGCTATGTAAGCGATGTTCGCGTTTAACACGGTGGGAAGTGGTCCTGTGTTGTGAAATTGTGAAATTATTTTAGGGCGTAGTTACTTCCTGAGAGTGTATAACAAGCTCAATATATATGCCGAGAGTGAAGCCGTGGATTTGAATATCTTATAGTATACTTGAATTAAAATACTTACATAGAATCATCTCTAAGTCTTTCAAAATCAGAAATACATCACCCGCCTACGAATGTCGTTATTCCAAATAAAGTCAAATACAAACAAACCCAGAAGGTGATTCCTCTGCCGCCTCTTCCTCTACCGCATATGTCGGTACAGGGAGGCCATGGAACTCTGGGAGCTTGGAACTAGATCTCAACATCTGGTAAGAATTGGGCTGCTTTCAACGTTTTAGCGGTTGTACTGCACTGGCTAAACTGCCAATCCACAGCGAGAGACTCGTGGCAACGAAGCAGAATAGCTTTCGACGGAAGTTTCAGAAAACCTCGCTTAGGGATGTAGCGGTGTTCCTTCGGTAACAAGTAATAGAGAATAACAAATTTTCCAACGAACTACGGTCACAAAATTGCCTACTTCTAGCATTATATTGAAGATGCTCGATCAAAAAAAAAAATTTTTGAAAGAAAACACGGCCGCGCCTTTTTTCTGCGTGCATTGCTTTAATGCGGAATAATGCGTGTTGTTTTCAAAAGCCTCCCATCTGTTTTTATAGTCTCGTTTTCTCTATTTATTTTTTGGATCGTTAAATTTCTTTTAAATATCTGCATCTTCGTGCGTTTAATCTCTCTTATTTCAGAAGGTCACGTGGGACAATCTCCTCAGTTGTCTGAACAGAAAAACTAGTGGCAGTCGAAGCAGGTGCTTATTTTTTTATGCAGAGGCAATCTGAACGAACCACTTGAACTTGTGCCAAGAGTCAGCATTCCTTCTGCTGCAGGTAGGGTGTTGAAGCAACAGTCCCTTCGTGGATTTCAAGCGGTTTTTGCACACCTTCCCAAAGATATGAAGAGTGCTCGTGTCTTTTCCTTGCTTTCAATCGTCGTTTTACGCCTGTTCTTCGTGGTTCGAAGTTGGCACTCATATTAGATGGCAATTAGAAAGGACTTATTTTAAGTTCGGGGCTGCATGAAAAAGACTGAAAAACAATTGTGCCCTGCGTCCTATTCCGCCGTCAGGCACCGCAGACTTAAAGCCAATTCGAAATAAATAAATTGGATCTTTGAATCAAGTGTGAATTTCATGTAAAAAGCCCATTTGTGAACTAAACCACGTGGAAAGCATAAAACTGAGCCTTGCCAAAAGGACTGGCAGAGCTGTCGAGCGATTGAGGTTGCCCGCAGAACCATCCCCGTGAAACCCGACACTAGACGATGAGCGCAGAAGACAGCCTCGCCGCTTCCCGTGAGGTCGAAAAGATTGGACTGCGAGCCAATTCAAATCCGGCGAGCGGCGAGATGGTGCTTGATGAAAGAAAGCCCAAAAATGAAGGCCTCGACTGTACGAGGGAATCTCCACAAAGACGACTGACTCGCGCGGGCGGCCCTTAATGAAGTCCGCAACGGCGGCGGGCTTAAGACGAGACTTCTTTTGTCACGCTGAAGTGCACAACCTGACACTTCATTTCAGCGGTGCTGGGTCTGCGGCCACCAAAGTATTGCTGCTTGTGAATAGCTAGTGGTCTGTTTTATTTTATTCAAATTGTTTTTTATGGATTGGTTTTAACTGTACAAAACGTGCCCCCCCCCCCCAAAAAAAAAAGAATTATATATATATTCATCTATTCATTCATTCATTTGTTTATTTTCTGTGCTCATGCACAGCTTGACACCTCGATAATTATGCCCAACAAAATGTTCACGGGTTAGTTACAGAAGACTTAAAAGCTACGAAAGTTGGGTTAAAACATCAATATCTGCTCCACTGAGGGTGTTGTAGAAGTGCTGAATACAAGTCATGGGAGCCGGGACTGGTTTGGATGATGTGATTAACATGGAAAGTCGGAAAAACCCGCAAAACTCGTCTCGGAACGTGAATATTAATAGCACATGTGAGACCTGGCCAATCAATTAATCCATGAATACATTTATAACAGGAAAACTTCATCACGCTCACGCCGTCTAGAACTCAAAGTAGGGTATCTGCATCGTTCCAACAGTCTCGGATAATAATAATAAACAGTACGACATGTGTAACGATCATAGACAATTCGAAAAAGAAACGCTTCTGAACATTTTCAATCATCTCTTGGTTCGTAAGACTAATACAATTCCAGATTACAGAGGAAAACTCCAACTTGAACGGTATTAACGAGAAATACAACCGTAGAATACAGGTTGATGTGGGGAACTCACGCGTGATCCTAGCAGTAACGCCCAGCTTACACAAAGAGTTATTTATAAGGCTGTTAGCATGTACAGTAAAGTATAACAAAGAGTCTATGTATACACCAAGATCACGCGTGCACTCGACTCGTCACAGCGGATCATTGCCAATCTGGTAACAAAAGTTTATTTTTTCTACCTTTTTAGACAAACACATAATAACGGTTTTAGAAGGATGGAGCTTTAGCATATTCTGACGACTGCCATTGCATACACACCCAACATCCTCCACAAGTTTTCACAGCCTTCCAAGGATATGATCTGCGTAAAAAGTTTGACATATTGCAAGATGACCGAATCGCGAACGATTGAGCTCAATTCATTAATAAAAGCATTAAAGAAGATCGGCACAAGTATGGAGCCTTGCGGCAAACCCGAAGAAGGAACATAAGGTTGGGAGTGATGGCCAAGAACGTGGATAGAGTTGTGTCTATTAGACAAATAATCTACCAACAGGGAACAAATGGAGGTACACACGCCATAGGATTCTAGTTCGTGTGTAAGGAGCGAATGATCTACCAGATCAAAAGCGATAGAAAGGTCAAATATAAAACATATACAGTACCCGTCCACGTTGACACACAAAAGGCGAAACAAAATTAAAAAAAGACACCAGTATTGTCTCAACAGACCTTCCACGCACAAAGCCATGTTGTGAAGGGCTTATTTGATGCTTAAAAAAGTTTCAAATGTGCTCAAATAAAACAGTTTCATAGATCTTAGCAAAGAGAGATAGCAACGACACAGGTCTGTAATTTTTTACATCATCCGTTATGCCATTCTAGGTACTGGCCTAGTAATAGTTCTTCTACAGGGAAGGAAATGTAAGGCTCTGCAACGATAAGTTACAAATATGCGCTAAAATGGGCGCAAAAATGGAGGAACATACTTTAACAATAAGGCTCGGTACACCGTCAAATGCAACTGATAACTTTGACTTCCGTTTCCTGATAGCAAGTTCAATGTCAATAATTTCAAAATAAAATTGACAAGTGATCACTCGCATTATATGGGTTTCAAATCCGGCAAGCTAAAAGGGTCTATTATTTAATTTTTACGAAATAAAAAATGTTTTGAGGGATTTTTCTTAAATGAAGGAGGGTGCGAACTCCATGTTGCCCAGATTTTTCGTTCTAGAGTTACGAAGCGTAGAAGCCGCAGTGGCAGAAACTTTTTCCCTGCCGTCGCAGGTCACGTGTTTGACATCCTCTGCTGCCGCTACTGTTATTACTCCATCATCTTAACTTTTCCTCTCATTTAATAGGTACCACAAAGATACCTTCATGTATTCAAAAAGTTGTAAATATTTTATTGTATTCTAAAAAGAAAATGTCAACCTCGTCACTCAGGTCGATTTTCGGTCAACTTTGACAGGTCTTTACTTTCTGTACTTAAGGTAAATTTTCTTTCTTTAGTTTTGTAGAAAGCCCAAAACAATCCCATTATAGATATTGTCACTAATGACAAGTGATGAGGCGACAAAAACTGAACGTTTAATGGGGCGAAGTTGTGGTGAAATTATTAAATGAAAAAGGAAACAGAAGAAAGCAGGACAGCGTCGCGGGCGTCGATGTCGGCGAATCCGCAGGATCGAGCGTTGGGGCGAGACTGACCTTGGCTCACCACGCGAAACCCCTTATGTACACGCGTGGGCTTCTGGAATAATCGGCGACCCGAAGAACATTCGGACTTTGAATGTTCTACGGAACTTCGGCAACTCCACCTCCAGGGGTTGCCGCGCCTAGTTTCCCCGGCGAGGAGCGAGGGGCGACAGGCTTTCACGTCGGGGTCGGTGCATCGGCGAAGCTGGACGTCGTGGCGAAGGTGACCGGAACTCTCGGCGGGACGCAGGCTCGGGGGACTGAGGTCGTTGCAGGTACTCGTCGATCTCCCGAGGGCGTTCACCATACCGGGGGCGCGGGTCGTTTGGGTAGAATCCGCGCAGCCCGAGTCGTCGGTATGGGCATCGGTGGTACACATGGTCGGCTTCCCCGCAGTGGTAGCAGGGCGGGCGTCGGTCGGCCGTTCGCCACACGTCGGTCTTCCTCGGCAAGGGTTGCTCCGGGCGGACGTCCTAAACTTGTCCTTCCTGGCGTCGAGGATACTGTGGCATCGGAGGGTCTCGTCGGGGTGGCGCCGTGGCCTGGCGGTTAGCTTGCGGCGGTCGTCGGGCCATGGCGGCGTAGCTCAAAGTCGGCTCCTCTGGCGTCGTCGTGTTGATCGGAACCTCAGGTTGGAAGGCTCGGTGAACTTCCTCCCGGACGACCTCGGCGAGCGACTGTGAGGACGGGTGATCCGCAACGGAAAGTATCTTGCGCAGTTCTTCCCGGACGACTTCACGGACGGTCTCTCGAAGGCTGTCGGCATCGCTGGTATTCAAGTCGAGAAGGGAAGCAGCGACAGTTGGAGCAGCAGGCGCACCGGCGCTTCGGTGGTAGTGGCTTGCTGGGGCCGTCAGTGCGCGCTCGATGTTGGTGGCTTCACTCACAAAAGCATCGACGGTCGTCGGGGGGCTGCGGACCAGGCCTCAGAAAATGCCTGCCTTGACGCCACGCATGAGGACTCGAAGTTTCTTTTCCTCGGCGGCCTCCGGATTGGCTCGGGCACTTAGCCGCAGGACATCCTCAACAAAGCTGCTCACGCTTTCGTTGGGGCCCTGCAACCTTGTTTGAAGTAGGTCCTCTGCTCGCTGGCGACGGTGGTGGTTAAGGAACGTCCGCTTCAGTTCGGCGACGCAGGACTCCCATGTAGTGAAGGAGGCTTCGTGGTTTTCAAACCTGTGCCTCGAGGTGCCCTCCAGCGAGAAGTACAGGCTCTGGAGGCGCTGCTCATCCGTCCATTCGTTGTGGCGAGCTACACGTTCGTAATGCTGCAGCCAGTCTTCGACATCCTCATAGGCTTCGCCGTGAAAGGGCGTCGGAGTGCGGGGAGTGACGGGCAGGATGACGACGGGTGCGGTGGTCATGGTCGGTATTTTCTTCCTCCGGTTCTCGGGCAAGAGACCGAATTCGGGGGACTGACCTCTGGTCCGACGGCTTCTTCGGCGAAGGGTAGCCTTTCGGGAATGAGCACCTCACTCGGTCGGGGTGTCTTCGTAGGGGTATGCTTTACGGGCATAGGATGGTACCCCGCACCTCCACTAAGATGTCACGAATGACAAGTGATGAGGCGACAAAAATTGAAGTAAACTAAACGTTTAATGGGACGAACTTGTGCACAAATTAATAAAAGGAAAAGGAAACAGAAGAAAGCAGGAGAGCGTCGCGGGTGTCGATGTCGGCGAAACCGCAGGATCGAGCGTTGGGGCGAGACTGACCTTGGCTCACCACGCGAAACCCATTATGTAGACGCGTGGGCTTGTGGAATAATCGGGTACGCGTAGAACATTCAGACCTCGAAGAAGCAACAGGATTCTCGAATTTTACAGTACACTAAATTGCAGGAATAAACAATATACACGTCGCGCCCAGGAATCGAACCCTGGCTTTTCGCATGGGACGCAGGCGCGATAACCGTTAGGCCACGCGCGCGCTGCCTACTTGGCCAGCTGCGCGCGCGGCAATATAGTAACATCGTTATGAGCTGTGGATTAGCCGCTCCGCTACCTTCACGTAGATGTTATGAAAACTAACAAATGTTAAAGGTTTGAAATCGATTTTCTCGAAAACCCCAATTTTGTAATTTTTTTAAAACTTATCTTAGATATAATAGTCGACTACAACAAAAGACAATCGATAAATGTAATGTTTTGGTTGTATGTCCTCTATTTGAGCCGCAATCGCGTGAAATGTTGTGCTCATTTGACTAAAATACAGCAACCTTTATCGGCGTTGTGTGCCTCTATGATTTCGAAAATATGTTTTTATTGTTGTTTACTTTTCCAGAAAGGAACGTAAAGTAGGCAAACTTGTGATATCTTTTCTAATTAAAAACTTGAAATAAGAGAGAAATCACATAAGCACACTACAAAACAATGAGTAACAATTATATACAAATGAAAAGGCCTCGCGACACGTCCAAAATTGTTTCCATATAGAACGGTTCAGAGTAAACGAGAGTGGCTGCTCATTATACAGCCTATTACGATTGAATTATAAATATTACGATTGAATTATAAATCTCACATCATTCAAATGTTGTACATTAATCTCCTTGATTTTCCTTTAACGAGTTTCAAAAGTGGACAAAAAAATACATTCCCAACTTCTTCATCAGACGCGCCCAGCGAAGAGCCACATGGCTCGAGAAAGCACATGTGAATTCAACGTGCCGTCATCTCGCACTTAAATTTTGCTGCAAAATGGAGTGTCGTGATCCAACGCGCGGTCCAAGGACATCACTGGAAGAGCCAGTTGGTTTCCATCTTTACCTGCGTGGCTACGACCGAACAGGGTACGTTAAACTTCGGCGTAGTGAACGACGACATCGTCCATGACTCGTCCCATGCGCTCTTTGCGCTCAACGTCGTCGAACGGCGGCTGGAGGAAGTATTGACTATTTTCACACAACTCGTAACCCGGCGCATATTTCCCGAAGAATTATGTACAAGATTTGATTGGTGTGAGAATGTATCATTCTATCGTAATAGGCTGAGTAATGAGTAGCAACCCTTGTTCACTTTGAACAGTTCTATATAGAAAGTTGTTTGATATGTTGCGTTGCCTTTTGATTTGTAAATAACTGTTACTCATTGTTTTGTAGTGTGCTTATGTGATTCCTTTCTTATTTCAAGTTTTAAATTACAAGAATAAAATATCACAAGTTCGCCTACTTTATGTTCCCCTTTGAAAGACGTAAACAAAAATAAAAACATATTTTCGAAATCGTGAAGGCACACAATGCCGGTAAGGTTGCTGCATTTTACTCAAATGAGCACAACGCTTCACGCGATTGCGACTCAAATAGAGGAGATACAACCAAAATTTTACATTTTTAGATTGTTTTTTTTTAGTTGACAACTATATCTAAATTATATATATCTTTTTTTTTAATTTACAAATATGGGAATTTTGAGAAAATAAATTCTAAACTTTCAATATTTGTTATTTTTCACAACGTTTACGGGAAGGTAGCAGAGCGGGTAGTCAACAAATCATAATGATATTATTATATCTATATTGGGCTTGCTTTGGTCTTTTATGGAGCTAAAGAAAGAAAATTTACCCTAAGTACAGACAAAGTAAGGACATGTCAAACTTTTACCAAAAATCGACCTGAGTGGTGAGTTTTACATTTCTTTTAGAAAACTATAATATCTCTAAAACTATTTGAACACGTCGCGGTATCTTTATTTTACCTATTAAATGAGGGTGAAAAGTTAAAAGGGTGGAGGAAACAAACTAGCGCCACAACGGGTGTCAAACACGCGACCTGCAACGGCAGGCAAAAATACTAGTTTCTGCCACTGCGGCTTCTACGCTTCGTAACTCAAGAAGAAAGAATCTGGGGAACATGCGGTTCGCCCCCCCCCCCCCCCCCCCCCCTTCATTTGAGAAATGTCATCAAAACATATAGTTTTGTTCTTCATAATTAAAAATTAGACCCTTTTGCAATGCCCGAGTTGAGATGAAAATACCCATCTCAAATCAGGTAGGCTAATAGAATCTAATTTTTAATTTTGACGAAAAAACTATATGTTTTGATGGCATTTCTCAAATAAAGGACGGCACAAAGCGCATGTTCCGCAGATTTTTCGTTCTAGAGTTACGAAGCGTAGAAGCCGCAGTGGCAGAAACTAGTATTTTTGCCTGCCGTTGCAGGTCGCGTGTTTGACACCCTCTGCTGCCACTACTTATTGTCCTCCTCTATCTTAACTTTTCTCCTCATTTAATAGGTACTATAAAGATACCTTGACGTATTCAAATTTTTTTAGGAATTTTATTTTTTTTCTAAACAATACGTCAAACTCGTCGTTTAGGTCAAGTTTTGGTCAACTTTAAGAGGTCCTTACTTTTCTGTACTTAAGTTAAATTTCCTTTTATTAGCTCTATACAAAGCCCAAAGCAAGCCCATTATAGATATAATAATACCATTTTGATCTGTTGATTAGCCGCCCCAACACTTTTATGAGACAGCACAAGCCCTAACGGTCCCGTATAAGCCTGGAGAGGTGAGCTTCGAAAACATTATGTCCTTGCTCCAGCAACATTATCACCCACGGCCTTTGGAACTGCTCAGCCGGAGCAAATTCCAACGCCTCGATTAACGGCCCGGTGAGTCAATCGCTGCCTATGTGGCTGCTTTCAAGAAATTAGCCGCCAACTGCAATTTCGGCGTGCTGACACGACCAGCGATGGCTACAACAAGCGCTGGAGCATCAACAGCCGTCGACCCGTCGGTATCGAACCCAGCCATGTTACCACTGGACGTTATGCTCAGAGACCGTTTATTGTGTGGCGTGCAAGATAAGCGTCTACACCAAAGGCTTTTTGGAGAAAAATCGCTCACGTTCAAGCAAGCTTGGGACATGGCAACACGACTTGTTTTTTTTTTAATCTCTAGCCTCATGGCCGAATACCATGAACTTCTATCGCCTGCTAAAAAAAAAAAGCGATATGCAGGAATCAAAGGCTCGACCACGATCTTACATCTAAATATACGCTCTTTGAAATGTAAAAGTGATAATTTTATTGCTGTTTTAGATCAACTCGGCGTTTCGTTTCAAGTGGTGCTGCTTTCCGAAACATGATACGTAACAGATGACGATGATCTTATCGTGCCCGATACAATTACTTCTTTCTGAATCGAGCAGAACACGACGGGTAGAACAGTTGACCGCCGTGGCAGGTTCATGTGGTCGGCAGCGACTCGGACGGCGGCTGACTCTGTTTAGGGTTTCTCTGAAGGCGGAACAGGCTTGCGCAGCGTCAATCTGTTTTCACCAGGGTCGATGACGGCGCCGTATTCAGACAGAAAGTCCATGACGAAGATAACGTCTCTGGAACAGTCTTGTAGAATGATGAACTTCACAGGGCACGTCTCACCGTGGATCTCGACGCTAGCAGTGCATCTCCCGACTGGTGTAATGAGGTGTCCTCTGGTGTTCGTATTTGAGGTCCATCCCACGGCGTCGTGACTTTTCGAAGGCGGCGAGAGAGCCTCCCGCTCATGACTGAGTAGTCTGCTCCGGTGTTCACAAGTGCCGATGCGTCGTGGCTGTCGATGACGACGTTTAGGTTGTTGGACACTGTTGCAGGCGCGTCGTTGTGATGCGTGGCGTCGAGAGAGTGGGAGCGCTCCGGCGTGCTTGGAGGCTCTTTAGTTCGGTCGTCTTCGGCAACGCTACCTCCAGGCGTTGCCACACTTAGTTTTCCCGACGAGACAAAGGGGACAGGCTGTCACGGCGCGACCGACGGAAAGGCGATGCAGAACGTCTGGGGGATGGAGAGCGGGAGCCTCGTGGTGCCGTTGGCGCTGGTGACGGAGGGCGACGGAGGTATTCCTCGATGTCCCTTGGTCATTGTCCAAAGCGAGGTCGACGGTCGTTTGGCGCCAATCCTCGCAGGCCGAGCTGGCGGTAGGGGCACCTTCAGTAAACGTGGTCAGCCTCCCCGCAGTGGAAGCACACCGGGCGACCGTCATCTGTGCGCCACACGTCGGTTTTCGAGGTCCACGCTGCTCTTGACGCGGAGCGTACCGCGGCGAAGAGACCTCTCGTCGTGGTGCAGCTGAGAACTGCCGGGTGACAGGAGGCTGCGGAGGACGAACAACTGCGGCGTAGGCGCTGAGGGCGCAGCTTGACGGCGTGGGTGCAGCGTCGCCAGGAGCTCGATGGAAGTGAGCGGCTCGTGCTTGCAGGGCCAGTTCAATGTTGGTCGCCTCTGTTACAAACGTTTCGACGGTCGTAGCTGGACATCGCACTAAGCGCCCGAAGATGCTCTCCTTCACATTTCGCATTAGGATTCTCAGTTTCTTTGCTTCGGAGGCTTGAGGATCGGCGCGGCTGCTGAGTCGAAGAGCATCTTCGACAAAGCTAACGACGCTCTCATTAGGGCCTTGGATCCTCGCTTGAAAAAGCTCTTCGGCGCGTTCTCTCCGCTATTGGTGAGCGAAGGTACCTCGGAGCTCAGCCTTCAGTTGCTCCCAGGAGATGAGTGACGCTTCGTAGTTTTCAAACCAATTCCGTGCTGTGGCCTCTGAAACGAAGCAAACGTTTTGAAGGCACTGCTTCGGCGTCCATCAGTTATGGCGGGCCTCTCGTTCGTAATGCTGCAGCCAATCTTCTACGTCCTCGTGGGCTTCGCCGTAAAAGGGCGTCGGAGTGCGGGGAGCGACGGGCAGGTACACGACGGCGGCGGCCGGGGTCTGCGACTGGTTGGAGATTGTCGTCTTCTTCGGCTTGGGCTTGTCCGGCAGCAGACCCAATTCAGGGGACTGACCTCTGATACGGCGGCTTCTTCGGGGTTCGGTGTCTTTGGCGAAGGGTAGCCTTCCGGGGCTGAGCACGTCGCTTGGCCGAGATGTCTTCGGAAGGCTACGCTCAACGGGCATAGAATGCACCACCCCGCACCTCCACCAAAATGTCACGAATGACAATTGATGAGGCGATGATAACTGAAGAAACTAAACGTTTAATGGGGAGAACTTCTGTCCAAAACAAAAAGGGAACAGGAGAATACAGCAGAGCGTCGCGGGCGTCAATGTCGGCGAAACCGCAGGATTGAGCGCTAGGGCGAGACTGGCTGCGGCATGCCATGCGGAGCCCCTTTTGTACAGGCGCGGGCTTCTGGAACGTTCGGTTCGTAGAACATTCGTAACTAGATCGGACGAGAAGGTTCTCGAACTTAAGAGAACGCCATGTAGAAAGAATTAATAAAATGAAATTCCGCTCCCCGGAGTCGAACCCGGGTCCATCACGCGACAGTCAAGCACGCTAACCACTCGGCCACGCACTTTTTTTTTTTTTTCTTTATTGCCGGACTTGGACAGTACACAGTAACTAAAGTCACAGACAGTACGCATACAAGAGGTAATGCTAAAATTGCCAGCCGGCTTGCGGCTAGCAGTGCGGGGTTAAAATTTGCTCATGTTCACCAGCTTTTCAATGCAAGGAAGCCACTCAGGCGCGCATTTCTGAGCCTTATGAACTTCAATAAATGAAATAATACTTTCACGGAAATACTCCTTAGCTTCACGCATATCACGGTCTGCATGGCGGACAGCCATCCGAGACCTCCAGATACCATGCAGGCCCAGCAACATAACAAGATCGAATGGGGCGCCACCCTCGTTTTCTACCGGCAGGTATCTAATCCCGTGAGAGTCAAGTGGAAAGTCTTTCTTCAAGGTGCGCTGTAGGACATCCCAAAGAAAGACGCCATCCCAACACTCCAAGAAGACATGTTCAATAGTCTCTGGTTTTTTACATAGGAAACAATGAACACCCCACGGGACAAACAAGCCCCTCTCTTCCATCCACGTTTTAACCGGTAATGTACCGGTATGCAATTTAAAGAAAAAAGACTTGACCCCGGGTGGAACTAACATCTTTTTCACACGTTTCAAGACGTCCTGTCCTCGGCCTGTAGAGTACATGGTCCTGTACAATGGAACAGGAAAAACAGCATCGCAAACATCCTTATACAACCGCTTACGGGGTACTACACTCAAATATTCCAAAGAGAAACGGGCCGCCAAAAAGCGGCATGATGCGACTACCTCTTTGAGGTACCCATGAATACCGCCGGGCACACTGGACGAGAAAACAACAAACTCAGGCAAACATCGACCTAATCTTACTTGACAAACCGTACGCAAAAACGGATCACTAACATCACGAAAATAACAGTAACGGTTTACTAATTGGCGCAAAAACAGGTGCGATAAGCCTAGTCCTCCCTCGCGAACTCTTCGGAAAAGGTTCATTCTGCTTGTTCGCTCCCAAGACGAGCCCCAGATGAACACCGCAAAAACACGATGCAGTTTCTGTACGTTAACACGCGAACAGTGTAACACCTGCAAAACGTACCACAGTTTACTCACAAGAAATAAATTGCAAACTGTGGCACGCGCAAACATCGAAAACCCATTACCCCTCCATTTTTCGGCTTTCTCGCGAAGGACTACTGATTGACTGCGCCAATATTCCTCACTCACACGATAATACTCAAGGGGCACCCCTAAGTACTTTACAGGAGTGGTGACCCATTTAACATTGGCAAACGCACTTGGGGTAACACTCCACTCTCCATGCCAGAAGCCCAGACATTTATGCCAGTTGACCGCACTACCACTTACACGACAAAAATGTTTGACTATATTGACAACACTGATGATACTCTCGTGACTCGTACAGAAAATAGCGATGTCGTCCGCGTACGCAAGGACACGAACTTCAGATGAAAATAATTTAAACCCACTCACAATGTCATGCCTTATAATACTTAAACAGAGCGATTCCAAATAAAGGCAAAAAAGAAGAGGTGACAAGGGACACCCTTGACGAACAGAGCGCTGCACTTGAATGCGCTTGCCTACGGAATGATTTATTACAAGGCGCGTTGTACATCCGCTATAAGCCATGCGTACTCCTTCGCGGATCACTGACCCAATATTAACATGATCAAGAACAGCCAATAACACGTCGTGCGGTACCCGATCAAACGCTTTCTCTAGATCTATTTGTAGCATTGCCACGCCACTCTGCATGGCGTCGCAACACTCCAACACACTCCGTGCTTTATGAATATTCGTTAAGATAGTCCTACCTTTAATACCGCATGTTTGGTGGGGGCCAACTATTTCCGTAATTACAGTCTGCAACCGCCTGGCCAGTATCTTCATAAGTATTTTATAATCCACATTAGTTAAACTGATAGGTCTATACGAAGTTACCTGTCGCAGTTTGACAGTGTCTTCAGTTTTCGGGATTAAAATGGTGTGGGACGACAAGAAGGATGGAGGTAGGACACCTAGTTCGAAAGCCTCATTGAAGACCTTAGCCAGTACTATTGAAAGCTCATGCTTCAGCGCCTTATAAAATGCAGCGCTGAGCCCGTCTGGCCCAGGGGACTTTCCCGGGTTCAGGGCTTCAATAGCAAACAAAACGTCCTCGGCCGTGATGGTCGCTTCCAAAACCTCTTTTGTTGCGTTGTCTAACCGCGGCATTAAAGGCAAAAAGTCACGCTTAAAGCTCTCCACATCGACTGGACTCGCCGCGAATAGGGTACAGTAATAATCAAAAAAGGCGCGCTCGATTTCCACCCTGTCGCTCGTGACTGCACCGTCACATTCGACCTCAGTTATCTCATTACGACGAGCGTATCTTTTTTCCATGCTCAGTGCTCGTTTAGTCGGCGCCTCCCCCGTTATGAACCGTTCCGCTCTCGCCCTGACAAGTGCGCCACGATAACGCTCTTTATCTAAAATCTCCAGTTTTTCCTTCACAGAACAAATGTCGTCTTTACACGCTCCCGGCATTCTGCATTCCTCTTTGACCAACATTTCCAAGTTCAAACGCAACACTTTTTCAATTTTGTTTTCTTCATTTTTAATTATACTACCTCGTTCTAATGCCTTCATCTTTATCTCCTGCTTAAAATGTTCCCAGCTTAGCCTATACCCACATGCCTTTACATCCCTTAATTTTTCTATTGCGGCCTCGACATCAGCTCTAAAAATGTCGTCATCCAGCAGCTTACAATTTAGTTTCCATAAGTCCCAACTAAATATTTTTCGATTTCCCGATTTTTTTCCAACGCAGAACTTGACCAGACAGTGGTCGCTGAAGGAAATAGGACACACCGTGTAGTCGAAACAAAATGGTACTACCTCCAGCGATACATACGCTCTGTCTAGACGGGAATGACTGGTCCCCTGAAAATGGGTAAACTGAACGCCCCTCCCACTATTGACACATTCTCCCACGTCTTCGAGGCCGTAGTCGTTAACTATGTCGCTTAAAAGCACGGTGCTCGAGTCTTGGTACGGAGTAGAGCTTGTTTTATCGTGTGCAGAGCACACACAGTTAAAGTCCCCCAGCAAACAAACAACCCGTTCAGTATCACAGTAGTGCCGAACACTTTCGAAAAATATGCGCCTTTCCTGAACCCTAGTTGGCGCGTATACACAGATGATGCGCCACTCTCGATCCTCGAAAGAAAAATCGCAAACGACCAGTCTCCCCAACTCACATGTGACCACTGAATGGATAACAGCCCCTAAACATTTGCGAACAAAAAGAACACATCCCGCCGACTTCCCAACCGCGTGACTAACACAGGCGTCATAACGCGCCGTAAAAGGTCTCACCATGCGCTCCGTCTGGTCTTCGCCCTCAACTTTCGTTTCCTGGATCGCGACAACATCCAAGTCCTGCTCTGTCACGAGGCGATACAGCTGGTTCTGCCGCCTCCCAGCAGCCAGCCCTCGTACATTTAGGGTCGCAATTCGCAGTAACCTATCTAGAGACACGATGGTAGAATGGATCAGACGGAGCACTCGGTGCTTACCCCCTCAGTTTCACGAGGCGCAGTGTTCCATGCCCGCAGGCGTTCCGGCCGCCGTCTTGTCACCGCGTGGAAGCGACGACGACCGCCCTTGACTGGCGACTCGCATCTTCTTTCCCCTTCCGCCGACAACTTTCCACTCCTTTTCAAGCTGACTAAGCCGACGCTCCTGCGATGCCTCAAGGCTGGCATCACAGCGACGCTTTGACGCTGCCCACTCGACTTCCATCTCCGAGTTGCTGTTGACATCGTCGCACAGAGGAACATCCACTCCAGAGGCATTGACCTCTTTGATGCCCGACTCCGGCGTGGCCGACTGTTGCGCCTCCGGCTGCTCCGGCCTCGAAGTCACCGCCACCGGCTGCAGGTCAGCACCGCTCGTCACAGCGGTGGTGTTGGTGGCCCCTTCCTGCGCCTCTCTCGGCTCGGATTGAGCCGTTGCAGGCGCCGCTGCGCCCTCCGCCTCGTCCTCGTCCATAACGAGTTCGCTGTGGTCTCCGTCCGTGCCACGCCCAACAGCACCCGCGTACGAGCGTGTGCAGTCGGCCGACACATGTCCAAATGCGCGGCACTCGGAGCACTTAGGTACCCGGCAGTCTCGCCGAATATGCCCCTTGGTGCGGCATCGTAGACACATCGGAGCCCGGCCGGGAACCACCACCAGAACCGCGCCACTGCCAAGGCGCAGCTGGTGTGGAAGACGGTCCAGCGAGACGCCCTCGTGTAGCACCAGCCGGACGAGCCGCGTCGTAGACTCCACGCCTTCGAAGTCGGCGACCCTCCACTTCTCTCGCGTCACCTCTTTCACTTCGCCGTACTCCCCGAAGGCTCGTCGTATCGTGTCGTTGGTCACGTCGAACGCCACCCAATGTAACTTAACCCGCACTTCTTGCCTTGTCGGATTCACGACGAGGCACGCCTTCTCCTTGACAAGGAACTGCCCGACGTCGAGCAGCTTCTTCTTCGCTTCGTCCGACCGCATATCGAGGAGCCAGACATGCGACATCTGGTATGCCCCGATTCCGGTCACCTCCCCGATCACGCCGATGTCTTTCAGCGGCTTCCGAAAATCTTCAAGCCTGTAGGGTCTTCCGGAGATGTCGCAGTGCAGAATAACTGCACGCTTCATCGCCTCGCCGGCTGGCAATGGAGGAAGGACGATACGATAGTCGTTTGAACCAGAAGATGCCGAGTCACCGCGACCCTCGACGGCCGCTATCGCTGCTCGCACGGAGCCCATTCTGCGTCCGCTCCTATCGGCAGCCAGAAACAGAATGCACTCGGCCACGCACATTTTCTTTCATTCAGCGCGTATTTACATGTTTACACTAAAACCCACTACCCGATGCTTTTGGGTAGCTGTACATTTAAAATTATTTTACCTTGCACAAACTCTCCCACGTATCTGCCCACTCGGGCAGTGTCTGGCTGTACTCACATACACTCTTGACT
Organism: Ixodes scapularis; assembly: GCF_016920785.2. Lineage (NCBI taxonomy): Eukaryota > Metazoa > Arthropoda > Arachnida > Ixodida > Ixodidae > Ixodes > Ixodes scapularis. The sequence continues at coordinate 29,361,913 of NW_024609839.1, forward strand.
TGTGTAATCATCTGAATGAAAAACAGGCGTGCAGATTTCGGGGGCTGTTCAGCATGCCTCACAGACATACGAGATTTCCACAAGCTGAAGAGAGCAAGAACCATAATAATGTCATATGAACATCAGAATAACGCTCAACAGGAAGGAATCGTATTGTATACGACGTTATGCATAATTCCTTTTTAAGGTTCTTTTTTAAAACATCCCAAAGAAAAATGGCGTCCCAACAATACAGGAAGGCATGCTCAATCGTTTCGGGTTCCTTACACAGTGGGCAGTTGACTCCGCCAGGCACAATTAAACCCCTTTCTCGCTATGCAAGCGAAAGAAAAACGACTTTGCTGCTGGAGGTATGGCCATTTTCTTAACGCGAGCCAAGGCGTCCTGTCCTGGTTTATCTTCGAAATACTTCCAATACAGCGGTACGGGAAAAAGGTTGTCAAGCAAGTCGCGATACAACTTTCTTCGGGTGACCGAAGCCAACTATTCGTAAGAATACCTTACACTTAAAAACTTTAAAGCTTCAATAACCTCTTTGACAAATCCAACCATCTTTGCAGGGGGTCCGATCTTCGAAGATACAACGAAAGACGGTATGAAGCTTGCTAGCCTTGTTTGAAACATAACCCGCAGAAGCGGGTGCCTCTGTTCTCGTAAATAAAGAAAACACGAAACGAGTTGTCGAATAAACAAGTGTGATAACCCAAGTCCTCCTTTGGAAGGACGCATAAAAATATTATCTCTTCGCATCGGCTCCTCAGCACTCATCCAAATAAACAAGGCAAACACCCTATGCATCTTTTGAATACAGCTGCGCGTGCAGTATAATACCTGTAAAACGTACCAAAGTTTTGCAATCCAAAAAATATTACACACTGTAGCTCTTGTAAAAATTGACATGTTGCGACCACCCATTTACCCTTACGTTCTTTTAAATCCTTTGTAACACCCTCCCAATATGGCGTGCTTTTCTTCAAGTGATCTAGCGGAGCTGCAAGGTACTTGTTTAGAGAGTCGCTTCACTGAATACCCTAAAAAAAATCGGCTTTGTGGCCCAGTCCCCGCACCATACGCCAAGACACTTCTCCTTATTGATCTTGGCTCCCGTCGCATCACAGAACTTTTTGCATAACTCAAAAACTTTGGTGACACTTCCTTTGTCCTTACAAAACACAGCAATATCGTCGGCGTATGCTAAAACTTTTACTTCTGCGCTACCCATCGTAAACCCATCCACGTGCTCGTTCTCCATAATGCTGAAACATAGCGGCTCAAGATAAAGACTAAACAACAATAATGACAGGGGGCACCCCTGCCGCACAGAAGAAAATACATTTATCTTTTCGGTAACGGAGATATTTATAACCAATCGTGAGGTGCATCCAGTGTAGGCCATCTTTACGCCTTCACAAATAACTTTCCCAACATTAGCTTTAGATAGAATATGCATTAGTGTACCATGACACACTCTGTCAAAAGCCTTCTCCAGGTCAATTTGTATCATTGCAACCTGACTTCCCTCGGAATCGGCAGTTTCGATAATGGTTTAAGCTACATGAATATTTGTCTGAATAGTTCTGCCTTTAATCCCACAAGTCTGGTGTTCCCTTATCAGATCAGTCACTACGTGTTGAATTCGTTTCGACAAAATCCTTCCAAATATTTTGTAATCAACGTTACTTAAAGCTATCGGGCGGTAGCCCGACGGCTGTCGTCGTTTAAGAGTGTCATTTGATTTCGGTATTAGTTTCGTATGTGACTGTAAGAGCGAAGGCGGTAACGCCTGGGGTTCATAAGCTTCTCGTACAACTTGAAGGTAAAAAGTACAAATCTGGGCGCGGAAATGCTGGTAGAACTCTGCGCAGAGACCGTCAGGACCAGGCGTTTTGTGGGCGGCCAGTCCCTCGATAGCTCTGTCGATCTCGGACAGTGTGATGGGTTCTTCCATCCACTCTTTCGCTTCTTGCGAGAGCTCTGGTGCTCTCCGAAGCAGATCATTGATAGCCGTCATGTCTTTGGGCCTGCCCTTGCCTCCAAACAGTTCGACGTAGTAGGCGACAAACGCCTTTTTAATGTCGTCTTTGTCAGAGCTGACAACACCGTTTTGGTCCATAGACGTTATCTCCTTCGCAAGCGCAAACTTCCGTTCGTCAGCCAGCGTATGCTTTGTGGGCTGTTCGCCCAGAAGAAATTTCAGCCCTCGCCCTCACAACCGCTCCACGATACCGTTTATCTTGAAAAATCTGAAGCTTCGCTTTTACTGCATTTATCTCTGTTCTCAGTTCACCCGGTTTATTGCTCTCGTCTTTGAGCAAATTGTGCCAGTATTGCTGCATCATTTTTTCTTCCTTCCTTGAATTAAAGTTTAAAATACACGACCTTTCTATTGCTAATGCTTTCACTTCTTGCTTAAAATCCTCTCATTTCTCTATGTAACTTAGGCCCCTATTAGCAGTTATTTCATTTAAAATGCTTGTCACTCCTTTTGCAAATATTTCATCTTTTAGCAGGGTGACATTAAGTTTCCAGAGCTGCCAATTAAACTTAGGCCGTGATTTTTCCTTCTTCCCCACCATTACAGCTACTAGACAATGATCACTGAAGGGAAGCGGTTTGACAGAGTATCCCATGGTGTATGGGGCGAGGTCTGTAGGCACATAGATCCTGTCTAAACGTGCATGTGAGGCCAGCTGATAGTGTGTGAATCGTAATTCGTTTTGCGTATTAAGCATCTCTGGGACGTCTTCTAATTCGTTATTATCTATTATTGTTTGTAAAAGCTGCACACTCCTGTCGCTAAGCAGATTAGCTGAAGACCTATCTTATGGCCTATTTACACAGTTGAAATCGCCTAAGAGGACAACATATCTGTCACAGTTAATGTACTGTTCTACCTGTCGAAAATATGTTTCCATGTCATTAATTTTATTTGGCGCGTAAACGCACAGCACCCGCCAAGGTTGATTTTTTAAAGTAAAATCACAATTAATAAGTCGCCCTTCATTGTCAGTGGCAATTTTTAGATCAGTCAGCTCAATAGTTTTCGAAAGAAATAGAAAACACCCTGCCGAGTTGCCGATGGCATGACTCACTGCTATTTCCTATCTGCTCATAAATGGTTTTAAAGCATGCATTATCTGTTCGTCATCATCCATTTTGGTTTCCTGAAGGGTAAATACGTCTATATTTTCGTCATTTACCAGTCTTTGTAAGTGGTATTATTTTTTTCCGAGAATTTAACCCTCGCACGTTTAAAGTAGCACACCGGAGAGGTACACTATAGGTTCAAGCGTGTTTGCTTATGAAGTAAAAGTTTTCCGGGCATACCAATGAAAAGGAAAACCCCGCTCTTCAACGCCGCTTTCACCTACGTAAGTACATGCCGGTCGTCCAATGACTGCCACTCACACGGAGTCTTTACGTCTACAACCGTCCACTTGGCTCCGAGATTTGGTCCCAGTACGAAACTTCTTGGGTCCACTCACTTGCCACGGCAAACCACCTCTACCTCCGTCTTCTGCTGAGGCTTGGGAAAGTTCTCGTTGTCGCTTTGCAACTTGGTTGGCGTCGACGTCTTCATACGCTTCGATTTCGCAGTCTCGGGTCTGCTCGTCCTCCTCGGGGTTTGTTTCTTTCGCTGTTCCCGTGACTTGGGGCAAACACTTGCCTTCCTTTTCGGCACCTTCCTTCGTTTGCTTATTTTCCTTGGTGTTGTCCCCTTTGAGCTGCCCTTGCTGCATCTCCCCGTTTTTCTACGAGGTTATGCCCGGTCATTTCTTTGACGCTTGGGGTCTGAGGCCCCGTCTCCCCCGTCGCCGCTTCCGCTTCTGCCTCGTCCATCTGCCGGTCGTCCATTTCTAGGTCTTTTCGTTCGTGGGCAACTGCTGTACAGGTACAGACACAGTCTGTGCCCTCATGGCCAAACTGGTGGCATTCCGTGCATTGCGGGGACGCAGCAGTGTCTCCTTAGTATCCCTTGCGTCGACACCGAAGGCAGAGAGGGGCCCTCCCAGGCACCAAAACGAGAACCTTGCAGCCTTCGACTCGAATCTCGCGTGGCATGTCGTCCACGGTGATTCCATCTTTGAGCTTCATGCGTATAATCCTAGTGTTCGTCTGGACATTCTCAAAGCCCTTCTCGCGGAAGTGGTCTCTGCTGATATCGGCGACCTCGCCAAACCGCTCTAGTTCCTTACGCACCTGGCAGTTAGGCACGTCGTAAGGAACAGAGTGCAACTTGACTCTGACTTTCATGTTGACCGGGTCAAACATTAGACAACGCCCACCTTTAACTAGTAGTTCCTTGGTCTCCACCGAACGTGTCTTCGCTGCCGGGGAGCGTAGCCGCAACATCCACACATGGTTCATTTGGTAGGCGCCTGCCGATGCCAGCTCTTGAAGCCACACGCAGTCTTTCCATCTCCTGTTTAAAGTCTTGAATACGATAGGGGCAGTTTCTTACGTCGCAGTGCAGTAGTACTGTATTCATCGCGAGATATCCTGTTGGCAGACGAGGCAAAATAATCTTATAATCAGATGACGCTTCAGAAACAGTGATACCGCGGTCAAACGTGGCCGTTGCTGCCGCTCCTTCGGAGCCCGTCATCGCACGTCCGTTCACCTCGGTGGCCGGAAGTCGAATCCCTCTCGGCCACGCACGCGCTCGCTCGGCAACGCGTGTGGCAATACGACATATTGAGAAAGCATGTCGGAACAAGGCGAGGGAAGGCGCACAACGCTCAACCCATCACATGAGCTACGATGAAGATGACTATGCCAACGATGCACAGGTCAGTGGTTGTGACTTGCAGGAACTGAATGCCCAACACGCAAGAGGTATGTTACCCAAGTACACATCGCGACACTGCTAGCGCAAACACGACATTGTCGCATTCTCGCATGTTACTTCTAAATAGTATTACCGAGCACGAAACCGCATCGCTTACATTATAGAACTAAATGAGCTCTTTTCGCAGCCATAATAATTTGGATGACATCCCTATGTTTCAAAGATAAAAACTGGAAAAAACCAGCGATCGTTTGTTCGCGCTAGCAGTGTTGCGCTCTGTCCCTCGTAACGCTCAAGGTCCAGGAAAGATTATTAGAGTATGAAATCGACTCAAGAGCAGCGTTCACAGTTATTAGTGAAAATACGTACCGCAAGACCTAGCCATATAAGCCTCCTCGCTTCCAGAGAGAGCATTTCACACTTGGAACGTGGACGGGCGAAGGCTTGCGTATTCGCGGGTCTGTGGAAGTCGAAGTAGGACATACATACGTGCAAAGACCACCTTCTTCAGTTGATCGTGACCAGTGTTGTGCCCGTTACCGAAAACAAGTAACGGAATAGCGTTACTCGTTAGTTTGGTAAAAAGTAACGCGTTATCGAGCTACGTTACTCGTTTACAAACGTAACGATATACCGTTACCGTTACTTTTCAAAAATAACGAACATTACTTTTACGTTACTTTTACGTTACTTTTCTGTTCGAGTACATATGTTTGGCAGAGATGTATGATAAGCCTCCTTAACAAGCTTGGATAAAGATAAAAATTTACAGAGTGTTTTCATAGTGTCTGGATCCGCGAAGCAGCTTAATTTTCGGCATGCAGATTAGGCATTGAAACTGTAAATTACCTGATTCTGTCTACTTTAGTTGATACATTTCATTCAGACCTGCTGGCCATGGCGACGGACTTTCGTTATTCATGCCCATCTCACGCGAAAAATGAGTCGGAGACGTTAGTCAATCGGCTTTTATAAACTACAGCATGCGAACGAGGACTGCTGGGACACAACCAGGCTTGTGCCGTACGCATTACAAGTAATCAAATTACTCGTAATCGATTACTTTTTGGAGTAATTTTGTAATCAGTTGCTTACTTTTATTAGGCAGTAATCACAAGAGTAATCTGATTACTTTTTGAAGTAATAAAATTACTTGTAACCGTTACAATTTGTCCACGGAACCCCCCCCCCCCCCCTCCCCCGGCACACGCCTTTTTTTTATGAAAGGAAAAAAATAATTTTTTTTTTCGAACGGAAAAAAGAAAGATTTTTGCGGAGCTGTAGGAAACGAGGTCAATCTCTTTCTATGTACAATTTCTGTAAAATGTCCGTTTTTTTGGTTTTTTTTCGACCTGGGGTTGGGAGTGGGAAGCCACAGTGAGTGACAAAGGCCATTCAGGGCAAAGTTTGAGGAAGCAGAATGTAGCCTTGTGAGTCCTTCGTTCAAACTAGCCCCCTCACGCAAACGCACACGCACACACAAAAATAAAAAAAAATTAAAAAAAATTTGCTTAGGATACCTACTCGCAGCCCGTAGAAGAACCAGAACCGAAGAATGCCTAAAGCGGATGCAAAATATAAAAAAGGCAGTTGAAATATTTCCCAATTTCCCCTACGTGGTCTTTGTGACAAGCAATGTTTCGAGTTGAGAAGTGGTCGGGGCGATCTCTTCCGCTAATGGATACTACACATGATCCGTTTCAAATCCTGGAGCTGCTGCTCTTTTGTATAACATCCGAGCTAATCCACATGTGAATAATAAAATGAGCGACAACCCTTGCTCAAGCTTAACAAGATCTAGAACCCCCTCCGCTCACCCCCCCCCCCCCCCACACACACACACACACTCACTGGCGAACGCCCAAATCATTAAACGTCTTCAAACGAATTCTATGCTTGCGTCCGCATTGTGAAGGTGCAACGACCACGAAGAGGGAGCCAGTTTTTCTTCTTCAATACTTGTGCAAATGTGAAATATAGGTTGGAAGTTGTTCATTGTTATGAGCGCTACTTCACACAATAAAGTAATCGGAAGAGTAACGATTACTTTTTAAGTAATGTCCAATTACTTTTGCCGTCGAGTAATCAAGTAATCTAATCGAATACTTTTTAGCCAAGAGTAATAGTAATTGTAATCGATTACTTTTTTTTAGTAACGTGTACAAGACTGGACACAACCAGCCAACCAACACCCCTCATCTGTACGCCGGTTTTAGTAACAGTCCGGTTCATACTATTACCAGAGACTGATTTATTTCACTATCTGGAACAGGACACCGTTTACCAGCACACTGGCTATAATCACTTGCTGCCTCGTACCAGCCGTAGCTCCTAGTTTTTCTGTGAAAAAAAAAGGTTTCGTGTTTGTAAGTTTTCTTTCCAGGTTTAAAACTTTTTTTTTAAATTTTTTTTTATTATGATTTTAGGGAATTAAAGATTAATCAAGCGAAAGATTCTTCTGTGTACAAAAGTGGGTCAGGAACTTTCAGGCAGCGAGGGGGAGAGCGAGGGTAAAAATATTCCACAAAGGATGTTTCTTTTTTTTTTTTTTAAACTAGAGAAATTAGCAAATCGCTTCGCCACTAGTTGTCCACTGTTGTAAACGGATCTCTCTCCACGGCTCCCCCCCCCCCCCCCCCTCCGCTGTCCACTTCTGCTGCACAAAGCAGGGGGGGGGGGGGAGGAAGAGGAGGGAGGGGAGGAGGCTGTAACGCAGTCGTTCGTTCAAGCCTTGTGGGTGGTGACATTATGAAAAAAAAAAAAAGGGAGGATGAACGGAATTAGCTGGTAGCCGAAGGTTTTTTTCGCCTTCGAGAAGTGATTGTTTTTGTTGTTTTTTTAACTTTACTGTGACGGATGCTGGTTCCGTGCAGCGATAAGCTTGTGCAGGATTTTGAGATAAGCTCGTGTAGGATTTCACCAGTTTTGGTCAAAAGTAACGAGTAACGAGTAACGAAATTTGACGGCCGATACCGTAAAAAAGTAACGAAAATACTTTACTCGTTAGTCATTCAGAATACTAACGAGTACGTTACTGCGTTAGCGAAAAATGTAACGCGTTACCAGTAACGTCGTTACTAGTAACGCGTTACCTCCAACACTGATCGTGACAAATAAAACTCGGTGTAACTTGATGGGGAGAAATTGATTCCCAGCGTTGAAGATACTGTCAGCGGGTACACCATCTTTCGCCAAGCCAAGAGGCTCGAAATGTTCTTCAAGCACACGAGGCGGCGTTCAAGTTCGACATCGGGGTACGCCGGTCCACCAGTCCAGCTGGAGCTCAAAGAACCAACTTCCACTTCCCCTAAATTCCTCGAGGCACGCACTATACCTTTTGCTTTGCGCACGGTCGTAGAGTGTGAGCTAATGGCTCTGCAGAAGCAAGGAATTCTTGAACCGATCAAACATTCAACATGGGCTGCACCAGTGGTTGTGGTCAGAAAGGCTGATGGATCGGTGAGACTTTGCGCGGACTATCACAGTACGGTAAACATCGCAGCTAAACCGTTAGGTTTAGCTGCGATGGTTATACAAGCTCTCACACGTATGATATGTCAAAATATTTGGTACAGTTGCTGGTATCTGTCACAGCAAAAAACGTTTTTTTTTTTTTTTTGTTCCGAACTTGCAAGAGTTCGTCCAGTTGGTTCACGCACAACCCCTTCTTCTGCATGAGGGGGTATTTTCTTTGGAAGTAGTTTATATTTTTACCAATGTTTCGAACGATTTTTCCACCGATGGTGCACGTGTACGCTTACTTAATGACAAAACGCTGGTCACGCGCACGCCGCTTCACGTAGATGATATAAATTTGCTCTTAAGATTTTGCCTTTATCAATGTTTCTTCGCGTTCCGTGGAGAGGTGTACCACCAAGTGAACGGTTCTCCAACGAGGAGCGCGGTATCTGTCAGTGTTGCATATCTCGTTATGGAGCATATCGAGAAAAGGGTGCTTAGTAATGTCACTTTTCCCGTAATATTTTACCGCCAATATGTTGATGACATGCACTTTCGTCGTTTTAGATAAGAAACTTATTGATGATTTTCACCGAGATTTAAAAACAATGGTTTACCCCTGACTACATTTTGCATGCGTGGCGGAACAAGATGGTACGTCGCCCTTCTTGAACGTATGTGTAATGCGAGCGGTTCAGCCTAACCATGGAATTTAGGCTAGCGTCTATCGTAGGCCAATGTGAACAAAAAATTCAATCAAATTTTGATCTCAGAACTCAATGCAGTACAAAAATTCAATAGTACGATCATTTTTGCACAGGTCAAACACCATTCCGTCCAACAAGGTCCATGGCACAAATGAATTAAGACACCTGCATAAATCCTTGAGGCGTCAGCACTTCCCGAAATAGTTTGTTGATAATGTCCGCAATTAAATAAAACAAGCATTCGAAATGCCCCAAAAAGATAGTAATAGGAGCGTTCTTTGTATTCCGTACGTAAAGGATGTCCCTGAAAGGCTAATCCGCGTATTACGGCCCCTTGGTATAGACCCCTTTAGACAGACTGCCCTTTGTTGGCAGCTGTAGAATCCCTGTACAATGGCGGATTGAAACCGCAACGTCACAACACACTTTATGCGTTTTTTTGGATCAGAAGGCAAAAACACACCCACACAAATAGGTGATGAGCGCAGTAAGGTTGCACTTTTGACGGTGTTTGATTGATAATGGTTAATAAGCGCAACAGGAAAATGTACAGAAAGGAAGACACAGACACCGCGCTACTTACAACTGAACTTTATTTTCGTTGTCACTTCATATTACACCGGCGTCAACAAAAACGAGTTAAGAAAGATATACAAATACATATTCTTAAAAGACTAAAATAGTGGCATGCCTCATCACACCATCTCAAACTAATCATCCCTGGTCGAAGAACAGTATTTATTTTTTCGACAAAGATTTATAGGGTGCGCTGACACACCGCAGCCGCACAGCACACTGAGCAAAGAGTGGAGTTCAGCCACAATCTCGGCAGTGCACGCCGAGATGCCCTGATGCGACGGAATCTACATTGTACCGGTGCTCCCTCAGGCGTTCATTCAGGCAGCGGCCCGTCTGACGCACATAGTGACGCCCACACGATAATAGAAGAGAATAAACAACCTCATCTACACACTGAACGAAGCATGTTTTGTGCTTCTTTAGGCAGCTGCGTTCACCTGTCGTGTTCGAATTACAGTTTACCTTGTTACACAAGCTAGCTAACTTTACAGGGGCTGAAAGAACGACGTTAACCCCCGCATGCAAGGCCACTCTTTTAAGGTAGTGGGATGCTTTATGCAAGTATGGTATTACCACTACTTCTTCTTCAGGTCCAAGAACCGAATGGACGGGGGTTCATTCAGTTCTTGGACCTGAGGCCTGACTTTCAGCCGGAGCATATATGCTGGACTTATGAACCTTGGGGGACAAGCCAATACTGCGATTCGCGTCGGCACTCTCGAAACTCGTGAAGAAGGGAGTCATTAATCTCTGTTTCGGTAACACTTTAGCAAAGTCAATGCGCTCACAAGATCAACGAAAGCTTTATAAATCAGGCACTAAGACCCTAGTCTGCTGGATATCTGGTCACCCTTTTATTAGATGTACCCGAAAACAACCTCAAGAAGTTAAAGAATAAGACAGAAGAGTCGAAGACAGAAGAAGACAGAAGAAGGATCGAAGACGGAGGAAGAAAAAAGAAAAAGTAGTGGTAATACCACACTTGCTTAAAGCATCCCACAACGTTGAAAGAGTGGGCTTGCACGCGGGGGTCAACGGCGTTTTTTCAGCTCCTGTGAGGTTAGCTAGCTTGCGTAACAAGGTAAACTGCGATTCGAACACGACAGGCGGACGCAGCAGCCTAAAGAAACACAAAACCTGCTTCGTTGAGTGTGTAGGAGAGTTTGTTTATTCCGTCCCATTATCGTGTGGGCGTAACTGTGTGGGTCAGACGGGCCGCTGCCTGAATGAACGTTTGAGGGACCACCGGTACAACGCAGATTGCGTCGCATCAGGGCATCTCGGTGTGCACTGCCGAGATTGTAGCTGAACTCCACTCTTTGCTGACTATGCTGTGCTAAACAAAAAGCAAAAACAGAATCACACGTGAAATACTTGAGGCCCAAGACGTTGGTAGATTGGGGCTGCAGTGTGTCAGCGCACCCTCCGTATCTTTGTCGGAAAAAAGAATTGCCTTTTCTCAACCAAGGATGAGTAGTCTGAGATGGTGTAATACCTGATGTCACAATTTTAGCCTTTCTAAGAATGTATCCCCGTGTTCCAAATAGCGGCCAGGCTCTTTAAATCAACCGCGAAAAATCGGTTTCTTAACCTATCGCTTTACGATTTTATGCAGCGTTGGCCACAGGTGGTGCATTTTTTTCCACAAAGAACGCAAACAGGGAACCTACCTGAGAAAAAGTAAAAAAAAAGAAAAAGGCTTAACTGCTACGAAAATGTAGCGAAGCCAGCGGTCTTCAAACCATAGGGCGCCCCATGAAGACCGGTGGCTTCGCTGCTTTCTCAAAGGGTTTAAGCCTTTTTCTTTTTTTACTTTCTCCTCGGGTAAGTTCACTCTTTGCAAATTTTATAGAAACAAATGCAGCACCTGTGGCCAACGCTGTACAAAATCGTACTGCGATAGGTTAGGAAACCGATTTTTGCGGTCGATTTAAAGAGCCTGGCCGCTATTTGGGACATGCGGTATATTTGTATACCTTTCTTAAGATGTTTTTGTTGACGCCGATATAATATTAAGTGCCAACGAAAATAAAGTTCATTTATAAGTAGTGCTGTGTCTTCATTTCTGCCCGCTTTTCTGTTGCGCTTTTCAACCATTATGAATCAACCAAAATCGCACAACACTCCACCCTAGTCTGTTTGATTGGCTCGTCGGCTCCGAGTGTTGGCCGTGCTCCGACATTCGCTATCTTATGAAATGGCTTTCACGTTCCACGATGCCAGTTGTTCCGCCATTGTGCAGTGGTTCCGCCTAAAGTCCCTAAATAAGAGGTTCCTAGAAGTTGCGACATTCTTTGAAACGCCGACTGCGTGACGGCGCGGGTATTAGGAAGTGAGTGGCGGCGCACAGGCGAGGTTTGAACTAAATGCGCCATTTTGTTTCTGGGGCATGTGCTTTGTCATTTGCATTGGTTTTCGTTACTTGTAAAAGAAGTATCAAAGGACCTTAGTTCCGACCTTCTAATAATCGGCACGTGACTTTCGAAAGAGGCGTATTCGTACTGTGCAGTGTGGTCGGCGCTACCTCCTAGCGTCGCGGAGGTAGCGCCATCTATCAATACGAACGCCAAACACACCCCGCTACTGAACCCCTGTCGTCTGCGTCGCTGCCTGCCGTAGACCAGGGTGTAAGATAGACAGGTGGGGAAACGAGAGCCAAATGAGCGGCAGGATTGTGTCCCCCTCGATTGTCTCTTTTTCTGTGGCGCCGCCTATGTGGAGCACCGCGAACTCTCACTCCGGGTGGGCGACCGGTGGCGACCGGCTAAACTGACTGAGATGGTTTCTCGTGGATTTTCATTGGAGGACTGTCGTGCACTCGGTTTATTTTGCGCACTCTCACATAGAGTTTCATGCAAATCTGATTCCGATTTTTTTCTTCTCGCCGCAGCGCCATCTGTCGCAAATCGGGGGTACCCGCCGCAAGCAGACGAGTACACAATCCGGTCACGGCGCTGCGGTAGGCTTCTATGGGCTGTTTCCCCACGTGTCTATCTTACAGCCTGCCGTAGACCGTGGCAAGTGTCTTGGCCTTATTTTTTACAGGAAGACAACTACGCTTTGTAATTTTACAAGAAAAAACTCACCTGTGAAATACACCTTTGACGAAAAGTTTAGATCGCTACGTGCAGGCGTCGATTTTTACGGTCCATGTTAGATCAAGCCTGGTGACTTGGGCCACCCTATATACCTTACGTGCGCTTTAACTCGAATGTGATTACAAAATCCTAAAGAGAACTTCCAAACCGCTATATTTCTTAGGAAAGGAGGTGCGGTGGGGTTGTTGACTGGTCATTTACAAGGAATATTCGAAGCCTCCACTCCTTTGCAAGCGTTTTCGTCTCAATACACACAATCTGGGGGAAAAATACGTCCACATCATCTACAGCATTTGAACATTTTTAGCCTTGAACGTAAGAATACGAGTTACCTCCGACGTCGAAGACGAGGATGCGGAGATGCTCATCTGTACGCTCGCATTCTGATAATAACAACAGGTATATCTTCCTGCGGAAGGTGCACGGTTAGATGTGGTGCACAGTCAATTCGCGCATTGGAAAGAACAAATCGCAATAACCACACATAAATGACGGCACCTCATTCTTTGTCATTTCGAACGTCTGCCACCAAAGTGAAATGGGCAAACGAGCTTTGACGGCTGTGGGCGCAGAAACCAGACAGCATAAAGATACGTGACGTATTTACTGGATTTCACCCGACGTTACCCACCGATCGAGGAGGGTAGCGTGAATAAATACTCCGGACTAAATATCCCGCTTCTGGAACGCGAGTTCTGACGTCATTGATTGAGCGCAAATAAGCATTGAAGCTCCAAGGTACGAAACATTTACTCCGGAGTCGGCTCGATTAAATTTCGGAGCACAGCCTAAGTGTAATCAGAGACTCTGGGTTCCACCTTATGTAGTTTAACTTGCATGTCTAGGAGACAGACTAAAAAACTATTTTGCGTGTCTGCTTTTATTTTGCTGACGGGAGCTTAGTCAGCATTCATTTCACACCATCAAAGGTTTTTTTTAAACACATCGCTAACAGGCCGAATTGCCACTCTATTGCCCCATATCACAACATCTGACGTCACGCATTCAGTGTTGCCAGTAGAGCCCCTGAGCCTTCAGACCGGATTTAGATATTTAATACCTTCGCGAGAAAGATTTTCTGAAATTCTCTTTCGCTTTGGATGACCGTCAGCGAGTTCCTAAATCGGCGTGTGCTCATTTTTTCTAAAAAAATGTTAATTAAGCGATACTAACCAGAAACCTTATTACTCTAAACACTATATAGGAATCCTGCGTTGCCCAGGTGGCACTGCGAAAAATGACTTCTTAGGACTTGTTTTGCGTAGCACAAACTTGAGTGACTCAAACTGCCACACATATAGAAGTGTGCCTTCTCTGGCGCGGAACACGATAATAAGGAAAATAGAAACCAAAAAAAAATGCCAACGCCGTCAAAGCACAGGCCAAAGCTAGGACGATAAAAGCGTGAACCAAGAAATGCCGTGTAACGCGTCCCAAAGAAACATGAAGGGGAAGAAAAAAACTAAAAAAACGCCGGGACGCCAAATGTTCTAACGTCACCACTTAGACATAAGAGACGCGTACCCTAGCGGTGGTGGCATGAATCCGGAACTTTCGATTGTCTTGCGGCGTTGAATGTAGCCGATCTTGGACGTACAAAGGTGTTCTTCCGTTCTTCTGCACTACACAGCAGGGAAAAAAATCACGGCGAAGGCGCCACAATAGTGGGAGTTCCAACCAGGTGAGCTTGTAATACCCAAAATAAGGGCTCCACAGTTTGTTCAAGGCTTCAGCGCAGGAGGCCCATTGTCACGAATGCAGGTGACGAGAAGACGAACAGTGAAGTGAAAAATACAGGTTTAATCGACGAACTTGTGCCAAACGAAAAATAAAGAACGAGCGTCGAGGCAGCAGAAAAGGGGGCGGCGATTCGGCGGCGTAACAAAGAGCGAGAGCGAGACTGACCCGACAAGGTCGCGGACAGCTGCTTATCTACAGTGCGTCGCTATCTCGAAAGTTCGGCAAAAAAGGTTCGAGCGTCGCGCGCTCGGGGCGAGGATGAACTGGCACTTTCGAGGACAAGAATGCCGGCGGAAGTTACATCTGGTGCGAGAATGAACGCGAATCTTCTAGAAGTTCGTGACCGAGCATTGCTTTCTCGGCCCGTCGGGCGGCAATGTCTACACTGCGCGAGAGTTAGCGGGAGCCTATTTTCCACCAAACTGTTATTTGACGACAGGCTTTTTTTGACTCTAAAAAGAAACACACACAAAAAAAAGGGGATAGCTTCTTTGTGCCAACAGTGTTTCGCATTGTATCTTACCACATCGGCCGCTCGGCAATCGTTTTTTTTTTTTTCGTGCAATGCGAAATTTTTGTTGGAGTTATTTGTTCGATTTTCGGCGAAACACCCGCTACAGAGGGACAATGCGGAGCGCACGTTCGTCCGCTTCTTTTGCAGGTGTTGTGGTGACGTCAGAACGCCGAGCGCTGATTGGTCCTGAATGAAGGATTGCGGGTAGACATCGAGGCAGCTTGCTTTGACGTCTAGCCACTATCCTTCAACCGGAGCTAATCAGAGCTGGGCGTATTTCTGATATCAACGCAACTCCTACGCAAGAAGCAGGCGACTTGTTCCCCGCAGGCCCTTTTGAAAGGG
Organism: Ixodes scapularis; assembly: GCF_016920785.2. Lineage (NCBI taxonomy): Eukaryota > Metazoa > Arthropoda > Arachnida > Ixodida > Ixodidae > Ixodes > Ixodes scapularis. The sequence goes on from NW_024609839.1 coordinate 29,377,144, forward strand.
TCGCGCCACCTAGTGGCTGCCGCGCCAATTATCGGTGTCCGCCATTGCCTAAGCACGTACTCTGAGCAAGTATTGAGGGATGCGTCCCCGTTCGGCGACGTCTCGGATCTAATCACATGCCTTGTGCCAAAAAATGGCAACCGCCAACGATGCTCGATAGACGTTTTGAAAATGGTCTACAGACCAGCACCCGATGGGGTCTATACAAACAAGTCGGCGTTTGCGCCACAACAGGTGTGAGCGCTGCCTGTGCGCAGAAATCTGATTCGCGTGATGCTTCCGCGCATGCGCCGGAGAGACAAGCGCCACCGCAGCGGAGTGATGGATGATTTCAGCTAGACTCGCAGAGGTCTCAAACACGCGGCCCGCGGGCAGCCGGCTGCGAGCACCCGTTCACGTGTCACGAGCGCTAAAAATGGTACGCCCTGAGAATATCTCAAGTCGCCGAATCATTTGCGCTCTGCGTAGCTTTGCTCTTATAACGTGTGGCACAGTTTATACTATTTGGTTTTCATTTGCCTTGTGTTTCGTTTTAATCTTTGCATCCGAGCTTTCTTCGCTAAAGGACGGACCTCGGCTGCACGAACTCTCGCTCAGCGGGAGAAAAATAGATAAACCAACGAGTTCAAGATTCTCGCCTTCAAATATTATCACCATTCATATACGAGCTTTCCCCCTCTAAACTGCCGCTATACGAATTGTTAATAAAGCAAAATCTCTCTTATGAAAATAATTATTTCGGGACATGTTGAGCAGGAATAATTCTAGAGTGAATTGAGCAACGGGAAAGATATCGTGCTTGATCTCTTATTCTGTTAAAAATGGCAGCACGCTGGCGGGGTGGTGCCATTTTAATTTGTTTTATTATATCAAGTAAGGAACCCGAATTAGTTCAATAAACAAACCAAAGCTAAAGGCGGCACTGCCAAACTCCGAGGTTACAAAAAGCCGAGAGTGCGAGGTCCTCGCAATTTGGTTTCAGAAAAAACTGTTCAACAGAGACAGCTCTACTTAATCAAAAAGAATTTATTTTAGAAAATTTTGAAAGTAAAAAATTAGTTTTAGGAGTGTTCCTAGATTTTACAAAAGCCTTTGACTGCCTTAGTCACGAAGTATTATTCAAAAAGCTTGAAATTTATGGCATTCGTGGACATGCCTTACAGCTTTTAAAATCGTACCTACGACCATCGTCAGCAATATGTTAACATAAACGGTCATTCTTCCACTGTAAGATCTATTACGTCAGGCGTTGTTCCACAAGGAAGAATATTCGGACCATTTCTTTTTAATTTATGCATTAATGATATAATCAACGTAAATACTAAGGCGAAATTTCTAATTTGTGCCGATGACACAACCATTTTTTTTCTGCGAAACCTGTGACGAATTAATTGATATGGCGAACTTTACTCTATTAAATATAAAAGGCTGGGGGGATAGCAACTCACTGAAAATTAATATTAATAAGACGAACGCCGTCATATTTCGACCAAAAAATAAGTCTCTGGTTATATCGAAGGTTCTCCGCTTTGACTCGTCTCCCATCGAAATCGTTAGTTGTTTCAAAACACTTGGAGTGTTTTTTAGTGAGACAATGAGCTGGGATAATCATATAAACTATATTGTTCCGAAGCTTGCTCGGGTAGTTGGAATCGTAAATCGCTACCGATCTGTTTTACCAATGAACGCTAAATTGTTGCTCTATAAATCATTATTTTATTCCCATTTAACGTATTGTCTTCTAGTTTGGGGCACATCCACAATGACTAATATAGAAAAACTGTTTTTGCTGCAGAAAAAAATACTGAGAGGAATATGTAATGTGCCATATGACTTTCATTCTGCCGATTTATTAAAGACTTGTAAAATAATTAACATTTCTAAATTATATCAGACATACTGGCTACAAGTTTTAAAGTTTTAAAAGTGAAAAGAAAAGGGGATTGTGTTTTCTGGAAAGACCTGCGTCGTTAAGGGAAATTTGCCCACATTATTCAACCCGCAACGCAGAGAAATGGAGGATGGTCACTCAACGAACAAATTATGGCTATCAGATGTTAAATTGCACACTCCCACATTTACTAAATAGTTTCATCACTGATGATATTGACTTTGATAGTTTAACTTTCAAAGACCTGCGTTTATATATTTGTACGTGATTCTTGTTTTCATTCTACGTTTTGTACTTGGGTGAACCTTGGTATGTAGAAATGTCAACCGTAGATGTGCAACGGTTTCACTATATACTTTGCCTTTTTTTGTATTTTTTTCCGCTTGCTTGCTGCTGACCAATGTAAGGGGCCCGAGGACCAGTCAAGCTGCCTACTGCAGCTCTTTTCCTCTGGGCCCCCCATCATTTGATGGAAATAAAGTTATTATTATTATTATTATTATTATTATTATTTAATAAAATCCAGTGTTGGACAAAATACTCGATAAAAGTATTTAAGTTAAGTTACTAAATACCTGCTTCATAACGTATTTAAAATACTACTCAAGTTCCTTTCACTGAAAAGTATCGAGTAGAAAACAGATACTTAGAAATGTGATTCAATTAGTTTTGAAGATACTTCCGCATTGCGTAATTTGTATCGACGTCAGTGACAACGACAATTATACAGCTGCGCAAATCTGAGTTACCAGAATAGCTTATCAGCACGCAACAACAGAAAACGGAAAAAAAGGTATCATAGGGCTATGTTATGCAGTACGACTATAAGGAGCAAAATATTGTCACGAATGGGAAATCATGAGGCGGTGAATAACTGAACAAACTAAAAGTTTAATGGGGCGAACTTGTGCCCAAAACAAAATAGACAAAGGCTAGCGTCGATGTCGGCGAAATAGCAGGATCGCCCGCTGGGGCGAGACTGACTCCGGATTGCCACTCGGAGTATCTTTTGTACCCGCGTGTGTTTGTGGAGCATTCGGCGTAGAAAGTTCGGCGCGTAGAACATTCGTAACTCGATCAGACGACAAGGTTCTCGAACTTACGAGAATGTCGAGGGGCAAGGCGCGTGGCAGTATCACTGATAGACGTTACAAAACATTTCTGGGACAACAAGGAAGAGGTCGCTTTATGGGGAGGAGATCAGGCCGTGGCAGCCCAAGCAGTTACTTTAGAACTAGATGGATGGGTACAACAAATGCAATGGCTCAGCGCTCGGCTGACTTAACCGAACGCGGTGTCAGCGTTCGGCTGGAGTTCGCGTTCTCCGGTGAGGGGGAGGAGGGGCTCTTTTGTTACCACTCCGGCCTGCATGAACAATGCAGCATGCAGGGCGCCCAGCTCAGCACAAACGCCCAAGTGGGTCAAGCTCGCATCCTCTGACGACTGCTCTTCGGGACAGATCTGGCACTTAACGTCACTTCAGTAATTGTTGATAATTTTTCATTGCACTGTGCCCCGCGCTCCATTAAAAAAGATAACATGAACATGCCCACAAGGCCTGTGGGCATGTGCACAGGCTTTGTGTTCGGTAAACAAGCACCGAGGTGTAGGGGTGACAAATGGGTCAGAGCGCTTTGCCAATAGTGACATCGCTGAAAATCACGTCCTGCGGCGCATCTTAGGGGAGTTCACTATAAACAGGGAGTTCACTGTAAACGAACTTGGGACACGGATGTGAGTGAATGGATAACAAAGAGAACCCACATAATAGCCACGGCAGTGGCTATTATGTCTTCAAGTAGGTTGTGTTCAGAAAGGCACTCAGCGTTGGGGACACTTTGTTTGAATTTTGAGAGGTCGTCTAGCTCGCAGTTTGTTTCCTGAACTGTTCTCTGCTTATCAATGTTCCCTTACAGAGAGTGTACGCGAGAGCAATAAGTGCCAAACGGGCAATACAAAGAAAAAAAAACTCGACGTTTTGCTTTAGCGGGGTCAAATATACAAAAAGCTAAACACAAATGTCTACTTGTTTGTGTGTGTCCACTTCTCATTTTCTTCTATTTGTTATTTTTTGGCACTCAAGTCTGCATTGCTGTCGCAGGTCGTTTCCCTATCTGCGTTGCGCCTGTGGCATCTTTACTTCCGTAAGACCACACCTTTTGTTTGAGGATTTTTTGGGGGGAAACTCTACAGACAGAATTCGCCTTTGGGAAGGCGAGGGGTGAACGTTCATTGTACAATTTTTGGGCTGAAATATGAGTCACAATTGGCAAAAACCAATGTTTTCACGAGCTCAGTCGAAGTCGCTGTAGCTAATCGGAGCTAGCAACAGAATTTGGTTGCTCGAAAGAATGTTCACGTTTGCTCGTGCCACGTCCACGCCTGTTCATACCGAAAAACTATGACAATGGCGGAATGTCAAAAATGTACTTAAGATAATGAGTGCAAGATACTCGGAATTGTAATTAAAATAGAGTATAAAATGCTCTCGATCGAAGGTATTTGCAAGATACCAAGATACTTCAAAAAGTATTTAAGATACAGTATCTTGAGTAGAGTATTTGAGATAGGCACAAGTCTGGTATTAAAATCTCTCAACTCTCTCTCTCCCCCTTTCATCTCCCAAGGCCTTACTTTGGCCCTCGACTTTTCTGCAGTTGGCTATCTGGCCCCCACGCTTGAATGAGTTTGAGACCACTGAGCTAGAGCCACTAAATGAGCTGCGCTTAGAGTATCGGCACTCCGTTCCCCGACATTGTTATGGGTGCCTCCATCTCGGTGCTCGTGCAGAGCAGACGACACTGCCGATCGTTATGATTCAAGAGTGCGAATTCCTCAGCATTAGATTCGGCGTTATGAAGCTCACATAATATTGCTTTGCTCTGTAGCGAACTGTTTAAACATTTGAGGAGGGCGGGAAAACGGTTCCTGAGATTTTAGACACGGCTTCAGATAACTGGCAACCATGGTTTTAAGCCACAATATCGAAAAGTGTCATTACTCGGAAGTGTAGCTTATTTAGGGGCACTAGTTTCAGCATAGCGTTACCGGAGGCTACAGAGGCATTACTTACCGGGATCTTGCGCTATGACTTTGAAGCACGCTCTTCAGCATGATAGCCTGCCGTAACGCATCGCTAAAACGCTCTACTCTAGCGAGTGCAGTCTATATTATTGCAAACCTGTAATTTTTTAACGTGCATCACGCAATGGCACTTGGGTGACAGCACGCCGGCTTGATGGCCATTCATATCAAACAATGATTGTCTGGGTTTTACGCTGCAAACCTTCGCTCCATAAGTTTCAACCTTCAAAAAAAACAAAAAAAAAAACACTGAAGGGAAAAAAAATTATGGGTTTAACATTTTTATGCAAATTTTCTACAAAAAAAATTACGCAATATTTACGCCGTCAGACGATATTTAGGGGGAGTGGCCCTGTTCTAGGCCCACTCGGTGCTTACAATGCTAAGCACATTATCTTTACAAAATGGAATCAGCGCGCAAACAACGAAGACACAAGGAAGAGAAATTGACAGGACAAGCGCTGGACTTCAACTGAACGTTTATTGAAAAAGAAACTAACGAGGAAAACAAACAAACCACCAAATCATCACCCCATCAAAACGTGCTCAAAAAAGCTACCTCTCTCTTAAGTAAAAAAATCGATGTTTGGCTGACGCATTGGTCACCTTCCTTTCCTATCTCAAATGCTTCGAGCAGCTCGCGTGCTGTCTTATCGGCCCCTCTTCCCAAAATCGAGATGCGATCAAATATCGGCTCGCACGAGCAAGTGCTGCAGTGTAAAGGCAAGTGACCGCCCGAGGTTGATCGCAGCGAAAGCGCGTGTTCACGTGCTCGGTCATTAACACATCGGCCAGTCTGGCCGATGTATACTCGACCACAGCTTAACGGGATCCTATAAACTACCCCCATCGCGCACTCGACGTACTTGTTTCTGTGCTTTACGGAACATCTATTCCTTCCCGTTCCCCTGTCCGCCACTCTGGGGCATAGCTGCAGCATCTTGCAGGGCGCCGAAAAGACAACCGGTACATCATAGCGCCCCGCAATCTTTTTTAGATTGTGGGATACCTTGTGTAAATATGGGATTACTTGCGGTCTCCTATTTGGCCGGTCTCTTGGTTGTTGGGGTCCCGTCTTTACCTTTCTTAGTAGCTTTTCTGCTACCGCCAACAGAACTGTCGCTGGGAAGCCCGCGGAGCTAAGCCGATCAATCTGCTTTTCAAAACTCTCCTGCAACGTGTGGGGGCAAGATTTTTCTAAGGCCGCCTGCAAACAAGATGACGCGATGCTCCTCTTAACCAACTTGGAGTGTGCGGAATCAAAGGGCAGGAGCCCTTTCTTTGTGCGTGGATGATAAAGCCAACACACGTGCCGCTCGGTGAACTTCATTTTCAAATCAAGATACTGCAGAAACAAGCCGTTTTGGCGCTCATGCGTAAACTTCAATCCCCCAGAATGACGCGTGAAAACGTCCAACACTGAATTGACAACGATGTCACCCGAGTTCCCTTCAGGCCTGTTGATCATCACCAGGTAGTCGTCTACGTATCTAAATACCTTGGTGACCAAGCTCGAATCTAAATTCTCGCTAATGGTTTTGTCTATCTTCGCCAAAAAAATATCACACAACACTGGAGCTACGCATGCGCCTATGCAAATGCCCTGTCTCTGCAAGTAGTACACGCCGTCAAAGAGAATGAAGGTCGACTGTAGATAAAATCTGAGAAGTTCCAAGAAGCTATCAACTCCCACACCGCTAGCATTCTGGAAACCAACCACCCCCCTATTTTCAATACAATCGCGTACCGACGTGAAAAGGCCCCCATGGGGAATAGAGTAAAACAAATCCACTACGTCTATAGAAAACGCAGTCGTATTCGTAAGGGTACCGGTTCTTAGGTAATCCACCACCTCCTGGGAGTTTCGCACCAGAAACGGGTCACTTAACCGCAACGAAGCCAACTGCCCCAGTAGGTACTGGCTCACTGACCGTTGCCAAGTCCCCCTCTCAGTGACAATGGTCCTAAAAGGTGAGCCCTCCTTATGAGTCTTGACCGTGAAAAAGGCCTCCAAGTGCCCCACCTTGCTTTTCTTAATTTCCCTTTCTAGGCTGTGCAGCTCCAGGCCAGCGCACAACCTCAAAGCTGCACTCTTAACCTTCTTCGGGTCGGGCGACATCGCAAGGAAGTTCTTAGAAATGGCAGCGCGAGACTTAGTCCCAAACATGCCCTCCGGCAAAACCACAAACCCCCCCTCCTTATCTGCCTGAAGTAGATTAAGCCTATTTTCCTGAAGAAACGACACAACTCTGCCTAGGCTTCTCCCCCCACGCGAATAAGAACCCCTGGAACTTCGCATCAAACAGTCCACTCCCTCCAGAACACATCTGTCCCTGTCATCGGCATCAGCCCTTTCTGAAACTCGCCGGACCACAGCTAGCAGTTCGTGTGGTGCCAAACGTGGTTCAAGACTGTACTTGGGGCCCCTTTCCAAGATCTTCGAAACTTCACTGGGCAGCTGGACGTCTCCCAAAACCGTCAGGCCTCCCTGGCGTTGAGCCGGCGCACGGGGTCTTCTTGGTAATCCAGGTCGTACACGCTGCCATAAGAACTCGGTCGCTTGCGACACCAATCGTAGATGTTCTCGATGCCTTCGGGTTCCCAACGTCGCAACAACGTCATGCAGACACAACACTTTGAGGTAGTCATAGTAAAGTCGGACTTGCCTCCAGTTCTCTGATCTCAGGATCCTACAGATGCGCATGGCATGTCCCCTGGACGGTTGAAGACACCCGAATAGTCTCTCTACCTCGGCAGGAATCAGGTCTCGTTTGATGCAGAAAGACAGGTACCGGGCTCGGCACGTTGAAGCAGCGATGAGGTTCACACAGATGATGGCCTGTTGGCCGACAGTGTTGGACGTTTTCACGCGTCATTCTGGGGGATTGAAGTTTACGCATGAGCGCCAAAACGGCTTGTTTCTGCAGTATCTTGATTTGAAAATGAAGTTCACCGAGCGGCACGTGTGTTGGCTTTATCATCCACGCACAAAGAAAGGGCTCCTGCCCTTTGATTCCGCACACTCCAAGTTGGTTAAGAGGAGCATCGCGTCATCTTGTTTGCAGGCGGCCTTAGAAAAATCTTGCCCCCACACGTTGCAGGAGAGTTTTGAAAAGCAGATTGATCGGCTTAGCTCCGCGGGCTTCCCAGCGACAGTTCTGTTGGCGGTAGCAGAAAAGCTACTAAGAAAGGTAAAGACGGGACCCCAACAACCAAGAGACCGGCCAAATAGGAGACCGCAAGTAATCCCATATTTACACAAGGTATCCCACAATCTAAAAAAGATTGCGGGGCGCTATGATGTACCGGTTGTCTTTTCGGCGCCCTGCAAGATGCTGCAGCTATGCCCCAGAGTGGCGGACAGGGGAACGGGAAGGAATAGATGTTCCGTAAAGCACAGAAACAAGTACGTCGAGTGCGCGATGGGGGTAGTTTATAGGATCCCGTTAAGCTGTGGTCGAGTATACATCGGCCAGACTGGCCGATGTGTTAATGACCGAGCACGTGAACACGCGCTTTCGCTGCGATCAACCTCGGGCGGTCACTTGCCTTTACACTGCAGCACTTGCTCGTGCGAGCCGATATTTGATCGCATCTCGATTTTGGGAAGAGGGGCCGATAAGACAGCACGCGAGCTGCTCGAAGCATTTGAGATAGGAAAGGAAGGTGACCAATGCGTCAGCCAAACATCGATTTTTTTACTTAAGAGAGAGGTAGCTTTTTTGAGCACGTTTTGATGGGGTGATGATTTGGTGGTTTGTTTGTTTTCCTCGTTAGTTTCTTTTTCAATAAACGTTCAGTTGAAGTCCAGCGCTTGTCCTGTCAATTTCTCTTCCTTGTGTCTTCGTTGTTTGCGCGCTGATACCATTTTGTAACGATGAACCAACTCGCCTGCATTGCCACTTTGACACATTATCTTGGCTCTCATTGGTTGGAGAGATGATTGACCTAACAAATGTTGGTTGTAAAATTGTCTCTCTCCGTGCCGTAATAGTATATTAATCGAGAATATTTTTATGCTTTAGGAACGAATACTCTCGATAGAGTCAATATTGTTTTTCAAATCATCGCGAGATTCTCTTTTACGTTTTGGTTTCAAGCAATAACAAACATGGCTGCCGGCGTCTACGGAGAGATCATCGAGAGCAGCTCGTCGAGCTCGTATCTCTTAACGAGTGCGTATCGTTTTGCCTTCACCGCGGTGTTTAGACGGATATCTCCTGAACCGATCTCGTTTGCAGAAAAGAGCTGTCGCTAGTACAGGCGTTCGGAAGCGCTGTTGGCACTGTGCGGGTGCTTGGGTATTCCTAGAGGGCGGTAGCGGGATTTGCCCAAGCCTAGCGTCCCACTCTGACCATGATGGTTGATCTGTCGTGATTTTTTCTTTTGCGCGTGTTGATGCCGAATAAAGATATCGGTTCCCGTAAAAGTGTCGCCGCTGACCTGTAACTTCTGCGATCTTTGATACTGCAAACATAAGTTCAACACCCAGAAGATACCTACACAGGTGAGAATTTGCGAGCGATTTGGCTGGAGGCGATCGGGCGTTTGGCTCGCATCAAGTTTGTCCAGGTTTGTTACAGTCATTTTGCTTCGAGAGGAAAGTGTATCTACGTTTTTCAGTGCTCCGGGCCTGCCAATGCGTATATTTTTAGGTCGCGTTTTAGTTGTCCGTCATGACGCTTACCCGCATTGCTCGCGGATGTCATGCGAGAAAAATAACAAGAACAAAAAAGCTGACAGTACGTCATATTTATTTTGTAGATTTTTATTTAGTCCTCTCTGTCGCTTTTACAGCACTTCGGCAGACGCTGACAGACGCTTGCATGGGACCGTGGCTCGTGCGTGATGGAATGCTAGAACACGGCTGTCATAGTCACGTCTCGCGGGCGTTTCAGGCGTTTTCAGAAGGGGCCGAATAGCAGACGAACGAAAGCGAAAACGGACGCCGACACCACCGTGGCCGACGCGCAGCTTTCATGTCCGGGTCTATGCGTGGCAGACGACGATAGAGGGTGGTGTGGAATAGCAGACGATGCCGGAGGCTGCCGCGCGTCTGTTCGCACGACTAGCAGGCGGTGTTCAAACTTCCGGACTATAGACGCCTCGGATGTCGGGAAAATGGAGACAATAGGCTTCTAAGCATGTTCGGTCGAGCAGCCAAGCCAATCCAGTAGTAATGGGCGGGAAAACTTATGTGTGGACGGGTTTTGTGAGTGAGAAACGTAGAAACGTTTCTCACTTTACTCTATTTTACTAGCACTAGTGGGGCCCAAGAATACTCGAACGCAACGCCACTGACCAAGTAGCGTCTTCGTCGCGGTGGAATTCCAAAGGATAGCCCCTCTCCTTTCAGTCTCTCCTTCGCAAAACTTGATAACGGAGCTGTGGGGACAATGGCAACAATGTGATCCTCAGGAGTGCCCAGCTATGCGATCCCCGCTCTGAGGATACTTAAATTCTGTTCATACAGTGGACGCGTAGGCATTCGATTTCGGCTCGTGGACAATCAATACCTCGACGTGCATTCGGGTAGTGGCTCTTGGCCAGTCGCTGGAATGACTGGAATAGCCGAAACTCAGCGCGCGCCCTGTGCTCTGCCAACCCCAACGCGTGGCTACGTTAAAGATATTGGCGGCATATAATCGCGGCTCCAGATCACGTGGCCGCTTTTTCCGGCTGCGAGTCGAGGCTGTAAGCGGTGTTCGTTTTCCTTTGATGTTTTCTGCGACTGCCATTGTGTAGAAAAGAAAAAAAAGCAACGTGTGTGTTTCATAAGTGATAAATGTCGAGGAATAATTATAACCTGTATTTATTGAAAGAAGAAAAAATTTTGCACAGACCCTTTAGTGCGAACTTAAATTTTCCATGTGCGATCCGTCCTCTTTTGTCGTCACCATGGGTGTAATGACGTAAAAATAATTAATATATATGTTGACACCTTCATACAGGCTAGACACTATGCACTAATTCACGCAACTTTGCGTATAGATAATTGCAAACAATGCGGATTTACTTTTATTTTTATGCTGCCACTTCTTTGCCATGCCGAATAATGTCCGGAAAACGATGTGGAATGCCGCAATACGCCAAACTAGCCACCCTTCCTCCCCCCCCCCCCCCCCACACACACACACAGACATACACAGAAAAGAAGAAAGAAAGAAAACAAATTTCCTTTTATTAGGTCACCATGGCGACCACCTCACAAGCATCACCACGGAAGAGATCAAACATTATTGGGATCGCCAAGGGCTCGATCACGGGGTCGCAGTGCATGCGGTGTTTATGAAGGAAGCTGTATCAGTCTCCGTCCACTATTAATAGTTGCGTGTCTTTTCATGTGCATCGGAATGTGTGCATGTGTATGCATTCATTTTGCGGCTTTGCATTTCACCGGTGATATGAGCTGGCCAAGATTAGTGCTTTAGTCAAAAGGGAGAAAATACCGCATGGGGTGACGCGGCATGATAATCAATGAAACCGAAATTGCGGCAATAGAAAAAGTGGCAGCGCATTTCAACCTCTTTTTTTATAGCAGATCAACGTACGTGAGGCTCCCCGCAAGCTTTTTGTGTTGCCCACCGCCAGGCAGCACACTGCAGAGAAACACCTAACCTGGTCCAAGTTTGGCAATCCTATTGGGGCCTAAATTGGGCCTAATAAGTTTGCGCCAATGTAATTTTCTTCTGTTTTGCTATAGCTTTATACTTTAGTTCACCGCGTAATTGCCTGCAACGGGAAAAACTATTATAGATACCAGCGATCCGTACAACAAGGATTACATAAAAGCAAAGCGCACAACATGAAACAAAAAAGGTCTGCTACACACCACGAATATTCCTTGCTGGTCGAAGGTTTTGTTTCAGTCAAACCACCCGCAGCAAGGCCTTATTCTGGAACTTGCACGACAATTTAGGCCTAAGGTTGCCTAGGGTTCCTTCATGTGCGCTTCGCTTAGGGTGGAGACATCTGGCCATTTTGTCCCACACTTTTAATTTTCTTTTTTGTTCAGAAGCGCGTGAAAGAGCGAGTCCCTGCACGCGTTTGTTGCGTTGTCTGTACTATGGCGACATTTTGTTTTCGTCAATTTCTTTGTATTTTCCCCGTGAGCGCGTGCTGTCGGCATGGGGTACTACAAAGGGTGGCATCACCCTAGGACATTGAGGCACCCTAAGGTTGCCATGGTGAAAACTGAACCACCACAAATTAAGCATAATTCTGGAACTTCCAACGGTAACTGAGTGTCCAAAGAAGCCAGGCGATAACCGAGAACCAGGGAGTGAAGCCTAACTCCTGACCTTCTTTGACAATTCAGGTCCAGAAAAGCCAGGGTCTGAGTAAAGAATGTCAAGTTAGGTTAAATCTGGTCGTTTTCGGACTTTCACGGTCCTAAACTGCCGAAAATAAAATATCCACCCCAAAGAACCGTGCTACCTGAGCCATGGATGCGCTGCGACTGCTGGAGTCTGCAGCAGTAACTGTTCTAAAGCAAAACCTGAACCCAAAACAAACTGCACATTGCATATGCGTGCTCATTAAAGCCTTATTTTGGTTATTTACTTGTAATCGTGTATGTTCAGATAAGAGCCCCGCGTAAGCACGCGTGCCTGCGTTCCTAGCATATTCCCCTTGGAACGTGGTGCATGAAGCATAAAGGTCCCGATAACTCGCAATGGCATCTCATCGTAATTAGGTCGTGACATTGTCAAACACTTTCTACGTCAATTCAGAATGCGAAGAGTGCACGTGCTCAACTTAAATCTGCGCTTAATCTTGCAGCTTTAGCTTCATTGCTGCACATAAAATGCTCCCTAGCATAGTACCAAATAGACTTTCTCGGGAAATCCCAAAGGGTATCTCGCCAATCTCACATTGAGTGTCAGTCGTAACGCGTTACAAGTAACGGCGTTACCAGTAACGCGTTACTTTTTTTTGGTAACGTGAAACGTACTCGTTACTTTTTCAAAACAGTAACTGGTAACGTGCTTACTTTGCTTATTTTGAGTAACGGGTGACGTAGCTTCTTCACTCGTAACATCTTGTTCCAAAAACCTAACAAAAAACTACAGTCTCTTTTGTTGCGTGTTTCTGTACATCGTTTAACCTGAGTCTAGACGTAGCCGATGCTACGAGCTAATCGGACCAATCAGAGGGTGTCAAAAGTGCACCATCATGGTGTCTATCGTGTTTCTGTACGTGCTCTATCATCGCTGAATCAATCATAAACAAAAAAGGCCCAGTGACTTTCGCTTTTCACACTGCTTGATTGGTACCATTAGCTTGTAGCGTCGGTTGCGTCTGGATTTAAGCTCAAACAAAACATAGGCGCCAAGTCATCAATTATTGCGCTCAACCCACATACTTTCAAAATTTTGCCTGTCTCCTCCCCACGCCAAAAGTGCTAATTCAGAAAAAGCCCCAACGTTCACGTCCTTTATCCCACCGTCAAAAAAACGCTGTAGCCGAAAAAAAAAGCCTTTCAGCCTTTTCATTCTGGTAAAGAAGGAAGAGGAAGACCAGCAAAAGCAGTACTGTGGTGGGAATGAAGTAACGGCTGGCCGCAAGTCGGCTAGCCAGAGTGGAAAGGCTGGAAATGTTGTCGCCACCTATGACAGACGGCGGCATCCAGACAACCTGCAAGTCGGTTGTCTGATTGCCGCCGTCACTCATAGATGGCGGTAGCTGTCCAGAGTTTTGTGTCGACATTTGTTTCTCTGCAGACACGATACTGGAAGAAACTAGCCCTCAGCAGCTCCACTGTTAAAAAAAAACGCTGTTGCTGCCAATTTATACATTAAAAGTAACGCAAAAGTAACCAGCCTTAGTTTTTATCGGTAACGGTAACGGTAACGCGTTCCTTTTATTTTGATGTAACGTAGGTCGGTAGCGCGTTCCTTCATATTGTAAGCAACCAGAACGTATTTTGTTACTTTTCATGGGTGACGCCAACAACACTGTTCACGTTGCACCGCGCGGGGCGAAAAATTGTGGGACAGTTCCTACGCACGCTCGGGCCGGCTGCTATACGCTGCGTAAATCCTGGAAGTAGCTCAAATTCTTCTCTCTTAGCACCGTGAGTTCAGAACACAAAGTAAACAAGAGTGAACACACACAAAACTGATAGGCGCCCTGTCTCGTTGTCGTCTGGCTTTTGTTCTGTTCCGAAATCGCGAAATGCGAAACGAACATGAACCGCTCCTACTATTTATAGGTGCTCCTTCGCGCGCCGTACATCAGACCATCAGACTGCCGTAGTGCGTCGAAAAGGCGATGGGAGACGCTGTGTATTTTTGGGAATGGTCTATTAACAGGGCCACGCGACAGAAATAGGCCACCCGACAGAAAGGGGATAGCAGACCGAATCACGTCAGTGCTAGCTATACATGGGACCACTTAACAAGCTCCGCTTCAGAGTAACCGTAAAAGAGCCAGCAGTCTGCTTAATATAACAGTTGGTAGTTATCTGATGCTTTATATAAAATTTCAAGAAACACGCTTTTTTGTCCTCTAAGTATATTATGGCCAACTCGAGAACAAAAAATGCACAGTGAGAGTCCCTCGAAAACGCTAAAAACCGCTAAATTTTAGGCGCACACAATTTATTGCTATAATTAGTCTAAAAAAAATCAAAAATAAAACAACCCGTAGTTTCTACGATGTTCGACTTAGATCGCTTCCATCTACAGAACGAAGTCCATTGCGTGATATGTTACCGTCACCAGGTGTTACCAGGTTTTTTGTTGCCATACCTGCCCATGTACACCTGCATCTTTCCGATATTTAGTGCAACTATTCGTGGCACTTCTAACTTTCAGTGACCAAATTCATTTGCTTTGGGAAAAATTCTATTTTTTAGAAAATCTTGATTTGTCTAACGTCGCTTGAAGCTTCCAGTAACCAGTCTCCAAAACGTAGAATCTTATCGCCCCCCTGTTTACTGCATTTTTGCGCATAGTTCAGTGGGCCGATTTCATCCGGCAGACTTGGAAAACGAATTATTACATTCAATCACAAATCCGTTAAAGCCATGTTTCGAGGTTTATCACTGTAACATCTTAATGGCGTCAACAACAACATCACACGTTTCACTCTAACAAAGTCTATTGTTTGAACTTGAGAACAGTTGCTTCTCGATGTTGCTGTCCGCAAGAGGGGCAAGTGGAGGAGGGGGTAGGGCTTTTGGAAGGTCAGTCTTGAAAACTACAAGTCGTTCCACGAAAAGGTTGGATTCGTTGTTCAGTCTGAAGGTGGGGGACTAAAGGGGGGGGGGGGGGGGGGGGGGAGGAGGGGGAGAGAAAGGTTCATTTTTGTGTATATTCTAAGTTTTAATGACTAATGTTCGAGCTTCAAGGGTGTGTTCAATGTCTGGTAACCTGGTCTTTTGGTGAAACTGTAGGTCTCTTTGTGGAAGTTCACTGGTGGCTGTAGCCGGTCTTAGATTTCTGGGTGTATGAAGATTTGTGTAAGTAAGAAAAGTAGCTGAGTTTGAGACGTCCTTCTTTCGGTGTCGTTTCATCCGACTAAATGTTTTGTTTTAGAGCGCAGCTCTTAGGCGCCCGTTTCCGGCTTGAGCGGTGTCGCCGTTGCCGTCGCCGTCGACGTAACTGCGCGTAACCCTCGTAAGCCTTGTGAGGGTTACGAGGGTTACGAGTGTTACTCTGACGAGGGTTACTCTCACGAGGGTTACCCTTACGAGGGTCACGAGAGTTACCCTGGTAACCTTCGTGAGAGTAACCCTGGTAACCCTCGTAACCCTCACGAGGGTTAAGAGGGTTAGTTACCCTCAAAAGGTTTATTCTCACGAGGGTCACGATAGTTACCCCCACGAGGGTCATGAGGGTTATGAGAGTTACCCTCACGAAGGTCACGAGGGTCACCCGCACAAAGGTTACTAGGGTTACCCTCACGAGGGTCACGAGGGCTACCCCTGAGGTCACGTGGGCCCTTCCCCTTAAGTCACGTGACCCCCTGAGGTTACGTGCACCCCCTGAGGTCGCGTGACCTCAGGGAGTCACCTATTCCTCAGTACCCTTCCATCCTGTCCCTCAGTACCCTTCCATCCTCCTCCTCAAGGGCCGCGCTCTAATCCGTCGTTACAGGGAGTTGTAAACGGCTTTCATTTTTTGTGCAGCAGTTAGGGGTACTAGAAAAAAGGATCAATGTCCACCAGCTCACCTGCACCCGACTGTTACCAAGCGAGGACGCCACAAAATGTACCCTAAATTAAGTAACAAGAAAATACACTAGATCCTGCTCTTCGTAAAAAAAATAATAATAGTGTTCTTTTTTTAAAGTTTCTCCCTTAGAACGAAAGATAAAAATTACTTCACTGGACGGGAAAAAAAAACGCCATTCCTTTTTCCGTCACCCCTTAAAAACGTAACGAGTTTCGATTCCTGTTCCACCGATGCAAGATGGAACGGTGACGTTCCTCCGGTCCTCCTCAAAGGAACGCGCTCCAGAAACGCCGTTCCGCGTGAAGAACGTCTCTCGAAACTCCGATATCGTAACCCGCATCTTCTTTCTCTTATCATCACGGGAAAGTTGAAATCACGGTGTGACAAAAAGCGGCGTGACAAAAAGCAGCCAACCGCGCTCGACAAACGACTTTGTATCAAAACCACCAAGCAGACAAGGCCTGCACCGTTTCCCCTCATACGTCATCACTAGTGGACCCACACAGCGTCGGCACTAGCGCGTCGTGCAGCGTCTCACCACGAGAGCGACTCTATCACGCGGCAACGACGAGACTGTCGCGTTTTCCCGCTTTGCGGCGTCTCTCGCGGAGATGCCTCCCGCGTGTGTCGGGTCGGGGTGCCCACTAGCGATGACGTGTTGCGCGAGCCTTGTCTTCGAGGTGGCATTGCTTCTGCGGGCAATGGCCACCCACAATCGAACGGACCAAACTTTCTAGCGATAAGTTCAAGATACACCTTTGGCGCTGAAGCAGACAACTCGGCGTATGATCCTGCGGGCTATGGGAGCTTTCATCGCGAGACCTTCCCCTCCTATTAAGCTCGGATTACCGGAGAGCAGCGTTCGACGCAGGCCTCTTTGCACGGCATCTTAGAACACGGTCGATTGAGCCCCGCCAAAACTGTGACGAGAAGCTCAAAGGAGACCTTCGCAATTAGAAGAACGTTACTGTACACCTGGATACCCCCGAGACTAAGAGAAGGCAAAAAAAAAAAAGGAAACATATTAAACACTGCGTGCGCTGGGGACCCTGAAACGCGGTCTCACGCGCGAACGGGATTAAGGGCGGGAACTCCCGAGATCCATATTAATCCTAACGACTCCTCAGTCATGTTAGGAGGGAGAAACGGCACCGGGAAAGGGAGCAGTACTGACACGAGTCCATCAAGGGGTAAGCCTTAAACCGGAATAGCGTAAAAAAAATATTTAAAACAAAAATGTCACCAAAGAGGAATTAACGGCGCAGCAGGATGATGGTGATACCCCACTAACATTATTATTGTTCATTTCATATTTTGTATCGGTTAATAAGACATTTGAACGTAAGCCTTCAATTAATATCTATCTGTTTGAGTAAAATCTAAAAATAAGGAAGACTTTTAACCAAAACCCGGAATGTGAGAGTCCCAAAGCTTTAGTGCCGACCCGGCCGTTTTTGTGGCGATATACGTACATAAGTGTAAGTCATCAAGAGCAGTATTAGTCTATGTCTTTATCCTATCGGTGGACGTTTTCTTTTTTTTTTTTTTTGTTTTCTTCTTTTTTGCTTACTGATTTTTATTGCAGGGGGCTGGATGGCGCTTAGCCGCTTTCCCAGCCGGGTGCGAGTAAACCCACCGAAAGTTTGACGCTTGTCCCGGAAGTGAGGCGTTTGTTGCGCTTCTTAGCGCATTCAGTCGGTGTTTGATTCCGCTCTCTTTTGCGCTTTTAAGTGGGTCGTAATACAATCCCTTTTAGTATCAAATACCGAGACTCTCGCAATTTAACCTGGGCTCACGCACACTTGATCAACTAGAATCTCGAAATTCTCACACTTCAAACGGCTTCCCGGAAGACTTCTTAAGTCTGCATTAGATTAGTCGCAAAACTTTTTTCGGACCTAAGTTTCAAGGTTGAAAAAAATGGGTTCGAAAGGTTCGAAGCGTATCTAACTTTCAAACTTTGCACATAAAAAAGATATTTGTCAATTTTTAAACTTTCGAATTATCCACGCTATAGGGAAGCCGATTAGTTGCGAACTTTAGAATTTGCAGAGACAATGAATTCAACATTTTTTTTTTTATCTTTGGACCTTATGACGTTAAGAAATTCGAGAAGTATTGAACGTTCGATTTTACGAAGTTCAAAAGTCTGTCGGACTTCGAACGTCCGAACAAAAGTTCGACAAAGCTCAAACCAACTTTACGCTCATATATTTATAATGTGGAGTGGTGTGGAAATTGCACTGAAGCTTCACTTAACCGATCATAGGGTGCGCCAGCAACGTCGAGTTTTGGGGTGGCCTCGACGCCTGGGTCTCATGTCACTTAACTGAGGTATTTTCCTCCGCCCTTTCGCACAGACCCTCTTCCGTATAAAACTCCCAAGGTTGCCTATCGGTAACGTACTTTCTAATGGGTCCCTAATCTTCAGGTTTTAATTGTGACCCCGGCGCTTCTCTGAGGTTTCGTTGATAAAATTGGTTGTTTATGAACGTAAGTACCAACATTTTTTTCCTCACTGGCTATTGTAAGTGGCAGAACATAGAAAGGCGCTCATAAAGAACGACGCCGACGTGCGACGATGTGCTCTGTATCAGCGCTTTTTTTTTTTCTTCAGTATCATTTGTTAAACAATAATTGAGTAGCCAGGTGCCTTTAAAGGCCGACGACCAGGCTCGAGATTCTGCATGGCAGAAGATCCTCCTCACCCTGGGGGAGGAGGAAAGAGGCAACGGTGTACAGGGTAGAAGGGGAAGATGAGGAAGCGGGGGAAAAGTGGACAGCGCGAACTGGTCGTCGGCCTTTAAGGGGCTAACTACGTGCATTCATCGAAATGCGAGAAACGGGCAGTGTGGCCTGATGCACGACAACCAGTCGTGGCCTTATCGGCTTTATTCACGACGGACTGGGGGACAGAGCTTCGTCTGGTTGCATTCTCGTCACCCTCTAACGGTGTCGTGTGCTGGACCTGTGTCCTTGTGTACACTGTTCTCCCCATTCAGTGGTATATCCTACTCAAAATAAACGCTCAAAGCAATCAACGCCCGACGGAAGCTTTGGTGCCTGTGAATATTGTCGTTTCATGCCAGCATCCCAGTTACGGGCTGCCCGCTTACAGAAAGGAAGGACAGCGAACCTCCTCAAGGCGTTTTGCTAAACTGTTCAGCCAGTTTAACGCTGGTTTCATTAATTACGATGAATGACAAGAACTCGTCGTACTCTAGGTGCGACAGCCACAGTATTGAAAAGGACTCTTTACGACATAAAAGAAATGTCCGATGTTTCTAGTGAAATTTGTCGCGGATGTCGGAGTTTTTTGGTTTCTTTTAATTAATCAGCGAAATTTTTATTCGAAACTGTGGAATTCGGTTTCTGCCCGTGAGATAGGAAGACTTGGAACTTGAATTCAGAACCTTCAAACTTTTCGAACTTGATCAAGAAATTATAAGTCTTAGGATGTTGCGACATTGATTCTCAAACAAATTCAAAATCTTCTCGATTTTTGTTTGCACTTTATTTGTAAAAGAATTAAAAATTCCCAAACCCAAGTTTTCAGACACCTTGACATATTCGAACTTTTCGAATTCACACCTAAGCGGAATTGAAAAGTTGCGAGATTTTCAATTTCGAAACCTTTCGATCTCAAACAATGATGATTTTACACAAAATCATCATGGTCATAGCTATCGTTATTATCATCGCCTCCAGCGACGCGAAAGACAACTTTCTATGGGCGCCATCATCCCTAGGTACGCTTTTGAAAACTGATATCTATAAGAATCCAATGCCAACCGGTGTTCTGTTACCCTCTCGATTCCTCTTGCTGGCGCAGTCGATCACGACGCGAAAGAACTCCAACCAGCTGGAAAACGCGGCCTCCGCACTTAGAAAGACGTTGGGTGAAAGTTCGTCAACATGGCCTCCGGCTAGATTTAGAGCCGGAATTGCGTGACTTCAAACCGCCCCATGTATGGTGTTGTTGATCATGTTCCCGCGACACGTTAACTGCGCTTGCCCAAACGCAGACGGGCAGATTTGCCTCCCCAGTGAGCGAGTCGCACTCTTAATTAACTGCGTCGAAACAACACACTTCCCGACCTGAAGGGTAGAGTGAGCGGCGGATGCCAGCAGCAGCGCCACCCCTTGGGGAAAGGGGGAGGGAGGGAATCCTTCGCGATAAACAACGTTGCCACGTCTGCCGCGACTGACGCGAGGCGGAAGGCTTTTAATGCAGAGAGACGTCAACTTTGCGTCAAGCGGAGTTTAGGAGCAGTTAGGCTAATCCTCGCGTCCCGGCCTGACTTCCATTAAGCTTGCCCTTGTCGTCACTGCAGGCCGACGGGAACCCCGATCCGAACATCGGGGACAACAGTGCAGAGAGAGAGAAAGGGCGAGTCGATGCGTTCCGTTGGCGGAACACTTACTGGTAGAGCCCTTTCACCCCTCAACTGAAAGTGCGGTGGGAGCTACGCTCTCGCCGTAACCAATCATTGGCTTCCCTTTCATCAGCTGAGCCCGCTCTTTGCACGGGGAGCATGGTCACGTGACGAACGATAGACGCACCACTCATCACCACGAAAACACGCAGGTTTCACCGCACTGTCAGCTTGGGGATGAAGGGAGCACGTACTTCGTTTCTTTTTACGACGGACCACGGCGGATGCTACGAGCCATCAAGAACCAATCCGGCGCTGTGAAGCGTATCACGTGATTTCGCACCTCGCGCGTCTCCGCGCCTTTGATTCTGAAAGTGAGGTGACACTCGCGTTGCATGGGATTGGCTTACGTCTTTTGCGCTCCATCGTAAGCTGAAACGAAAATATACCTGCATCAACGAGAGAGAGAGAGAGAGATTTTAGAGCGAATTAAGGGTGGACAGCGTCATCCTCGGAGGCAACGCATCAACGTTGTTTGCGCGGCTTTCGAGGTCAGAACATAATCTCTCACAAAATCAAATATTTGTTTATTAAGTCACAACAGGCATAGGATCGTAGTAGGTACCGCATGTTGTCGTTTTAGGGCAGTTATTGTTTATTTATTTGTTTAGGTGGAGGATGCTACGAACCATTTAAGGCACCAGTAGTGGTTTTAAATGGTTTGGTATCCAAACATTCATAATAAACCTCTTGTAAAACAGAAGCGATTCGAGCAGCGCAGTGTCACGAAGCACCTTATATAGGATCCCGTTGGTAGGACTTTCGGTTTCGATTTTTCAACCTCATTTAACAACATCCCGTCACGACCGAATACCGTGCTTGTATTTGTGTATATCTAACTTTTCTTGAATATATCATTATGTTGGCGTCGCCCACAAGTATAAAGAAATAATGCTGAAGCACGTTTTTGGGGACTGTCGACGTGCCAGAGTTTGTGCGTAGAAAAGCAGGGTGACGAACCGGAACCAAACCGTTATTTTTAGCCGAACCGGAACTGAACCGAACCGAAATCTTCGCAACCATAATAGACCTGAACCAAACCGAAATCTTCACAACCATAATGGAACTGAACCGAAAAAAAAAAATATAACGGTGACCGGTTCAAAACGATTCACGGTATTTTTTTTTTCTTTTTCATAAGTATTAACAATAAATATTCGGGAATAAAAAATTGACAGCTGTGTTTTCATGCATTGATCAAATCGTAATATTCAGAATTCCAATATATGAAACATTGTGGGTTTTAGGTGGCACTTACTGGCAGCACTATGATCACCCATGTGTTACGTGGTCATGTGACGTCATCGTGTCAAGACATGCTGTCGAGTAATGTAACGTGACCCCGTGACGTCACGTGGCTCGCTGCGTCGACCAGGTTTAATTTGAGAACGTCTCTAGATAAATAACGTTGTTGACACCGGGACGTAACATGAACTAACGACCTCGCGCCGACAGTCACATGACACCATGACGTGCGCGATTTTCATGAAATCAAGTCGAGCGTCAGGTTTATGACAATCAGCATCGCCAAACATCCGGGTAACGACTCGCGTTTAATTAAAGACGCTAATAGTCTAACCCTAAGCATATCTCAAGCCCAGCCCATGTTCTATGCTTTGCCAACCAAAGCGCACGACTATGATGAACACTGGCCGCATATAATAGCGTAAAATTACGTGGCCGCTTGTTCTAATTACGAGCTGAAGAGGAGAAAGCTGTTTTTTTTTCCGCGTCTGCCATTACGCGGAGGGGGAAAACTGATGGATATTTTTGCAAGTTATCAACGCTTGGTATAAGGCTTAGCGGCATTTACTGTAAGTGCAAAAAATGAAAGACGTTTACGATTCTCTGTAACGCCGAATGAGGGCGCAGCTCTTGGGGAGGAGGGGGGAACGGTGAGGAGAGGAGGGTCACGTCCGACGTCAGACGTGACGTCACGTGTGACATCACGAGGGTAAAATTTACCGCTAAATTTAGCGGAAAAGGGTTTCTTGTGGAGTGACGCGACGTGTGACATCGCGAGGATAAACTTTCCGACAGTGATTTGTCGTGGTGCACACATATGACGTGTTTTGTAAAAAATGAAGAAATGTTGCCTGTTGTCTGTATAATATTAAAATGTTTCTGCCTTTTTTTGCGCTAAAGCTGGTTAACCCATGCTTTGACTTACTGCTATTTGCGATACGGTGTTACCATCTTTATGGGGTGTCCCCTCTTCTGGCGTGCAAGAATTGACTCCTTGCTAAGTGTTTCTTTCGACAGGCCAGATGTCTCAAGCGCGTGTATATTTCAAGAGCACCGTCTGCCATCTTTTTGGGGCCTTTTAGGGAAACTGTCGTCCTTCGCCATTTCTGGAACTCTAGTTTTATTGTGGCCTACATTGCGCAGCGCCCTATGAGGCCATAGCTTCGGTTTTGAATACCGCGTATCAGAACGAGGTATGCTGAGAGCACGAGAGTGTATTACGTTCCACAAATATTTAACAGTCTACCGGAATCCTTTCACTCCACAACTTCGAGGGAAAAGCTCAGGAAAGCATTACGGAATTTGAAGCTGTGGGGTGAAGCTTCTTTTTTTTTTTTTTTTTTGTGTACCAAGCATTTTTTTTTCTCTTGAGCTTTACAAATTGACTTTGTGATTCCGAGAACGTGTATATTTTAAAAGTCAAATAAATCTTTCCATTTTTTTGGAACGTACCTTACTACAATGTGTTCTTCTTTTGTATCGCCACCTGCCGAGCCTTGACCACAAGCCGCTGAGGCTTTCACCCGCGGCTCGCTATTGTACATTCAGAAATGTATTTTCTTCAAATAAAGCTATGTTTTATATTCTATGTTCTACCGCAGTGGTTGGACACGAGCCACTGCCCGAGTGTCCGCCGAGGCATTGGTTGTTACGAGTCGAAGTCTAGTGCTCACGCAGTTCTCGTATCCATTCCATAAGCCGCACTAGATGACTTTCAAGCGGCTAGTTTTGATTCCACAATTATGTCATCAAGCTTTCCAAAGGCAATAGTGAAAGAAATAGTCAAACATTGACATGTTAGTTAGCTGGTGTTGTGTGGTGAGTGGCACGCTCTGGACTGACTGACTTTTAGCAGGTTTTCTTCTTTTTTCTTTTGTGTATAAGCTCAGTTACAAGCCAGCGCTTGCATTGCGTGCATCTTCCTTTTCTTTGTCCTTGCATTTTTATGCGCTGTACTGTTCACCTTGTATTCATACCAACTAGCCCAGCTTAGCACACTTCTGAAGATTGTCAGCCGTAGCTCGTGGATTTTTTTCAGCAACCCAGAGTTAGAGTCCTTCCACTCGATGTATGATCTAGTGCAAGGAAGCAGGAAACACAGCCTAAACCACGCCAGAATGTAATAAAATTCTATGGAAATGCAAGTATTGCAGCCCGCGAAGTACATGTAGAAGTTTTAGCTTTCGATGCGCTCAAATGTGTAAAATGTAGCGCTTTTCCAGTCTTCATCAGCGCGCGCGATGTGCGAAGCCGAGTGCACACAATATTTAACATAACGTCACACTCCACCTCTTGGATATTTTTTTATGCACACCACTATTTGGTTCTCACAAGTCACCGAAAGAATATTGATAAATTGCTTAAACTCTGTGATAGCGATCCATAAAATTAAAATAATTGATAGCCTACAGTCATTTCAACTGTCCCTGCACTCAGTGCTAAAAGGAATTTTGATTATTTAATAGTGTTATTCTTTAAAATTGGCATTACTCTTGTTATGTTGTAAACATGAAACTTTTGTGACAGTCCTTCGTGCTTACCAAATTGAAAATCTACAACAGCTGAGGCTAGTCTCGTTCTTTTTTGAGTTTTCAGGTTTCACGGTCAAAATAACAATCGCGGTGACTTAAAATGAGACACCTGACCAAAAGGCAATAGTTTCTTTGTTTTTACTTCTTGAAGTATTTAATTCCTCAAACAAGAATTCCGGAAACCCATGTCTATTACGTCATCACATTTATTATGGAAATCCATAAAGTGTCAAACACGTGCACGACAAAACGATCGACTCGTCATACGAATCTGACCAATATAAAAAAATGTGTAATTGGCTTCCGAAATCCCCGTGGGGGACAAATGCGCACCACCGATCTCAATGTTTCGTCGAGTTGGTTCTATTGTCGTGCATCTGCCTTGCCATAAGCCCAGGACGATTTTCACGTTTTGTTCTGAACACATTTGCTGGAGACGCGAGCTCATAGCGTGGGACCGTAGCTAACAGATTCCTTTGCACGAGAACTGACGCAGTGGGTCCACGTTCCGCAGAAACCTTCCGCATTGAGAAACAAGTGAACGGGCAAAGATGTAAGTTTCAGAAGAAAGAAAAATATCACACTGTATCGAAGCGCCACCACACACGATTTATTGTGTTCATCTTCAGGTCCGGAAAGCGATCCCATCGCCATCTGTTGGTTCAGAATCACACTAACCGAGGGTGGGGTTTCGACTTAAAGACCGACGACCAGTTTGCGCTTTCCATCCCCGCTTCCTCCTCTCCCCTTTTCTACTCTGTCCACCGTTGCCTGTTTCCTCCTCCCCCATGATGAGGAGGATCTTCTGCCTTGCAGAATCTCGTGTGTGGTAGTTGGCCTTTAAGTTGACTTTTTTTTTTTTTAATAGTGGCTGTCGTTTTAGTTTCTCTGGACGCAACAGACACAAATGTATGAACCAGCCTTTACTGCCGGTTCAAACAGCACCGTCTGTTTACCCTGCATTCGATTACGAAAGCCTACGTCTGCTTGAATGCGACATTTGAGGCACAAATATTCCGGTGACTTAAAACTTGGGCTGGGCACTTCATCGATTCAACTAATAATAATTGGGGTTGTGTGGATATTTAGACAGTGTGTAGTTGGTCAGCCATTTCAAAGTTGCGACGAGTCACTTGCTGTACACTTGTTAGTGAGCGCGTTGGTAATGATGTAGGTTTAGAAAGAGTTATATACGTAAAGACAGGGGACGGGACGGGATGAGCAGTTTAGCCAGTGCAGTACAACCGGTAGCCTGGGGTCTTGAACCTGCACCACGCAGTAGTTATACACGACCGCACGCCGGTATGATGCTCGTCCAGATCGAAACGGGCAGGGGTGGGGATTGAGCCCAGCATCTCTGGGTTCTGCAGCGCGAGCTTTCGCTCCACGTGCTCCGAGCTGGTGTGCGCTATAGACGCTTTGCAGCAGATGTGCATGGGCGCCGCCATAACTGACCTTCAGTTTTTGTTCCCCCTTATTACGTTCACTTAACTTCATTATTCCCATAGCAGGCCAGGTTATTGACATCTTAGATTTTATTCTGTCTTGCTCCCCAGCATTGGCCTTTGTGGAGGCTCGTCCACACCAGTTTCAGTGGCTCGGTATCTCGGTAAAACTAGGTAAAACAAGAGAAGGTCAGCAATGGCGGTTGTATTCTGGCGCGTGTGTAAAGCGTCTATAGTCAAGTCGATTCACCGGTTAATCGGTTACATTTCGACAAACAAAACACAAGTAGAACTCGAACGCTTTCACCACGCAGACGTGGACGGATGCACCTGCGTGAAGGTAACATTTAGGTGAAATTTTGACCTGAAGTAAACTGTAGGGCTGAGACTTGTAACTCCAAACAAGTGGAGAATGGCATACGTGTCCCAGCCAACCCAATGCCGTGCTAGAGTCGGTTTAGCGCAGCGGAGACTCTTGGGATTAATGAAAGGAGTTCGCTAATAGCGGAGAATATCAACGAACCTCACTGCCTCTGCGGTTAAAGTAATAATTTGCGAGTGTGGGTGTCTTTTGGTTGTTCTTAACATTGAAAAAAAAAAATCCGAAATTGTAGATTGCCCCGTTTATCACACAATCAGGAAACGTAAAAAATGTATTTTTTTCTTCCTTTTTTAACTATTATGCGTGGGAATAAAAAAACGATTAATCGATTGATTTATCGATTAAAGGGAGGCGATTAATGGGATTACAATAGTTAATGGACGGTCAGTCCTACATATAACGCAACCTAAAAAAAGGCTAAGCCTTCTGTCTGAATGGGCCTTCAGACCGATATTCGAGCCACTCGAAGACGCTCAAAATCAGAAAGGGTCTCCTCGAACGAGAGCCCCCTCTTTCAGTCGTTCATCTGCCCTCGCGTGTCCTAAGAGACAGACTGGTCCGAGCCACCCTCGTATCCTAATTGGGACCTCCGTGTTGAACAGAAGTCGCACACTCGTCCCTCCATCATCTCGTCGGCTTGAAACAAGAGAGCCCGCGACCCGACCGGGGAAAAAGACAAGGGGGAGAGAGCAAGCCCGGGGCCGCACCGATCACGCCACCGAAAGGCAAACCTCCGGATTCCGATTCTCGGGCGCAAATTGAAATTCCGGCACAGCAACGCGACACCCGCGAT
Organism: Ixodes scapularis; assembly: GCF_016920785.2. Lineage (NCBI taxonomy): Eukaryota > Metazoa > Arthropoda > Arachnida > Ixodida > Ixodidae > Ixodes > Ixodes scapularis. The sequence continues at coordinate 29,404,131 of NW_024609839.1, forward strand.
CGAGGCTCCCTGTCTCCAAGAGGCCGGGGCCCCTTTCCACGCAGGCGGTCCAGCAGCGGCACGCACACGCGAGGAACCGTGTAGAAACAGGCGGGAGCTTTCTCCCTTTTTTGTTCGTTTCTCACTGCGATGGGGTTGCATCAAACGTGGGGCGGAATCGTCGTGGCGTGACTCGAGAACCTCGACGTGGGGATGTCTCTCTCAGCCACTGCGGTTTGAGCGTGGCTTCCACCTCTCGCGTTCCGCTACGTTGCGCGGGCTTCGGTTGACACTGGGCAGGCTTACGAAACCGGGGGCTCACAACGGAATCGCAAAGCGACTCGTGAACTTGAAGGGAAAAACATCGTAGAGCCCTTCTACTTCAATTGAAGATGGAGGACCAGCGAAGCTGTTATTTTTACGAAGTCTAGGACGGTGCCTAGGACGACCTCAAGGACCACTTCTAGGAAGACCTCGAGGACGATGCCTAGAGATGACAACAAGGGGTCAGGAACCCACTATCTAATCATGCCAAGGAAGGCTGACTCACGCTGGTTGCACCTTATTTTTATTTTTAATTAATCACACTTGCCACGACCAATGGGGAGTTTTCTGTCAACATCCGTGCACGCATTGTTTTCCAGATCCTAGCGCAAAACGGCAATGCTGTAAAAAAGAACTACCTTTTCTTTGGTCGGTGTCGTCGATGGAAACAAAGTACACGTCGAACCTCAACATGAACCCGGAACTTAGAGTCGCACTGTCCAAACTCCACCCTTGTTTCGAACAAACTGCTCTGTAACAAACGAGCCCAATTTAGTCGTTAGGTCATACCGCTCGTACATGATACAAAAGACACGTTGTTTGCTGCAGGAATGTTGACAAACTTTTCTGCGGGAACACCCCAAGCATGTTCGAAACATGTTTGCTTCGTGCACATGAACACTTAGAACATGTCAACGGGCGGTATTTCTCTGACAAACGAGAGAGGACGCTCACAAAAGAGCGTCTTAAGCAGTGTCTCACTTCAGTATGAAGCAGTGTGAAAGCAGCTTTCGGAACAATCGGTCCTTGTAACATGCAAAATTTATTCTTTTTCTTTCCCGACGGTTTTTATATTTTGCTTATTCACTCTCTGCAGGAAAATAAAAGAAAAAAATGTTAAGGTTCCAATCCACACTGTAAAGGTAGTTGGCCAGCGAAGGTGATGTATCACCTGCAACGACTGCCCACTGCACTCTAGACTCTCTTTATGACAAACGACACCAGCTAATGCTCCAGTCTTTGACGTGCCAGCGAACTTCCGCTTTATAAAAAGAATGAACAAGGGCCACCTTAACACTACTGCTTGAAAAGTAGGTGAACCGTATAACCGCCAATTCTCCAGGTGAACTCCAAAGGAACAAAGGCGTGCGAGATCCGTTAAAATGTTTCGAGTATTCTTGGAAACCAACTTCCCTGCTCCGTGGCGTAATATTGTACAACCGAAAAAAGCCCTCGTTAAATCTCCAAATTGGTTTTCAGTGTAGCATTTATGCTTTCTAGCACTGGTGACGTAAGCAAGCTCAACAGGCTTGCAAAGACGGTGAGACCGGTAGTCGCTTGGGACGCAAGCGGGAGTTCACGTTCGGAAACAGCAAAAGGGTCTATACCAAACGATTGAAGAGAAAATTAAACACACTGTACAAAACCTTTCTTAAGTACGAAAGACTTCGCAGGCTACCGTTGCCGCGGCAGCATATGCAACTCAAATCTTTACCGCGAAACGCATGCGGGGAGAGCTGCGTGCTTCTCATTGTTAGCGGGGTTAGTGACGTCACTCCACACTTCGTACTCCTGCAACCGCAATCTTTACTGAAAAACGCATGCGGGGAGCACTACGTGTTCATCATCGTTCGCGGGCGCCCTATCATCCATCCCGTGGTGTTGACGCTTGTTTTGCGGTTTTCTTAATGAAACAATTGTGTCAAAACACCGTGATGAATGATCACGCGTGCACGAACGGTGATAAAACGCGCGCGTGGGTTTTTTTGTCAAAGCACACGAAAAAATCTCACATGTGAGTCCTTCGCTGTAACAACGTGTGGCATCCCCAAAAACAGGGGGAGTAGGGCGAGTGCGACACATTATTTTATATTTTTGACGGGTCGCAGGTCAGCAGAGTTTGGGAAGCACTGCCATTGGGAACCTAAAAAATTGCCCCACGACAAAAAAAAAAGTCCATATGTATTTTATCATAGGCCTGCACTTCTTTTTTTTAATGCACGTAAACTTGTTGGCATTACGTTGTACGTAATTTGAAATTAGATGTTATCCATCACAAATGAGTATATCGTAAAGAAATTTAAGGCGGCTCATTTTCCCGCCATTGCGCGGAAAACAAAAAATACTGCGTGCAAGATCGTCCACTCCTTGATTACTTCGAGCGTTTGTTTACCCTCGAAATGCACCGACGTACCTTACCTAACCTAACACAAACTCACCTACCATGAACTAACCTAAGCGAAACTAACCTAAACTAACCTAACCTAACCTAACCTAACCTAACCTAACCTAACCTAAAATAACCTAATCTAAACTAACCTAACCTAACCTAACCCGACCTCAACCAATCACGGCGCGAGCTTGGCTGCCTTGTCATTGGGCGTTCTCCACGCGATCCCTAAGTTGCTCTTCGATTGGCTTTCCCCTCTTTACGTTTCGATGCGGCGCAGAAGACATATTTTAGAACACTCGCTCGCGTTAGAGATACCCCGGTCCCGATCACTGCGCGCCAATTCATGTACACAGAGAATACAAAAAAGCGACAATCCTTCGCTCACATGGCTCAGCTACGACTACACACCGCAACCCCGGATTCAGGACGACGACGACGACGCATATCAGCGACGTACCCTCTAACCCAAATTACTCGCGTCCGTCCACAGCGGCCGCATAAAGGCTCATAAAAGGGAAGTGGGGAGGGCGGGGGGGGGGGGACCATTGGGAATGCCGGCCTTCTCGCTTCAATCGGAATCTGGTCGGGACGGCTTCCAACGTCGCGCACAATGGCGAACACGGCAGGAAATTGGTCAACAGGTGTTCGAGACGAACATTGTGTGTCGTCCCCCTCCCTGTCCCGTACAATTCCTCCCCGCCAAAAGAACGCCCGGCGAACACCGATATTGCCGCTATACGAACGCGTCGCCATGCGTTTATTGCCCGGAGCCCCCGCGCTCCTTGTTCTCGTGGCCGTGTCAGTCACCATCCCCGCTTTTGTTTATTGCATTTTTTTTCTTCTCTTTTTCACCATGTTTTCGTCTAATATTTTTTTTTGTTTTTTACCTGCGTGTCCTCTATACCTTCTGTCATCGCCCTCTTGTCGTTGTTGTTTTCTTTGTTTTTATTTTTTTACCTCTCTTTACCTAGTGATGTTGACGCCTCGCCGTCTCTCATGCAACTTTTATGGGACAAAAAATGGGTAAGACAAGAAAAAAAAGGAAGAATGAGAACGTTGTCTTGTTTTCCTGTCTCGTTTCGCCCGTGTTTTTCGCGCCTAAGCTAGGGTGTACACGAATGGGGATTGTCGCGATGTGCAAGCACGCCGGTAAGGGCGCTGTGGGCAGAGCGCGGCCATCCGACGCCTGGCAGAGGCCTGGGCCGGTTTGCTCATCTTGCGGCTGCGGACGCGGCCGCGGCCAGGAGGGATTTTTCTGTCACGTGACCAGCTCCTTGGGGACAAGAAAGTACCTAGCGTCCCTTCCTAATGGCGGAGAAATCCGTGTCGCTTCGAGTACAAAAGTCTAATTTCGCTCGCAGAAACTGACTGCACAGGCTTTCAACTGAGGTCCAATTGACCGCCCCATCATACGTTAGGAGCGGCAGGTAAAGTTACGGCCAGGGAACGTAAATATAAACCAAAATAAAGGAAAAATCACGCTAAACAAAAGCGGCGGTTGTGTATTTATATATATGTGCCAGCGAAGTAAAGCATCGGCCGTTTGGTCGGGTGGGGGAAGAAGAAGAGGCCGTTTGGAACGGCTGCGAAAAAATGAGCTCTGGTGGAAACACCGCATCGGCCTCTGGCCGAGGTAATATTGAATCGTCGAATGTCAACTCAAGTGAGTACAGGATCACGCTTCCTCGTCTGCCAACCGGTAACCTCGTTCTGAATTCTGTATTTCTTCACGCCGACATGACCGCTAGGCCTTACACGGCACCGGACTTCCGTGATGCTCTGAAAGAAGTTATAGACCTAAAAGACATAAAAGCTACCGGACAATTCCAGATGGGCCATGTATGGATGGTCACCTGCGTCAACGCTCTCGCCAAAGAAAAGCTTTGCCGCCGTGGCGAGCTGCTCGTTAAAGGCAAGAAATGCCTGGTGATCGACCCAAACACACGGGACCTCAAGATGAAGCTCCTGTGGCTTCCGGACCATCTCGAAGACGGGCGCGTCGTCGAAGCTATGACGCCTTTCGGCACAGTACGTAGCGTTCATCGAGAGAAGTGGCGCTGCCCAGGAATGGAGCACATGGACACCCTGAACAGGGAGGTAAACATCACCCTGCACGAAGGAACGTCGACAGAAAAGATTCCTCACCTACTTCAGGTGTACGGCATGCAGACGCTCGTCATCGTACCAGGAAGACCTCCTTTGTGCCTCAGGTGCAACAGGGTCGGACACATTCGACGGCAGTGCAGAACACCGCGCTGCTACAAATGCGGTATCTACGGACACATCGCGGATGCTTGCGTCACATCTTACGCAAGCAAGCTTCGTGGCAAAATGTCCCGTGAGACGGAAGAGCAGTCGGAACTCCTGATGGACGCCTCCGAGGTCGTCGACGCTTCGGGTCACGCCCCGCCGGCCGAAACGTTCGCCAAGTACATCGAACAAGAGCCTCCAAGCAAAGTTCCCAGTACCAGTGAACGCAAAGACGACCCTGGTGGCCTCCCTGAGCCACCTCCACCGCCAGACGAAGACGACGCTTCGTCTATGACATCAGACTCAACGATAGTCGAGGAAGATGCTACAAGGCGAGAGCAGGACACCGCTGAGATCGGTGCAAAGCCCGAAGTCACCGAACCGCCCGTTGAGGCACCTCAGCCAGCTCAAGTGCCAGACGTTGCTGTCATGGGTGGACCGACCAACAGTCCGTCTGCTGATGGGCTCCCTCCAACGCGAGCCATGAAAGAACGCAAGCAGGCTGGAACCCGACTCAAGCCATACGCCAAACCGCCGGCAAACCTCAAGGTGACCGAGGACAGCCTAAGCGGTGACTTGAGTACGCCCTAAACTTCCCAATGTCTGCCGCCCTTCCTTTACATTTCACGACCTTAAATGTAAGAGGTCTGAGCTCTAAAAGGAAACAGTATCAGCTGCTGCGCCTTTTTAAAGAGGAGAAAGTTGACGTCGCAGCGGTACAGGAGACGAAGCTATCTTCAGATGAGAGTATTGCTGAAGCGTTAGAACCCTTTATGAAGGATTATGAAATTTGCGTTAGTCAAGCTTCAGGTCTCTCCGCTGGGTGTTTTCTCTTCTTTCGTAAAGAGCTTGATTTGTCATCAGTTTCCGTTTTGACCGACCTCGAAGGGCGTCTTATTTCTTGTGACCTTAGCTTTAGACAGATAAATTGGCGCTTCATTTGTCTTTACGCTCCCAATAGCCCGAAGGAAAGAACATCATTCTTTGAAATTTTACCATCGCTTTTTGAGACTAATAGAGCGTTAGTTACAATGGGAGACTTTAATTGTGTTTGTAGTGCAGACGATCGATCGGTATCGCAGACTAGGTATGATAGAAGTGCAACGGCTCTTCAGAGCATGCTTCAAGAGCATAACCTCGTTTATGTGGCTTATAGAAAAGGTGAACCAATACGTTACACTCATTTCCAAGGAATCTCTCACGCTCGGTTAGACAGAATTTATGTCTCGGGCTTTATAATTGACTCAATGAGCGACTACCACGTTAAACCGGTGTTCTTTTCTGATCATTGCTTGGTATCAACTTGTTTTGGTCCGCAGAGACACCGATGTGTTTGTCAACAGTGGGACTTCTGGAAGTTAAACCTGAAACTTCTAAGCGATGATTCTTTCTCAAAAAAGATTCCCATAGTTTTGTCGGACATACAAAAAAACGTAGGCATGCATATATTTGCTAAATGGGATTTCTTTAAACAGGAGGTGAAAAACCACGCAATCGAGCGTTCCACGATCTTATCCTACATCAACAAACAGGAACAACGTGAACTCTTTAAGAATTTAACGACTCTATATGCCTTAACCCAGGCGTATATAGTGACGATGTCAATGTGGTTCGAGCTCAACTACAAAAATATGAAACAGAAAGGTATCGAGGGGCCATAATTCGCTCTCGAAAGAAACGTTTCCTTCTTGGGGAACAACCTACAAAGAGGTCTCTGGACGACGAAAGGCGATATGCTCTGTCAAAAGAAATCGTAGAGATAAATAGCAATGGGTCAATGCACACCGGCACAGCGGACATTGTGAAATCGTTCCACCAATTTTACACAAATATTTTTGGAAAATTAATACCAACAAAAGAGAAGGCTGAAGTTGAACAGCTGTTATCGCATATGCCGATACTAGACAAGACAGACCGGGAGTTAATCGACGGTCCTATAACCTTGGATGAAATCAAAGCCGTTATCAAATCCCTCCCTAATGGTAAAACGCCTGGGCCTGATGGACTAAGTGGAGGATTTTATAAAAAATAAGTAGACATTATTTCTCCTGTTCTACTCGCCGTATTTCAGGAAGCCTATGTCCAGCGAGCGCTTCCGCCTTCCTTTTACCGTGGACACACGGTACTAATACCAAAAACGAAAAACTTGGAAATGTTGAAAAACATGGAAAATTATAGACCTATTTCCCTCTGCAACGTTGACTATAAAATTTATGCAAAAGTGCTCAATGAAAGGCTACAAAGTGTAATCGAAAAGCTAGTAGGTGAACACCAAACCTGCGGGATACGTGGCAGAGCTATTCAAACGAATGCACATGTTGCCCGTTCAGTACTGGAGTGTGCGTCTGACAACAGTGACCAGGTTGCATTTGTACAGATAGATCTCACAAAGGCTTTTGACCGCGTGAGTCACTCATTTTTATTTGCGTTGCTTAAGCATGTCAACGTGGGGGCGACACTCTTAGATGGAATCCAGCTATGCTATTTCAATTGTTCTACAAGGCTCATCGTAAATGGTATGCTATCTGACGAGATTAAAATACAATCTTCCGTTAGGCAGGGCTGCCCGCTATCCCCGCTTCTTTTCGCCCTGTACTTAGAGCCGTTGTGCCTTAGCGTCCTTAGGAGCGACGATGTTCAAGGATACTCGCTGGCCAATGTTAAGGTTAAAGTCCTCGCCTACGCAGACGATGTTGCATTTTTCTGTTCGGACAAGAGAAGCGTTGAGAAGGCACTTGATCTCACAGCGCATTATTGCGCGGTAACAGGAGCCTCAGTAAACCCATCGAAATGCAACGGTTACTGGTATGGTTCCTGGGCCACGAAACCCCGTTTTTTTGCTGGGATAGCGTGGAACAGGAGTCCCCTTACCTATCTCGGAGTACCGCTCGCACAAATTCGTAGTAGCGTAACCTACTGGTCTTCCCTGGCAACCACATTGAAAAGAAAAACAGACGCGTGGAAAGGAAGAGACATTTCAATTTTCGCTAGAGCCAGCGTTTGTAATATATTTCTGGCTTCAAAACTTATGTACGTGCTCCAGGTACTTCATTGCTCTCGAACCAACATCCAAAAAATTCATCGAATATTTGCTACGTTTATATGGTGTTCAACTTGGGAACCCATAAAAAGGGATAACCTTTTCCTTCCCCTTGAATATGGCGGTTTAGGATTGTGCCATGTATTTGTCCGTCAGTTGGTCTCCCGATTTTTTTTCTTTAAGAATGCCAATCACGATTTCCTCAGAGTAATGCTCCAACGACGTCTTGCTGAGAGTTTAAATTATCTGGTTGTTTCAAGTGGCGAAATTTTCCAAGGTAGGCCTTGGGGCTTTCTAAAGGAGGTGGTAGACACATTTAGCTTTCTCAAAGCGAGGTTTTCACTGGAATATCTGTTCAGTGTGTCCAGAAAGGAATTGTCAAGAAGCATTACCGAAAGCCTGTTTTCTCTTCCACTTTATCGTACCCGCTTCACGCTGGAACCCATCAGTGACGTATTTAAAAGAGTAAAGAAAATGGGAGTGCCTCCGTCAACCAAGACGTTTTTCTTTAAACTCCATACGTCCACTTTGCCCGTAAAAACTTATCTCCAAAAAAGGGGAATATTTGTTCCCTGGACAGTTAATTGTAGATTATGTAATAAGCCAGAGACGATAGAGCACTGTTTTATATACTGCAATGACGCGTTTTTATTTTGGGACGTGCTACAACGCACGCTAAAAAAAGACTTAGTCCTCAACGATTACAGCCTTCGCTTCCTACCGTTTTCAGAAAACGAGACCGTCCCGTATGACATGTTCGCGCTTCTGGGATTACATAGTCTCTGGAAGTGTCGTATGATAGATAGGCATGCGGAGAAACCACGCACCACGAAATCGCTTTTTTTTACAACAAGTGGCGCAAGTCAGAAGTATCTATGTTTTAAAACTAAGCCAACCTGACTGGTTCCCCATGTTTGATGCATGCCTTGGGCTTCCGGATTTTTGATAAAAATGTACCTTGCGCGTGAGTGACTTTCGCTCAAATGTCTCAACTACAAGTTTTTGTAATTTTCTCTAAGGTATTTCTAATGGCCACATGTTCAAGATGCCAAATGAGAAAAAAGGAAACGTGTGATAGTTGTTTGTAAATAGGTTGCTTTTAGCGCATGTTTGACTGTACATACAGGTATGACTGATCGTGTGATCTGGTATTTGTAAAACAAGTAATAAAGATATAAAAAAAAAAAAAAGGCCGTTTGGTCGAGTGGTTAGAGCGCCGGGACTTGTCGTCGCGTTGGGAAAGTTCCGGGTTCGAATCGCGGTAGATACTTTTTTTTTTTTGCTAACTTTGCGCGTGTTTCTTTTTTTTATTTTTAAGTGTAATCTTTTTTACTACTCATCCACTTGGAGTACTGCGCCTTACACGGTTTTTAATGTTTGCCCCACCTGTTGGGTCGACAAACCGGAAGAAAAAAAGATTACGGCAAGCCAAGTTAACGCCCTACTACAATCGTTTCATAATGTTCATTGAAAGGAAACCAAGATCAAGCGATGTTAACGCGCAAATACGAACGTTTCATAATTTTCATTAAAAGGACACGAAGATTACAGCATCGGTATGACTTTCTCAAAACGGGGTCGAAACAAGCATCCTTTCCCAGCAACTACAATTTTATGTGTTTTTAAATATACAACGCTCTGGGTTTACTACAGTTGATCGAATGCCATTTCATCGAAGCACGTTTTAGAGAACGGGCTCCTTTTAACGAAGCATGGTTTAGAGAAAGAAGAGACTCAGTTTAGAGAAACGCCGTTTATCGAAAAGGGAACAATATTTAAAAACGGCTTTCCTACTTCGCGCGTGTATCACTGGTGCGCGTGTTAACCCAAGCCCCCTGCTGCGCTCCCGCCGCTTCGCGGCGGCAGTCTACGGCGGCTCATTACAAAAATGTTAACTCACCTGATTTAGCCATACACGCCGCTTCGCGGCGGCCGAATTCGCTAAAAGGAAGCTCATCGCCATTTTCTCTAAACTGGGTTCTCTACAAAGGGATTCGATAAACTGGGGTCGGTAAAACGGCGTTCGCTAAAACGAGCTTCTCTAAACCGCATGACTCCGCAACGCTCTTGCTACGACTCTTTTCAATAACAGGAGACTCCTATTTAGTAAAACTAGAAACCGCAGTTGTGACAATTAAAAAATATATATATATTCCCCGAAATATACACACACACACACACACACACACAAAATAACAGCCGTGGATGCATTGATTGCGCGAAATCCTACAAGCAAGGCAGCAAGTCAAACGTCTGACAACGTCGTAACACCGAAATAAAAAAGATTATACTTTTACTTGCATTGAATGTGATAAAAGTTATATTTTTACTCTTTACATCTCGCTTTGGCAATCGTTTTGGAATATTAACAAATTACTTGTTGAATTTTAGTATGAATAGCAGACGATCACAACCGAATGCAAAAATGAGTCAGGCGTCGACATCGCAAACCATCTCTCAAATGCAAACACCTAAAATGACTTTGGATCAACAAATGGAATTAATTAGAGCAATTGGAGAACGAAAACAACAAATTCTAGAGAAATTCAGCAGCACAGTTACCTGGCGAACGAAGAGACAGGAATGGGAAGATATTGTCAATGACATAAGCTTTCCGCGGAGTGCACGGCAGCTGCAGGAGGCATGGCGGAAGTTGGTAAAGAAAGCCAGAGACATGTATGCGCTCTTCCGAGCGCATGAACAACGAACTGGTGAGTACCCCCCCCCCCCCCCCCCCAAGAATGTTATAGAGCTCATAGGGCCTTGTCTACATTCATAGTGGGAGTGCAGTCAGGCAAAGTATAGAACTTGAACCTGCGATAAAGCAAATTTCACTAGGAAAAAAAAAAAGAAAGAAAGCTCGATAATACCAACAACCGTAGGATATAAAATCAAACACGCGCCGGAGTGAGTAAGAAGCCCATGCAAATTTAATTTGCTTATTACGCTTCACCATAGGCACTCTAATATAGTAAAATATGTGGAGGGCTAGTACTAGGAAAAGATGTGTTGTGTCTACTGGGAGAAAACTATAGTCGATGACAGGTCAAGAATGAAGGGAGAGAGAAAGGAGGGTGGGGAAAGGAATCAGGGGGCTCTGTAGAATAGACGAGGTTTCCCCCCGGGGGCTCTCTCTAGCTTGCTTTCTCCTCCCCACCTTTCATTTTCCTCTGCTTTCGCTCTTGACCTATCATCGACTGTTGTCTTTACACTTAGAACACTCCTCTGCCTTAACTCAACAGGTGCTGGCCCCAACCCGCGCGTAGTGACGCCCATCTTCCAGGCTGTGCTGGACGTCATTGGGCAGGACTCGCCGAATTTGGGTGGCCTGGATGACGTCATTGTCGGCGACACCGAGACGTATGCAACTAGCGTTCATTCAATCTTCAGGAAAATCAAGCTGCTCAATGAGGCTCAGTTGCCAATATCTCTATTTTCAGTAATCGTTTCTGGATAAGTCCTGAATTTCTGGATGCACAGTGGAGCTTATCACCTGCAAAAGTGTTTAATTGGTATTTTCTATGTAATCTTCCGTGCTTTTTTTTTTTTTTTTTTTTTTTATTAACTTGAAAGGTAGCTGGAAAACAGCGGAAACAGAAAGTCATAAAATATGTATTTATCAGTTTGGGAACATGGTGTACATAAACTTTTTAATTCAACAAATAAGAAGCCTTTTTTTTTTTTTTTTCTGCGCAGTCGATGTAGCAAAAACCAGGAGAATTTGAAGTTGTGGAAAGCTTGCGAAAAGGACTGTTTGCACTTTTATAGTGTGTGAGTGCACATATATTGTAATAAAGCAGAAAGAAGGACAGGCGATACACTCGTGAGTTATTTGAACAAAAAAATATCTTATTTCTTATTTCTACATGCTGCTAAACAAAGAAATTACCTCCAGCCGTACATCGCCTAGTGATGATGTGAGTATAGTAAGGTAAAGTTCAGTAATCTTTTCACACCGACCAAAATGTATTCGAGGTGAGGGTAGAGTGAAGAAACCGATTATTGACAGATGTTTCTCAAATGACACTGGCTTCACTATAAACAGGCGGCACAAAACTGCAACCGAGATAAGTCCTTACTACTTTTCCCAATACTGCGTAAACATACCTAACACAAAAATGGGCTGCTGGAAACTGAATTGTTTTAACAACGCAAAATGTGTGCCTTTTTCGCACTCGGCTAAAACCAGCATCCACATGGTTCTGTACAGTATTGGCTCTGCTGAAGTTCTGCTGCCACCGGACGAACGGGCTGCTAGGCAGGAGGCTGGCCAGCCCGGAAACCTTGGCCTTAGGGCAGACGAGCCCCTCCCTCCTCCAGGCATCCGACCAAGTCGCTGGTGCAGGACGGCTGCGCGTCGTTTCCAGCGGCGAAGTGAGGAACTGCAAGAGTGTGAAGCAGAGAACATTGAGCTTGACAAAGCAGCCGCTAAGAGGGCACTGGAAGCCGCTGAAGCAGTAATCTCAGCCGCCGCGGCGGCAAAAAACTATTACGAGGAGGCTGCGATTGCGCAACGGATGGCTCGGGCGGAAAAGGCAGAGTTATTTAAGTTAAAAAAGCTCAAGCTCGAGCTAGAAATTAAGAAACTTGAAGCTTGAAACTTGAACATGACAACTAACAAAAAGCGTTTTTTCGTAGTGGCAGCCGTCAGGGCCGGCTATACACCCACAAGAGCTCTGGGCAAACTCCGGCCATGCGCCTCATCCCCCCCCCCCCCCCACACACACACATACACACTCCACCTTTTTATATACGCCCCCATTTGAAGCTTACTTTCTGAATGGCGTAGAAGTAAAAATTCTGTTGCAAATCAGCGCTGTGTCTGTGTGTTTCCTTTTACTGGTCCTTCGTCTTTAGCGCTGTTTTAACCCATTCAATCGTCCCCTATCTACTAGGTACGACATCACGTTGTAAGTAAACATGCAGTAGTGGCCGGTGGTGGCCCAACAGGAGCGTTTTGTCAGGCGAGAACCACATTCTAAACACGAACGGCGATTGAGCATATGTGCCGAGAGAGTGAGGGAGAGAAGGAGACGAGAGGGATCGTCAGAACGCTAGGCTCCGATACGAATGATCAGTGGGTAGACTCAAAGCTATTTAGCTTTGAGTCTACCCACTGATCATTCGTATCAGAGTATGTCTTTGTCTCCACTGCGCTCGTTGAACGCGTTCGAATACGAAAGCCACACGCTTGACGTCGGCGTTCCGCGTTTTTAACGCGTTCGACGAGCATAATGGAGACAAAGGCAGCTAGCTTTGAGTCTACCCACTAATCATTCGTATCAGAGCTTGACGTTCTGACGACCGCTCTCGTCTCCTTCTCTCCCTCAGTTTCTCGGCGCATAGCGTCGTGTCGGGCACCGTGCTCATATAAATCAAAAAGAAAAAAAAAAAAAAGTTGAAAGGAGGGGCGTGGCGGCGCCCCCCGTTTCATGGCGCCTTGACCGCTCAGGTAGCCCACCCCTAGGGCCGGCGCTGGCAGCAGTTATTACGTATATGTATAGCAATGCTACGCGACTTGCTGCCAAACATAACTGTTAAATAAAAACACTGTGATATGATTTTATAACTTTTTTGGCAATGTGACATTGGTGTTATGTTTGATGCAGTATCTTGTAGTCTTTCAGTATGCAAATAAAAATACTGCTGTTTTTATTTATCCTCTTGTCACATTCCTACTGTTCTCTTTGAGACAACCTTAAAATACATTATGCGAAAGAGGTACAGTTAACAAGTTCAAATAACAAAGATGAATCATTCACTTTATAACATAATGTCTGCGAGTGCCTGTCACGCAATATGGAATAAGTCTACTTACATTCACGAAAAAAACCGGGCCACAATAGCAGCTCGGGCTGCCACGCTGTCTGGCCGTATTGCTTCTATGGGATCGGTGGGAACCTCACTTGGCAGGGAAGTGCTGGGAAGGCTGCACGGAAACCATTTGGCGAGGTTGTGGAGGATGCAGCAGGCCACCACGATGTCGCAGCATCTCTTGGGTAGCATCCGGAGCTCAGCGTGCAGGCAGTTAAACCTTCTTTTCAGTTGGCCAATGGTCCTGCAAAAGTGGCCGGATGCTGCAGTATGTATAATGAACTACAGGGGCTTACATTTTAATTGGAGGGCACTTCTGATTGCTCCTCGCATCTTTGTATCAAAACAAAGGTAAATTTTGAAGAATGCACAAATGGCACCCCCTGCACTTTTGCACAAACATAGTGAATTTTTTTTAAACCTATGCATAATTTGTTAGATATAAACTTGTTAGGCTGATTAGATTATCTTCAATATATGTGAAAAGAGTGTAAAATTATAATAATTGGACGCTAAAGAATGGTTTCTCTCAATCGCATTCTGCACCATAAATAACCAAAGATAATATTCGAGCTAAAAGCTACGTTGTAAAAAAAGCGGAAATGAATGTAACGTGCACTTTTTTAGTTGATATAGTTCACTTTTAGCCAATTTTAAGCGGGGAGCAAGGCAAAAGAATAAGACTAAATTATTTGAAGGCTTCATTTTTATTTAATTAGTGCCGTCATCAACTTTGTTTATGTATCTTTCACATTCATATTAGATGCACTTAGCTGTATTTTTGTCAGCATTCATCCTACCAAATGTCTGACGAATGCTTGAGGGTTTCTATGTGACTAAGATATAAATGATTTGAACCACTTAGATGGCGATAATGAACAAATCATGTTAATGTATGTGCTTACCTTTCCACGATACACCTGGTCGTGATGTGAGCTTTGTTGTATTCCTCCTCTGGCGATGACGAGGGCACCAGGAAGGGTGTCATGAGCCATGGCTCGCACGCATATCCGCTGTCGCCCAGCAGCAAGCCGTCGTAGGTTCCATTGGATAGCTTTACGGAAAGGGCGCTCTTCTTGAAGATCTTGGAGTCGTTTGCACTGCCAGGCCACCTTGCTACCACATGGCGAATTTGGTATGCAGCGTCCACCACTAGCTGCACGTTGATGGAGTGGTAGCCATGGCGGTTGACGTACGCTTCTTCGTGGTCCGACGGTCCTTGAATCCGAATGTGCGTACCATCCACAGCACCCACAACGGAAGGAAAGCCCGCCACCTCAAAGAACTGCTGCTGCACTTCAGCCGCCTCAGCTTCATTTGGCCACCTGCATTGAAACATTTGTCGTCTGCTCTCGAATCTGTGCACTAAAATTATTGTCACATACACCCACTTTGTGAAGAGTTACAAGAAGCACTTTTTTTTTAATACGACCAATTACTGTTTCGAAATACCAAAGTATATACATTGTGTGGACTCCTTTTAAAAATAATAATTGTTGTGGTAGATCAAAAAATGCCTCATTCATCATTGTTCAAATTATCGAGAAGTACGAGCTCATAACACAGCGAGTACTTGTAAAGGAATGCATTTTCTAACATTGTAGAGAGGGAGGTACAACTGAGAAACTTTAGATTAACCAAAAGTTGTTCCTTCTGTTTTTTTTTTTGTTTTTTTTTTTTAAATGGGAATTAAAACCTATTCATATTGGTGTTTGAAAGGGGAAAAATAACATTTTGTTTTTAGGGCTCTGCGATCGCCAATTTGTTTTATTATTTCCTCCAGGTATTAGGACCGATTGCGAAAATATTAAGGGTTTACAATTATGAATGCTTCAACGCCTTCCACTTCGGTTATTATCGCTCTCGTCACTGATACACTAAAGGCTCGTTCGCACACTTGCAACCGAGTAGGACCTTCTGAGGCAAGACCGCGTTTTGAGCCTCTTGCGACGGCTTTGGAGCTGCTCCGCAGCAGCGCATCTGGTCCTACGCCATTGAAAGGGGCTTAGAAATCGGTCTTGTCTCACTCGGTCGTATACTTGGTCGCAAGTAGGTGAACGCGCCTTTACACTCGCTTGTGTGGGCAATCTTAAAGGGACACTGACAGGGTATTTATGCTGGCCGAGGTTTTTAGTTGTACGTGACATGTGAGAGCCCAACTGCCCAGAAAAGAATTTGTGGCTCGGAATTCGGTTTTTTTCCACCCGAAAACCGCCGATCGAGAACTGGACTGTTCGAGTCGCGCTCACTCTCTTCAGCGCTAAACACGTGTACGACGAAACCGTCCAATCCGACGTGCGAGCTGCCGGAATGACCTTCGGCAAACGTTGAAAACCCTCGCCTCCGAGCGTCATATTGCCTGATCGGACGTCAGATCGGACGGTTTCGTCGTACATGGGTTTCGCGCTCTCTCCGCGGTCACATGCCGTTTTCTGTAGTTTAGACACAACCACCAGATATGATCAAAGTCGTGGCTCATCGAAGGCACACACTGAATATTAAAAATAGAAAAGACATATGAAACGCATTTTTTGTGTCTTGTAAACAACAACATTTACACTGATTTAAAAAAAAAAAAAAAAGTTGCACAGCCATTCAGTTGCATTGCCGTCTAGTTTAAACTAGGGAGCCTTCAAAAAGGCTCCCTTGTTTGAACCAGATGGCTGTGCATCTAGCCATCTCGTTTGTACGAGATGGCTAGATGCACAGCGAGAAATATAGAGGAGGAGAGAGCTGACTTACGCCAAACCTCTCCTCCTCTGCATTTCTTCTTCCTCCCCAGTTCGGTTTCGGTTTCGAGCAATTGTTGTTTTTTTTTACTTAAAAATATACGTGATGCTGTAGCAAAATATTGATTGTGTAGTATTCTGACACCATCAAAAATCACCTGGCAAAGCAAAAAAATATTCTTCAAGTGTGTCACTTTGACACCACTGAACACATAATCCTCCATCAAGTTAGCTGGCATGACATCAAATGAACAGCTAAATCAAGGACTTTATTATAGCCCGGTTAAACGCCACAAAGGGTATAAATATGTTGCCACTTACCGTATGAACCTCTCTGCACGACGTGCTAGTGCTGCAGTCACCTTCCTGACTATCCGCGATGCAGTGGATACGTGGACGTGCACGTAGTCGCCAGCCGTGATGAGAAAGTTCCCGGTAGCGAAAAACTGAAGCGCAACAATCACCTGCAGCTCCGTAGAAACGACTTGACTGCGGCGCGTCTGTGGTTCCAGGTCTGGCCGAAGAAGCTCGACCAGATACATGATGCCGTCGTACCCGAAGCGGAATCGCTGCTGCAGCTCGAACTCGTCGAACACGTCGAGAGGATTAAGGCGCTCTCGGAATACGCGTTCCCTGCTTAGCATCAGAATGCCATGCTGCCGATACATCCGTTCTCGCCGAGCAAGGCGTCTCGACCTAGATGACATGTCTCTATGTAGGCACACACAGACAGAGAGCGTTGATAAGTCCGTAAATCAGTCGTAGTCAGTCCGTCGGTCGGTCGGTGAGTATGTCGGTGGAACGGTTTAGCAATCGGTCAAGAAACGGTTGAAAGGAATGCAGGTGCGGCAGAACCGAAAATGGCGCATGGATGGATGGATGGATGGATGGATGGATGTTAATGGCTATTCCCTTTGTAACGGGCGGTAGCTTGCGCCACCTAGCCTAAGTCTAAAAAGACAAAAACGTGATTCCTCCCGCCCTTTTAAGACCAATTTTTCTCCCCCCAACTATCACCAGGCAGTGTGGGATATCACCAGGATGACCTTCGGGGGATCGGGCAAAAAAACTAAAAAACATCACCCCCCTGCCTCTTCCCCCCGGCGAGGGAGTCGCCAATTTTCCTCTGGTCAAACCTTTTCGGCGTTACCCCAGCACCGGACCCACTGGGAGACAGGGTTGAGACTTTGGGCCGGAGCCACGCGGGAGGGAGTCCCAATTTTCCTCTGTCCCGCCTGTTCCCAGCTGTGCTAGTTAGTTTTCCATCATTTAATTTTCCCTAGATACTTTCCACCAATCTTCTAATCGTCTCTTTGTCACTGTAATCTGTTTTTCTACCATCCCTCCATCGTCGCCAGTGAAACCCAGGGCCCCGGCCAAATCCGTTACCCCTTCAGGGAGGGCAGGACGAAGCCTCGTGCACTTCAAAACCAAGTGCTCCAGTGTCTCGCTATCATTATGGCAGGCGGCACATAATGTGTCGGTCTCCTGAAATTTAGCCCTATACGTCCTTGTCCTCAAAACTCCCGTTCTTGCCTCGAACAGCAAAGCACTTCCCAGTGAATTGTCAAATAGCTTTTCCTTTCTTATCTCCTGCTTTCGTGACCTGTACACTGCTAAAGCTGATTTCTCCTGCATTCTCCCCTCCCAAATTTTCCTCTCCGCCTCTTTCACCTTCTTTTTCACTGACGTAGTCTGTTCAGCCCCATCACCAGTGTGTAGATATTTAAATGTAAGCTTTCGGGTTCGGTTTGTCCATTTTGTGTTTAAACTTTTCATGTATAAATACTTGAATACCTTACGTGCCCACCGCGTATCCTCCATTTCAGTCAACCTTTCTTCAAATTTCAACTTACTAATTGCCTCCCTGCTCTCAAAAGACGACCATCCCATGTCCCCCTGTACTCCCTCATTTGGTGTTTTTCCATGTGCTCCCAGCGCCAATCTGCCTACGCTTCTTTGTCGAATTTCTAGCCCTGATTGAACCTCAGATTTCATGCACAGCACTGCATTGCCAAATGACAGTCCTGGCACCATCACTCCCTTCCATATACCTCTGACCACTTCATATCTGTTATAGTTCCATAGTGCCTTGAGCTTCATAATAGATGAATTTCTTTTCCCTTTTCTAATTGTATTCTCCTCGTGTTCCTCCAGATATTTCCTTCCTTCATTGAGCCAGACCCCTAGATATTTGTACTTTTCTACGTGTTCTATCACTGTGTCCTGTATCTCCAGGGGTCCCCCCTTCTCATCGTTGAAAACTATTATACCCGACTTGTCCCTACTGAATTTTAGTCCTAAACTGTCCCCTTCCCTGCTGCAAATCCTAATCAGTTCCTGTATTGTATCACGGCTTTCTGATACGAGTACAATGTCGTCTGCATACATTAACCCTGGCAATAGTTGATTTACCTTATGTCCTTCCTCCATGTAATTCAGGTCAAAACCTAGGTTGCACTGTTCTAATCTTTTTTCCATCTCACTGAGGTATATCATAAAGAGCAGGGGAGACAATGGGCAACCCTGTCTAAGTCCTCTTTTTATTGCTGCTGGTTTTGTAGTTTCGGCTTCCCATTTTATAATCACCCTATTCTCCGTATAAACCCGTTCTAGGAACCTAACCGTGGTTCCCCCTAGGCCATACCCTTTTAGCTGTTCCCAAAGTTTTTCCTGATTCACATTGTCATATGCCCCTTTGATGTCCAAAAATGCTACCCATAATGGCCTTTGGCTTGTCATTGCTATCTCTATGCACTGAGTGATTATGAACAAGTTATCATCTAATCGTCTATCCATCCTGAAACCGTTTTGGAGCTCCCCCAGAATCTGCTTTCTCTCTGCCCATTCTTCCATTCTTCTTTTTACGATTTGCATAGCTAGTCTGTATATAACTGAAGTTACTGTGATTGGTCGGTATGATTTGATACTGTCTTTGTTTCCCCTGCCCTTATATAATAATCTCATCCTGCTCAATTTCCAGTCACTGGGTACCTCCCCTCCCATAAGTATCTGGTCAATCACCTGCCTTAGTTTCAATTTGCTTGTTTGGCCTAGAACTTTTATCAGTCTCATTGGTATGCCGTCTGGACCTGTCGCAGTTCCAGCCGGAACCCTTCCTTCTGCTTTCTCCCATTCTCCTATGGTCATTTCCTCTCCTTCACTATGATCCTCCTCTTGTGTTGTGTAGATGCTATTATTCCCTATGGCCTGATCTGATTCTAGCTCTGAAAATGCTGCTTCGATTGTATGTCTAATGTATTCCCTTGCCTCTTCCCCCTCTACCTTTGTCCCTTCCTGTGTGATTAGTGTCTGCTGGTACCCCTCAGTCTTTTTTCCCTGTGCACTGATGTGTTCCCAGAACCTTTTTGCCGCATTCCTATCCTTTTGGTTTATCTCTATCATCCACTGGACCCCTGCCCTCCCAATTTTGGCCTGTATTAATGCTGATGCCTCCCGCTTTCGTTCCTGAAAGTCCTCCCATTTTGCTGTCACTTCGGCTGGAGTGGCCCCCCTTTTTTTTGCCCATCTGTGTTCTCTAGATGCCGCTTGGCGTCTCGATATTGCTGCCTTAACCTCTTTATCCCACCAGCTTTTGAGCTTGCGTTTATGTTTCCTTCCTCCTTGTCTGGTTCGATATTTCTCTAATCCTCTTTTGAAAACAGTAACTAAGTCTTCATATGTCCATTCTCTTTCCGGTAGCTTGGATACTATGTTCTCGATCCACTTAGATACCTCCTGTAATTGTTTATCATTTAAGTTATTTCTACCCTCTTGTTTTTGATTTTGCTTTTCTGATTTTACTGTACCAAATCTGATCTTGATTCTCTTATGGTCGCTCCCCAGACTTTTTGTGCTTTCCTCATCTATTTCCATACCTCCAAGTCTGTTGTATATCTTCCGTGACATTAAACAGTAGTCGATAGTTGAGTGTGAGTTCTTTCTCTCCCATGTTATTTTTCCATCACATTTTACCTGGGCGTTAACCAATACCAGATCAAGAGCTTCACAGAACTCCTCTAACATCCTCCCTGTTGTATCCGTATGTCCATCAAAGTCTTCCAAATGTGCATTCATGTCCCCCAGGATAATTATTTCCCTGTTAGTGCCGATTTCCCTAACGTCTCCTGATATGCATGTTAAGTGTTCTGCGTTTTCCTCCCCTGCATCACTCCCTGTTTTTAGATACACAAAACCCAGGATTGTGTCTAAACCTCCAATATTGCCTTTGATCCACATGTGTTCCCTGCAGTTCTCTCGTTCCCTTTCCCATTCCTGACCCTTCACTAAAATCCCTAATCCGCCTCCCTTGCGTTCCCCGTTGGCCCGGTTGCATCCCATCCAATGATATCCCGGTATGTGTGGTGGTTCTTCCAAATCCCTCAGATGTGTTTCTGCTAATCCATACACTGCAAAGTTTTCGCTTTCTAATTGCTCCTCAATCTCCTCCCACTTTATTCTGTTCCTGCCCCCCTGCATATTTATGAAAGCTATGTTAAGTAGCTTCTTCTTCCTGTTTCTGCGTGGCTTCCTCCCACCCTCCCTGGCCACCTCCCCCAAACCCACATCGCCGCTCTCCTCTACCCCTTTGCCCTCCGGTGTCCCTCTGATGTGCCCACCCCACCTCCCCTCTCCTACGGGCCCTTCGCCTCGCTCCTGGCAGGATTCTTCGCCCTTAGGGCTTTGGGGCCTCCTAAAAAAGCCACCGCCTTCCCTGCCATCCGCCACCCAACGGCCCTCCCCACGTAGGGGCTGAAATGGATACCGGCCCCCTCGAAAGCCTTCGCTCTGTTATTACGCACCTCCCAATTCATGTCCATCACCCCGAAACCCATCTCCCTTCCCAGTCTCCTGATGTCCCGGTTTGCGGCCACCACGGCTCTCTCGATGTGAACGCCCTGCCCCCTCACCTCTGGCACTGTGCAGACATGGATCTCTACATTGTCTGATGTCGCCCTCAACTCCCTCACTCCCCTGCGCAACTGCTTCCCCACCCCTCCCCCGTTCCCTCGTAATACATCGTTCAGTCCCCCCGCTATCACCACAAGGTTTTGGCCTTCTTTTGTCTCCCATAGTTTATCCTTCACCCCCTCAATCACCGCCCTCATTGTCTGTCCAGGCAACACCCCAATCCGGACCCTGGCGTCCCCCTTCACCCTTTCAGCTATTGCCCTCCTGCACCTTTCCATGTTGGAGTCCCCTGCTATGATCACGTTGCCCTCCATGTCCTGCCTACTCTCCACTAAAGCAGGGGCTTTGCCCTTTGACTTTTCCTCCCCTTTTCCTGTCTCTTCTCCTCCCGGCTTCAGTGCTTCTTTGTACGTCCTCCCCCCATCACTTTCTACGACCGTGTCGTTTGCTGTGATGTCCGATGGCAGAAGGACCACCTCCAGATCTGCCAACTTTTCGTTCGCCTTCGCCAGCTTGTCGTCCACTGTCTGTCTTTCACTTCTTTCCCTCTCCAGCTCTGCCTCTAACTTCACAATCCTTGCCATCAGCTCTGTGTTCTCTCCTTCCAGCCTGTCCTGTCGTGCGTTTAGGACGCACATTCTACACATGAACTCTGTCATCCCTGCCTCGTCTACGCTATCAAACCTTGTGTCCTCTATGTCCACTGACTTTTTGCAGTCACCACACTGTACATGTGTTCCCTTCCTCTGCCCGCCAAGTTCACCCCCGTCCACCCCTTTGTTTTCGCCCTTCTCATCCCTGAGCCCCTCCTTAGCCTCCTTCATCTCCAGCTCCATTCTCTCTCGAGCCTCCCGCTCCTTCCCGAGTTCCCCCCTCATCATCTCCAACATCCCCTTCACCTCATCAGCATTCACGCAGATCCGGCATTGGTATTCTTTGTCCGCTGCTTCCTCCACGCTCCCGAACGGGGTTTCCATGAGGAAGCACCATCGTTCACACTTACCGCATGCCACGTTGGGCACATCCGGTTTGGCCCTGTCTGGCTTGGCCTTGTCCGGTTTTTTTGCCATTCGCGCTCCTTTCCTCCCCAAATACCTCTAAATCCAACTGAAGAAAAGGAACAGTGTCCCGGTATAATTTCAAATTAACCGACCGAGACAAAGCGCCCGCCAAAGCGCCCGCCAAAAAAATTTGAACTACACGTGTCCCGACACGTGACCCTACACTACCGCTACAATCGCTTCCCCCTACCCCTACATTCCCACTTCCCCTCCCCGATGCTACTGCTCTATTGAATCTACTTTATGCTAAGCCATAAGTAGTACACTTAAAACCAAACTCAGATACAAAGC
Organism: Ixodes scapularis; assembly: GCF_016920785.2. Taxonomy (NCBI): domain Eukaryota; kingdom Metazoa; phylum Arthropoda; class Arachnida; order Ixodida; family Ixodidae; genus Ixodes; species Ixodes scapularis. The sequence goes on from NW_024609839.1 coordinate 29,426,643, forward strand.
AACAAATTTTCACTTAGCTTCGAGCTCCGGAATCCGCGTCCGATCCGTCGCTGCCGCTGACCACACGCAACAGGTAGGGTAGCCAGACGTTTTGGGACGCAAAAGTACAGTCTCTGCGTTTAGAACTATTAAAATAGATGTTGAGCAAGAAACAAAGACTCAGACATAGCAACGACGGTTTGTAAAAATTATCACAAACAAAAAACACAAAAAACGCGCAAAATAAAAAAAAAAAAATTTTTGCCGGATTTGATCCCGGAACTTTTTCAACGCGACGACTAGTCCCGGCGTTCTAATAGCTCGACTACGCGGCCAATCATGCTGACCTTGCTGGCACATATATATAAATACACAACCGCCGCTTTTATCTCGTGTGGTTTTTTCCTTATTTTGGTTTATATTTACGTTCCCTGGCCGTAACTTTACCTGCCGCTCCTAACGTATGATGGGGCGGTCAATTGGACCTCAGTTGAAAGCCTGTGCAGTCAGTTTCTGCGAGCGAAATTAGACTTTTGTACTCGAAGCGACACGGATTTCTCCGCCATTAGGAAGGGACGCTAGGTGCTTTCTTGTCCCCAAGGAGCTGGTCACGTGACAGAAAAATCCCTCCTGGCCGCGGCCGCGTCCGCAGCCGCAAGAGGAGCAAACCGGCCCTGGCGGTCGCGGCAGCGATGTTTCATTCGGTTCTGAGAAACAACAAATGTTTTTCATTTTATCTCACGCTTTTTTTCAGAAAGTCGTGACTTGCGCGAGTGGCACAAGCTCTTATTCGAAGCGTAAATGTCGTTTAGAAGCGGACAATTAACTTCCATAATCGTGTTTTTTTTTTTTGTTTTTTTTTTTTCCTTTAGCGGAGTTATTAAGGGCTAGTTTCCCCAAGATCGTTTCGTCCTCAAATGACCTGATGGCACAAAGCTCGGGACAGCTACCACCATCTATAAACGACGGCGCTCTTAGATGGCGGCTACCGGTTGTCTGGTTGCCGCCGTCGCTCTTAGATGGCGGCTACCTTTCGAGCCTCTCCCCTCTGCATTGCCGACTCGCTGCCGGCCATTACCTCATTCCCTCCATAGTACAGCTTCGCTGGTCTTCCTTCCTCATCAGAGTGGAAAGGCTGAAAATATTAATTTATTCCTTCGTTTTCGCTTTGTTGTTATTGAAGAATAATTCTGTATCTCACCTTGCATTATTTAAAAAGCGAAGTTTCAGTATGATATGATATGCGATGCTTTACTCTCCACTTTAGTGTCAAAGATCTTTTAATTATTTTTCGGCAGCTGTACATCTTGCAGACCTTTAGAGGGATTCTGAACCAAAATTTGGACCTCGCAAAGTAAGGCCGCAGAAGCGTTGAACAGGAAGCTACGAAGTCCGAAAAATCACTCACACATCGGTATTTAAAACGGATAGACGTACGTATGGAAAAGAAGGGCGCGATCAGGCTAGGGCTATGACGTCATTCTCCTCCTGGAACATTTGAGAATGAGGGGAAGCGGCCTCGCTTCTCCCCTCCTCGCTTCGGCTCACCAGCTCGACGGGAAGAAGCGAAGCGGAGAGGGAATGGGAATCGTGAAGTGCCTTGTCTCGTCGGCCTCGTCGGCCGTGTTCAGTCGCGCATCATCATCATCATCGTAAACTTTATTAATCGAAAAAGTGAAAGGACCTTGCGGTCTCTGGTTGGTGCCCTTAGTCCAGGGCTCCGTTGGCCGCCCAGATTCGGCGGGCTCGCTCAACCAGTCGCTGCTGGTCATCGAGCTCTGTGCCGAATAGGGCCGCCTCCCAGGAGGAGAGGGTTGGGCAACTTCTTTCTCAAAAATTCGGCGATCCGTTAGAGATATCGCTAAATGAATGATGTCTTAGGGTTTTGCAGCGCCCCGCCTATCCGTCCAGCCTTGTTTTGTAAGCTCGAAATTTCGATTCAGTTTTTTTTTTTCTTTTTTTTTCGTTTTGGAGTTAACAGATCTGTTTTGTGTAGCATGGAGTAATGAAACCTAGCTTTTCTTGACTTCTTCATTCTCGGTCAAGGCTCGGGGACCAGGTACTGTCTGAACTTATTTTATCTAGTGAGTATGCATCGCATGATAATCAACACCAAGTTTGGCAAAATGAATGGAGCAACTCCGACTGCTGTCTTTATCGAAGAGCGACCCAACTTGGAGAAATTGGTTTTCACTGACATGTCACACAGGTCACACATTCTTCTTGGGCTTTTTTTTTTTTTTTCTCTGCATCTGTTTTTTTTTTCTTGGAATCAGACGTTTCTATACTGCGAACAGAGAGTCGTCGCTCGGCGTCGGCAACTTGGAGTGTTTCTTTTTGCATGTATTGTAACTAAGGTGGTGTTGAGTATTTCCTGCTTGCTCCCGTGTCTCCGGTTTTATTATGTTGCCTTATATTCACAAACTCACCCGGGCCCTCAATCACCTTCGTTTTACCCCTGCACAAAACACTACCGCTCTGTCTTCTTCTTCGGGGTATTTGACATCAATGTGTGTTCTTCGCCTCCTTGGCACAGCTAGCAGCCACGCAGCATCGCTTCACAAATGGCTCCCATAGCCAGCCTCGCTGAACGCTGTCCGACCGACCTCATGACACTGCTGTGACTGGCAGCGCTAGCCCAGGATCCTGCGGCAGAATTGGGCCACACGACACCGATCTACTACGGAGAGGCCGTGGTGTGGTCGGCGCACCTTCCAGTTCTAGTACACCTTACCTAAACTGACGGTACCACGTGCTTGTTAAACCAGCAATAGGGCCTTTCACCACGTGATCTCGCTACCGCCCTTGCCCCCGCGCAGAGAGCGGAGTCAGGTGATGAAACGCAGGCGGCTGATTGGTCCAGCTAGCGAGTCGCTCCCACCGCGATATCGGCTGAGGCTTGGACGAAGTATATTCTAGGCTTGCCGAAGAAGCCATTCATATTGGTCGATCACGTGATCCGCGACGCGGCGTCCGATACGAAGCCTCGGTGCCTAGCCCAGCGTCCATCTCGATATATTGTTTTTTTTTTTTTAATACTCAGTATGCTGACACTACAGCCAGAAATGTTTAAGGAGCTGTCGTTGTTTTGTTCTGTTGGTATTATTATTACTCCGAATCACACCATCCTTTATTTTGTTTATTTTATACTTTAATACTAATTTAATTTAATATGTCTAGTATTTTTCTCACACGGCTGCGGCGCCACTTACCATGTTTTCCCGACGGGAAAAAATGCGACAGACCAGGTGCGCGTCGCGTACCACTTACCATGAATGTAAAGCGAAGATTGAGATCCCCGCGGTCGGCGCTCCCCGTTAAGCTATTGAAAACTATTAAAAAAAAAAAAGTTGGAACTTGAACTGAAAAGCCACAAAAGAAAACGCGCCCAACGAGCAGCAAGTTACGTATTAAAACCGAGCGAGACTATCATTGTGTCTCCGTTCGTCTGTTTGCGGCGCGGTCTGGGACCGCAGACACATCTATGATTCAGGAAGATTATGGAATCGAGCGTTTTCTGAACTGAAGTTAGCGTTTAAAAAGAGAAACGAGTGAGACGGTTGCGGAGAGAGAAAGGCTCCAGAGGGGAGCTTTGGCTCAAATTGAGTAATCCTCGTAATACTTATGTGAATATGACATTCCCCACCCCCCTTTTTTTTCTTCTTTTGGTACGTTCTCGAATGATGTATGCGTTACATCAGATGAATAAGAAGGAGCTTGAAATAAAAAAAAAAATAAAAAACACCAGACATAATCGATACGATATGTAATGAAGAACAGGAACTTGAAGCGGGTCTGCGTGACAGCGTTTTCCTTTTTTTTTTTTCTTTTTTTTTTCTTTCATCGCAAAAATAAATTACTTATCGCCGACAGCTCATTCTTCGTCCAAATGTAGCACTAGCGGTCAAAACAGGATGCCAAAAATTCAGAACTAACAGTTACCTCGTTCAAAAGTTATAAGTAGCGTTCCGTGTTTTCGGAGTTTATTTTTCGTCGAATTCGGAGGGTGCTTTTCGGAGTTTATTTTTTGCCGAAAATTCTGAGTTTGTCGGAGTTTATTTTTGTTTGATCCCCAATTCTCTGAAATTTGGAGTTTAATTCACAGAGTTTCCTATTTAAAAAAAAATAAAAAATAATATCCGGGTGTAAACGTGTTCGGGTGTAAATGTATGCTGGAAAACAAAACAAAAAAACGCTATTGTATTATTTTTATATTTTCTTCAGCCGGGTTTAGCGTTGGTGCCATTACTACTGGCAATACTAATTTGTCCTACGGCAAAAGTTGCACACAGCTGTTGCTTCGATAAATTTCGATACCTTAATATCAATAAACTCTTGGGGGTAGTCGCTGGGAAGCTTGTATCCATTCCCTACTATTCCATCAACCTACCGCGCGGCTATACGCAAGGTAGAGTGGTAAAGGCTGTAGTAAAGAAGTTTCAATTGTTCCTCTTCCCCACTTTATGCAATCGCTATGGACCATAGCTTTCGCTGCTACAAAAACACAACCTCTCCTTCTTCTAAAGCATAAATAGTATGACCCAAACAGGGGCCCTAAACTCGTCAAACACAAAGTTGGAGCCGAAAGTTCGCAGAGCGCGCCGATTGGACGTCGGCGACAAAAGCGCTAAGTCATTGTCGCTATTGTCCAATCGGGGCTCTCCCTCATCTTCGGCCCCAACTTTGTGTTTGACGAGTTTAGGGCCCCAGGAAACGTAAACAGTCACTTTTGTCGTGACCCGAAAGTACAATGACCTGTTGTCCTGACCGAAATTCGAAAGATAGGTGTGGCGTTGACTAACGTGGAAGCTTGGGCTAGTATTTACAGCGCCAAAAAACGACAGGATAAAGACGAGAGTAAACAGGACGAGGCTACTTTGCTGCAGTTCATTTCTTTTACAACGGGAGCGCCTCGTCCTGTTTACTCTCGTCTTTGTCCTGTCGTTTTTTGGCGCTGTAAATACTGATCATGAACCAACTAGCCCAAATTTCTACTTTGAAGCTTGGGCTAGTTGGTATTTCATGATTAAAAATTAAAACAGCGCAAGAACACGGACAAGAACAAGAAGGTTGACGAACAAGGCGCTGACTTACAACTAAAGTTTATTCGTGCCATCATCAAGTATAAATACTGTAACGTCATGACAAACAAACAAAGATAAACAATTAAAAAAAAAACATGTAATGGACGCCACGTGCTCCTTAGCCACCGTTATGCGCTGTCACTGCGTGTCGAGAAGGCAACATTCCTTTTTGTATAAACATATTGAAGGACTGCTGACACAGTTTTGCCCCAATTTTCCAATTTCCCGCGCCTCAATAGTTTCTCGAGTGAGTTTGTCTTTATTATTCCTAATCACTTCGCACCTGTCGAAGACGGGAGTGTAGCAGCAGTCACGACAATGCAGGCCAAGGTGACCCGATGCAAATCTAAAAACGTTATACTTATGTATGAAGGAGTGCTGTGTCAGCACTCCTTCAATATGTTTATCCGAAAAGGAATGTTGCTTTCTCGACAAACCGTGACAGCGCATAACGTTGGCTAAGGAGCACGAGTCGTCCATTACATTTTTTTTTATTTTTTTAACTTTGCTTGTTTGTCATGACGTTACAATATACATACTTGATGTTAGCACGAATAAACTTTAGTTGTAGGTCTGCGCCTTGTTCGTCTACCTTCGTCCGTGTCCTTGCACTGTTTTAATTTTTAATTAAGTGTGGCGGCATTTTTCCAGGACCATTGACTCTACGCGCTGATCAAACCATAAATTGCAAAATACCTTTGTGTGTGTGTGTGTGGGGGGGGGGGGGGGGGGGGGGGGGATTGGCACATCTAAATTCGGAGTTTATCGTTAATCCGAATTGACCAAAATTTTACCGGCGGGTGTTTTTAGGAGTTTTTCGGATTTATCCGAAAACACGGAACCCTAGTTATAAGTGATTTTCTGAAACTTTCAACGCAAAAATGGGGCCCGTCTTCGCCCATTCCGGTAACTGGGGTCATTCCGTTCCATGTATAGCCAGCCGGCAACGGCCAGGCGGCGCCAGCTGCAGGGTGAGAGCCCACGGTTATATTCTGTTTTGTTGTTTGGCAAACAGTGAACGATAAGCCCCACATTGCGTGCCGAAGGCTTCGAAATCCGCGACGTATACGAGCGCACCGCACGCATGTTGGAGCATGACGCAGCGAAAAGCCTGATACTTCTTCGGAGTTGAGGCGCGCTCCGGTGATACGCAGTCACGTTTCGATTGGCCCGCCAGGGCCGTAGCTTCCGCTCTACTGGCACGTTACGCGATCACGGCTTCCTGGGACACCCAGTATTTCTTGCTTCAGACACTAGGCCTCAGCGGCGCCATCAGAGTAAAAGCTCACGTTTGAACAATGCAGCCGCCACTCCCAGGGGTACCCAATAATTCATGCTTCAGTCGCTAGATGGCGCCAAACAAAACAGTATTGCAGGTTGCCTATACGGTGTTTTCACCGATGTCCTTTCGGCCACCCTTTTGTTGGTATTAGCAGTGTGGCGCGTGCAGAAGCCGAGCACTCCGATGATTCCCATCACACCCTCAAATTGGCAGTGTACAAAAGCTTGCAAGTTTGATTGCACTGACCTCTAACAACAAAATGGCGGCTTGACATATGTGAAAACACCCTCTTGGCGACGAAATGTTTCGGTGGCGCGCTCTTATGATTCCTATCCTCGACGTCACGACCAATATTATTTGTAGCGAATGACAACTTGGATGGTGCGTAAAGAGCGCGGTGGAAGACTAGTCATCGCGTTTGTAAACCAACACCGTCAAAGTTAAAAGTGTGACTTTGCTCTTGTTTCCGTCGATAAGCGCAGAAATATTCCTACTCAAAGCGTCATAGTGAGCGCTTGACCAATCGTGGAAGGCCGATCACAGCGACGCTCTTGGTCGCGCACGGCGCCAATCAACGTTTCAAACAAACAAAAAGAAAACTCCTGGTTGGTTTTATTTTTAGTGTTGGTGCACATGGCTCGTGATTTGTTCGCTTTCCGAAGCGACAAGCATGCGCGTGCTGGACTGGGGAGATCGCACGCTGAGCTGAGAGCTTGTGAATATTGGAATGGTATGTACGCTAGCTCGGTCAGCCGCCCTTTTCTCATTAGGAACTTCAGAAAATCGCTTATAACTTTTGGATGAAATAAAACGTAATTAGTTTTGACACTTTGGCATCTGGTTCGAACCGCTGTACTCCTCATTGTTGGCCAAAAATGACCGGTCGCAGGCGCGTAAATTACTGTTGCGGCCAAAAAAAGAAAAATTGAGGGGGGGGGGGGGGGGGGAGGGGGGGGGGGGGGAGGGGGCACGGGAGCGCCTGCTTGAGCGTAAATTATGCTCAAGCACGAGCAGTTTGTACTTTTAGTTCGGAAAGATAACATGACAATTAATCTTTAATATAAAAAGAGAGGCTAACGTTGTTCTAATTGGAGACAACTTGCTATGACATTTCCGACGAGGAAAAAAGTGCTCGTGCTTGAGCATAATTTACGCTCAAGCAGGCGCTCCCGTGCCCCTGACCCCATCGCCACAGAATGTTTTCACAAACAAAAAAAAAAAAAAAAAAAGAATCCACTCTAGCACATACACCTTAGATGTCGCGGTAAACGAAGACGAGATTTCAATGGGAATTCAAGGTGCCGTGTGCGGCCAGATTGAATTCTCAAATAATGGAAACTCGAGAACAGTAAGGATAATCTTCGCGAGGCTTGAGCTGCTATGAAAATGTGTCGAAGATGTAACTTATAACGGATAATATCTCACTGCGTTACAGTTGTTTCGAATCGTCGGTGCATATCCAGGTAAACGCACGGTGAAGAAGGAAAATTTCATATTTATTGCTCGAATACACTAGCTACCTGCAAAACCCAGGAGATCCTGGGTTGGATTCTTCCCAATTCTCCGGCAGAAATCTGACGATTCACGTCGGAATTCCACGGACCGCGTTTCTGGATATTGCTTACGTCAAGGCTCGGAGCTCTACGGCCGTTGTTTCCAACAGAAGTTGGTGTTCGCAACTCCAACGGCGTGCATTTATTCTCTTAACCTTTGTTTCCCATTTCGGCCGCAAGGCAGCGCCAGTTTTCACTCAACACTTGAATAAAAGGTAGCTCCACGCTTCTCTCCTTCGCATCTTTTCCGCTAGGTGGCGTCGCCTCCTCTGGCGTTACGAACAGAAGGCCCACATCCCTCCTGACTTCGTCCTTTCTTCTCTGCATCGCAACACACGAGACAAGACAAAATACTATTTACAAGGATCAGGGCCCGAATGTTCTGCGAACAAATACGCAAAACTGCGAAAACAATCGCGTCCTGGCATCCATCATTCACCTGATTTTCTGCTTACAAAAATGGCATACGGAAGTGTCGCTTTAGTTGGTAGATAGGGTGATTTCACGAAACGGTTTATTACTTCCGCTGGGCGTCGATCCCGCCGTGTTGATGAACAGCGTCTGCCGCTATCCCTCTTAGGTTGCATGCAGACGAATATTTATCGGCGTCCTTTTTAGTGCTGGTGAAATGCGCAAGCATGGCAAGTGGCTCCGTCGACGACGGAACTCTTGAAGCACACGATCGGAGACGTAGTACTTGGGCCGCGTCCATTCTGGTTTCTTTCTTTACGGGGGCCGCCCCGCGGTGGCGTCTACCGGGCACATTTTGGCCGCCGACCGCCCCACTCCTCTACCGCTGGCCCGTATAAAGACCGAATAAAGACCGGCATGTATAAGATGGCAAACGCTGTCGAGACCGGTTTTAACGAAGTCGGTTATAACGAAATTGCGGTTACAGCGAAGGGATCACGAATTCACATTCCCTTTTCCACTTCGTTGTAACCGAAGTCGGCTATAACGAAAGAGCGGCTGCAGCGAAGCGATCACGATTTCCCATTCCCTTTTCCGCTTCGTTAAGCGAAGTCGGTTATAACGAACGAGCGGATATCGCGAAGTGATTTCCGATTCCCGTTGACTTCGTCATAACCGGTATCGACATTAGCGGGGCAATCGTGTTGCAGGCGTGCAACGCTTTAGCTTCACAAACGTTGATATCATCGCTTAGCAGCACTTGCAGCCTGTTCAGCCAGACGCCCACGTTCACGCGGCGCTCTTCGTCAAATAATGTGACGGGTGGCATGTTTACCCTTGAAATGATAAGCCTGGTCATCCACCAGAACCTTCTAACCCGCTCCTCGCCCAACTCGTCTCCCTCGCCTACCTCTCCTCCTCGCTTCACGCCTGGTCACATGACCTCCCCCCCTCACAAATCAGCGTCGAGCACCTCACTCGTCCTCTCCCCCGCATCAACCTGTCGAGCCTCGCGACCAAGCTTTTATTGAAGCTATATTTTTTGGGCTTTACGAAATACCGAACACATAGCCAAAGAACGTTTCACGTCAAAAGTCGAGTTCTAGCCGATGTTTTTTTGGGTTCACGGCTACTCGGATGGCGCAAGTTTGTTCGCGACATAAAACAAAATTCAAGCGATTTAAAAAAAAAAAACAAAAAAAAAACATTGCCCCGCGCACAAATGAACAAGTGGAAGTTTATTAACAAAGTGTCCGGCGAGATTTTGATCCGGAGGAACGTCACGTGAAAGCGCCCTTTTAAGGGGCACTGACAGGGTATTTATGCTCGCCAAGGTTTTTTATTTGTACATGAAAAGAGAAGAGGCCAACAACCCAGAACACAATAGACCTTACGCTAAATTGATTGGTGGTCTGACAAAACTGAGAGCGTCGCCATTTTAATGTTGGCAAGCGTCGTCGGTACCGAAGCAGGCTGGAGGCATACGGCCAGTGTGCGATGGCGCGGCTGTTGTATTTTCCGCCTTCCGTCCATGGAATGCGGGCGAACAGTTGAAACAACCTACCGCAACTGTCTGACCAAACTCTCGGAGGCCTGTGCACGCTGACGACAACCTTGTCGAAGCAGCGGAGCAAGTCCTTCGCCTTCGCTCTAAAAGCTTACACACTGCGGGTTTTCGCCAGCGTCTGTGCAGGACTCCGAGAGTTTCGTCAGACAGTTGCGGCTGGTTGTCAGATAAGGTTTATTTGCGGCTAAACATTATTTTCTTTCAACTGGCCGGCTTGAGTCGCCCTCACCCTCTTCTCCGTGGCCACGTGCCGTTCTATATGGTTTAGACACACACACCCCAAATATAATCAAAGTCGTGTATCATCGAAGGAGCACACTCCATATTAAAAATAGAAAAACCTATGATACCCATTTCCTGTGGCTTCTAAAAAACTGCAAGTACGTTCACTAAAAAAAATACTTGCAGAAAGAACCGAAAGCATTCTGTGCAGTCACTGCGTAATTCTCAACTTGGCGTCGTATCGCGGGAGTCGCGGGCTGGACAGCTGAACGAAACCGACATAGCGAAGGCGGTGGACGATGGGCGTGGGACGTCTACTTCAGAATTGTTGCTCGCGGTACCGGCTACTCTGTCCAGCTTTGAAAGAGAAATCGTTTACCGATCAAAGCAATTAGGATTCATTTCGTACGACACGCCCGACCACCAAGCTGATTCAAAGACGTCGCCGAGTTGTCGCCCCTTCTCCTGGTTGAAAACGTCGCTCGTCTCACCTACACGGATTGGTAAGAGCTTCTTTTGAAATTTTCGTGTGACGTGCGCGTTTTCCGTCTGCTTCGCAGGGCCAAAAAACAAAAACAAAAAAACAACGAAGGAAAAAAGAAAACGACATCGAGGTTGGGTGCCGCCACGTGACTTCCGGCCAACTCTCCGCTTCTCTACATTTCTTCTTCGTCCCGAGTTCGGTTTCGGTTTCGCGCAGTTGCGTTTTAGAGCGCAGCTCTTAGGCGCCCGTTTCCGGCTCGAGCGGCGTCGGCGTAACCGCGCGTCGCATTATGGGAAACGTCCCATAATGCATCGCGCGGGCCTCATTCGTGACCCGAGCGTTGCATTACGGGACGTTTCCCATAACGACGTCAAACGTGACGTCATGAGGGTCCCGCGCGTTGCAACATGGGATACGTCCCATGATGCAACGCGCGGGTCTCACTCGTGACCTGCGCGTTACATCATGGGGCGCTTTCCCTAATGACGTCACACATGACTTAACGCGTGACGTCACGGTCAGTCATGAAGGTGACCGTGACGTCACCTTCACTTCACGAGTACTTCAAGAGTGACATCACGAGGGGGAGGACAAGGAGAGGAGGCGGAGAGGAGAATGAGAGGAGGAGGGAGGAGGAGAATGTCGTAGGGGGACAGGGAGGAGGAGGAGACAAGGAGGAGGGACATACCCTCCTCTCCGTACTCTCCCCCTCCTTCTTAAGAGCTGCGCTCTAATTCGATGTTACAGGGAGTTATAAACGTCTTTAGTTTTTTTTTACTTTATTAAAAATATACGTGACGCTGTAGCAGAATATTGATGGAGTAGTCTTCTGACACCATATTAAATCGCAGTTACCTTAAAGGTCCGTGTATGCAGAGCGCGAGCCGACGGCCAGCTTTCACGGTGTTTTCGCAACGTGCATTTCATACAGTCAAGAAGGCCGTTCTTGGCAGCTTCTACGTCTGAGCTCATTTCGAGCAGGCGGGGTGAACAGCTAAAATCCAATATGGCGTCCACTGAACACTTCCTACGCTTCGTTTGCATGTGACGTCATCGCAGCATACCGATCGCCATTCCTACTTCTTGCCGAGAGAGAAAAAAAGAGATATCGGGTGGTGCGTAACGCGTGCTGCGGGAGGTACGCGATCAGCAGCAAGGCCACCAAAATGGCCGCTGGAGCGACATCACTGCCAGCCATGTATAGTAGCCGGAAAAGTGCTCATATATACTTCAGTGTGGCCTGGCGAATTTTCGCAACACACGGACCTCAGTACAACGTAAATAGCAGAACACGCAAGTGCACGCCGTGGTATGATGGCCTCAGCTATTTCATCGGTGGAGGGAAGCGGGGAGGAAAAGATCGAGGTTTGATGGAGCACGGAATGTGGCGTCAGCTTCCACAGAATAGACGTCAATTTCCTGCCTCCCGACGCTGCAATAGGGATCCGCTAAAAAACGGCGCGACGGGCGATCACCCCGGCCTTCTTTGTGCGGCCTTGTACCGTTATGTGTTCTTCATTTCTACCTATAAAGAAGAGGGGAACCTGGACAGAGATGTCTGGATAAAATTTTCTCCTGGGACGGGGAATGGGCGACCCGAGATTGCGATGCGATGGCGAAAAGGTAAAAAAGGACACGCGAAACAACTGAGCTGAGAGGACTGAGAACAACTGAGAGGACAATTGCGCTCGTACGCGCAATTGACCTTGTCAGGCGCCACGCGCCACGTTGAAGTGACTGACGTGGCTTTCCGGTAGCGCACTCACTTGACCATCAGCGCACCATGGGTGAAAACCCGACAAAACTCCGGTAGGCTTTGGGGGCTTTCTTTTTAAAAAGACCTGCAGATATTCAGAAAATACGCCCGCCTACACGTTATTTCGGGTCGGGAAGGGGGGACAATAGCCCGTAAACTATTGCTGTAAAATTGTTGCGCATACCGACCATCCTAATTATCGCCTTCTGTGCGCTACCATCTTTGTCTACTGGGAAGTGGAACATGTTCTGGGCTTGCGCAGTAGCTCCCTTCTGCAGACAATCAAGTTCCGCCCATGCGTGCACAGCCCAGCGGATGTCTCATTGATAGCGGCAAGCGTACATGACCTACGCACGCAGGATTGCTCACGCGCGCGCGCACGCTTACACAACCAACCAGGCGCGTGCACGCATAGACGCACACACCCACCCGCACACCTAGAGTTAGGTGCACATAAGGCATCACGCACGCACACACACACACGCACACTCGCGCGAGCAGACAGACGGACACGCACGCCCGCACGCACGCAGACACGCGCCCGCACACACAAAAGTAGGTACGCGTCCACACAGATACACACGCGCGCACACACACACACACACACACACGCAACCCGTGATCCCGGATCAAGTTGCACCGCATTTCCACCGCGAGGCAACAGAACGACATTCCTCCGCGCAGTTTTTAAATCCCGCGCCTTCTTTGCAAGAGCTCTCGCTGTGTGCCTCGTCGTCTGTTCCTCCGCCGTCGTCTGTGTCAACGGCTGCTGATACCGAGTCCCGCTTGAGCGCCTTCCGACGACGCAGAAGAAAACCAGCCCGTCCCCGTGAATAATAGAAAAAAAAAATGTGCGTCTGCGATTTCCCCGTTTAAGGATCGAGTTGTCTCGCCGTCCCGGTAATTGGATCCCAGCACCCTCTCTGCGCGTTTTAATATGCACGCGCAAAAATCCGAGACGCCAAAATGGCAGATGTCATTAGACCTTCTAAAGCTTTTCTTGAAGGTTGGGGGGACGCAGCGGCAAATTGGGGGCATAACCCCCCCCCCCCCCCTCCCAAGTTCTATACTCGCCGTCTTCAGAACCTCGCAATTGTTCGCTACTTGTACGACGATACGTTGTCGATTCCCTCTGCCCCAATCATCTTCGATGCGCGGGGCGAGCGCGTACGCTTTTCAATCCCACTTAATACTTGTTTTTTTTCGTGTGTTTTTTTCTTTTTTCGTGTATGTGCGCTTACTTCGCATTTGTAGGCGAGTTTCGTCGAAGTGCCACGGAAGACTTTGGCGGCGCATCCGACTCGCGCTAATGCGCTTACGTTTTCGCACGCCATGAACGTTTCTGGTTTTTGTTTTCGCATCAATGGGACCCCCGTCACCATGGGGGACTTTGGGGCAACCTCGGAGTGAGACTGTCTCTCCCCCGAGTGACCCGATGAATAAATAATTCTCCGTCGAAGGATTAGCGCTTCAAGGCTTCCTTCTTTCTTTTTCTTTGCAGACTCCAAGCGAGCTTTTGACTCCGTTCCTGAAACGCGCGATAAATGGCGACAGAGGGGGACAAACGCGAACGCGTGTATACACGCGACACAGGAGGATCGTCTGGTTTGTTTCTATACAGAGCTGGCCTAATTACTCATATTTTGTAATTAAATTACATTACTAATTGCTTTGCTGAAAATTGCTGAAATGTAATTAAATTACATTACAAATTACCACAGCCAGAAAGTAATTAATTACCATAACAAATTACTTTTAAAAGTAATGACATTACTTTCGCATTACTTTTGTATACTTTTAAATATAAAGGAGTTATTGATAACTTACTTTTACAGATAACTTTATTTACATTATTTATACCAGTTCATGGCACACAGCTAGAACTCTCTGTTGCATCTCAGGAGCAGCTGCGCTTCAAAATTTTCGTCGGAGAGAGATCCCCTCTTGCAGGACAACGTGTCCCTTGCCATGCTGAACAACCTTTCGGCCGGAGCAGACGAAGGGAGCCCGGTGTTAAACCGCACGAAGAGCTCTTTCATCTTCGGAAAGCTCTCTAAAACTGAAAGTTCTGTGGTATCGCTGTGCTTCCACCGGTGGAATTCGTCAGCGTCTGGACGATGCGCTTCTGTCCGCCTGATGCTGAAGAAATCATCGTCTGGATCAGAAATTTCGTTTGCCGGCTCTCTTCTCACGTGTTCTTGCACGGGAAGCGAAGCATTGTACTGGCACTGCACCAGTTTCCAGTTCTTCTCTTCCAGTTCTTTGTCTGCTAGCCATGCCAGCTTGAACACTGAAAAGCGAGGCACTTGAGTGTTCGCCTTGTCCCAATTTCCTCTTCGGCTTTGCGTTTCCATCAGCCCGAAGTGTTTCTCATCTTGAGGATGCGCCCCTCCGTGAGTCACCTAATATATTTTTTTTTTATTTTTCTGTACTATTTCTTTTTGCGCCTAAAATCCCTCTCGTGATCACACCCTTTCCCTATACTCGTGCGGGGAGAAAGGGGTCAAGCGCTAAGCGGCAGGAGATTGATTGGTCGGGCGAGCATGTAGCTTCCACCGTACTGCCAGCTTAGGGGCGAACGGAGACGCTCAGACTATACACCTTTCCAAGAAACACTCGACCCCAGGGGCAACAAACCGTTTTCGAGCCCAGTCACTGAGTTTGAGGCTAGACTCTCACCGGCGTCCCTGCTAACCCTAACCGAGTGGACTGTGATTTCGATAGGCGCAGCCTGTGTAGGCGCAGTTTCAAACACTGCTGGCGGCTAAATTCTCGTGTTTTCCCACTGCATTTTGTGTTTCATGGTGCATGTATTTTCCCGAGGACATTGGGAAGCATTGTACCACATTTGAAAAAAAAAGCAGTAAACTTTTTTTGTTGGGTACGCGCGCGACAGAACGAATGCGACTGGAATGTTAGTTGTTGTTGTTGTTGTTTTTTACGGTACGTTTTGACGGCGCCGTTCGATTAGCCGCGTGTCAAACGACAAAGCGTTTAGCTGTCGAAAATAATTTACAACAGAAGATAGCCGAAAGACATGCATTTTTCACGCTCACAAATAACATGTTTACCGATGGACAGAGGAACGCACGCGACTGATCCGTTTCCCACCCCAACCCAGACAACTATTTTTTGGAGATGACTGAGGACCCTACGCGGATTATCTCTGGGAGGGAGGAGAACAATTGTCATTGTTCGCAAAATCGCGTCGAGGGCCGTTCCACCAAGGGCCTTAGTTCGACCTACTTCCCCTCCTTCGTTTCCCGAGAATGTCGAGCAGAAAAACTCGAAGGGCAGGCACTTACCAGCCTAATTTCTCTCAGTGGAAAATAACACAGAGAGGGTACGCAGCATGCATCAGAAAAAGTAAACGGAAACTTTCAAGAGGGGCCAGAAAACATCGAATGCAAAACCGCAAAACATAGGTAGAAAATCGCGCTGAGCGGGTTGTCACAGTTCAAGAGAGTGGCAGAAAATGTCTAGCTGATAGCGGGCGCGAGAGTCGCACCAGCCGCATTAGCATCAACAACATAGCGGCGGCCAAAGAGCGTTTTTTGGAAAGGTGTAGAGGAAAAAGAAAAAGTAAAATAAAAAGAAAAGCGCTCTTGTGTATTGTGGACACAAAAAATAGGCCTGGTGCGAAAAAGTAATTAGGTAATTTAATTACAATTACCATCGCTGGAGTAATTAATTACATTACTAAATTACCTGCTACAAAAAGTAATGAATTACATTACTAATTACTGAAACAAGTAATTAAATTACTGTAATTTCATTACAGTAATTACATTACTGCCAGCTCTGTTTCTATACCACCTCGATGACGTTGTTTTCCCCTCTTTCTCTTTCACTTCCCTTTGACTTTCGCCATCGGCTCATCGACAGCGAAGCCTAGTGCAAAATTTCGGCCTCACCAAAAAGATTTTTTTGCGTCACCATTCGACTGGTGTTCAGTCAGCGAGAACACGGGTCCCGGCCGACCGCTATTGGCGGCGAGATGTTTTGGTGGCGCCCTCCTATGGTTACCTTTCGTGACGTCATTACCTTGTGAACAACAAGTTTGAAGGTGTTTGTAAAGAGCATGGTCGAAGCTTGAAATCATAGCACTCTCAAACCAACACTGCCAACACCGTCAAAATTGAAATTTTTCCATTCCTCTTCTTTCCGTCGATGGGAAATCCTTTGCTGATGTCATAGTCAGCGTTCGGCCTGTCGTAGAAGACCGATCACAGCGACGCTTTCGATCGCTCACGTCGCCAATAAAGGCCGATTTACACGACGGACTGATCCGCGGACGGATTGATCACGTGACGACATGTCCGCGGTTCGTCCGTCTCCCAAAAGCCTATCCACATGAGGGAGACGACGAGCAGACACCAGCGAGGACAGACCGAACCTGTTCGCCACACCACAGTGCCGCGAGACTCCAACATCGCAATGTGGCACCGTCGTCCAAGAGAGAAATCGACGTTTGCGACCGCGATAAAGAATTGTACGCCACTGTTACGCACAGATCGAGACAAAACACCGTGATAGGCTTCGCGCGAAGCGCCACTAGCTTTACTTAGGGTGCCTTCATGTGCGCTTTGCTTAGGGTGGAGACATCTGGTCATTTTGTCTCACGCTTTTATTTTTATTTTTTGTTCAGAAGCGCGTGAAAGAACGTGTCCCTGCACGCGCTCATGGCGCTGACTGTGCTACGGCGACATTTTGTTTTCGTCGATTTCTTTGTATTTTCCCCGTGAGCGCGTGCTGTCGGCATCGGGTACTACAAAGGGTGGCATCACTCTAAACAGAAGGTCATTGAGGCACCCTAGCTTTACTAAAAAAAAATTGGGTTGTGTGTGTGTTTATACAGCCTAGAACTTGGTCTGCCTCACAGGGGCGACGAGTCTCCCAGCTGTAGATGAGAAATTTAGCCAGTGCGGTGCAGCCGCTAGCCTGGGGTCTTTAACGTGCATCACGCAGTAGTGACACACGACCGCACGCCGGTACGATGCTCATCCAGATCGAAACGGGCAGGGGTGGGGCTCGAACCCAGGATCCCTGGGATGAGCTGGTGTGCGCTAGACCACTCGGCCACCGATCCCCCCTAGCTTTACTAACCCAAAACATGACAGTGACACACTGCTCGAGAAGAGTTCGGCGTAGACGCGACGAAGTTCTGGGCTCGCGGAGGGGCGTTTGGAGATGCCTTCCCGCACTCCGCGCTCGTGCACAACACTCAAGCACACCATCGCCACAAGAAAAAAAGGTCTTTCTCGGTGAAATCCTGATTGGACGTGCAAGAATTATCACGGTGTGCTAGACGAGTTTGACGGAAGCTTCTTGGCATGGACCCGGAGGAGTACCGGAACCTGCGTCGCGTCAGCCGGACAAAGTTTCTGCAGTTTCTTTCATGCGTGGAACCAAGAATCGCGCGACAAAATGAACCAGCGAACGTACAACACACAACGATGCGCCATTTTTGTTTTAATCGCCCAGAAACAAACAAACAAAAAAAAACATGTACCGGTGCCAGTCTAAACGCTTTTCAAGTCAATCTCCCGCCAAAATTTCCGCGAGTGAAAAAGGTGCTCGACTTCATCAGTCCGCGCGTCCGCGGACGAGGAGCGGATCCAACGAGGTAGAGGGGCTTAGAGCGATAAACCGGGGTTCCGGTCTGCACTCGAAAGTGACCCCCCTAAGGCGGCTGCCATTGTACGCAAATTTGACCACTCGTCACATGACCAAACCAAAGATGTGACGTCACAGGAAAGATGGCAGCGCCCATGCAGCGGCTGGCCCCAGCTGGGCCGGAACATTGGCCGGAGCTTGTCGGATGCTTTCTTCGTTGTCGTTCGTCTCGGCGAGTTGATTTCAAACGCAGAAACCGTCATAGGAGGCCGGTAGAAAGCGACTTCAGGGTTCAGCGTGGCGTCTGACGTAGGTATAACGTGAAAATACGGAGGAACGGTGTGCATTTTGCTAGTGACCGACGGGGATATTGCCACGAAGGAGACAATCGGCCCTACGTTGCTCGGACCTCGAATTGATTCGGACACCGCTAGGATAAATTTTAAGCCGACGTTCTGTGCTCTCGTTGACCATCGGAACCTTCGAGATCTGCTGTAAAGCGTGTGCAATATATTTGGATACACAGTTTAGCGACGGAAATTGCGTGAGTCGTGCTTGGCAGTGTGCAATCGTGATGCCGCTTCGTTGAAATGACCGAAGGCTCACCTTGGTTGTGCGGTGCACCGGAGAACTAGCTGCCTTGCCGCTTGTAGTTCCCGTGCCGTGCTAAATGATACTGTGCTGCTTCCCAAATTGTTCCGGCGTAGACGTGCACTTCCACGGAGCACAGGTGTGCGGCGCGCCGAAGAGCTGCCTTCAAGCTGGTAGTTCCTGTGCCGTGCTTTAGGTGATGCTGTGCTGCCTACTAAATTGTTCTGGCGTAGACGTGCACTTTCACGAAGCACAGGTGTTGCAGTTGGTATTGATTCCGCTGGTCTGTCGTGCGTTTCGTCGACACCAAAGTTTCATCAACACTCGTTACGCGAACTGTAAGCTGTAGGGACATTTCATCGCGCGTGTTACCTACCCAGTCCACCCGTTCACGCCGCTTTGCGACGGCAGTCTGCAGCGGCTTATTACCAGAAAAGTGGTCCCACATCGATTTCAGTTCAGTTCGTCCACGGCAGTCGCCAAACCCCGAGGGAGAAAATTTATTCGGACAGAATGCCACTAAAGCAATGCAGCTTCTTTAGTGGTCAGGATAGACTGTTTTCTGTCTGTTTTGTTATATTGTCACGGATGCTTGCTCCAGTCCTATTTTCCTATCAATATTTACTATTCTGGAAAGTTCCAGGCCATGCTCAGCTGTCATTGTATATTCTGGTGGAGGTGCTGCACACTTTACCCATAGCCCTTCACTCTGTGTGGACCCTGGCGGCTCCTCAGCCGAGTTGCCCGATAACAAGACACGGGTGGCACATTATCCCGGGCACATTATCCCGAGCACATATCCCGAGCCCGGCAGAAAAACTGCAAGACGAGCGAGTACCACAAGGACGAAACTCAGAAATACACCACGAAGAACTTGAAATCCAAGCCAGTCGTTGCTGCCAGCAAGGACCACCGGAATTAGGTATTTTGCCAGAAAAACCGAAGCTGACTAAGCCAACAAGGACAAACCTGTAGCAGCAAACCACGTCCGCTCCCATCATCGTTTGCATGCCCGTCGCACCTCGCACTCTGATGCCCTTTCACGCAAGGTGCATAAGACGTCGAGGGCTGGATTGAACAATATGACCGTGTTGCCCGCCACAGTGGGTAGATGGACAACCAGCTCCTGCAGAACCTATACTTCGCGTGGAAGAAATTGCGAGGCACTGGTTTGAGAACCGCGAATCCTCCTTAACGTCGTGGGAAGTTTGCAAGATCGAGCTGAAGTGTACGTTCATCAGCCAACACTGACGAGAGAAAGCCGAATTCCTGATTCTGTTGAGGACACGGCCCCAACGAGAGCGTCACCACCTTCGTGGAGAATGTTTTGCTTCTGATCGAGCTCCCACGCCAACCCTGATGCTACAGAAGACAAGAAGCTAAGAATCCCATGTCCCTCATGTGAGGGACAACACCTTCGGCAGCCTTGCCCGCAACCCCACGACAACAGTCGAAGGGTTCATATCAATGAGGCTTCCAACATTGAATGTACACTGCGGGCCCGAGCCTGTCACTATCAACAACTCCCCAGCGTCTCGACACTCGAGTCATCCAACTGCAACTTCAACGCCAGCCCCCCAGGCATCCGTGACATCATCCATAACGGTGTCCGGGGAGAGATAAGGAAGCTAGTTCCTGCCATCAGTTGCCCGGCTTTTATTTTGGTCGCCGAGATTGTTTCAGAAGAAGTTCGACAGGCATTTCAACTGGAGACTTTTTCGAACGAAGCGGCATCTGACGAAACGAGAGCGACTTATGCCACAAAGTCACAACGACCACCACCGGCTACCTGTTACTATTCAATGCCAATTCAACGAAACACTCCAACGCCGAAGCATTCCCGACATCGAGAAGAACCAGTGTAGGTCCGCGCTGAACAAAGTACACCGAGGAAAACGGAGGTACTGCGAATGGCCGACCGAAAACCACTCTGCTACCACTGCATGACGCCGACCATGTCTACTGGAGGTGCCCGTACCAATGAATTGGCCTGCAAGGGTTCGTGCCGAACGACCCTCGACCACGTCTCGACGAGCGTCCGGGGAAGATTGAGGATTATCTTCGGCGGTCTTTGTCCCTGGTGCTGACATTACCCCGAAGCTCGTGATCTACTTCATCTGGACGGGAGGTAAGCACGACAAAGCAGGTGAGCGGCAATGCAAGGAGAGTTGATCTGGTGTCGGTTGTCGTCCAAGGACAATACCTAATAGTTTGCTGACACTAATTATCTGTGTCCACGCCACGAAGTACACAATTTCCCACTTTGAGGAAGAATGCCGCTCAGTGACCTTAAGAAATAGAATGGTTGGTTGCTCTCAAAAGAGGACTGCAAGCATCACGAGACTTCACTTTGCCACACAAGACTTGCACAAGTTGCAGTGGTCGTGGGATGCACAATAAATCTCCATTACGAAATGGAAGTGAAATTGCTTGGATAGCAAACAAACATTGTTGCCAGCTATCAAGTCAACTGTACAGCAAAAGGCACAGCCACATAACCAATACATGCCCGAGCTTGCTGCATTGATGCAGAAAACTACCAGGAAACTTTTGCGGATTAGAAGCCAGCCCTGCAGCTTCAGTGCATCAGATGTGAGTGGGTGCACATGACGTGCGATTACAAGACGGCATCAGTTGGTTAAAGTTGCTACTCAACCAAACTGAACACCAACGTGCCAGGAGCGTCCTGTCACAACAAGGGCCACAAGTACTACGACTGAACGCCTGACAGAAGACTGTCGCAGAAAGAACTCGTTGTGGAACGATTTACTAAGAATCACTAATTGTGTTCTCCGGTGGAAATAAACATATTTGATATACTAACCAGATAAACATATTTCCGCTTGCCTTTACGCCTTGAGAGTTTATACACCAAGAATTGTGTTCACCGCATGCGCAGGTCCTTTTGAGGACACTCGCATCTCTGACCCTTCAATATTAATTAATGGGACATACCAGACTGGCAGACTTGTTGCATTGGGCTGCACTCATTCCACTTCTCCTGAACATGTGGCACATCCGAAAACCAACTCCAGTGATGTGAAAATGTTATTAATTTATTCCCTTCAGGGGCCTTCGTAGGCATTGCAGAGGGGATACTTAAAACTACACACATGATAATAACATTAAAGCACACTGCTGTAACTTGTTAATTGCAAAAACAAACACAACTCTGAGCATATACTTTAATAGTTTGTGTTGATGCATTGTTATATAGCAGGACACTTCCTATACGTATGACACAATAGACCCTTTGCAGAACCCCATCAAGCAACACAACTGTTACCATTTTTTTTTTCGGTGTAAAGCACACGAATGGGCACCAGTTCACGTGGAATGCTAATGCGGCATTCGAGTCCGATAGGCGCTGAGCTGAACTCACAGGGATGTCGGACATAACATTTTTGTTGAACAAATGCCCAAAGTATGAAAGCCTGGGGTAGTTAGAGTAGTAGCTACTGTAATTCGTTTCATCACAATTTGGCAAACGGCAAAGGCTACAGTCTCGGTGAGGCTACAGTCTCGCACGTTGGAGGGGGGCACACGACACCATGTCATTCAGAGTGCTCGTCTGCACAGATTTGTCACACAGCTTCGCTCTGTCTCTCCGATTGGCTCGAGGGGGCTGTGGCGGTTGCCCCTTTTTAGGTTACAATGATACGAAGTATAGGCAACCCCACTTTTCATGAAAGTCTATTGAAGAGACTGAAAGGAATGGTCAATGTTTTTCAACAAGACTGCTCTTTGCGCAAGGGATGAACACAAATATGAATCATCTTATCCAGGTAATTAGCACAAGTAAATAATTGACCGACTAATACAATGCACTCTTGATGAAAAAAAAAGTATTGCTGCAATAAATCCTACGAAAGAGAAAAACGTGCAGTTAATCTATGCATACACCAAAACAGTAAAATATTTTTAAAAAATCGCAAGGGTGCAGGCGAGCTGGTGAATACTAACCATGTTATATATATATGACATGGTTATATATATATGTTACATATATATGTTATATATGAAATACTAACCATGTTGAATTAACCTGAGACTGGGGTAGAAAAGAACATCAAAACTTAGAAGAGACAGAAAATAGACAGGACGACGTCTCAGGCTCAGACGTCGTCCTGTCTATTTTCTGTCCCTTCTACGTTTTGATGTTTCTTTTCTACCCAGTCTCAGGTTAATTCAACATGACCAAAACAGTTGTTCTTATTGCAAGTCGAATTGTTTTGAAGCAGGTGCCTGCAACGATTTATTCATCCCCACACTCAATAAAACGTCATCCTTGTAACTGAAATAAGTGTGCACTTCGCACTCACCAAAAAAGGAAGAAAAGCGTTCGAATGTAGAATCGTCGATTAGCACAAAGGGTTAAAGATCGCAGGAGCTTCCTCGCTAAAAGTTGCCGTGATTATGCAGTTACCTAGGGCTGAAACAAATTCCCCTAGGCCCTAAATCCGACGCATACATTTCGCTTCGATTCTCAGACATTCCAACATTCAAACAAAGCTAAGAGAATGCGAAAATTTTATGCTAAAAGCACTCAAAGTTCTATCGATTCTCGAACACGTTCGGGAATCCAAGCACCGGTACAGCGAAACGGCTGATGCTGTCTCACAGGTGTTAATACCCAGATGATCCAGAGCGATCTTGCGCAAAAAGGGCATAAAGTCTCGTTCCTTCATATTTTCACATTATACCTGCGTCAACGAGCACGAAAAAGCCCGAAGTCGTCGGAAAGCAGCTGCACATCACGGCTGCCGCGCACCGAACAAACTCGCATCCGCCAGCTCTGGGCGCTGCCATATTACCTGTGACGTCACGGCTCTTGGGAGGTCACGTGACGAGTGGTCACATTTGCGTAAAACATGGCGGCAACCGAGGGGGTGCCACTTCCGAACTTCCGGTTTATCACTCTAAGCCCCTCTACCTCGTTGAGCGGATCGCACGAATCGGTGACATGCGAGTCACGTGGTATACGGTCCGCAAACAAAAATCGCGATTCGGTCCGTCGTGTGAATCGGCTATAACGCTGCACTTGCGCATGCATGAGGTAAGTCCGTATGATGTTGGTTTATTTGTAGGCTTACCAGGCTTTGGAATGGCTATCAAAATTGAGTGTAGCCATAAATTTGGGAGACTGCCAGAGCTCCATATTTTGTTAAGGTTCTCCAGTAATCTTGGCCTGAGCAGAGCCGTTTATACTGAGAGAGTTTGGCCTTCTTAAGGAGATTTTGACAGTCTGACAACCACAGCAGCGTAGTCTGACAACCGGGGGATGACTACTTCCGTCCGCCATACTGTGGGTCTGACTCATAGGAACTCTACGCGATTTCTCAGGAATGAACAAAACAAAGAATTAACGCCATATTGTGTTATCGCAAAATCCGCTTGTTCTAGCGGCCGACAAGCTCCGCCCATCGGCCAAACTCTCTCAGTATAAACGGCTCTGGGCCTGAGTGTGTTTCGGCGCCCCGCTGCGGCGAGGCGCCGAAACACACTCGTCCCGAGCGATGGAATGTCCGCTCGTGCTACTCGCGTTCTTCGCGCTACCACTTCTTTTCTCGTCGGGTGGGAAGACCATGTTTTGGGTCCTTACCGCTGCAGAAGCTGCGCGTTGAATACCAGAGATTCTCTTTGCTACCAGATCCTCGCGCTCTTAATCTGCGACCGCGCAGTCGATGGCTCCGTCATCGAACTGCCAGGCTTTGTGAGTATAGAGGAGGCTATGGTTCAATCTATGCCTCGCGTTAACCCATTACAGTAATATAGACAAGGTAAAAAGTGAAAACTGTCAGAGGCCCCAGTGGCCCAGATAACAAGCAGCGCATCTAGCGGGCGGGATTAAAATATCATATGGCAGTTCCCCGGTTCCGGTATGGGTAGTTTTGGTTTTGGATTCAGCGGTTTTGCTCAAGGGCATCCAAACGCGTCCTCTTGACACATTAGTCGCGATTTTGGCTGGAATGTTTACTGTATTTACATGCATTTACTACCTATGAGTGCAGTTCTAAACTTAGAAATTGCATACTATGTGAAATAAATATTAGCGCCCGTCCTGTCGTCTTCGTGTCTTTATTATCCTTGTTGTGTTGCGCTTTTTAACCTTTTAAATCAAATACATATTAGCCGTTGCCACCAGGGTGTCGAACCGGAACCGAACCGAACCGAAAACCGGAACAGAACCGTTATTTTTAGCCGAACCGGAACTGAACCGAACCAAAATATTCGCCACCATCTTGTAACTGAACCCCATACCGAACCGAAAAAAATATAACGGTAACCGGTTCAAAACGGTTCAAGGTAATATTTCTTTTTTTTTTTCTTTTTTGTTAGTATCACAAAATGAACATATGGGAATAAAAAATGGCGGCTGTATTTCTATCTATTGATCAAATCACCATATAGAGAATTGCAATGTATGATAAATTGTGGGTTTTCGTGGCACCTTTGTATTGGCACTAGGTTTAACCATATGTCACGTTGTCACGTGACGTTATGGTGTCAATACATGTTGTCAAAGAATGTCACGTGGTCTCGTAACGTCACGTGGCCTTGTGACGTCACGTGACTCACTGCGTCAACTCGATTTAATTTGAGGAAGTCATTAGATGTATTAACCTTGTTCACAGCATGACGTAACATGACATTACGATTTCGCTCCGAGAGTCACGTCACACCGTGACGTAAGCGATTTTCATAACCCCTAGTTGAGTGCTCGGGTTCATGACAATCAGCATCGCTAAATATTCGGGTAATGGCTAATGTCAATTAAATATGAGAATTAATAGCCCAACTCTAACAATATCTAAAGCTCAGCCCAAGCTTTTGCTTTCCAAACCCTAGCCGCCTCATGACTGTGATGAACACTGGCGGTATATAATTAGCGTCAGATCACGTGGCCGCTTGTTCAGATTGCAAGTTGAGGAGATACCGACAGCTGCCTCTCTCCTTAAGTTTTTTCTGCATCTGTTATTAGGGGAAAACTAATGGGTAATTTCTTAGTACTATTTATTGAAAGTACAAAAAATGTTGCAAGACCAATTTCACATTATTGAGGCACCGAAACATTTTTTCGTTGTTGCTGAACTTCACCTGAAAGATGTCCCTGAGAAAAGAAGTTCTGAAATGACTAAATGCGACTTATTAATATGACTTTACATAGAACTACATGTGCGTACGGAAGGAATACCTAAAAAAAAAGATATTTTAGTGACCTATGAAGAACAGCCGAACGTTGGCAGTCACTATAAGTCTCACACAAGCGTCGTTCTCAAGTTATTGCCCAAGTATCGACCCCTTCTGCATTTTGCTTAAATGAGCTATAAAAATATTTCTATACATTACTAAATACTACTCAGGATAACCCCCTAACGTTAATAACTGATTGAACTTGGCTTTGCTCTTTTTCCTAAGCAATGGCAGTCGCCAAAAAATTAGAGAAATATCAGCATCGTTCATCCCCTCAACTCGGAGCCAGAAGCGGCCACGTGGCCTGTTGCCTATCTTATGCCGCCAACGTTAATCATATCGCCGCGCAGGGGTTTTAAAAGAAGAAAACGCGTGCTGAGCTCCAGGCATTGTTAGAGTTCGACTATTCTCATCACCGCAGTGGTTGGACACGAGCCACTACCCAAGTGTCCACCGAGGCATTAATTGTTACGAGCCGATGTACGGTGCTCACGCAGTGCTCCCGTCCAATCCATGAGCCGCGCTCGACTGTCGACAAGAGGGTGGTTTGGATCCTAAATGACGACATCAATCTTTGGGAAGGCAAGACTAAAAGAAATAGTCTCGTTTAGTCCTCGCAATTTCACCACGACGACGAAGCTTCTGAATCAGTGGCGGCCTATTCGAGTACACTTGGACCAGGGGACCAGTGCGCCTCGGAAACTTTATGAACATTCCAACCCGATATCGTTTCATGACCCCTTTAAACTTCACAGGGTGCAAAATAAAAGCAATGAAAAGTTGCGGTTAACAAGTGTCAAATAAAATTGTCGAATTAACAAACACGAACGAAGGAGGCAATTCCTCAGGAATACTTTCAGCCTTTCCACTCTGGTGAAGAAGGAAGACCAGAAAAGCTGTACAATTGTGGGAATGAAGTAATGGCCGGCCGTAAGTGGGCCAGCCAGAGTGGAAAAGCTGGAGGGGTTGCCGCCTTCTATGAGCGGCGGAGGCAATCAGACAAGCGGCAAGCCGGTTTTCCGGTTGCCGTCGTCATTTGTAGATGGCGGTAGCTCTCCAGAGTTTAGTGTCATCATTTGTTTGCTGACGGGCACGACACTGGGAAAATTAGCCCTTAACAGCACCGCTGTATAAAGAAGTGCGTCTGTGTGTGTGTGTTTGGGAAAGGGGGAGAGAGGGGAGTTTTAAAAACCTACTGTGTTGTAAAGGTTCCTTCTCCCTGCATCTTTGCCGCAGACCAAAAAGCGTGACCCCGGAAACTACTTTGTTTGCAAAAATGCTCTTGCCAAAAAGCACGTTTTTGTCATGCCAGACGCTCGCGCCGTTCCTCACGACGATGCACTAAGAATAATAATACGTGCCTTTCAGATACTTGGCTTTCACTGAGCTTGAACCTCCTGCAGCGTGCCTTTTGCACCGTCAAATTCGATTTTCTCAGCAAGAAGAAATCAGAATGACCACCAGCCTATACTGTGATGATGTCACGTACATACCATGCTAAATAATCAATAGTTCAGCTTTCTGGTGAAATGCGATATTCGCAACACTAGCAGTGGATGTCCTAATTATAAAGTTGTGCAATATTTATAGCAGTCTCGCGATGAGATATGGCAACCTAGAGAAATGTTAGAGCGCATGACTATTCTAGCATATAGTGTTGTAAAGTGGGGGCCCAAAACAAGTGCAGGTGAAAGCGGACATAACATTAGCCTCCGGAGGCAGTATTTCGCGAAGTTTCGAGCTCATGCAAGCTGATGAAATGTAATTTATACTAAGACTTTAAGAATCGTTGTCTGTCCTTCGCGCTATTTATGTAAAATCACGAATTTCATTGCGTGCATCTTTACACATCTCTTTTTGCAGTAAGGCGTTCTGGAAGGGATTATTTGAAACAAATATCATTAATTATCTCTCTCTTTTTGAACATTTCGTATATTTGACTTCCAATTCATCATCTGAGCACAGAGTCCTTTTTAGCGTACCCTTCAACCCGATGTTTCACACTGCCAATCAGCAAACAGAAAAACACTTTTAAGCAGACTCCACAGCTCGCGTATTTTCGAGTATCGTCCTTCCGCGTCGGTCTCAAGCGGCTATGTGAACTTTTTAAAGTAAAATTTATTGATCAATAAAAAATATATTTAATTACTAACTGAATATTTGACAACATAAATAGAGGGCCGACCACCCTAAAGCACTGCCCCCCAAATTATTTGAAAGGTGTTCTGCCAATCTTTTCCGACGTTTTTATTCTCGACAGGCACGTTGTAATGATATGGGACGGCCTTACATACATTTCTGATTTTGAAGCTAATTTAAATAACTATGTGTTCCTCACACATGTAACTTCTCAAACATATAGAAGTCTGCTATTGCCTCTTTTATGTGGTGAACATGACTTTTATGTGTCTGTGGGCTGGACAAAAACAAAGTAAACAGGGGCGCGCGGCGGAACTATGACATACGTA
Organism: Ixodes scapularis; assembly: GCF_016920785.2. NCBI lineage: Eukaryota > Metazoa > Arthropoda > Arachnida > Ixodida > Ixodidae > Ixodes > Ixodes scapularis. The sequence continues at coordinate 29,454,850 of NW_024609839.1, forward strand.
CGCAAACCGTCAGAAAGTTTCCAATTAAGTAGCTGCCATGTCGAGTAGAACGTGAAATACTACTTCGTTTTACTTAACAAAAAAGAATCTTGAAGGACGCTTAAGCTTCGCCTTTAAAAGTGGAACGCGATAGTGACGATGGGCCTCGATTGCATCGCATTCTCATTTGCCTCGCTAGCGTGCCTCGCGTGGCCTCGCGTGGCCTAGTGAAAAAGCGTCTTACTCGGTCGTGGGTTCGAATCCCGCCTAAAATTCTTTATTTTTTTTAAGGCAAAAGAATTACTTCTAAAAGTGAAATCATTTGAAACATATGGCGATCTCTAATTCGCATTACATGTCATGTTTTAATCACTCTCAATCCACGCGTGATGTCACGTTTCACGTAAGCATTGTGAGTTATTGAAAATTCTTGCGCGAGGGTATGTAGCTTTGACGTCATCAACCTATCGACCAATCAGGATTTTTCAGTCACGCCACCGACATCGGATTTTCTGCGACATGAGCTCCTTAAGGCTATCGTGTTAAAATCATCAATTAGCAAGGGCGATGCTCATTTACAAATTAAATTGTCCGGCATCTTGTCAAGAACAAACCTCAACAGCCAGGCTGTGCCAGCTTATTCTGTATAAGAAAATGTTCAGTTGGGCAAGCGCCATTTTGGGCCAGATTCGATCTGAGTTCGAAGGTGCGTATAGATTTGAGTGAACAATTGCGATTACTTCTTGCTGCATGATTAGTCGCATGCATGCGGTGCTGAGTCTAAACAATGTTTGGTTAGAACAGCAGGCATTTGGATTGCCGCTCGGTGTTATCCATATAAGAATTATCCTAAAACTTTCGTTACATTCTGAAAATTTCATTGCTTTTAGCTCAGTTGGGTCGTCATCATATACATATATATTGTGAAGTGTATTTCGTAAACATTATTTCATGATATATATGGCCACGAGGTGCTCATTTCATAATTTTATGTGATGTAATTATTTCCTTAGTTCAAGGACACGATTTCACTTTTAATACTGCGACACAAAGTTGTACCAATCACGGGTGTTTTAGGCGACCTACCACACTTCACGACAACATTTTATACCGCGTAAATAGATCAGCTTGAACTTTAGAGTTTTATTTAAACGCAAAGAAAGGACAGGAAAATACAGTATAGTTCTAAATTAGAAGCTGATCTATTTACATGTATGTACCAACAACTCAACTCTTTACTCTTGTACTTAAACATTGTAATTCAGGTAAAATATACTTTACTGGTAAACAAAGGGATGTTGAGTCGTATGAACACGACGTTATGTATGTTAATGTGGATTTTCTTCTGCTCTTGCGTCGAAATAAATAACTGAATTTCATATTTCTGGTACCTAAAACAAAGGTAAATTGAACGGACGATCAAAGAAACTATATAGTTAATCGTTTCACTGCGTAAATAGTGTATATTGCCAGAACAACGCGGAAGATATATTCTCAAATTACGGTTCGAACCGGTTCGAACCGGTTTGAACCGTTATTTTTTGCTCCCCGGAACTGAACCGGAACCGAACCGAAAGCCGTGAACCCGAACCGGAACCGAACCGATAAAAATTTCGGTTCGACACCCTGATCGCCACACAACAAAAAGGATATTTTGCTGCGGTAAAATATTTGTTAAAATTAACCAAGAAGGATCTTGGCTTATGGAATATTATAAATAAATTAGGAAGTGATTCAAACACAATATATTTTTAACTCCATAATGTACAAATGAATCAGTTCTGGCGTAACATGTTTCCTAAAATAGCGAATAATATTTAAAAAAGGAAATTATTACTAACATAATGAATCATTTACAGCCTACTGAATGGGGAAAAGATATCAGGGAAAACATGCGTCATTATTATTTGCCAACCAAGAACATGTACCATGATAATTTACAAAGCTCAAACACTACAGATCTTGATTAAAAAGTGTCACAAAGTCAAAGGTTCCACGATGAAAAAATCTTCCCTCTCAACCTCTCAAAAACCACCAGCTAGTGAGGTGTACCATTGCGCCATAAGGCACAGTTTTCATATCAGTTCGGATATATGAATTCGATATATTTTAACATTTGTTTTTGGTTAAAAACAAACACCAAACCATTCATTGGACATTAAACCAGTTACAAACAAATTTATAGAGACCAAAACTGCACTGTTAAATAGAACACCACCTAGTTCTGTATACATAACTTCACATTAAAGTATACACCATTACCCTGTGAATCTGTCTTATTACCTCCAAGAAACTACAGATTGGAAACGTACTTTATCTGGGTTCCTGTTAACGAAATGGACATGCCAACAGAGACGGACTTGGCAAAACATTTTTAAAAACACTTTCTCACGCTCCTTTGAACAGAGACGGAAAGAACCGACACGCGACAGTGTTGCAAACAAAACAGCACACACATTTGGAACATTTGTGTCTGCATTTAACTAGGTTTTCTGGATGTTAGGACAATGTATGTTTGCACTAAGATAGAAGAGAAATTCGGCCTTGAAATTTAGAAAAAAAAAGAATCGTCAGCAGCGATGTCGCAAGACTCGTCACATAAGCAGTGAGCTGGGCCATCCAGGCCAGTGAACGAACTTTATCGAAGACGTTGTGTAAACGGTTCGTACTGGACTTGCGACACGTGGCCATATTTTAGATCATTTACGACTCCCACTTTGCCGGGACCATTGTCTCCGGGGCGAAACTAGCGGTACGGGAACCTTCCAATAGGGAGTATTCACTGGCGGTCATAGCTGTCTGCGCGACTGCCGAGCGTGTGATGATGGCGAGCTTCCAGGGTTATTTTGCGACGTGCCTTCCACACCATCAATATCGACGGTCAAAGCAATCTTTTCATGTGAGCTCGTTCTGAGCGCGCGCTCTAAACGGCACCCACAAATATGGCGTCCAGGGAATACCCACCCCCTCTATTAGAGTGTACTAGAAGGGACGAGTGGGGCCAACGGAGTGCTATTTAGGTATCTCCGCATGTGGAAAAAAACGGCTTACCCAAGCCACTTCGCTCGTAGCGCCTTCTCGGGCGCTACGAGCGAAGTGGTTTGGATTAGCCGTTCTTTATGAAAAACGCGTTTCGTTCCAAACCCAAGCTCGACCGGCACACTGGTCAAGGCCATAGAAACAATAGAACGCCGGACTATATTTTTTATGCAACCTAGACGTCAGCTGTCAAGTACATAAAGTCACCTCGACCTGACTTGTCACAACGCCATGCGACATCAAGGCGACGCCTTGACGTCAACGACGTTAGACGCTGACAACGTGCGTTACACGAGATCAGGACTGCGTTCTCACGTCCTATTGCGTTGAGAACGACGACGATGTCAACGTTGACGTTGATGACGACGACGACAACGTCACGGGACGTCAAGATGACGGCGTCCTTGTCAATGCGACGTCATAAGGACGCTTGGTGTCAGTTCGTTGACGTCGTTGTCGACATGACGCAACTCAACGTCAGGAAGACGTCCCAACAACTTCAGGACATCGACGTTGACGTCATCGTCGACGACGTTATACGACGTCAAGACTTCGTCGTGACTGCGCGTCGACGTTGATGCTGGCGAAGGCGACGACGCTACACGCCGTCAAGGCTTCGTTGTGTCGTTGACGTTAACGATGACGTAAGGACGACGTTAACATGACATCATAGCGATGTTTGACGTTGCGTGGGGCGTAGACGTCAACGTCGGCATCGACGACCACGTCCACGTCGTCCTCGACGCGGCGCGCGACGTCATGACCGCGTTGCCACGGCGACTTGATGTCGCGTAACGGCGTCGTCCTGAACGCGACGCGATGTCACGACCGCGCCACAACGGCGACTTGATGTCGCGAAACGGCGCTGTCCTCAACGCGATTTCACGACTGCGTTACAACAGCGACTTGACGTCGCGAAACGGCGTCGTCCTCAACGCGATGTCACGACTACGTTACAACGGCGACTTGATGTCACGAAACGGCGTCGTCCTCGACGCGACGGGATGCCACGACGTCCTTACGACAGCATCTTGGCGTCGCGTAACGTCGTAGTCGACGATGACGTCGTGGCGTCGTCGTAACGTCACGTCATCGTGTTGTGGTGCTTTTACGTTACCTCTGACGTCAAAATCACAAAAAATACGATATAGATCCTAAGGGGCCATATTGCCCATATGACCTTGATCTGTCTCGTTGCTTGACCGCACGCAGCGAAGGTGGCGCTGCGATCGAAGTGGCTTGGTTTCACCTGGGCCTCTAAACTCGTCAAACACAAAGTTGGGGCCGAAGTTTATAGAGCGCGACGATTGGCTGATCACGACGATGACTTCGCACTTTTTTCGCCGACGTCCAATCGGCGCGATCCGCGAACTTTCGATTCCAACTTTGTGTTGGACGAGTTTAGGGCCCCTGATCGCTTTCCACATTTTGAGGTGCAGCTGAAAGCATGAGCGGAGCCTGTAGCTCGTCTCACTCGTACTTTCTACTGCACTCTACATATATCACGGAAATTTGATAGTTGATCATGAGCACACTGGGTGGCGCTTTTATGGTCTATAGATACATAATCTTGGCAATAAGAGCACCGTTACCAACCATTGAATGAACAAATCAGATCGAGGCAACTTCGATGCACACGTTTCTAATTCATGGTTTTCGAGTATTAGTATTAGTAGCTAAGACTAGTAGTAGCTTAATACGACGTCACACTGATCATAGATGGTAAAATAGACACGGTGTTTACTGCAGACGCAATGAAAGAAGTGGCACTAAAGCCTCTGCTGTCTTTCGTGCGGGTTCCTAGAATGTTTTCTTTCATTAAAAGTGACAATCCACGCTTGCTTATTCTTCCATGTCCCAAAACCCGTTTTTGATTGTGTTAGTCGAATGCTGGGCATAGCGGCCTCTTACTGCACATAGAGCGGGGACGTAGAAATTAATCCTGGGCCTAAAGTAGAAGAAATGTTGCTTAAAGTCCTTACAAATCAGGCCAACGTCACGGGAGAACTATGGAGCGTGAATGAAAACCTAAAAAAGTCTGTAGGAGCAATTTCAGCAGATATATACACCGAAGGTTGATTGTCGATGAATCGAAGATGTCTCTCCTGGAAACAATTGCGAAAGATTTTCCCGCTCACTAGAATAAGGTAGCTTCAGTCGAAAGTAAAAGCGAGAAGATAAATAACAAAATAATGACCTTCAGCATAGAAGTCGGCTTTATAACATTGTTATTTACGGTGTACCCGAGGCGGCCGGCCAGTGAACCGAGTCCATCCAGAGACAGATCGCAAATAGCATTTGCAGTCTGAAGCTTGGGGTGTCCGTTACAAGCACAGAAATATTAGACCGCCTTGGCAGACGAACTGATGACAAAAAAAAAGCCTGTAATTGTAAAACTTTATAACTTCTTTAAAAATATGCTAATCTTTATAAAACAAAAACGAAGAAAAGCTACTACTATAAACTCACATTAATTTCTGCCTTTAAATGGCAACTCCGGTCAGTGTTTTCGAATTCTGGATTACGACTCTTTTCAGCTCAGTCAGTGTCCCTAAATTACGAGGTATACTTTTTTTTTTTTTTTTTTTAATATTGCGTGTATTTTTTTAGTACACACAATTCTTTGGTTTCGGGCGTCTACGGCAAAACCGAAACTATCTGCTAGAGGGATGGCAACACTGATCATCAGCTGTACGGCCACGATGTGACGTCACAGTGGTGCTGCGGTACGCGCCGCCCAGTGTTACTTGACTAAGAGCTAACCCGCTTGCCACCTGCTAAAAAGCAGCTGGTGGCATCTTTAAAATCGGTTTTAGTGGAGTACGCGTTGACGTAATGTTTTGACGTGATCATATCTATAAATCGATACCGGCAATTTATTTTGGCGTTATTTTCAACCAAAATCGTCCTATAAGATTTTTTTTTCTAGAAAGAAAGAATTGCGGTATTCGTCTACATTTTTGAGGCAGTGCTGTCGAAAATTGTGCGAAGGGTGATAAAAATAACTTAGCTCTAGTTGTGAGACAATATAAAAATAAATAATTCTTTACATTCGGGATATTGAAAAGCAAGCAAGAGTAGCACTGAATCAAGGCTGATCAGAACAAAACAACTGACAGTGAAAGCGAAAACCCGTTGACGTCAAAATATTTTACAACTTACATGCAAGAAGCATTATGAACAAAACTATTGACCTAAGGAATGTAATACTATAACGTCAACCGCATATCATTAGGATTACTGATACATGGCTGAATAATAACTTGTTATATTCAGAACTAGTTCCACCCGTTTACAAAATAATCCGAAAAGATTGGCCTACACTGGGTGGGGTTGAGGGCATTATCTTAAAAGGGGAAATACAGTTTCATCGTATACCAGCTATGCATGGAAGGAGTGTAAGTTTTGTCGTTTCGAGCGCAATTTCATTATACTTCTCTTATTGCCGGCGCATTCTACCGGCCACCTCGCAGTGATAGCAGTTTTGAAGACATAAATCAACAGATCCTAATAAACGCGAAAACAAATTCCAGTCATTATTTTTCTGGCAATTTTAACTTGCATAGTGTCGACTAGAGAAGCACACAGCCGTCATGCAGTATATCGCGGACGTCGATTGAGTTATCTTCATTTCGCAATCTTGATAGTTCGAGCTCCATGTCGGTTGAATTTAATTCCATACTGATCTTAAATTTTGTTTGCCAGAATTCGCACAAAAGAGTGCAGTATGTGGCACCCTAAAGCCGGGTTCACTCTGATCATAAGTCATACAAACGACAGTCTGAAAACACTACTCACTGCAATGTCCGTGGTTCGAATGCCGTGTGCCAAGTTTTCGCCTTGAACTCATTGCCACGCTGCAATCGAAGCACGGATCTCGCTGTGACTCACGTTCGAATCTGTATGCAGACTCTTCTGTAGCAAGTATACGCCATGTGACCCCGGCTTGGAGGGGTACTCCGGCGATTTTTCGAGCTACCCCAACTAACTATACTTTCGGAATCACAGGCCTTTACCTTTTCCGGGATTCTACTTAGTATCGCAATATTCATAATAGTTATCGTGAAATCAGCAGGGAATACGATACAGAAACCAAGATTCAAGTATACCCGCGCTTTTCAGTGGCGTGATGTCAGGGGAATGCAGGCTTGCAGGTCGAGCAGGCACTCTACAAATGGACAATGCCGAGCATTTGTCTCGTGCAGCTGCGCGGGTGCTGTAGCGAGCTTAGAGCCTAGAACGGGAGTATTGAGAACTCGGACATGTAGGACAAAGTGTAAGGAAATAGATACACGCTGTGCCGTACGCCTATGGGAAGACGAGACAATAGAGCATGTTGCGTTGAGGTGGACAAGGCTTGCTCCCGCTCTCCCGGAGGGGGTGACGGATTTGACCGGAGAGCTGGGGTTTGCAACGAGAGTGGAAGAAAGAATGATGTGGGAGCCGAGGGTGAAAGACGACGCAGAGGGCACGTGACAGGCGGTCAGCGGAGAAGTCACGAGCTGGCGCGAGACAGTGCGAGCAGAGCGAGGCTGGAGCTGGGCAGGAATGACGGGGCCCGGCTGCCTGGCCTGGCCCGTGGCGAACTCCGGAGCGGTCCACCAGCGCCATCTGAAGCAAGAGCGGTGGAAACGGTGAACCCTGGCCATCTGGCCTGGGCCACGACGATCCCGGGGTGGTTCCGCGGCGAGACTCGGGCAGTGATAGCGCGGGACAGCCAGCCTACGCAGCGCTGGCGTGGGAAGGGCGATTCGCAGGCCTGGACAGGGACTTTTTTTTTTTTTATTTTTTAGACCGATTGCACAAAGGTCATCCTGGTGATATCCCACACAGCCTGGTGATAGTTACGAAATAGCAGAGTGTAAAGAAATTGGCGAAGAAAAGAATTCATACATTTGGTTCTTAATTTCAAGGCTTGCACATCAAGTAAATTGAGCGTGCATCACACAGCAGTGAATGCGCCCTTGTACGCTTTTATGGAAAGGTGTATGGTCCGTAATAGGCATAGCCTCCTATATACTGTCAAAGCCTGGCAGATCACCCCGAGAAGCGGACGCCGAAATGGAAAAGGAGGAGCGGCAGACAACGGATGAGAGAAAAGCCACGTTACTGGCGCCCCGCTGCGGCGAGACACCGAGACACACTTCTTCCGAGTGAAGAAGTGTGTTTCAAGTCCTCGCCGCTGCAAAAGCTGTGCGCTGACGTTCATCTTCACCGAGAAATGACTCTTTGATGCTCTGTGCTACCAGATCCTCGCGCTCCGAATCTGCGACCGAGCACTCTACGGCTCTGTGGTCGAAGTGCCAGGCTTTGGGAGTATAGAGAAAGCTATGATAGTGTTAGTAGTCGGCATCGGTACTTTATAACACCACACACGAGCCCTGGCCGGCGAGTCTTTGGAGGCGAGACATTTATAATGGATGCACGCAGCGTCGACTACTTTGCGTCACTATGAGCACGACTCTAGCACATAGAGACGCCAAGACAGACGTGTCTGCCGCTCTGCGGCGATTCTCCTGGAGCTTCCGCATGTTTACGGCTAGGGGCGGGTTGGAGATCCCCTAAAGATGACGTCAGGGGCAGGCCTTTCTTCTAGTTGGAAGAGTAAAGCCTGGGTATTCCCAACATGTATGTGTTTTGTGCAGCTCAAAAAAGAAGAAAAACACCGGTTGATTTTTATTCCTTTTTTCTGTTTAAATGGACGGCAGTTTTTGCACCCAAACCCTACGACATTCCTCGAGCGCCTGCGGTTCACCGAGGCCCGCCGTAGCGCGTACCCACGCTCTCCGCGACCATTTTATAAGCTTCGTCGTAATACCGTCTCAGGCCCGAAACCGCGACGCAACGTAATAGCTCGATCCACGCCGTTCCAGAGAACCTAGAAACCCCGAAGGTCGCGGGGTGCCCCCGCAGAACACCCTCCCCTTTCCACCCCTCTCCTCCCCATCTTCCTCTTCTTCGCCCCCTTTTCTGCGTTCCTCTCCATCCTCCGCAGCATCCACGTTCCGGCCACGAGCGTCGCGGGGCGCGTGGGTGGAGCTCCGACTCCTCCCCTCCCCCGGTGACGTCACGAGGGAAGCGTCCAATGAACGCTGACCCGCGAACCCAGCCCCGTCCGCGCCGGTCACCCCAGGCCCGGCCCGGGGCCAGATGTGTCGGAGTTGCGCGATCGCTCTCACATCGCCGTTGTTGCAACGGGGGGGAGAGGGGGAAAGTCGTCTTGTCACAACAGCTCGTTTGACGGAGCACCCACACTGCCCTCTCACGTGGCCTGTGGCGGGAGCCACAGCTACACACCGCCGCTTTGCTAACAACGCAACAAAGAGCAAAAAAAAGACAAAAAAAAAAAACCCGGGTGTGTGCTGCAATACGAGTGCTTGTGGTGGTGACAACGTTTTTGTTGCTGACAGCGGGTGTCTTTGTGGTGTTTGGTTAAGGTCAAACCACCGAATGGAAAAATTGGGACACCGAGGCAGGGTTGCGTTCGATGGGTAAGCGTGGCGATTGCCCGTTTCTCGCAGCGGCCGAGTGAGCTCCAACGCTTCGTGTATTCCAATATCACCATATGGCACCTGAAGCCTGCTGGAAGCCGCGCCACGACGGCAAAGACCGGTTGATTCTTTCGAAATTGGTTCTAGAATGAACGAAGTTGGCAAACAAAATATTAAAACAAATATACGAGAGTCCCCACTACACAATACGTCTACGGGTTATAATAAATGCTGAATCCAACCATTTTGTCAGCATCGACTTCTAGCCCTGGAGCGCAAGGTGGCGCTGCTTTCGGCATACACGTCGTTGCCTCTTCCCGCTTCTTTTTCTTATTTTCTTTCGGGAGATTGTGACGACAGCCAGCAGAGTCTGCGAGTGGCTAGGTCATGAGTGCTCTGCAAAGCGCCCAAAAACGCTATAAATTTTTTTTTTTTTTTCGGCAAACAATATTAACTAGAAAACGGTCCCAAAATGAACCAGAAGCTGAGGAAAAACCTCGGCTTTCGTTCAGCAAATCCTGAGCACATCGGAAAGCTTGACCTTTAAGCAGAGTCCACAAGGCCTCGGTGACATCCCTGATACGTCATACAAAAGACAGTCTACAAACATCTTCCTTGTATGCCAGTCCTACCACATTGGGCGTGCAAAAATACTGTCGGCACCCACGATATGTCTGAAGCAAACATCATGCTTGAAAGGTGTGTCCCCAAACAAATAGCTATCGTCATTATATCTGCAACAAAGACCGTATTATGTATTATGGGCAGTTGTACTAAGTCTTAAGGATGATGGTATCGGAGATGTCACGCGTAATTGTTCCCTCGTCCCGTCTTCCATGCCGACGACTCCACGGGTTCACCCCAAATACTGAAAACAGTAGGTACTCTTTAACATTGAAAACACTTTTTTTTCTTCGGGGTCCCGAATAATTTTGGAAGCTCTCGGGCTCGTCGAAATTCATTTAAAATATAATATACCATTCTCAACAGCCTGTCTGACTGCGCCACCGCTGCCGCAATGCATCAAAATAACTTTTTTTTTTTTGCACGTCTGATATTTTTGTTGGAGTTCTGCGCGTGTAGAGCGCGAGACTGCACGATCCCTCTCATGCACGGCCGTTTGCCTCTTGTCAACTAAAGTTTGAGAGACGTCACGCATGCGCCGAACGCTTAATGCCGTCCGCTTATTATCACTGCGTTAAAAACAAAATAAATGCTTGTCTTCTTTATTTTTATCTTTTTTAAACATGCTACAGCCTTTCACGGCAATTTAGTAAAGTCCACAAACATTCTCGAGTTTGTCCTTTCAGACGGAACATATCGTTGCCTTGAGTGCGCTTCTCCTGCTACAGAGAAGCGCTGCGGCAAAGGCGCCTTGCAAGGCGCTCCGCTCAGACGTGTTTTTTTTTTTGTTTTTTTTTTAAATTTTTGTTGTTCTTGTTGTTGTAATCAAATTTCGAGCCCAGATTTCCGCTTTTTAGCGATTCCTTGATTTATCGGGGCCATAAAACCATGTTTTACTTTCGTTAATGACTATACAAAATTCTTCAGAATCATTGAAAAACACGTAATGAATTTTCGGCTACATGAGATAGTTTTCATTTGTTTTTGCAAGCTCATACAGACTCATTACTAGACTTAAAACCGGTCTTATCTCCTCGTCTAGATATTTTTATGGTTATTTACTTGCAGGGACGTGTACTAAACCTGTCAAATTCCATTTATCGAGCCTTTCGACAACCAACGCAAGCAGGATTATTATTTGGCTATTGATAATCGGTTAAGCCAGTTTAGGCTTCAGAGTGACCTTAATGAGACCATTATGGCGTACATTACGCCATTTGAAGATTGTGGCACCCATTATTGGTAGAATGAAATCTTTGAAGCAGTCTTCTTTTTTTTTTTTGTTTTTTGAGCGTACAATTGAATTTTAGAACACATTTCCGAGTGAAAGTGTGAATATTGATTTTTTTTCCCTTCTTGCAAACGTACTAGACGTGGTTTTTGTGTCGGACATTTGTACTTACAAAGTTCTTAATATTTGTATCTACTTTGTACTACATTCAATTGTATAAATAGATTATCTTTAGTATCAAGTGGTATGTATGGCTTTCTCGGACGTTTCAACACTGTTATGGTTGTGAGTGGTAGAACAGTGTGCATGTTATTTTGTTCTAAATTTTAAGTGTTTTTTTTCTTTTTTTTTTTAATATTCACTTCCACGTTGTCTTTGAAAAGGCTGGCAAAATTAATAAATAAATAAATAAAAATAAAAGTCAATGATAGATTGTTTAAATTTGTTTAGAAAAGGTTAGATTGTCGTTTCGATAAATGAAGAACAGATATGTTGTTAATTAGTTTCGTCGCTAATGGGCAAATAGGCATTACAGCGACAGGTCGTAATGTCACGTGAATCGAGGTCACATGACCTGGTCACGTGATCCGGTGACGTCACTTGGCATTCGGATGTCGTCTGGTCACGTGACATCTATTTTCCCGCAAAATTTATGGTGGAGTGCGGAGACGGACGGACAGACAATTTCTTTTTGTTACATTCTTTAAAAATGTCTTGTCCTGTTTCCCTTCGTCTGTGTCCCTGTATTTTTTTCGGCGCTTTTTGCTTGCAATTAACTAACTGGCCCAAATTTCCACTTCAAAAATGTTGTTTTCCGAATGCCAGGTGCGGAATTGGGCTCCTCGACGAACCTCTTAGTAACGACGTGTAATCGGGAAGTGAAGGACCGTCCGGCTTCGACCTCCGATTCATGGTCTCTTTCAACAATCAACACATGTTCTGTGAAACAAAGGCGCACGAGCGTGTTTCACTGAAACGCGCTCGGAAATGTACATTGACTCACGTTAACAACCGACAAAGCCCGTTCCATGCGTCACTCGAAGCTGAAGACTAGGGCTGAGCGACTAGTTCTTCGAATCAGCTCAGCTTCATCCCTAAGTTCAGCACTGCGAAAAGAGTCGGGATATTGTGGGTCCCCCAAGCACTATGAAGGCTACGAATGACTCATCGCTATCTCATTCGAACAGCTATTCTCCCACCCCTACTGAGGACATTCAGGGAGCCAAAACTCGCGAAAGTCGTTCTAAAGACGATTGCATTCGGGGCGTTTGGACTAAAGCCCCTCTATCCTGGGAAAAGTGGCGCGATTCATTGTTGTAGAAATGTTCGAGACACGTGCTGCGCGCCTTTTCTGGGAACTTCATGGCGCCTGAAATCTAGCTCAGTGCTGCGCTGTGCCGCCATGATCTTCCCAAGGGCTGCACGTTACCCGTGCCTCGTGCACCGACCCACCGTGCGCTACTTTTGAAACATGAAGGGGCTCTAATTTGGGCCGCCTTCATATATCTGCACGTGCGAGCAAAGAGTTCACGTGCACGGAATCCGGCGCACTGAGTGCTAAGCTAGCGCTACGTGAGTGCTCCAAGGAGCGCTCATGTGACGCTTCCTAGCGCGTGACTTAGTTCTAACATAGCGTGCGATTAGTGCTTCTGTAGCGCTTTGTTAGCGCTTCAGAATTGTTCGCGCTTCAGTAGCGCCATGTTAGCGCTTCTTGTACCGCGGTTACTGTTGCGGATTAGCGCGTGCACTGCGGTTCCGGTTGCTGCGGTTGGGTGCGCATCAGCAGCACAATGGCGGACATGTGGGACGCTGAAATAGAAACGAGACAAATGTTGTTACATACGCAATTAGTGCATATGTTTGTAGACGGCTTAACACCCAGAAGAGCCTTCTAGGTGCGCGAAATCTTTCGCCACCGAGATACCGCCGGGTACCAGAAGAACCTTGTTCTCAGGCTGAAGGACGAGAGTTCTTTCGAAGGTGATTATTTTTTTAACTGCGTGTCTTTGAAACCAGGTTCACGCACATCGAATAGAAATCGATGAGGTCGTACCCAATCAATTAGTCGCTCAAAGTCCATAACTCTGGATCATCTGCCCGACCGTTTGGTTGGAGAGCGGTTCTTTTACTTCCTCATTTTTTTACCACCAAAAAAAAAAAAAAAAACGGAATCGCCGTGCACGCGTTGTTCCGCAGCAGCAAACACGGCACAAGGAGCGTGAGAGCGCTAACAGAGCGCTTCTGAAGCGCTAACCGAGCGCTGCGTCACGCGCCAGAAAACGCCACATGAGCGCTCCTTCGAGCGCTCACGTAGCGCTAACTTAGCGCTCCGCTGTATGTGTGAACCGGCCTTTAGGGGGTACAGCTAAAGCTAGGCTGCCTTTGTCTCCGCTGAGCTCGTCGAACGTGCTGAAACACGGAGCGCCGGCGTCCGGTGTTTCACTTTCGTGTTCGCATGCGTTCGACGAGGGCAGATGCAGACACAGACAGCTAGCTTTAGCTGTACCCACTAATCCTTCCAACCAGAGCTCGGCGTTCTGACCGTCCCAGCCTTTCTCCTCTCTCTCTCCCTCAGTTTCTGGACGCACAGACCTTTCCAGAAAGAGGGATCGGTGGCCGAGTGATCTATATAGAGCGCACACCAGCTCGGAACGCATGGAGAGAAAGCTCACGCTGCAGAATCCAGAGATCCCGGGTTCAATCACCACCCCTGCCCGTTTCGATCTGGATGAGCATCGTACCGGCGTGCGGTCGGGTATCGCTATACTACGTGGTGCATGTTAAAGACCCCAGGCTATACTTCGTCTCACCTTAGCATGGACTATTGTTAGCTGCGCGTGACAAAAGCCCGAGCTAGTTGCCTTGGATGAAGCCTCGGCGGCTGCACGAGCGCTCGTACTGCGAGCGCTCCAGTCAAGGCAGTCGAAGCTAGCCGCTCGCGCTTGCACAGCCTTCGCAGTTAGTCCATGGTAAGGTGAGATGAAGTATAGCGATTTGTTCCGCATCGGCCCAATTTCTCGTCTGCGGTTGAGACACCGGACGCCCCGTTGAGGCTGACTAACTTACGGCTGTCTACACGTATACATGCAACCACAACTTCCTCTATACTCTAACAAGCCCGGCAGTTTGACGACGGACCCATAGAGTGTCCGGTCGCAGATTTGAGGCGCGAAGATATGGTAGCACAGAGCATTTCTCGGGGAGCCTGGTCGTCCGCGCACAGCTTTTGTAGCGGCGAGGACCCGAAACATGGTTTTCAAACCCGACGAGAAAAGAAGCGGTAGCGCGACGAACGCGAGGAGTACGAGAGGACATTCCATCGCTTGGGACAAGTGTGTTTCGGCGTCTCGCCGCAGCGGGGCGCCCGTTACATGACTCTGCTTTCATCCGTTGTCTGCCACTCTACCTTTTCACGTTCTCGGCCGCTTCTCGTGGCGAATTGCCAGGCTTCGTCAGTATAAAGGAGGCTATGATACAACACAATTATATTACCTTTCCAAAGTGATGAACGCTCGTCACCTGTGGGGGGGGGGGGGGGGGGGGGGGGGATTGCTGAGTCACGGGGTTGTGGACGCAAGCACCGTGTTTCACAGTTCGTGGAAGAGAGGTACTGCGCACGCTCAAAGCGCCTTCTACAGCCCAGGAGATGAATGAATCTGCCTTGATTATGTTTTAGCGCGCGATTGGTGATAGAAAACGCACATAAACGACGAACGCATTACCGTGCGCTTTTGAAGACGCTTGATTGGCATTAATCGCATCGTAGCATTGGCTGCATTCGGGCTTAACGGGAAACGTAGTATGGGTTTCGGCGAGCCTACTCTAATCGATTCAGATCCAATGGCCACGTGACCCGACTGGTTAGCCAACTCTTCGCCCGTTTCAAATTCAACGAGAGAATGAAGTCGCGCAACACGAAGTTGTATCACCGCCCTTCGAACAAAGTGCAGACTCTACAAATGAGACGCCGGCCCCCTAAATAATAAATACCGGTCCCTAGAAGGATCGTCGCTGCGACATTTTGAACAGTATTCCAAATAAAAGACGGGTGTCAAGTTGTCGCAAGCGAATATATTTTTTTTGTCGCCAACCGAATCGCAAATGCAGGCTCAATCGGATAAGGCCAACACGGAGTTTCATCGACGCCCACCCCCTCCCGGCTCACGAAACTCTCGATGAAATTCAATCGGTCGCGGCGTGTCAGATGGCGCAATCTGTCTCAGCTGCGCGAATCATCCTTACTTTTGTTCAAACGCTCCCGCTCCCGTTTCCCAACACCCCGACCACTCCCGTGCCCTGCCACGAGGTTCCGAGCCGCCGTCGTTCCCCCACCTCGACAGGTTGGCAACGAAGGCGACGGCGAGGTGCGCACACAAAGCGGAAACTTCGCGAACATTAAGCGGAAACAAAAAAAAAAAAAAAAAGAAATCCGTCGAAGAAGGTAGTACTTGGAGGAACACATCCTAGGTAACGAGGCCGTAGTGCTCAATCTGTTACGTCACCTTGAGAAGGCCATCGCGGGGCACGGATTGGACGCACACGGGTGATGTCAACACCGTCTAAAAGACAAGGCCGTAGTGTTGACATGTTTGCGTCACCGGCGAATGCCAACGCCAGACACAGGTTTGAAACGAAAACCCCGTCAGCGCCCGGCTTCCAGTCACGTCCGAGCCGAACGTTGACGCAATCGTCGTGTCCAATCTGGGAGCTGCAAACTTTGGCCTTCGCTGATGACGACATCTCAATCAGCACTACGGCCTTGTTATCTAGGAAGTATTGTTGCTCTGCGATCGTCGTTCGGCTGAAACTCGTGTCCCCCTGATTTCGAAGACGAGTTTCAACCCAACGGTGAGGCAGCACTTTTGTACAACCGGTGCCATGCGCCGGCCTTCTTCGTGTGACGTCACAAAATCGAACACTTGGGCCTTGTCGAGCAGGAGGTGTTGCCCGGGAGTTCCAGCCCCACGGTTCCCGCCTCCCCCCTCCTCCTCGTTCCTTTCCCTCCTTCGCTCTTTTTCCCTCGCTGCTCTCGAGCCTCCCGTCGGCGGGATACCGAGGAGGTGCCGGAGTTTGAGCGCCGAGCAACAAGTGCGAGGAATCGGCCGGCGCTGCGCTCTTTTCTGGCGGACAGGGTTCTTCTGCGCGAGGAAGCCATGGACGACGCCGGAGCCATGATGGGGCGAGCCGGACCGATGCAGCCCGCGTCGTACGGGATGGGGCTCAGAGGATACATCGACGCCCACGACCTGACCCGAGTCAGCCCCACGGAACGATGTAAGTTGGGGCGCCGGGAACAGACGTTCGCAGCACTCCCGCCATGTCGTCGGCTCACGAAGAGCTACGGGACGCAGTACGAAAAAGCAGTGACAGATTCTTTTTTTTATGTTTTATCTATTTTACAGCAGGCTGGGGCTCAAACCACTACTAGTGAACATAATGTGGCACTGTTCATGAAAATAAAAAGAACATATTTTTTTAATTAATGTATATGAAATTTATTTTATTTATATCAGACTATTTCGAATCACTGTAGCTAGAAAATAGATATTCCTTATCACTAGAGTATTTTTAAACGCGCCAGATTGATTGTAACTCGTCTCATCTCTGATAACAACGCGGAAGAGAAAACTGCCGTAAATATAAATCACACAGTTTAATAACGTTTTATCGATGTAATACACCGTCCTATTACACTAAATACAGATTCATTTGTTTGGTCTTTCTCCTTCCAACTTCATTGCAATAGGATGTTACATTTTTTCAGGTTTTCGTTATTCTCTCTTTGCATTCTGATTTTGTTGAAGTAGGACGTTACATGGCTCGCGAACAAAGTGGGAGCTAGAAATCATGGTTCAACTCTCCGATTTGCGCGAAAGAGATCTCATTTTCGCTCCCGTCAGCCTTGAATAAATCTACCTTTCCGGTCGATGATTCTTCCATTTAAATACAAAACAGATGCACCTAGCAATAAGCATCGGATGTTAGACAAACGGCAACCAAAACAAAAAAAAAAAAATATTTTCCGGTAGAGTTCTTTTAGGGAAAGGTTTCAATTAAATCATCGAAGTAAAACTTGTCTGATGTAAGCCCACATGTAAATGATAATGATTTTTATTCTTTACCCTGCTGCTCATAGATCATACAAAAAAAAACAAAAAAACAGCGGTATTTGTTGCAGACGGGGTGACCGAATTGTGTGCGGACGCGGCTCAAGCATATGCTTTACTCATACGCCGGTTCTGAACATTTGGGGGGGGGGGTTGAAGTCACCAGGCTCGATCTAAAATGGACCGTGAAAACCGGCGCCTGCACGAAGCAATCTCAACTTTTCGTGAAAGGTGTATTTCACAGGTCGGTCTTTTCTTGTAAAATAGCTAAACGTAACTCCCTTTAAAAAAAAATTGCGGTGGCTTAGCTCGGGTATGCCAGGATATACGTAGCGTGAGCTTATGCGCACAAAATGAGAGGCGCTATCAAGCGGCTCCGGTGCAGTGTCAGACTTGGCTACTGCGCAACGGAGGCGCACAGCTGGGCACGCGGCGGCGCCAGTGCGTCTGCCGCGGCTATGACGTCACTCCTCTGAAATGCGCAGACCGGCGAGGCGGGCGCGGCGGCGGCGGCTCCGGCGCGCCAGCTGTGCGCCGTGGGACGTCACTGCTCCTAGCGCATGCGCAGCACGGAGCACGGCTCATTATGCGAGCCGCGCGAAACTGCTCAACCTCGGCCAGTTAGCTCACGCTAAAAAATAGGGCCATAAAATTTACCAGAGTTAAAAGGGGGGTGCAACGATTTTCCGACTTCGGTCAAAGATTTCTCGAAGTTTCCCTCTGACACTTCTGAAGCAAAGAACAGGATAAATATTGGCATTTCGGGCACCACTCAACTCACTCCCAGCCTTCAGGGTCACACCTGGTCCCCCTCCTAGTGACGTCATTTGGAGTGCCGTGCAGGTTCCCGTGTGCTCTCTCGGAGGACGCTTCCTCTCCCTCTCTCTGCCGACATTAGCAGGCGTTATGCTGCAGCTTAGAGCCGAGCGAGGTCACGTAATCTTTTCGCCGTAGTTCCTTCGGCTGCCACTTGGGGCTGCAGGTGGGGGAAAAGCTCGACTTTTTCTTTGCGATTATGCAGCGGAATCGCGACATTTTTATTGAAGGAGGTGTTTTCTCTATCCTCCGGGACACGATAAACAACGTAGAAATGACGAGATTCAAATTCTTTTAATTATAATATCGTTGCACCGCCCCTTTAACGGCGGTCGACGACGCAGACGACCGAGTCGAGCTACGGGGAGGATTCGCCACGCGTATTGATAGATGGCGTCGGGAGCAGCATCCGAAGGTGTTGCCGACGAGTGAAAGAAAGCAGACGACACCCAGACGAAATGCGCGTTTTTTTAAGCGAAGCTGTTTACGGCAAGGGTTCCGTTGATTTTTCGAGTGCAGTGACTAAAAACTCTACGCTCGCACCGCCGCCCGCGCACGACTTCCTCGGATAAAAGATTCGAAGTAAATAACTAAAAAAAAAAAAAGCGTTGACGAGCGCGCGTGCAACATGACAGTTGTTTTAGGCTTTTGCTTTAGAACAGTTACTGCTACAGACGCCGGCACGTGCGGTGCGTCAAACACCATTACATGCATTTTCTTGATGCTTGGGTAATTTAGCAATCGGTGTATTTAGGTGCATTGTTACCAATAGGCGCTATTTTCAAGATCGGTGGACTCTCAGATAGATAATAAAGGTTTCTCAAAGATGTGCCCCTGTGCGACCCCCGTCGGCCACGTCTACGCTCGCAGCGCCCTCTTTTTGCCGTGGTTCCAAGCCCCCCGCTTTCTTGCCTAGTTTTCTTTCCCGTCACGCGTGTCTACTTTCCGCCGAAGGGCGGTCCCGTCAAGCGTGACTAGTTTCCTCCGGCTCCTCGGGGCGGGTCTGTGTCGTCTGCTAAACAGCTTCGCTGGTCATCCACCTCCACAGAGTGAAATGGCTTAAGATATATTTTTTTTTACTTTAAGTTTTGCTTTCATTGTTTGCATTTATTTTTTAACGCAACGTACATTACAAAAATATTATGTTCATTTTAATGAACCACGGTGGTCGCGTGCAGTCTTAATAAAGAGGTAGCGCCAGCTATCCAATACGAGCCCCAAACGTCCCCGCAACTCGGATTGGTCGCCTGCGTCGCCGCCCGCCGTTGACCCCGACAAGCTTTTTGTCCCTATGTTTGTACAGAAAGGGAGCTTCGCTTTCTAATTTTACAAGAAAAAACCGACCTTTGAAATACACCTTTGATGAAAAGTTTAGATTGCTACGTGCAGACGCATATTTTTACGGCCCATTTTAGATCGAGCCTGGTTCCTTCAGTCACCCTATATATGCCGAAAGTTTTCTTTTGCATGACCAACGAAGGAAGAAAGGCACCTTAATTAGACAGTGTCTAAAGACTGATTTTTTTTATTATTTACTTATTTATTTATTTATTTCCAATACTACTGACCCCATTCGGGGTCGTTGTAGGGTGGTACTGTTCGAAAGCAGAAAAAAAAAAAAGATTCAACACACAATTTTCAGGTCAATATTCAAAGCGAATATAGAAGTCAAAAATGAAAACTTAGTAAATAATTTCAATACGATAAATACATTGCAGTATTAAAAACAGCATAAACTATTAGTTTATGATGAAATGTGGGCATCTACGTAATCGAGGAAGATTTCAATAGAAGAGGAATAAACAACATATTGAGGCTGATGTATTACTAGTGTGAAGGCCGCTTAAAGGAACCACGAAACGATTTTCTTACTGTCTAAATACTGGTCGTGTAATCTGCCCTTGTTTTCGCGAAATTTCGTTCGGAGGGAATTCTTGATGTTCGTAACTTCCGAAACGCGAAGAGGGCGATGAAAAAAGCAGCTACGCTCGGCATGAAGCTTCCGTTGGTCGCAGTGTCTGCTCTTTTCGTACGACGTCGCTGTCTCTTCAGTCACCGCATGCTGTGCGGATTTGAACGGGCTAATATTCATCTTGGACTCTGTGTACAGCATAAGGCAAGTGGTTCGTCGCAAATAAGCGTGCTCGAATGGATAAGGAAGTTGAAGGACGGAAGTGTCAGCCCTAAAGAAGGGGCCTCGACTGGTATCGACATTGAGCGTGCAGGTGAACTGATTCCGTCAGATAAACGAGTGACAGCGTATCATCTGACAAATCAATTTCAAATCAACCGTGGCCTTGCCTTTCCAATTTTCTATGGCAGGCTAGTGGTCGAAAAGGGTTCTCGTTGAAATAAAGTCTACAGTAAGAGTACGGATCATTTTTAAACCGCTCTCGTAGTATTTCTTGCCACGCGCTATACTCGTGGACAACTTTCAGTGGCTATGTAGTAAAAAGTACGATTAAATCTGTGCACGCGAATCCCTCCCGTCGAAAATGTCACACACAAAAAGAAAACACTTTTCCACGAGTATAGTACTCGTAAACAAAACAAAAGCTACAAAAGAACATGACCCATTCCACTCTGTCAAGGACGACGACCAGCGAAGCTGTTTAGCAGACGACACAGACCCGCCCCGAGGAGCCGGAGGAGACTAGGCATGCTCGACGGGACCGCCACTAGGTGGAAAGTAGACACGCGCGAGGGGACCACCACCTTGGGAAGGAAAGGAAACTAGGCACACAAGCGGGGGCTTGGAACGACGACAAAAAGGGGGCGGTGCGAGCGTAGACATGGCCGACGCGGATCGCACAGGGGCAAATCTTTGAGAAACCTCCACTATCTACGTGAGAGACCCTACTGATCTTAAAAAATGATGTCTAGTGATAACTAATCTACTGAACAGGGTAGCTAAACTCCTGGAGCAAAACATTCTTCGCTTTCTGACATAGCGGGGGGAGTGACCAAAAGAACGCCACAAAGTTTCCTCCTCCCTGCGCGCGCTCAACTTCGCAACTTTTGACGAAAAATCCCCGCGATCCCTAGGCGGTGCACGAGAGCACGAGACAGCGCGGGGAGGCGAGCGTTCATGCCGCTCGCTCTACGTTGTCTTTGAGCTCTCTAGCGTCGACAATCCCGTCATGCCTCGGCCAGGCGAAGAGCAAGAGCAGACGACGAGAGTTTGTCTGCTACGATGCGGTTTTCGCACAGCGGAACTGAAAGAAAAATTGGGTTTTCTGCTCGAAATGGCGTCCCGCGGGCCACAAACTCAAAAGCGAGCTTGAATTGTAAGCGTCTGATATTTCACGAACGGAGGAATCGACGACCCATGTTTTATTTGCAAAATTTCCGTCGCTTTGTTGCCGTATAGACGCTGAAACCTACCAGTGTGTAATGAAAGGCCCAGGACAAACACAGAGGCCGCGAGATCTCGCATCATCTGTGTGCGGGTGAAAAGTGGAACATTTTTCGACAAAGCTCCCACAGCAGTAACCTGTGATGTGTTCACTCAGCGTCCGGGAATGCTAAACATGGAGACGTTGCCCGAGGCTCAAGCAAAGTCATATTTGAACGGCAGCTATCTTGCCCCGTCGTATTTTGTTTGAGAAAGCTCTCGTTCTCAATGCCCTCACCAGGGAAATAAAAAGTCTTAAGAAACGTATTGCTACATGTTCCAAAGAACTAGATTTAAGCCGTATCCTTTTCAGTGGTTCACTAATAATAGTATGCCTAAAACGAAGCAAGCTCTTGCGCGTACAGTGCCATAAATTTTCTCAAGTGTATGCTGTTTTGTTGTCAGCCTGTTTCGGAAACTTACGCCGTCTGTAGATATCTCTGACAGCCGAGTTCCTTAATTGGAAGTCATCGCAAATATAAGTTACACGTTGCAGCAACCAACGCTTATACATAAACGATGGCAGCGACTGCGCTCTCGCATTCCCTCCCATCACGTCGAACAAAAAGGCGCTAGTTTCGGTCTGAGGTCGGTACTTTTCTACATCTATGGCGACAGCATCAGTCTGCACTCGGTGCATTCGGCAAGTTCGTTTGGGGCCTGTTCTCCGTGCAGCACTCCGCGGGTGCAATGCATCAGAACTCTCACAGTGCAAGTCTGGATCGCGGATTGGGAGCCCGTCACTGGCCTCACCGGCGGCCATTGCTTGACAACAGGCAATACGCCGCGTCCTGTATAGTTCTCCCTTCGTTTTCGTCTTTGTTGTTTTGGCGTATTACACCATGAGGCAATACACGCAAGTCTAAGGGAGAAATACGCAAAAATGGGAAGCTTGTACGCGGTGCTGGAGGGCGAGTATTTTATGACGTGCTGCGATGATTATATCGGGTGCTTAGAGATCCAATAGACATTCGTCAAACGTTCGAGCATCAATTTAAAAAAAAAATAAATGGGCCGGATGACTACCGTCTTTACCGACGTGGCTTGCTTCGGTTGCTAAATAAATGGCACGTTCAGCGACTGAACGGCACGCTCCGAGTTTCAGTTTGTCACGGGAGCCCTCCACAGCAGTTCAAAGAAAAAACTTTCACCAGAAGTACTATGTACATGCGGTTAAAACGATGCGAATATCCCCAGGAAAGGCCTTCTAACTTATCGTTTGCTGAGCTCTGATGACTCTGAGATCACGGATGACTCTACAATAACTCTCGGTAGCCCTTGTCTCATTAAACACATCACAGTTAACGCCCAACAAAGTCGCCCTCGACCCTCAACCACACAACATTTATTTAAACAAGACTGGCATTCTAACCCGTTTAATATTCTTTTCCACAATATTAACTGTTATTAGCGGAAACACGATAGAAGTTTCATTTTATTTATTTATTTATTTATTTTAAATACTATCGGTCCTGCACAGGACCAAGATAGGAGTGGATTTTTCACAACACAAAAAAATACACACGCTCAAAATGCACAGATTAATAACACGAATTTAACACAATGATGAAATGACAACTCTAGGTACTGCTGTCAGAAATCTCTGAAATAAGGGAACCAAACTCTTCTCGAGTTTCAGCGGTAACAACATGTGCGGGTAGCTTGTTCCAGTCTCGCGCTGTTTGTAAGAAGAACGAATACCTAAAGCAGTCCTTAGAAAACTTCCGCTCTTCCACATACCGAGCATGCTTGCTGCGGGTTATACGCGACATGCTCTCCTTAATATACTGTTGCTTATTTACTAGAACCAAGTTATTCATTATGTTATAAAAAAGGTTAAGCCGCTTCTGCTTCCTCCGCGCCTGAAGGAGGGGTAGATTTGCCCTTTTATAAAGAGGTGACACAGAGTCCAGCCGTCTATAGCTAGAAAAAACAAAACGTAACGCACGCCGTTGAACTTGCTCCAGATTTGATATAAGATATTTAACATGCGGGTCCCAGACTTCACATGCGTATTCTAATAAAGGCCTTATTAGCATCTTGAATGCTGTGAGTTTTGTTTCTGGGGAAGCGAGTTTAAGAGTGCGCCTGATGTACCCTAATCTTTTGTTAGCTTTTCCGATTATATTGCTAACGTGCGGAGTCCAACTTAGGTTTGAGGCCATTGTAAGACCAAGGTATCTAAACTCTGACACTCGGCTTAAGGCTTTTCCTTACAGCATATACATATACTCTAACGGCTGTCGTTTATGAGTGATCGTCATACATACTGTCTTGTCTAAGTTTATCGACATTTGCCACTTAACACACCATTCATTGATCTGAGACAAATATTCGTTTAGCATAATTTGATCATTAACGGACGTCACTTCAGTGTAAATAATACAATCGTCGGCAAATAATCTGGCTTTTACAGGTGAATCTTGGATAAGGTCATTAACAAAAACCAAAAACAGCAGGGGACCCAGGACAGAACCCTGTGGAACACCCGAGTTCACATCACATTCGTCCGAGCTAACCCCATCAATACTTACAAACTGTCGACGATCATTTAGAAAGGCCTCAATCCACCGAACAATCTTATTATCTCCCAACATGGAAATCAATTTAATTAAGAGCTTTCTATGATTAACTTTGTCGAACGCCTTCTTAAAGTCTAAAAATATGATGTCTGTTTGTCCCTTACGATCCGATACCTCACAAAAATGGTCGAGAACAACCTACCAACGTAATAAAATTGAGTTTTCCCGTTTCTCCTATAGCATGCATTAGATCGTGTCAAGCGATGACTGCCGGTGGTGCCGCTTGGCCCCAGCAATACAGGCCTCTATCCGCGATCCAGCCTCCTAAGAGTTCAGTGGTGCCAGTGCTATTAGACATAAATCGCTTATTTGCATCGATACACCCATACCTGCCGGATGTCGGGACGAGGCGCAAAACCGTACATCCGGCCAACGTTGAAGCCGGTTTTCGGCCGAAATTGCCTCGACACTCGCCAAGAAGCAACGTGTTGTTTCGGCAACTCGTTTCTGTAATTTATTTGTTCTGTCATTTTATTGGGTCCCGGGCCACTGTGTACACCCCAAAAAAGAAATTTACTGTGGCCTGCTATAACAACGTGGCCTGCTATAATAATGATGAAGTGAATTAAACGAAATTAGAGCAAACAAAAACTGAAGGTTGGTTATGGAGGCTCCCCCCATACAAAGCAAAGCGTGTACAGCTCATAAAGCACGCGGTAATTTTTCTCCCTATAATAGCCGCAAAAAAAAAAATAAACAACAACAAGCAGTGTTTATTTCCTCAATTAGCAGCCAGAACAATTGCGGTCACGCGATCGGGAGTCCATTACAGGCCATCAATGCTACGTGCTGGAGTTGGCAAATCACAGAACACGCGCAGAATCTAGCCATGATTAGGAATCGGCTGTTGTCGTCATTATAGCTATTATCTACAAGATACTACCCGAATGCTCGTAAAACTATTGATTATCACGAGCTAAAATTGAGTGTTCATGCGATGCTGGGGTCTAATCTGTAATCCGCGTTCAAAATATCGTCACTCGGGTTCGATACCAACACTGCGGCCTCAGAGCCACGTCATCAAGCCTTGCAAAAAAGAGATTGTAAGAAAACGCTCGCTTTTATCCTTATATGATGCGTGAGAAGTGTGGTTGCGGATTAAAAAGTAAGCTTAAGCACTTAAAAAAAATATGAGTTAGGAACGGACTTCTACAGCTTTTTTCCCTTGAATTCAGTTACCGCACTCAACTTGGGCAGAAGCAGGCCTGTACACGTTACTGAAAAAAAAAGTAACCGACTACATTTACGATTACTTTATTACAAAATATAACTGATTACAGAAATCAATTACTGCATCATAAAAGTAATTGAGGAATTACCAGAAAGTAAATTATTACCTTTTACGTTATTCTTTTCTTTTTTACTTTTTATCAGGAAATCAAAAATGCATGCATATGCTCAAAGTGGTGACGTTTTGTTTCTTCTCGTCATTCACACCTCGTTTTAAGCTTCAACAGCAGTTGTCGTTCTAAGTTCTTGTCAGTCATCTTCCCACGATTCCTGGGGAAGATATCTGCCGCGACGCTGAAGACCCTTTCGACGGACGCGCTTGAGGGAAGAGCGGTGTTGTAGGGCACAAACCCTTTGCGCACCAGTTCCTGGTTGCGCAGTTCTTCGACGGACGCTTCCGAGCCCTCGAGATGAGGTCAGTGCAGAACGCAGTCATCTATCCAGCGGCAAACCCGAATCGTAACAGCACGTACACAGGAAACACGCCGCTATCCCCAGCTCTACAGTCAAAAACGTCGCTCAGCGCGTTGACATTCTAACCCTTCTGGTACCTTGGTATCTTTTTTTTAGTTGTTTAAGGATAAAAATAAAGTGTTCAATGTTGGTGCAACATAGACTAGTGACGCATGGGCAAGTAGGGCGACTAAACTCAATGAGTTTAGCTCTTTCGGAAACCTGTAATTGATTAGCTGTCATCGATTACAGAAAACTAGTAATTGAATTGCAGCGAACGTTCCCGCAGAAAATAATTAATGGGAGAGTTAAAAAGATAAAATAAAATGTAATTGGTTAGAAGTAATCAGTTCCTTGTAACTCTTTACGTACAAGTGTAAACAAAACTAAACGTAAACGGCATTTTCTTTCTGTATTAGTGCGTGCAGCGATCGGCTTAGGGCGTGCGGCGAGCCTCTCTTCCGCCTGTTATCTGTCCAAAGCGTCGTGACGTCATCGCGGGCATCCCCGAGCCAGCTTAGTGCGACATTATTAGATTAGCTCAGTTACGGAACTGCTCCTAGACGTTGCTTGCGAAGCGCCAGACGGCTCTAATGGTAACTGCTGTGTGCCCTATGGAGTACGTACGCATCGAAGCACAGCCTCTAGATGGCGTTACAGCTCTGCCCTATAGAACTGTTTCCAAACGAAAATCTAGATGGCGCTTCAAATCACGGTAGGCGGACTGAAGTGACTGATGGGGACACTTCGCTTTTACTATACTCGGCGACAACTTTTCTTGGCAATGCAGTGGAAGGTAGAGGCCCGCGTCCCCTCTGCCATTTTGAGTGTACGCAGGCTCTCCTCCTCCCCATTTTCGGGGGGAGGAGGAGAGCCTGCGTACACTCAAAATGGGAGAGGGGACGCGGGCCTCTACCTTCCACTGCATTGCCAAGAAAAGTTGTCGCCGAGTATAGTACTTTTCGCCGCTCACGCTCTCCTGCGCTCGGTGCGCTACAACTGGCGGGGCTACGTGGAAACATTAATTGGCGATTCCGACGCTCCTTCTAATACGATCCAAAGAAACCTTAATACATATATTTTTGAAGGTGCCTACATTACCACTTCCACTTGTTTGTTGTTGTTTAAGGATGTTTTGTTAGCTTTCTTTTTAAGAATCACACACAATGCAGCTACTCAGAAGTGAGGAGTCACCCAAGAAGACGAAAATCAATGTTTGTCGCTAGACTTTAAAAAAAAAAATGCTAGAAATCGCATCGACAACAAAACAAACAGAACAGAAAAAGCACCGTTTTCCGGTGAGTATACGATAGGTTTCCAGAAAGTCTTAGAAATTTGAACCACGTTGTCGCCTTCGGCCTCCGACAGCAACCGTGGAATGGTTTTCAGCGCCCTAGAGCATCGACGTGATGGATCGAGTGCTGAACAAAGTGTGAAGGCAGCAGTCCCACTGTTCATAATACTTCACGCACTACTACACACGGCGTTTCCTGCAGACATGACGGGAGAATTATCTGCGGCCTCTCTGCAGACGGTCTTTGTCTATGATGGGGTAGCAGTGTCACCGCGGATTACATAGCAATGTTACCGCAGATTGCGTTACATTACACACGGAAAACTCGGTTAAACTTAAAACCCCCCTTTTTGTGTTTGTGTGTGTGCGTATGTGTGTGTGTGTGCCAGACTGGCCATTGCAATTATAATTTTGGCCAAACACATTTTTGGCGATCGGTGAATCGAGTCGCGATTATGACTTTGAGCGCTGCGTGGAAAAATCGCTGCTTTGCCGACTCTCGACTGGAATACGGCTAAATGCCATTCGGGAAGTAGTATTTGGCACTAGGAACGTATGTAACGTGCAAAAGAACAATCCATAAACAAAAACTAATTTAAGGCATGCCTCAAGAAAAAAGGAAAAAAAAAAGAAAGAGCCGGCTGGGAGAAAAAAAAATCCAGGTTACCACCGCGTTTGCCTTCGAGATGAGCACCGTTCGCCATTACTTCTTGATAAAGTAGGAGTCCTCTCAGCCATGGCTCGCGCCTTCTGTGTTCATTTCTTTACTCCACGTATCTACAGTGACTGCGAACCGCCTTTTATCTCAAACTGCCGTGATTTGTTTTTCTTTTTGCAACTTGTGGCGCGCAATAGAACTGAGTGATTTAACGTAACGAGAATTGTATAATACGAATCAACTCTACCCCTTTGCATTCATGTTTTCTATTATGTATAGTGCATGGTTGCACAGCGGGTTGTTTCGTGAGGCAATTGTTGTTATTTTGTATTCATGCTCCTAATTTAATTTTTTTATGTATTACTTTTCTTTTTTTTTTGGTTTTCGCTAGCTTAATGTATTAAAATTAATAAAAGTAATCAATCAGCTAAACATGTTGAGCACACGGGTAATTGTGTGGTGCGTTTTGTTTGGACAGCGGGAAGTTACTTTATTCCGCAAGTGGTGTCGCCGCTGTAGATGAGAACTTTGGCCAGTGCAGTACCACTCTTAGCCTGAGAGTTTTAACGTGCACCGCGCAGCAGTGATACACAACCGCAAGCCGTATACGATGCTCAACCGGAAGTTAGCGGGCGAAAGTGAAGATAGAACCCAGTGTTCCTGGGCTCTGCGCAAGACTTGTGGCTCGTCCCTTCATGTCTCGACTATGGCGCATCCAGCATTTCGCAAGAGGAACTGGGACCATACTTGGAGACAACTTTTTCTTGACGTTTCCCAGGAGAGCAGGAGAGCACAGCATTGGCCTCCTTTATACTGACAAAGCCTGGCAGATCGCCACGAGACGCGGCCGCCGAAAGTGAAAAGGTGGTTCGGCAAACAAGAGGCTAGAGTGCCTTCATACACACGCGCGCTTTTGCTTGAGTGGTGCCAACTCCGCCATTTTTCCGCCCAATCGTTTTCTTATGCATTTTGAAGTGCGCACAATCCGGTGTAACTCAGCTCGAGCGCGTAGCTTTGGCTAATGCATAGACGCCATTTTACCGCCCAAGTCACGCACCGGGTGCGCGAGAGCGTCAAGCGCTGGCATATTCAGGCAACAATGAATGTCTTCACCCTGAGACAGACAGACATCTAGGCACCCTACAAGAGGCATAAAACGGGCGCCCCGCTGCGGCGAGACGCCAAAACACACTTGCCCCGAGCGATGGAATGTCTGTTCGTGCTTCTCGCGCTCCTCGGGCTACCGCTTTTTTTCTCGTCAGGTATGAAAACCATGTTTCGGGTACTCGCCGCTGCAAAAGCTGTGCGCTGACAACAGGCTCCCCGAGAAGTGCTCTGCGCTACCAGATCCTCGCGCTCCAAATCTGCGACCAGGCACTTTATGTCTTCGTCGTCAAACTGCCAGGCTTTGTGAATATAGAGGAAGCTATGGCACAGCTTTTATCAACCAGCGCTCAAAATGGGAAAGGGCACGCGTGCCCGTACTTTTGACTGCATTGCCAAGAAACGTGGTTCCTCACGCGCTCTGTACCGCGCACCAAATACTTTACTATACTCCGTTTCACCTTATGTTGTACCGCAGACAAGGCTAGAAGCGCGAGCTCATAGCGTTGGGAGCTACTCTTAATGCACGAGAGCTTGTGCCGCCTTGATGTGCCCTAGAGCAACGAGCTCGCGCTTGTAGCCTTTTCTGCGGTACTTCATAAGGTGAAACGGAGTATAGGGGGAATACATTCCACTCTGTTCATTTGCATTAGAGAGCGCCTACAGCGCCGAATGACGGAGGGGAGGTCCGCGTCAGTCCACGCGCAAGTGCACGTGGATGTTCGCGGCGGCCGCGGCGGTGTCGTCTCCGATTACACCTAAAGCCCCTTCATGTTTCAAAAGTACCGCAAGGTGCGTCAGTGCACGAGGCACGTGCAACGTGCAACCCTTGGGAGATCATGGCCGGCGGCATAGCGCAGCAAAGTATTTAGCGCACAACTGAGCTAGATTTTAGACGCCACGTTATTGTTAGAAGTGGCGCGCGGCTCGTGTCTCGCGCATTTCCACAACAATGAATTTGATATGTACAACAACCATCATCAATATCATCATTCACCGCCCGATAGCCGAGACCTCCCCGACGACAGATGGCTCTCGCCAAGCTCAAAAACCTGTCCGCGCCGAGGCTATTGTATTTGAGAGGAGTGGAATGTATTCCCCCTAGTAAAGTATTTGCGCGCACTATCAAAGAGTGCATGCGTTGCAGAACGTTGCTCTCGCAACACTGCGTCTATGCCCAAGCACCTGAGCAACGGAGAGTTCGAGAATAATGGGATCCAACGCTTCGAGTTCCAGTTTGGGGTGTAGCACTGAGCAAACGCACAACTTCACGAACGCCCTCTTAAAGGGACACTGACGGCGTATTTATGGTCGCAAAGGTTTTTATTTTCTAGATGACGTATAAGAGCCTAACTACCCAGAACACAATTGGCGGCTTGAAATTCGTTTCCTTTCCGCCCGAAAACAGTCGATCGAGAACTGGCCGGTTTGAGTCGCGCTCACTCTCTTTTCCGATATCACGTGCCGTTCTCTATGGTTTCGACACAACCACAAAATGTAATCAAAGTCGTGGGTCATCGAAGGCATAAACTCAATATTTAAAAATAAAGTGAAAAACTATGATATTCATTTTTGTGGCTTCTAAGAAACTGCAAATACGTTCATTGAAAAAAAAAAAAAAAAGAAGAAAAAAAAGTGTTGCACGGAGTACCGGAAGCACTCTGCGTATTCTCTGCGTAATTCTCAACATCGCGTCGTATCGCGGGAGTCGCGGGCTGGACGGCTTAACGAAGCGGGCTAAGCAACGGCGGCGGACGTCGAGCGTGGGACGTCTACTTCAGAACTTTTGCTCTCGGTACCGGCGAATCTTTCTCGCTTCGGAAGGGAAATCGGTTACTGATCAAAACAATTATCATTTATGTCGTACGGCCCAGCCGACCATCAAGCTGATACGCACGAGGACGTCGCCGTGTCGTCGCCCCATCTGCTGGCTGAAGACATCGCTATCGCTCATCTTACGAATCTTACGAACACGAATTGGTGTACGCTTGAAAAACGCCCGAACATCGAGCACAGAGTACTTGACATTTTTTTTCCGTGCAACGTGCGCGTTTTTTGTCTGCTTCTCACAACCAAAAAAAAAAAAAAAACTGCGCTTGGTTGTAATTACGTGACTTCGGGCAACCCTCTCCTCTTGATTTTTTTTTCTCTCCAGTTCAGTTTCGGCTTCGAGCAGCAGCGTTTTTCTCCCTTTTTACTTTATTAAAAACATACGTGACGCTGTAGCAAAAGATTGATTGGGTAGTCTTCTGACACAATAAAAAAAAATATATCGGGGGAGGGGTGTCATTGTCCCTTTAAGTGAAAGGAGGAAAACAGCAATAGGCCCGTTTGATTTACCTGAGCTTCCTGCACCGGTGCGAAAAAGTGTAGGGCAGTCTACTTCCGGTCGTAGCTCAATATACATACCGGAAGTACGCTGCTCTGTACTTTTTTGCACCGGTGCACGAGGTGCAGGTAAATCGAACAGGCCTATTGTTGTTTTCCTCCTTTCACTTAAAGGACAATGACACCCCTCCCCCGATATAATATTTATTATGCTACCATGATTTAAACGGGTCTTCAAGCCCAGTTTTACCGAGGCTAAGATGATCGCTTTGGTCGACTGCTATATATGAATTCCATTGCTACGAAGTCAACACAGCTACCATCGCTGCTGAAAGGGGACGCCCGTATATTTCGTTTGCAAAGCGGCGCCCATGGAAACGAATTGCCGCGGCGTTGTTCCCGGTCTCGGGGATGCAGGAGGGTGCCGACGTCTGAGAAGATACGTTTGAACTACAAGAGTGCCAGCAAAGGTCACGTGAATACTTGTTCACACTATAGGGAGTATTCACTGGCGGCCATAGCTGTGTGCGCGAACGCTGAGCGCGTGCTGACGGCGAGCTTCCACAGTTCTTTTGCAACTTGCATTCCGCACCATCAAAAGTGCCGGTCTTAGCAGCCTATCGATGTGAGCTCGTTCGGAGCATGCGCTCTAAACAGCACCCACAAATATGGCGTCTAGTGAATACTCCCTATACTCTGTTTCACCTGATGTACCGCAGGAAAGGCTACAAAAGCGCCAGCTCCTTGCTCTGGGGCATATCTCGGCGGCACAAGCACTCGTGCGTTAAGAGCAGCTCCCAAAGCTATGAGCTCGTGTTTCTTGCCTTCTCTGCGGTACAACATAAGGTGAAACGGAGTATAGGAGCGGAAACGCGCGTGTATGGTCGAAGCGTTGGACCCTCGCTCTTGAATTGCGTGTGTCTCGGTAGCCGCTTGGGGGCGGATATTTTACAATCGATTATTTAAACTACTGGGTCACTAAAAGATCGTAACTCGATGCTGACGTGACGTTCGGCAGAGGAAGTAGCTCCCAAGAAGTGCTCTAGCTTGTAGGAACCATTGGTCGCACTTCCCCGATGGCTGGTATAACGGCCGTGGTTCGGAACGCTCGGCCTGCCTGCCGTGAGTTCCAACGTGTTCGTGAAGCGTAGGAGAGCCCCTTGGCTTAGGGGATCTCCTCCTCATTCTCTCCCGGGGGACCTTTTCCGTCCCCCCGCTCATCCGGGAACCTAGTTGTTTTGGGTGAGGACGACGCCCGCGGAGGAAGTAGGTCGATGCGCGTTCCCGACTTCGGGAACGTGGGGGACTCCTCCCGCGGATGCGATAGAGATCGGACGTGTCGCGAAGGTCTTTCTTTGCCCACTCTGGACTGTGCTCTCGGGACGGTGTCGACAGGGTCAGCCTTTCATCCTACGTTGTCGGCGCGGGGGTTTTGGGACAGTGTGTCGTTTGGTGTTCCAATAAACACCGTTGGACCCAGTCCTCTTGTGGTAGGTGCTACTCCTTTTAGAGCGCAGCTCTTAGGCACACGTTTCCGGTCTGAGCGGCGTCGCCGTCGGCGTAACCGTGAGGTCACGTGACCCCCCCCCCCCTGAGGTCGCATGACCCCTCCCCCGAGGTCACGTGACCCCTCCTCCAGGTCACGTCCCCAGGTCACGTGCCTCCCCCCCCCCCCCCCCCCCCGAGGACACGTGATCCCCCCCCCCCCGAGAACACGTGACCCTCCGTACCCTTTCCTGCTCCTCCTCAAGGGCTGCGCTCTAATTAGGCGTTACAGGAAGTTGTAAACGGCTTTCATTTTTTTAGAGAAGCGATCAGTTGTGCGGCGGACGTTCGGACCCGCCCGTAGCGGTATTCTCGAGAGAAAGCTGCGGGGTGTGGGAGTAGGCTTGGCGTATCCCGATTAAAGACCGCCGCCGAACCCTTCGGTTACCACGACCCGTGACGGTCCCACAAGTTCGACACATGTTGACGATTTAGTACGGTCATGTGAGAACAAAAGGGGCACATTAAGAAAAAAAAAGGCGTGCGTACCACACGCTGCGAAGGTAATTAGTACGGCACTTATTACAGCTCTGTACCACACGCAACAGGAGATAGAATCAACGAGGCATGCTGTGCCGAACCGACGAGGGTTCGCCACAGCTTGCCTATATAAACTAGGGGGCGACAAGGAGCAGAGGCTGGCGTTGTTATCCGAAGAGCGAGGTCGGGGTTCAAGGTATTCATACAGGAAGCGTCCACGGGAGTCGCGCGATAATATTCCATTCATCAAGCCAGCCGCTCGTGGGCAGACGGTCTTGGCAAGGGATCGTGAGAGGAACGTTGTGTCGGTTTTCCTTACTACGCCGAGTGTTCAGCTAGCTCTTGGTGGTCGCTTGGTCGCTGAGATCGTTGCCGTGTAGCTGCCTCCGGGAACCCGTGGGTTCAGCGTTCGTTTTCGCTGTGTTTAGTTATCGAGTACTTCTTCCTCTCCTTGTTTCAAGACAGGACGCGCGTGAGGAGCACGTAAAACAATAAATGCCCGTGGGCCGTCTTGACGAAGTAACCGAGAGGCGATGCCGGCCTTTGTGATTTGATCGTTGAACTTGTCAGGCGAAGTAGAAACAAACCCCGACCCTTTCCCCGATGACGTGTCTTCTAAGTCTTCACCTCAAAATCAACTAATTACCCTGTTAAACGGGTTACCGTTTGGGCGGACAGAAATGATGACCAAAATAAGAGCAACGCAAGAAAACAAAATACAGATTTTCTTTTGGCATCTGCCGGTCAAAAATCGACGATATCGATCGCAAAATTGCAAGTCTGGGGGCAATGATGAAAACTGTTGGTCCGGCGTCAGAATTTACAGCTAAAAATGATTCTCTGTTTCAATAAATAATACGAAGATGTGCGACACTTGAAAATAATTCTAGACAAAACAACTTGTTTTTATTTAGCGTCTCCGATATCCAGCGAGATGATAAGCTTGGTGTAAAGCTCTTACCCCCTTCGAACGCAGGGGCGCACGGAATCGTCTTTTTGAAGATAACTCTCCATCGCACAGGCCCATCATCGTAAAATGTAATTCATTTAAAGATAAGCAACTCGTACCTTCGAAAACATTCAAACTCACAGGCGCCAACTTTCGATAAAAGTTTGGTTGGGGCTAGTAGGTTCATATAGATTAAAAGGTTAAAAGGCGCGAACAAACAGTACGAAAAAAAAAGACACGTACGACACGGACAGACGCCTGTCAGTGTTGTACGTGTCTCTTTTTTCGTCATGTTTGTTCGCGCCTTTTAACCTTTTAACCAACATTCGGTTGAGTGAATACTTTCGTTAAGAAACTCATAAGGCATGGAAATTACTTACATCATTTGCCAAAACAGGTGAGTCTAAACTACGTCATGACAATAAAATAACAATCCAAGGAGAAGGTGAACGAGCGGGTCAAAGGACAAACAGAAATCTCCAAACACAGTTAGGTGACTGGTGCGCGAGCGTAAAAACCCGCCTGGTCTTGGTATCGAACCAGGGACCTCTTCATTTCCAGTGGA
This sequence comes from Ixodes scapularis, assembly GCF_016920785.2. Lineage (NCBI taxonomy): Eukaryota > Metazoa > Arthropoda > Arachnida > Ixodida > Ixodidae > Ixodes > Ixodes scapularis. The sequence continues at coordinate 29,489,719 of NW_024609839.1, forward strand.
GTGCTCTACCAACTGACCTAACCAGAAGATTTGTGCTTGTCCTTTGTCCCTCTTGTTCCCCTTCTCCAGGGATTATTACCGTAATTCTTGTCCAGCTCGCTTGGACCTTTGAATTATTTGCTTTATCGTTATTAAAGCTGAACATTGGAAGTTCACGGTATATTTTTGACTCGAAAGAAAACTGGATGTGTAATGTAGGTTTGTGCGTAGCTGGAGCAAAACGAGTCATCCTCCCTGCACCAACAAAAACAACCCTCACCCGCAGCTACCCTAAAATATTCTATTCCGAATGCAAGAAGCATTCTTTCAATTCATTCAAAGCAGAAAGAGCTGCTTTTTGCCGTCTATTCATGCTCTTCAGACATTGTTGTAACAAACGACACTTGGCTAACTCCAAAAATCTCAGGTACAAAAATAATCTTAAGCAACTCGTATTTTATCGCCCGGAAAAATTAAATTAAATGCCGCGGAGGGGGAGTGTTAATCGCTGTCCGAAACGGTTTACGCGCTGCAAGTTATGATATAATATCAGGTTTTAAAGGTGCTTGAATTAGGATCAAAATACTTACTGTTCGTGTGCTTGTCATGGCTAGTTAGAAGCCACCTGACCTGTCTGATTTTTCACATTTAATTCATGAGTATTTTTCAAACTTTTGCTCGTTCTTATCCAAATGTTATTTATGTCATTACTGGAGACTTTAATATCCTTAGACAGCATAACCGTTTGTTCCTCATCCAATGTCCTTTCACACGTGGTATACCTTTCCAAATAAAGTCGTAACTTCGTCAACGGAAAAACCACTTTTCCCTTTGCAAGGTGGTTTACCAGCCAACTCGGAACTCAGCTTACTTGAATATTTTCTTCAATTCTAAACCTGATTCTGCATTTGCAAATAATATCATGGAACAACTTGGCGATCATGCAGCTATAAACGTTGGATAAGAAGCCCTATCCAAAAACACAGTACACTTTTGAAATATATCTACGATTACTCGAGGGCGAATGTACACGACATATGTCAAAGCCTAAAATGCTTTTCGAAACCATAAAGGACCGACTTTGACTTCAGAATAGTAGAAGAAAACTGGAAAATATTTCAAGAGAAGGTGCTAGAGTTATAGAATAAATTCACCATGAAAATAAATATTCGGCCCTCTGCTAGAAAAAAAAAATGGTTTTCAAAACATAAAAAAAAACTCAATAAAAAGTATAGTATTTAAGCAGGGTAAAGTATTTCTTTTTATAACTGCATTTGCAAAGTAAGACGAAATTCAGCTGATTTGTACAAAAAATATAAAGAAAGCTAAAAACAAGTTCCTTAACGATGACCTACGCAGCTTTATAAAACCTAAGCCAATTTTATTCAGTTAGTTCCGGGCACACTTACAAGACTTTTCATTTTACTGATTCTTCAGGAGACGAGCGGGATGCTTCTGGCGTGTTTAAAAGATTCGGTAATTTCTTTAGTGAAATGTTTTCTGATGCGATATTTTCATTCCAGGTTCTTTTACTTGAATATAGTAGCCGCCTCGGTGGCTCCGAGGCGAGAGCGCTGGCCTACGGATCCCCATGTGGCGGGTTCGAATCCCGGCCGAGGTGCCCGCAATCTGAGGGAGGCTTATTGTGGAGGAGGCGCCGTGAAACCGAGCTTTCGGTTGCACGTCAAAAGATCCCCAGGTGGTCCAAGTTAATCCTCAGTCCTCCGCTGGGGCGTGCCAGATGCCCGTCGTTGGTTTGGCACGTAAAAACCCCCAAATTTTACTTGAATATAGTATACTAACGCAAATGAGCCCAGTCACTATTGGTGCCACTGGGATTCAGAAGCTGATAGAAAATCTCCCGATAAATTCAGTTCCTGGCCTTGATAGTACTTAACGAAACTGCTTAAGCTCTACAAATACGAAGCATTCACTATTTCACGTTTTCTTTCCCAAAAATCCTTACGTACTGGTAAAATACCTTCCAATCGGAAAGAGACAAAAGTCACCCCAATCTGTAAGAGCGGTCAAAGGAATGAGTTGACGAATCGTAGACCAAATTTCTCTGTCAAGTGTGCAAGACAAGCTGATGGAGCATGTAATATTTTAAAATATTATGGATCACTTGTCGGTCAACAACTCACTTTTCGTAAGCCAGCACGGTTTCCGGCGGTATCATTCTTGTGAAATTCAACTCTTTAAATTTGTCACAGACCTACATCATAACGTTATCTCTTCGGAAGCCTACATTAATCACATAGGCGCAAAAACAAACCAAAGCCTCAGTTTTCTAAGAAGAAATCTTTACATGGCCAACAGGAGGGAAACAAATCTTGTAGCATATATACCACCCTCCTTTGATCTTAACTCGAATACGCTTCAATAATATGGAATCTGCATGTCATATTTGGCACAAAAAACTAGAATCGGTGCAAAACAGAGCCACCCGCTTCATTTTCAAAAACTTCACGCGAACAAGCATCACCGCACTAAGAAGAAACTTGGACCTCCACCTCTCGCAGACAGAAAAAAAAAATTTAAATACATCATTACACAGTTTGTATCGCCACCACCCATCGAAGAGAGAACTATTGCCGGGCTGCAGCACACCGTTCCGCGCACACCGACAATTCACAAAAACTTCAGTTGGTCACCCCACGAACATACCTTGTGAAATTCTCGCCACTACAGCTAGCTACATACGAATGGAACTCCCTTCCTGATAATATTGTAATCATTCAAGAATCGTCTGACTTCGGAGCTTCTCTGGCCACTTACTTAAACGCATAACCACCGTAACAGCAGGTTTTTTTATGTTTGTGTTTGAAATTGATTATGTTGAGCCCCCCCCCCCCCCCCCCTTTATTCAAAGCCCACTTACTTAAACCCATAGCCACCGTAACACCTGTCTTTTAGTTTTTTTCCCCTTTGTGTTTGGGCCACTTGCTTCAACGCATACCCGCCGTAAAACCTTTTTTTATGTTTTCGTTTTAAATTGAATATGTTACACTCGCCCCCCCCCCCCCCCGCCTTTATGTAAAGCCCCATGGGTACTTTAAGGGTATAATAAACTAAATTAAATTAAAAACAGTGCGAAAGACTTTTTTGGAGCTGTCCTAGGATTTCATCGTAGCTTACGCAAAACTTACGAAAATTTCGCTTCGCGAATACGGATTTGTTCTTAGGTTTCGTCATGCGGACCTTTCTTGACGTAAGACTGTTTCGTGCATCTGGCATCAGATTCGCTTAGGATGGGTTTTTGCCTCGCCTAAAATGGTCTCTTCATATAATGCGGTATTAGTCCACTCCTGAGGTGGGGAGGGGGGGGGGGGGGGGGGTACTCTTTAGCTGCCTCCTCTTTAGGGAGTGCGACGTGGTCTCGAATGCTATCC